>NC_052335.1:29741308-30438808 GCF_016432855.1 Salvelinus namaycush
GATATTACACCATTCATAAAAAGACACAGCTTATTCACAGGTGACACATCCTCTCTACATATCCGTGTGTGTGTGTGTGTGTGTGTGTGTGTGTGTGTGTGTGTGTGTGTGTGTGTGTGTGTGTGTGTGTGTGTGTGTGTGTGTGTGTGTGTGTGTGTGTGTGTGTGTGTTCTGGTAAAAAGCAGTGCACTATATAGTGAATAGGGTGTTATTTGGGACACAACCACTGTTGTTTTGTTTGATGGAAAATATGACTACGAGGGATTAGGTCTCTGTCTCACCCCTCAACGGCAGATTTTCACTCGAGAATTCAATAAGAGGTTCTTTAAGTATTACCACATACTGAGTAATTTATGTAAAGGTATTCACACTGTGAATTTCTTATTAATGAAAAAGAAGATGTTCTTTCGGAGGTGGATCGTTCCTGTTCCTAGAATGTGGCCTGAGTCCCAAATCGCACAAGTATGGCTTCTTGTGACCAATTTAAAGAAAATGACTGTATATTGACTGTATATTGACTGTAAATTGACTGTATATTGACTGTATATTGACTGTATATTGACTGTAAATTGACTGTATATTGACTGTATAATGACTGTATATTGACTGTAAATTGATTGTAAATTGACTGTATATTGACTGTATATTGACTGTAAATTGACTGTAAATTGACTGTATATTGACTGTATATTGACTGTAAATTGACTGTAAATTGACTGTATATTGACTGTATATTGACTGTAAATTGACTGTATATTGACTGTATATTGACTGTAAATTGACTGTATATTGACTGTATATTAAATTATTTGTAGCAATGTTTTTCTGGATCAAAAAGGGGCTTAAGTGGTGGGTGTGGCAATGGGCGCGGTCGGTCGTCTGCACGGGGAAATTCTGTCCGGGCCCTTGGAAATAAAATTTGAGGCCCTCATCTTGGCAGCGGAGAGAAAGCTTTGCAGTTTGTGAAATAATATCCTGCAATTCTACCCATTTTAACATGTTCTTATTATAGATTATTATTACATTTTAACATGGCTCATGCTGTTTTCTTATTATAGGTACATTATCTTTTCTACATACTTTAATTTGGTTTTAGTCATTTAAGTTTACACTGAAAGCGTTTTTTCATCCCGAAAATGTATTTTAGAAAATACAGCAGTCTACAGTATGTAATGGAAAGAGCAGGTGTCCTAAATATTTAGTACACTCAGTGTAAAGTATATATATATATACTGTACAAGGGCCCACCTGGTCATAAGCAGTGCACTAGATAGGATATAGGGTTCTATTTGGGACACAGACATGTTCTCCATCTGCATCCATCAGGACAGATATGTACTCTGGTCTTAATATACAGTATGCCATTTAGCAGACGCTTTTATCCCAAGTGACTTACATGTGCATTCATTTTACGTATAGGTGGCCCCGGGAATCAAACCCACAATATCAGCGTTGCAAGTGCAATGCTCTACCAACTGAGTCAAACAGGACCACTATACATGGTGGAGCCACTTAAGTGTGCCTCTGTATCTGCGTTAACCTGTATGTGTGTGTGTGTGTGTGTGTGTGTGTGCGTGTGCGTGTGCGCGTGTGCGCGTGTGCGCGCGTGCGTGTGGTAACCGCTGAGAAAGAGTATTGTGTCCCAAATGGCACTCTATTCCCTATACAGTGCACAACTTCAGACCAGAGCCTAGGGACGAGGGTGACATTTGAGAACGCTGCAGTAATCAGAGGGCAGGAGGAGACAAACCACTTACCGGTTGTCTGGGGTGGCAGCATAATGTTGTGGGGGTGCTTTGCTGCAGGAGGGACTGGTGCACTTCACAAAATAGATGGCATCATGAGGAACGAACATTATGTGGATATACTGAAGTGTCACGACTTCCACCGAAGGTGGCTCCTCTCCCTGTTCGGGCGGCGCTCGGCGGTCGTCGTCACTGGTCTACTAGCTTCCACCGATCCCTTTTTCTTTTCTGTTGCTTTTGTCTTGATTGTTTTCACCTGTTGCTTATTTTGGTTCATCAATAGTCTATTTAAACTTCTAGTGCCCGCCTGCTTTTGTGCGGGCTTATCCTTACTGTCAGTGGTGAAGTTGTTTTTCGCCTGCGTAATGTTCTTTTCCTGGTTTTTGGAGACATACCTGATTTAGCGCAATAAACGCATTCTTTTGGAAGTATTGCTCTCTGCGCCTGACTCTACACCCACCACTCCTAGAAATCCGAGACATTAAGCAACATCTCAAGACATCAGTCAGGAAGTTAAAGACTGGTCACAAATGGGTCTTCCAAATGGACAATGACCCCAAGCATACTTCCAAAGTTGTGGCAAAATGGCTTAAGGACAACAAAGTCAAGGTATTGGAGTGGCCATCACAAAGCCCTGACCTCAATCTTATATAAAATGTGTGGGCAAAACTGAAAAAGCATGTGCGAGCAAGGAGGCCTACAAACCTGACTCAGTTACACCAGCTCTGTGAGGAGGAATGGGCCAAAATTCACCCAACTTATTGTGGGAAGCTTGTGGAAGGCTACCCAAAACGTTTGACCCAAGTTAAACAATTTAAAGGCAATGCTATCAAATACTAATTGAGTGTATGTAAACTTCTGACCCACCGGGAATGTGATGACACTGTAACCTCTATACTATACCATCAACTCTTTACTATACCCTCGACTCTTTACTATACCCTGGACTCTATGCTATACCATTGACTCTATACAATACTGTAACCTCTATACTATACCTTCTAATCTACAATATACCCACTACTCTATACTATACCCTCTACTCTATACTATACCCTCTACTCTATGCTATACCCTCTTCTTTATACTATATCCTCTTAACTGTAATATACCCTCTGACCTATAATATACCCTCGACTCTATACTGTATTCTATACTGTACCTTCTACTCTATACTAAACCCTCTTCTTTATGCTATATCCTCTAAACTATAATATACCCTCTGCCATACACTATACCCTCGACTATATACTATACCCTCTAGTGTATACTTTACAAGTTGCTCTATAGCATACATTCAACCTCTACTCCATACCTTCAACCTCTACTCTACACCTTCAATATCTACCCTATACTATACCCTCTACACTATACTATACCCTCTACTCTGTACTATACCCAACTTCATATTATACCCTCTACTCTACACTATACCGTCTTCTCTATACTATACCCTTTACTCTATACAACACCCTCTACTCTACTCTATACTATACCATCGACTCTATATTATGCCCTCTACTATACACTATACCTTCTTCCCTATACTATATCCTATTCTCTATACTAAAAACTCTACTCTATACTATACACTCTTCTCTATACTATACACTCTTCTCTATACTATACACTCTTCTTTATACTACACACTCTTCTCAATACTATACCTTCTTATCTATACTATACACTCCTGTCTATGATATACCCTCTTCTCTATACTATACACTCCACTCTATACTACACCCTCTACTATATGCTATACCCTCTACTCTATACTATACCCTCTTGTTTATGTTATACCCTCTTCTCTATACTATAGACTCCACTCTATACTACTCCCTCTACTCTATACTATGCTCTCTACTATATACCATACACTATACTATACCCTTTACTCTATACTATACCCTCGACCGCTTGCCATACATCACCCTCGACCGCTATACTATACCATCGACCTCTACTCTATACTATACCCTCGACTTTATACCATACCCTCGACTCTATACCATACCCTCTACTATATACTGTACCCTCGACTCTATACTGTACCCTTGACTCTATACGACACTGTAACCTCTATACTCTACCATCAACTCTATACTATACTCTCGACTCTATACTATAACCTCGTCTCAATGCTAAACCCTCGACTCTATACCGTACCCTTAACTCTATACTATACTGTAACCTCTATACTATACCTTCTAATCTACAATATACCCACTACTCTATAATATACCCTCTACTTTATACTACACCATTTACTCTATGCTATACCCTCTACTCTACTCTATACCATACCCTCTACTCTGTACTATACACTCTATTCTATACTATACATTCTACTCTATACCATTGACTCTATACTATACTGTAACCTCTATACTATACCTTCTAATCTACAATATACCCACTACTCTATAATATACCCTCTACTTTATACTACACCATTTACTCTATGCTATACCCTCTACTCTACTCTATACCATACTCTCTACTCTGTACTATACACTCTATTCTATACTATACATTCTACTCTATACCATTGACTCTATACTATACTGTAACCTCTATACTATACCTTCTAATCTACAATATACCCACTACTCTATACTATGCCCTCTACTTTATACTACACCCTCGACTCTATATTATGCCCTCTGCTATACACTATACCTTATTCCCTATACTATACCCTCATCTCTATGCTATAAACTCTACTCTATACTAAACACTCTTCTCTATACTATACCCTCTTCTCTATACTATACACTCTTGTCTATGCTCTACCCTATTCTCTATACTATACACTCCTCTCTATACTACACCCTCTACTCTATACTATATCATCTACTCTATACTATACCCTCTTGTCTATGCTATACCCTATTCTCTATACTATACACTCTACTCTGTACTATATCCTCTAAGCTATACTATACCCTCTGCCCTGTACTACACCCTCGTAAATATACTATACCCTCTATTCTATACTTTACACACTACTCTATACTATACCTTCAACCTCTACTCTATATCTTCAACCTCTAACCCATACCTTCAACGTCTACCCTTTACTATACCCTCTATGGTATAATATACCCTCTCCTCTACTGTATACCCTCTACTCTATACTATACCTTCTACTCTATACTATACATTCTAATCAACACCATACCTCGACTCTATACTATTCCCTATACCCCATACTATACATTTGAATCTACATTATACCCAATACTCTATACTATACCCTATACGTTATACTATACCCTCTACTCTGTACTGTACCCTAAACTGTATATTATACCATGTACTCTACACCATATCCACTTCTCTATACCATACCCTCTACTCTGTACTATAGCCTCGACAATACTATACCGTCGACCTCTACTCTAACCTTCAACTTCTACTGTATACTATATCCTCATCTCTAAACTATATCCTCTATTTGATACTATACCATCTACTCTATACTATACCCTTGACTGTATACTATACCCTCGACAATATAATATACCCTCTACTATGTACTATACCTTCTCCTCCATACTATAACCTCTTCTCTATACTACACAATCTGCTCTATACTATACCCTCTTCTCTATTCTATACACAATACTATACTCTATACTATATCCTCGAAAATATACACTCTACTCTCTACTATACTCTTGAATCTACACTATGCCCTAGACTCTACTATACCCTCTACTCTATGCTATACCTTCGACCTCTATTCTATACCTTCGACCTCTATTCTATACTATATCTATCAAGGCACAAGGTGAGACACAGATGCAGACACAGGAGGCAGATGGTTGGAGTCTTACAATGTTTAATAATCCAAAGGGGTAGGCAAGAGAATGGTCGTGGACAGGCAAAAGGTCAAAACCAGATCAGTCCAGGAGGTACAGAGTAGCAGACAGGCTCGTGGTCAAGGCAGGCAGAATTGTCAGGCAGGCGGGTACATAGTCCAGAAACAGGCAAGGGTCAAAACCGGGAGGACTATAAAAAGGAGAATAGCAAAAAGGAGTTTGGGAAAAACACGCTGGTTGACTTGACTAAACATACAAGATGAACTGGCACAGAGAGACAGGAAACACAGGTGAAACAGATCAGGGCATGACAATATCCTCTAAGCTAACCTACACCATCCTATCTATCCTCTACACCATACCCTCTACGCTATACTTTACACACTACTCTATACCTTCGACCTCTACGCTATATCCTCCATCTAACCTATACTATACCCTCTACTCTATAATATACCCTCTACTGTACACTTTACCCTCTACTCTATACTATTCCCTCTAAACTATAATATATCCTCGACTCTATACTATACCTCAACTCTATACTATACCCTCGACTCTATACTGTAACCTCTACTCTATACTATACCCTCGACTCTATACTATACCCTCTATTTTGCACTATACCCTCTACTCTATACTGTACCCTCTGCTCTATACTATACCCTCTACTCTACACTTTACCTTCTACTCTATACTATTCCCTCTAAGCTATAATATACCCTCAAGTCTATACCATGCCTCTACTCTATGCTATACCCTCTACTCTATACTATACCCTCGACCTCTACTCTACACTCTCTATTCTATACTATACCCCCTATATTATACTATACCCTCTTCTCTGTACTATACCCTCAATCTCCAGTCTATATCTTCGACATGTACTCTATACTACTCTACTTTATACCATGCCCTCAAATCTATACTATACATTTGACTCTATTCTATACACTAGACTATACCATCTACTATATACTATACCATTGACTCTACACTATACCCTCTACTCTATTCTGTACCTTCGACCTCTCATCTATACTATACATTCTACTCTACACCGTACCCTCTACCCTATACCATCTACTCCATACTATACCCTCTACTCTATACTATACCCTCTACTCTATACTATACCCTCTACTCCATACTATACCCTCTACTCTATACTATACCCTCTATTCTATACCCTCAACCTCTACTCAATACTATACCCTCTATACTATACCCTATATTCTGTACTAAACCTTCTACTCTGTATTATACCCTCTACTTTATACTATACTCTCTACTCCATACTATACTCTCTATACTATACCCTCGACTCTGTACTATACCCTCTACTCTGTACTATACCCTCAACCTCTAGTCTATACATTCAAACTCCACTCTATACTATACCCTCTACTCTATACCCTCAACCTCTACTCAATACTATACCCTCTACGCTATACCCTATATTCTGTACTAAACCTTCTACTCTGTACTATACCCTCTAACTTATACTATACGCTCTACTCGAATCCTATACCCTCTACTCTATACCCTATATTCTGTACTAGACCTTCTACTCTGTACTATACCCTCTACTTTATACTATACTCTCTACTCCATACTATACTCTCTATACTATACCCTTGACTCTGTACTATACCCTCTACTCTGTACTATACCCTCAACCTCTAGTCTATACATTCAAACTCCACTCTATACTATACCCTCTACTCTATACCCTCAACCTCTACTCAATACTATACCCTCTACGCTATACCCTATATTCTGTACTAAACCTTCTACTCTGTACTATACCCTCTAACTTATACTATACGCTCTACTCGAATCCTATACCCTCTACTCTATACCCTATATTCTGTACTAAACCGTCTACTCTGTACTATACCCTCTACTTTATACTATACTCTCTACTCCATACTATACTCTCTATACTATACCCTCGACTCTGTACTATACCCTCTACTCTGTACTATACCCTCAACCTCTAGTCTATACATTCAAACTCCACTCTATACTATACCCTCTACTCTATACCCTCAACCTCTACTCAATACTATACCCTCTACGCTATACCCTATATTCTGTACTAAACCTTCTACTCTGTACTATACCCTCTAACTTATACTATACGCTCTACTCAATCCTATACCCTCTACTCTATACCCTATATTCTGTACTAAACCTTCTACTCTGTACTATACCCTCTAACTTATACTATACGCTCTACTCGAATCCTATACCCTCTACTCTATACCCTATATTCTGTACTAAACCTTCTACTCTGTACTATACCCTCTACTTTATACTATGCGCTCTACTCCATACTATACTCTCTATACTATACCCTGGACTATGTACTATACCCTCTACTCTGTACTATAGCCTCAACCTCTAGTCTATACCTTCGACCTCCACTCTATACTATGCACTCGAATCTTTACCGTACCTTTGTCTCTATACTATACCCTCTAATATATACTATACCCTATACTATACCCTCTACCCTCTACTATACTATGCCCTCGATCTCTACTGAGAAGGCAATCAAGACAATGCCTGAAAGCTGATTGTCAAATTGACATTGAAGCAAAAGTTAATTACATTTAGTATGTATGTTGATTTAAAGGACTTATTTTATTTATTGCAACTCTCATCACCCCAAAAGGGAGCATGAGAAGTGTGTTGTAATATGTCCAATTACTGCATAAGGCAACTTGCTCCACATCTCTCCACTGATTTGCACTTTTACGAGGGCTGAGTGTTGTTGAAGATTAAATAACATTCCCAGCAATACCTGACAGCCCAGGGTACTGTCAATCTGTGTGTGGTTGTGGTTGTGGTTGTGGTTGTGTGTGTGTGTGTGTGTGTGTGTGTGTGTGTGTGTGTGTGTGTGTGTGTGTGTGTGTGTGTGTGTGTGTGTGTGTGTGTGTGTGTGTGTGTGTGTGTGTGTGTGTGTGTGTGTGTGTGTGAAAGCTTACGTCTAAGACCTATAGCAGAGTACCAGGGCTTTGTGTTTTTACAGTTCATTTCCATTTGCAAGCCTCTCCTTTAGAGATAGCCCAATGTGAGCTGTCAAAACACTGTTTCAGCACAACAGACAACAAAATCCATAGAGAGAAAAAACAAGCCACAAGACATTAACTTCTACCAAGTTTACTGAAGCTTTTAATCAAACACTTTGCAAACAATTAAGTCAGGGAATTGTCTCTCCCCTCCCCTGTGGATGAGTTCTGTTTTTCTTTGCTAAATTCTGTTGACTTTTGTTCGTCTTACTGTGCTCCTCTCTGACACTAACGTCTCTCAAAGTCAACCTGGAACCACTCTCTGGCTGGGTCCATAGGGCTTTGGTCAAAAGTAGTGCACAATATAGGGAATAGGTTGCTATTTGGGATGCAGCCATTTTCTCTTTGCCCTGCTATTATGTGCAATTGCCTCCAAAGTATTAATGATAATAATAACTGTCACTCAAATGGCTACAATAAGTGTCAGTCCTAGCCAGTTGCTGGCTACACTCAAGCTGTCATCCGTAAACATAATTTGGGGTCAAGGTTTAATCTGCTTCTCCTGATTCGCTTCGTACACCCCAGCGGGTATTCTGTCACACACACACACACACACGCACGCACGCACGCACACACACACACACACACACACACACACACACACACACACACACACACACACACACACACACACACACACACACACACACACACACACACACACACACACACACACACACACACACATACACACACACATACACCCCAGCAGGCATCTGAGCCATAAAGAGGGGACCAATTGACCTCTTCTAGTGCTGGGTACACCTAGGTTATATGGGGAGCTGCTCAAACTTATCAAGCTTTAAGCAGCAGAGAAATGAACAAATGTAATTGCCACAACAAAAGCCCCCAGTCCCTCACGACCAGTTCAGCAGACAGACAGTCCCAGACCCTGGGCTCCCAGGCCCCTCTGAAGGCCCCCCAGTCAGTGGCGGTCCTCTGTTCTATCCCTGTCACCCAGGCCTCAGCATTGACAGTACCATCACAGGGGGGACAGGGGAGGGGACAGAAAACCTGTGTCCCAAATGGCACCCTATTCTCTACATATAGCACGACTGTGTAGGGAACATGGTGCCCTCTCTCTCCTCTCTCTGAGGTGACTAGGACCAGACGGACACAGCTTGCCCCCAATCCATTTCAATCAATGTTTAATTTTGTTGTTTCATTTTTTTATTACTTTTTCAATGCCCTCCTGTTTTGTGATAGCAGGACTATTATCCCTTTAGATCAATGTGTTTTTATTTTCTCTCCCTCTCACCATTATCCTCCTCTTTATTTCTTCTCCTCCTCCTCCCACACACATGGTCGCATTGGGTATCGGGGAAAAAAACAGAATTGCTCTATCTCCTGTCCCCTGGGAGCCTGGGCTGGTAGAAAAGTTGATTTGCTAAACCCTCCTCCTGCAGGCTCAGTCTCCTTATCCCTGATCTACACAGCCAGCCAGCCAGCCAGACAGCTCCCTGCCATTACACAGTGGAAGAGCCAATCACACGAGAGGACAATAGGATGAGCTATCTGGGGCGGCAGGGGAGGAGGGCGACAAGAGGGATGCGTCCCAAATGGCACCCTATTCCCAATATAGTGCACTACTTTAGACCTGGGCTCAGGGTTCTGGTTAAAAGTAGTGCATGTCAATGAGGAATAGGGTGCCATTTGGTACGAAGAAACAATTAGAGGTCCTGTAACCGCAGGAGACCAGGGGATGGATCAGGAGATCTCATGTTGAGAGCCTGAGGAGAGCTATAGGAGAGGCAGGGTCCATTGTCTCTCTTTCTCCCCCTCTACTCCCTCCCACCATCACCACCTCCCTTTATCTTCCAGAATTACAGCCATTTATCAGTCTGTGAACAAAAACTGTCAGCCCCCCCACACACACAAATACAGGAGGACACACACATGCACATAGACACACACACACTCCCAATCACACATGCAAACAACTCCCCCATTCACACACCCCGGGGCTCCCTGGCCGTCAGACACACTTTAATGGTAGCAGAATGGGCCCAGACTGAAGGTCAGGGAGGACATTCATTAAAACACTGTAACTTGGCTAATTGAAGCTTACTCAACGCTTGGCATGGATGAGTGGCCATCAATAGCACAAAGGAGCCCCATTGTGGTGGCTTCGGGTCTGGGTAAACAGCACAGAGACACGTACGCCCGTCCAGGCAGTGATGAATGACAGGACTGGGGGGACTGGGGGAGAGGCTGGGGGGACTATCTTGTGTGTGTGTGTGTGTGTGTGTGTGTGTGTGTGTGTGTGTGTGTGTGTGTGTGTGTGTGTGTGTGTGTGTGTGTGTGTGTGTGTGTGTGTGTGTGTTAGGGCTACTATCTGCTGAACCCTATGGCAGCGATGCACCGCTACATTCACTCCAGCCCTGATTTCATCCACTCTACCCTCAGCCTGTTTTTACTGTGAAGGTGGTGAAAGTGCTTGTTGAGTTGTTGCATTGTGTTGTTTTGCGAGGATGCACATCAGATAGTGACAATAAAACTCATTCAGCATGCATTAAATCCACCGTGCTTTGAATGATTAGTAAATTAATGGGGAATGAATGGGATTATTTGTGTTGGTTTGTTTGTTGGTTTGTTTGTTGGTTTGTTTGTTGGTTTGATTGTTGGTTTGTTTGTTGGTTTGTTTGTTGGTTTGATTGTTGGTTTGATTGGTGGTTGGTTTGATTGGTGGTTTGTTTGTTGGTTTGACTGGTGGTTTGTTTGTTGGTTTGTTTGTTGGTTTGATTGTTGGTTTGATTGGTGGTTGGTTTGATTGGTGGTTTGTTTGTTGGTTTGACTGGTGGTTTGTTTGTTGGTTTGTTTGTTGGTTTGATTGGTGGTTTGTTTGTTGGTTTGTTTGTTGGTTTGATTGGTGGTTTGTTTGTTGGTTTGATTGGTGGTTTGATTGGTGGTTTGATTGGTGGTTTGTTTGTTGGTTTGTTTGTTGGTTTGTTTGTTGGTTTGTTTGTTGGTTTGATTGTTGGTTTGTTTGTTTGGTTTGTTTGTTGGTTTGTTTGTTGGTTTGATTGTTGGTTTGTTTGTTTGGTTTGTTTGTTGGTTTGTTTGTTGGTTTGATTGTTGGTTTGTTTGTTGGTTTGTTTGTTGGTTTGTTTGTTGGTTTGATTGGTGGTTTGTTTGTTGGTTTGTTTGTTGGTTTGATTGTTGGTTTGTTTGTTGGTTTGTTTGTTGGTTTGATTGTTGGTTTGATTGGTGGTTTGATTGTTGGTTTGATTGGTGGTTTGATTGTTGGTTTGTTTGTTGGTTTGATTGGTGGTTTGATTGGTGGTTTGATTGTTGGTTTGTTTGTTGGTTTGTTTGTTGGTTTGATTGGTGGTTTGATTGGTGGTTTGATTGGTGGTTTGATTGGTGGTTTCATGCGTGTTTCTATGGACTAATTACAACTGACTTGATATCTCTCATTGGTGAATAATTAGCATTTGGTGCAACATGTAATTAGCTAGTATATTGCTAGAGTAATTGATAGAGTAATCCAGCGTCAATGAATAGCTATTCAGACGATGTATAGATTCAGTGAGAACACTGGTTAATGTGTGTGTGTGTGTGTGTGTGTGTGTGTGTGTGTGTGTGTGTGTGTGTGTGTGTGTGTGTGTGTGTGTGTGTGTGTGTGTGTGTGTGTGTGTGTGTGTGTGTGTGTGTGTGTGTGTGTGTGTGTGTGTGTGTTTAATTCCAAGTGTGTCTGAATCAGAAATCAGTTATCCTGACAAGACCAATTGGAACTGTATGGAACTATCTGTTTCAGAAGAATAGATTTAAACCTCTCTCCGTTGCTGTCTCTGAACGTGACCAATTCCCATTACTGTCAATACACATGGATATATAAAATATCACCTATAGCACCTATGGTCCCCATTAGCCTTTAATAGCATCTAGTGTTTGACTGTTCCTGCTGTAATCATTTTAATTGAATTCATGTCACAATTACCCCTCGGTGGTGGGTTGAGCCAATAGCTAACTCTTAACTCTTTCCTAGCCATATTGATCACATCCCATGTTCATCGGTTACTAATCCAGTGACCCCACGATCTGCAGAGAGACTTTTTGGTTTCATTGCCACACTATAGTTGGATTTCTACACAGTGTTTTCCCATCTCGGTCCTCGGGAACCCCAAGGGGTGCAGACGTAGGTTTTTCCCCGAGCACTACACACAGCTGATTCAAATAATGAAAGCATGATGATGAGATGGTCATTTTTAATCAGCTGTGTAGTGCTCGGGCAAAAACCAAAATGTGCACCCCTTGGGGTCCCCTGGATCCAGTTGGGAAACGCTGTATAATATATAGATTCCGATGAGAAAATGGTTAACCTAGAGAGAGAATAGAAACCTCTGTCTATCCCAGGTCTTTCTAGCTACAAAATGGCCTTAGAGCTGTAGTGATGTTTTAACCTCTAAAGGCTCCATCCATACTCCTGGGTCTCCTGGGCAGATAGACACATGGGCTGTGTCCCAAGTAACACCCTGTTCCCTATGTTGTGCACTACTTTTGATAGGGCTCTGGTCAAAAGTAGTACACTATGTAGTGAATAGCGTGCCATTTGGGAAGCAGGATTGGCCTAGTCAGTGATCCGTTTCAGGAGCCCTGCCCTGGTCTAGGCTGAGTGATGTGTGTGGGGGTGGAGGGTGGAGGAGCGGAGGGAGACTGGGGTGGGCTGTAAGGAGACTGGGGTGGGCTGTAGGGAGACTGGGGTAGAGGAGTGGAGGTAGACGTTGGTGGGCTGTAGTAAAACTGGGGTAGAGGAGTGGAGGGAGACTATTGTGGGCTGTAGGGAGACTGGGTTAGAGGAGTGGAGGTAGACTGGGGTAGGCTGTAGGGAGACTGGGGTAGAGGAGTGGAGGGAGGGAGACTGGAGTGGGCTGTAGGGAGACTGGGGTAGAGGAGTGGAGGTAGACTATTGTGGGCTGTAGGGAGACTGGGTTAGAGGAGTGGAGGTAGACTGGGGTAGGCTGTAGGGAGACTGGGGTAGAGGAGTGGAGGGAGGGAGACTGGAGTGGGCTGTAGGGAGACTGGGGTAGAGGAGTGGAGGTAGACTATTGTGGGCTGTAGGGAGACTGGGGTAGAGGAGTGGAGGGAGACTGGGGTAGGCTGTATGGAGACGGGTAGAGTGGAGGGAGACTGGGGTAGAGGAGTGGAGGTAGACTATTGTGGGCTGTAGGGAGACTGGGGTAGAGGAGTGGAGGTAGACTGGGGTAGGCTGTAGGGAGACTGGGGTAGAGGAGTGGAGGGAGACTGGGGTAGGCTGTAGGGAGACTGGGGTAGAGGAGTGGAGGGAGACTGGGGTACAGGAGTGGAGGGAGACTGGAGTAAGCTGTAGGTAGACTGGGGTAGAGGAGTGGAGGGAGACTGGAGTAAGCTGTAGGTAGACTGGGGTAGAGGAGTGGAGGTAGACTATGGTGGGCTGTAGGTAGACTGGGGTAGAGGAGTGGAGGTAGACTGGGGTAGGCTGTAGGGAGACTGGGGTAGAGGAGTGGAGGGAGACTGGGGTAGGCTGTAGGTAGACAGGGGTAGAGGAGTGGAGGTAGACTATGGTGGGCTGTAGGGAGACTGGGGTAGAGGAGTGGAGGGAGACTGGGGTAGAGGAGTGGAGGTAGACGTTGGTGGGCTGTAGGGAGACTGGGGTAGATGAGTGGAGGGAGACTATGGTGGGCTGTAGGTAGACTGGGGTAGAGGAGTGGAGGGAGACTGGGGTAGGCTGTAGGGAGACTGGGGTAGTGGAGTGGAGGTAGATTATGGTGGGCTGTAGGGAGACTGGGGTAGTGGAGTGGAGGTAGACTGGGGTAGGCTGTTGGTAGACTGGGGTAGAGGAGTGGAGGTAGACTATGGTGGGCTGTAGGGAGACTGGGGTAGAGGAGTGGAGGTAGACGTTGGTGGGCTGTAGGTAGACTGGGGTAGAGGAGTGGAGGGAGACTATGGTGTGCTGTAGGGAGACTGGGGTAGAGGAGTGGAGGGAGACTGGGGTGGGCTGTAGGGAGACTGGGGTAGAGGAGTGGAGGTAGACGTTGGTGGGCTGTAGGTAGACTGGGGTAGAGGAGTGGAGGGAGACTATGGTGTGCTGTAGGGAGACTGGGGTAGAGGAGTGGAGGGAGACTGGGGTGGGCTGTAGGGAGACTGGGGTAGAGGAGTGGAGGGAGACTTGGGTAGGCTGTAGGTAGACTGGGGTAGAGGAGTGGAGGTAGACGTTGGTGGGTTGTAGGGAGACTGGGGTAGAGGAGTGGAGGGAGACTATGGTGGGCTGTAGGTAGACTGGGGTAGAGGAGTGGAGGGAGCCTGGGGTAGGCTGTAGGTAGACTGGGGTAGTGGAGTGGAGGTAGACTATGGTGGGCTGTAGGGAGACTGGGGTAGAGGAGTGGAGGTAGACTGGGGTAGGCTGTAGGGAGACTGGGGTAGAGGAGTGGAGGGAGACTGAGGTGGGCTGTAGGGAGACTGGGGTAGAGGAGTGGAG
Source organism: Salvelinus namaycush (assembly GCF_016432855.1). NCBI lineage: Eukaryota > Metazoa > Chordata > Actinopteri > Salmoniformes > Salmonidae > Salvelinus > Salvelinus namaycush. The sequence continues at coordinate 29,756,412 of NC_052335.1, forward strand.
GTAGACTATGGTGGGCTGTAGGGAGACTGGGGTAGAGGAGTGGAGGGAGACTGGGGTGGGCTGTAGGGAGACTGGGGTAGAGGAGTGGAGGGAGACTGGGGTGGGCTGTAGGGAGACTGGGGTAGAGGAGTGGAGGTAGACGTTGGTGGGCTGTAGGTAGACTGGGGTAGAGGAGTGGAGGGAGACTGGGGTAGAGGGGCGGAGGGAGACTGGGGTAGGCTGTTGGTAGACTGGGGTAGAGGAGTGGAGGTAGACTGGGGTAGGCTGTAGGTAGACTGGGGTAGAGGAGTGGAGGGAGACTGGGGTAGGCTGTAGGTCGACTGGGGTAGAGGAGTGGAAGGAGACTGGGGTGGGCTGTAGGGAGACTGGGGTAGAGGAGTGGAGGGAGACTTGGGTAGGCTGTAGGTAGACTGGGGTAGAGGAGTGGAGGTAGACGTTGGTGGGCTGTAGGGAGACTGGGGTAGAGGAGTGGAGGGAGCCTGGGGTAGACTGTAGGTAGAGTGGGGTAGTGGAGTGGAGGTAGACTATGGTGGGCTGTAGGGAGACTGGGGTAGAGGAGTGGAGGTAGACTGGGGTAGGCTGTAGGGAGACTGGGGTAGAAGAGTGGAGGGAGACTGGGGTAGAGGAGTGGAGGTAGACATTGGTGGGCTGTAGGGAGACTGGGGTAGAGGAGTGGAGGGAGACTGGGGTGGGCTGTAGGGAGACTGGGGTAGAGGAGTGGAGGTAGACGTTGGTGGGCTGTAGGTAGACTGGGGTAGAGGAGTGGAGGGAGACTGGGGTAGAGGGGCGGAGGGAGACTGGGGTAGGCTGTTGGTAGACTGGGGTAGAGGAGTGGAGGTAGAATGGGGTAGGCTGTAGGGAGACTGGGGTAGAGGAGTGGAGGGAGACTGGGGTAGGCTGTAGGTAGACTGGGGTAGAGGAGTGGAGTTAGACTGGGGTAGGCTGTAGGGAGACTGGGGTAGAGGAGTGGATTGAGACTATGGTGGGCTGTAGGTAGACTGGGGTAGAGGAGTGGAGGTAGACTGGGGTAGGCTGTAGGGAGACTGGGGTAGAGGAGTGGAGGGAGACTATGGTGGGCTGTAGGGAGACTGGGGTAGAGGAGTGGAGGTAGACTGGGGTAGGCTGTAGGGAGACTGGGGTAGAGGAGTGGAGGGAGACTGGGGTAGGCTGTAGTTAGACTGGGGTAGAGGAGTGGAGTGAGGGAGACTGGAGTGGGCTGTAGGGAGACTGGGGTGGGCTGTAGGGACACAGGTTAGATCAGAGACTAGATATATTGTGACAGAGGGCTTATTGGTCCGGTGCACAGGAGGATGTGAGATTTGATCTGTGATATGAACACACAGGCTTCCACCCTCTTCTCACGGGGCTAGCTCCATCCACAGATTGGCCCGATCTGGCAGATAGCTGGAGTTGTACGTACCACCATCTTCATAATGCAGTCAGCGTTTGTCAGTCTCTTTGGTTTACAGTTTGTACGTCAGTCTGTATTTCTCATTGCATCCTACGTAACATGTTAGAATTAAAGATAGCCTGTATTTAGATACAGCTAGCTTATTGACTTGCTAATGGTAAATGAGAACCATAGGCTCTGTGAAAGGGCTCCATTGTACACATTAAGCATTATGGAACCTCTCGGATAGCCATATCTACACCTTGGTCCAGTATAATACCGTTTTTTTAAAACTCAGTACTGGTTACGAAAGCAAGTGACTGTAGAAAGATAGTATTAGACACTGGAAGATAGAAAACAATATAGAATTCATAAATACAGACTGGTTTATATTGATTCCTTCCTCATGACTGCTGTATCGTTTTATCTCCACAGAACAGTGATAATAAGCAGAATAGAGTCTGCATCCCAAACAGCACCCTTATCCCCATATAATGCACTACTTTTCACCAGGACCTATAGGACTCTGGTCAAAGTAATGTGCTATTTATGGTATAGGGTGCCTATTTGGGATGCAAAACAGATACAATGGAATTTAGCATCGGAACCTAATTTGTTATGTTGTAACTCCAGCCTTGGCCGTTTATACTTGTCCCCTACTGTACCTTTACTTCAAGTTGAGTGAAATCAATAGCAATTGCTGGACCCTGAGAGAAAACAGACGGGGCAGAGTTAAACACTGACCTTTGAGTTGGTAATGAGATGCAGGTGTGGAAATGAGCTTACTCGAGTGATGCTCGAGTTTAAATGCTGTATCCACTTGAAGGGCCATCATTGTATTCAAGTTAAGTCAATTATATCAAATGTAGCACATCAAAAACATACATTTTACATTATGGTGCTCAAATAAAACAGTACTCTCTTTATAAAAATAAATAAAAAAGAAACAAAAGCCAACAAAAAGAACTCCAATCCTAGAATCCGACTTTGGCCTACCAGAGCAAAAATCCAATGTCAAATCATATCAAAACCATATTCACACATGAATCCTCTGCGCTAACAAAACAGTCGATCCAATTCTAGCTAGCCTTCCATATTTCACCAAATGACACAATGATTGCATTCGAAATGGCACCCTATTTCCTATAAACAGTAGTTCAGTGAAGGACCTCGGCGTTACTCTGGACACCGATCTCTCTTTTGACGAACATATCAAGACTGTTTCAAGGACAGCTTTTTTCCATCTACGTAACATTGCAAAAATCAGACATTTTCTGTCCAAAATCGATGCAGAAAAATGTATCCATGCTTTTGTCACTTCTAGGTTAGCCTCTACCGCTTCTCTCTCCCGGATCCGGGATCCTCCTCATCAAAAAAGCTGACTAGCATAGCCTAGCCTAACGGGACAGGGATATCATATAATATAATTTTCATGAAATCACAAGTCCAATACGGCAAATGAAAGATAAACATCTTGTGAATCCAGCCATCATTTCCGATTTTTTTAATGTTTTACAGCGAAAACACAATATGTATTTCTATTAGCTAACCACAATAGCCAAACACACAACCGCATATTTTCACCATGTTTCCACCGCATAGGTAGCTTTCACAAAACCGACAAAATAGAGATAAAATGTGTCACTAACCAAGAAACAACTTCATCAGATGACAGTCTTATAACATGTTATACAATACATTTATGTTTTGTTCGAAAATGTGCATATTTGAGGTATAAATCATAGTTTTACATTGCAGCTACCATCAAAAATAGCACCAAAGCAGCCAGAATAATTACAGAGAGCAACGTGAAATACATAAATACTCATCATAAAACATTTATGAAAAATACATGGTGTACAGCAAATGAAAGATAAACATCTTGTGAATCCAGCCAATATTTCCGATTTTTTAAGTGTTTTACAGCGAAAACACAATATAGAATTATATTAGCTTACCACAATAGCCAAACACACAAACCGCAAAGGTAGCTTTCGCAAAAACCAGCAAAAGATATAAATGAATCACTAACCTTGAACAAATTCATCAGATGACAGTCTTATAACATCATGTTATACAATACAATTATGTTTTGTTCGAAAATGTGCATATTTATAGCTACAAATCCTGGTTATACATTGTGAATACGTAGCATCGATTCACCAGAATCTCCGGAGATATTTTGGACACTCACCTAATCTGACCAAAGAACTCATCATAAACTTTACATAAAAATACTTGTTGTATGGCAAATAAAAGATACACTGGTTCTTAATGCAACCGCTGTGGTAGATTTTTAAAAATAACTTTACCATAACATACAGCTTGCGTTATTGTGAGACAGCGCTCACCAAAACGGCGGAGAATAGAAATAACATTTTACACAGAAATACGAAATAACATCATAAATGTTTTCTTACTTTTGCTGAGCTTCCATCAGAATGTTGTACAAGGAGTCCTTGGTCCAGAATAAATCGTTGTTTGGTTTTAGAATGTCCATTTCTTCTGTCGAATTCGTGCCACAATGCTAGCCAAGGTTGCTAACATTCCCATCCTCTCTTGACGCAAAGAACGGAAAACTCCAAAAGTCCCAATAAACTGATAAAACTCGGTTGAAAAAACCTACTTTATGATGTTATTATCATATGTATCAAATAAAATCAGAGCCGGAGATATTCGCCGTGTAAACCGAACGCTTTTCAGAAGACAATGTCTCCCTCCGCCGCGCGCCTTCGAAGACAAAGTAAATTCCGGACCTGCCACTCCAAAAGCTCTTGTTCGGCCTCAGATCAAGCTAGACACCCCATTCCACCTTCCACTGCCTGTTGACATCTAGTGGAAGGCGTATGAAGTGCATGCATATCGATAAATAAAAGCCAGTTGAATAGGCAGGCCCTGAAACAGAGCCTCGTTTTCAGATTTTTCACTTCCTGTATGGAAGTTTGCTGCAAAATGAGTTCTGTTTTACTCACAGATATAATTCAAACCGTTTTAGAAACTTCTGAGTGTTTTCTATCCAATAGTAATAATAATATGCATATTGTATGATCTAGAAAAGAGTACGAGGCCGTTTCATTTGGGCACGATTTTATAGGGTCAGAGGCAGAGAATCCCAGTGGAGAGAGGGGAGCCGGCCAGGCAGAGACAGCAAGGGCGGTTCGTCGCTCCAGTGCCTTTCCGTTCACCTTCGCACCCCTGGACCAGACTACACTCAATCATAGGACCTACTGAAGAGATGAGTCTTCAACAAAGACTTAAAGGTTGAGCCCGAGTCTGCGTCTCTCACATAGATTCCATAAAAATGTTTGCTCTATAAGAGAAAGCCCTGCCTCATGTTTGCTTTTAAATTCTAGGGACAATTAGGAGGCCTGCGTCTTGTGACCGTATACATATAGGTATGTACGGCAGGACCAAATCGGCGAGATAGGTAGGAGCAAGCCCATCTAATGGTTTGTAGGTTAGCAGTAAAACCTTGAAATCAGCCCTAGCCTTAACAGGAAGCCAATGTGGAGAGTTTAGCACTGGAGTAATATGATCAATGCTTTTTGGTTCTAGTGAAAATGGCTAAAAAGCAACACATTTGAGGTTTTGGACTAGCCTAGTCAAAGTCCAGATCTAATCCCAATTGAGATGCTGTGGCAGGACTTGAAACCAGCAGTTGCTGATTTGAAAACCCTCAAATGTCGCTGAGTTAAAATAGTTCTGCATGGAAGAGTGGGCCAAATTTCCTCCACAGCGACGTGAGAGACTGATCAACAACTACAGGAAGTGTTTGGTTGGAGTCATTGCAGCTAAAGGTGGCAAACCAGTTATTGAGTGTAGGGGGGCAATTACGTTTTCACACAGAGGCATTGGGTGTTGCATAACATTGTTTATGAAATACTGTAAATGAAATAAGAATGTAATTGTTGTGTTATTTGTTCACTCAGGATCCCTTTATCTAATATTAGATTTTGGATGAAGATCTGATAACATTGAATATCAAAAAATATGCAAAAGTAGATCAAATTAGAAAGGGGGCAAATACTTTTTCACACCACTGTAGATACTGCAGCCTGGCTGCCTACGCAGGAACCTGTCTGTCTGCCGGAGCTAATTAGGCTTCACTCCCTGTCACACGTCTTGTCACTTCCTGTGACGGCTTCTCTTTCACAACACACATGGTACACCTGCCAGGCAGGAGGCTGGAGGAGAGTAGAAAGATCAAAACCGGCTGAACGCAGGCGGCAGGCATGTGAATACATATGAAGAGGCAGGGGACTGTGTCCAAGCCAGCTTGTGAGGCAGAAGAGGAAAGAAGTGTTGGGTTCGCTCAAATGAAACAACAAAGAAATGGCAGACTAGGTTTTGTGGTTTGGTATTCAAAGGGGCTTGGGTGTGCTGTGGCATACAGTGATCATATAGTCTACTTTGAGAGGGAGAATATTCTGGGTCTTACTTGTGAAATTGACTTGTACACCTCAAAGGCAAAGTAGCATGCTCCCTGGACTATAGACTAGTTTAGATGTCTGATGTATCACACAAACATAAATTGCGCGTCTTATAATACAACTCCAGGCATGTGCTTTCTTTTCAGGACAATATATAATGGCTGCAGGCTATTGTGGCTGCTGCTATCTTGTCAATGAATGAATAAAATATCAACTCTTCCAATCTCAAGGATCCCAGAAGGCTCTGCATGTTATATCCATTTCTACTGTACCTGTACTACTGTGTTGATTGGCTCTCGTTACTACCCACATCATCACAACTGCTTATATATAATATGACAAACAATTATGTCTCCACCTCTGGAGGAAAACCCAGGGTGCATCCGAAATGGCACCTTACTCTCTATCTACTACATTACATTTGACCAGGGCCCTGGACAAAAGTAGTGCACTACATAGCCTAAGACTGGAAAATCAAACTGGCTCCCTCTACTACAGTAACGATATACCGAACAGCAGGTGTACCAAAAAAACGCAAAGGCACCATAGAACAGTAAAGATACCGAACAGTAAAGGTACTGAACAGTAAAGGTGCCGAACAGTAAAGGTACCAAAAAGTAAAGGTACTGACCAGTAAAAGTACTGAACATTAAAGGTACCAAAAAGTAAAGGTACTGAACATTAAAGGTACCAAACAGTAAAGGTACCAAATAGTAAAGGTACCGAATAGTAAGGGTACTGAACAGTAAAGGTACTGGACAATAAAGGTACCAAAAAACAGTAAAAATACCGAACAGTAAAAGTACCAAAGAACAGTAAGAACAGTAAAGGTCCCGAAAAGTAAAGGTCCCGAAAAGTAAAGGTCCCGAACAGTAAAGGTACCGAACATTAAAGGTACCGAAGAGTAAAGGTACCGAACAGTAAATTTGCTGAACAGTAAAGGTGCCAAGGAACAGTGAAGGTACTGAACAGTAAAGGTACCGAATTGTAAATGTCACGAAAAGTAAAGGTCACGAAAAGTAAAGGTACCGAACAGTAAAGGTACTGAACAGTAAAGGTACCAAATTGTAAAGGTCACGAAAAGTAAAGGTCCCGAAAAGTAAAGGTACCGAACAGTAAAGGTACCGAACATTAAAGGTACCGAAGAGTAAAGGTACCGAACAGTAAATTTGCTGAACAGTAAAGGTACCAAGGAACAGTGAAGGTACTGAACAGTAAAGGTACCGAATTGTAAAGGTCACGAAAAGTAAAGGTCACGAAAAGTAAAGGTACCGAACAGTAAAGGTACTGAACAGTGAAGGTACCGAATTGTAAAGGTCACAAAAAGTAAAGGTACCGAACAGTAAAGGTACCGAACAGTAAAGGTACCGAACAGTAAAGGTACCGAACAGTAAAGGTACCGAAGAGTAAAGGTACCGAATTATAAAGGTCACGAAAAGTAAAGGTCCCGAACAGTAAAGGTACCGGACATTAAAGGTACCAAAGAGTAAAGGTACCGAACAGTACATTTGCTGAACAGTGAAAGTACTGAACAGTAAAGGTACTGAAGAACAGTAAAGGTACTGAACAGTAAAGGTACTGAACAGTAAAGGTTCCGAACAGTAAAGGTACCAAAGAACAGTAAAGGAACTGAACAGCAAAGGTACCAAAGAACAGTAAAGGTACCGAACACTAAAGGTACCAAAAAACAGCAAAGGTACTGAAGAACAGTAAAGGTACCAAAGAACAGTAAAAGTTCAGAAGAACAATAAAGGTACCAAAGAACAGTAAAGGTACCAAACAGTAAAGGTACCGTAGAACAGCAAAGGTACCAAACAGTAAAGGTACCGAAGAACTGAAAAGGTACAGAACAGTAAAATCACCAAAGAACAGTAAAGGTACCAAATAACAGTAAAGGTACAGAACAATAAAGGTACTGTACAGTAAAGGTACTGAACAGTAAAGGTACTGTACAGTAAAGGTAAAGAACAGTAAAGGTACTGTACAGTAAAGGTAAAGAACAGTAAAGGTAAAGAACAATAAAGGTACTGTACAGTAAAGGTACTGAACAGTAAAGGTAAAGAACAGTAAAGGTAAAGAACAGTAAAGGTACTGTACAGTAAAGGTAAAGAACAATAAAGGTACTGAACAGTAAAGGTAAAGAACAGTAAAGGTAAAGAACAGTAAAGGTACTGTACAGTAAAGGTAAAGAACAGTAAAGGTACTGAACAGTAAAGGTAAAGAACAGTAAAGGTACTGTACAGTAAAGGTACTGAACAGTAAAGGTACTGAACAGTAAAGGTAAAGAACAGTAAAGGTACTGTACAGTAAAGGTAAAGAACAGTAAAGGTACTGAACAGTAAAGGTAAAGAACAGTAAAGGTACTGTACAGTAAAGGTAAAGAACAGTAAAGGTACTGTACAGTAAAGGTAAAGAACAGTAAAGGTACTGTACAGTAAAGGTAAAGAACAGTAAAGGTACTGTACAGTAAAGGTAAAGAACAGTAAAGGTACTGAACAGTAAAGGTAAAGAACAGTAAAGGTACTGTACAGTAAAGGTAAAGAACAGTAAAGGTACTGTACAGTAAAGGTAAAGAACAGTAAAGGTACTGTACAGTAAAGGTAAAGAACAGTAAAGGTACTGTACAGTAAAGGTAAAGAACAGTAAAGGTACTGAACAGTAAAGGTAAAGAACAGTAATGGTACTGAACAGTAAAGGTAAAGAACAGTAAAGGTACTGTACAGTAAAGGTAAAGAACAGTAAAGGTACTGAACAGTAAAGGTAAAGAACAGTAAAGGTACTGATTCCATTTATAGTGGGGCTATGGTCACAAGTAGTGCACCATAAATGGAATGGGGTTCCATTTGGGTCTGGCTTTTTAGTGGTTCTTGTCTCTGTGTTGTTGTTGGTCGAGCTGCTCCCGACCACCGCCATGTCTCTCACCCAGACAGACAGAACGTGGAGAGAAGGAAGGGCATGCATGGAACTTTATCTCCACAGTCCGCAGTGTACCGTTGGACTTAATTAACTGATAACAGGCCCCACAAGTGTTTCTTCGCTGGCCTCTGACTGGATCTGAGCAGTAGTTTAAAGTACTTAAGTAAAAATACTTTAAAGTACTACTTAAGTCGCTTTTTGCGGTATCTGTACTTTACTATTTCTATTTTTGACAACTTTTACTTCAATACATTCCTAACGAAAATAATTTACTTTTTACTCCATACATTTTACCTGACACCCAAAAGTACTCGTTACATTTTGAATGCTTAGCAGGAAAATGGTCCAATTCACACACTTATCAAGAGAACATCCCAGGTCATCCCTACTGCATCTTCTCTGGCGGACTCACTAAACACAAATTAATATTTTGTTAATATATATCTGAGTGTTGGAGTGTGCCCCTGGCTGTCCGTAAATAAATAAATAAAAAACAAGAAAATGGTGCTGTTTGTTTTGCTTTATATAAGGAATTTGAAATTATTTATACTTTTACTTTTGATACTTAAGTACATTTAGAGGCAAATACTTTTAGACTTTTACTCAAGTAGTATTTTGCTGGATGACTTTCACTTTTATTTGAGAAACTTTCTATTAAAGGTATCTACAGTATACTTTCACTCAAGTATGACAATTGGGTACTTTTTCCACCACTGGATCTGAGCTAGGAAACCACGGTGTAATCTACACTAAGGCACAGAGCTGATATCTTCACCCTTTATGTTCCATAACCACAGATCCAGGTGGAATGAGTGCCAATTGTTTGATTTTAGATGACGAAGCGGTCACCACCATATTAATGAACTTTTGAGGTGAAATTGATATTTTGTTGACTCATACATCACCTGGAATGGCTGTGTGCACCCAAACAGTCCTTACCCAGAAAGCTTATCACCTATTGTGGGTAGTTCATTACCAAAAATCCCTGAGAAGTACATGTTAGGTTCCACTCACCAGATACTAACAATTGAGTACCAAATGGCACCCTATTCTCTACATAGCCCTACAAAGCCCTATGGGTCCTGGTCAAAAGCAGTGCAATCCTATGGGCCCTGGTCAAAAGTACTGCACTATATGGGGAATAGGGTGCCATTTGGGATGCAGTCAACATCCTTCATAAACTGACCACTCCAGATTAATTATTTTCTGGGTTCTAATAATCTGAGATTATACAAAATTGTATCTGTAGTTTATGGACATGTTTGGATGGTTGCCAGGCACTTAGCAGGTTCAGGTCAAGGTGGAGTTTTAGTGTCTGCTTGTTCAATATGGCCCTAAGGCAGAGGTGATCATTTTAGCTGCTAGTGCCTGATGATGTCATCAACATGCAATTTACTAATAGCAGGAGGGCATACTTCACAAAAACATTGTTTATTGGAGCTGACAATGTGGTCAACAGACTGTTAACTGTAATAGAAGAGGTAACATATTCACACAGAAACACACAACCATTGATTGAAATACATGTTTATTGTGAAATGTAATGAGAACATTGGTTTAACCACTAAAACACAACAATATATTTTCATTCGAGTCATTTTAACTACCAGTTAATCCAATAGCAAACAATGCTAGAAAAGTGTTTCAAATCTCCCTTAGAAGTGCTGAAAGTAATATGCTACAGTACTGTAATTTACAGTAGATTACAGTTTTCACATTAGGCAATACACTTACAGTACCAAACAAAATTGACAGAAAATCTATAATTTCCATAAAATCTATCCAATGTGTAATCAAAGGTCTGATCAATGAAGACATCCTCAGATATAATTGCAACATAGGTGTACTGTCTAATCAGACAGTACACCTATCAGACAGTACACCTAAACATGGGTGTACTGGTGTAATCAGACAGTACACCTAAACACATAGGTGTAATCAGACACTACACCTAAACATAGGTGTACTGTCTGAAACAAATTAAATAAATAAAAATAAAACATAACGTTGAGCATGCATTCATTTGCATCAAGCCTGTCTTGAGCATTTGGCCATAAATTCTCATCCATATCACAGTGAATATCCTCATTGTTCATGCACCGCGGGAAAAACCTTTTGGCTTGGTGAATCCAAGCTTGACATTGGTCTGCACTGATGTCGTCGCATGCCTCATTCATGGCCAGAAGGAGGGTGGCACGCTCATGGGGATGGCGATCGTATGCTTCCCACCTCCACGCTGAAAAAAACCTCCTCAATAGGGTTGAGGAAAGGAGAGTATTGGGGCAGGTGTAGGGTCACGAATAGGGGATGAGCCCGAAACCATGCCTGAACCACCTCTGCATGGTGGAACCTGACATTGTCCCACACAATGACATAGGTGACCCCTTCACCTTGACAGGCCCGCTCAATTTCATTGAGAAACACAATGAGGTGTGCAGCATTGCAGGAACTAGGTAACGGCCTACGTCCTACCACACCATCTTCAGAGATAGCTGTGCGCATGAGGATGTTTCCCCTACGTTGTCCAGGCACTTGGACGGTCACACTTGGACGGTCGCCAGTTGGCCGGTGCCCACGGCACCCGAATTTTGGCCACGTTGAAGCCCGCTTCATCAATAAAGATATACTGTGTAGCATCAAGCACCATCACCCTTTAAAATATATTTTGGTTAGTTGTTTTTTACAGTATAGTTCCAATATGATATTGTGAAGTAGCATGTGCCTCAAATAGTAACACAGTATATAGTCCTGTACCTGAACATCCTCTGCCCGCAGTTATTACACCCGGTTGTTGTTTCTCTCAAATGGCACCAGGTAAATGTGTTTCATAGATACCTGGTGCCTATTCAAAAGGCAGGCGATTGCTGATGGATGCCACATTGGCAAAGGTGTCATCGTTCTCCTCAATGGCCTGCTTTATTTCGGACAGCTGTATGTTTATTTTTTATTTTATTTATTTCACCTTTATTTAACCAGGTAGGCAAGTTGAGAACAAGTTCTCATTTACAATTGCGACCTGGCCAAGATAAAGCAAAGCAGTTCGATACATACAACAACACAGAGTTACACATGGAGTAAAACAAACATACAGTCAATAATACAGTAGAAAAATAAGTCTATGTACAATGTGAGCAAGTGAGGTGAGATAAGGGAGGTGAAGGCAAAAAAAAGGCCATGGTGGCGAAGTAAATACAATATAGCAAGTAAAACACTGGAATGGTTGATTTGCAGTGGAAGCATGTGCAAAGTAGAGATAGAAATAATGGGGTGCAAAGGAGCAAAATAAATAAATAAATACAGTAGGGAAAGAGGTAGTTGTTTGGGCTAAATTACAGATGGGCTATGTACAGGTGCAGTAATCTGTGAGCTGCTCTGACAGCTGGTGCTTAAAGCTAGTGAGGAAGATAAGTGTTTCCAGTTACAGAGATTTATGTAGTTCGATCCAGTCATTGGCAGCAGAGAACTGGAAGGAGAGGCGGCCAAAGGAAGAATTGGTTTTGGGGGTGACCAGAGAGATATACCTGCTGGAGCGCGTGCTACAGGTGGGTGCTGCTATGGTGACCAGCGAGCTGAAATAAGGGGGGACTTTACCTAGCAGGGTCTTGTAGATGACCTGGAGCCAGTGGGTTTGGCGACGAGTATGAAGCGAGGGCCAGCCAACGAGAGCGTACAGGTCGCAGTGGTGGGTAGTATATGGGGCTTTGGTGACAAAACGGATGGCACTGTGATAGACTGCATCCAATTTATTGAGTAGGGTATTGGAGGCTATTTTGTAAATGACATCACCGAAGTCGAGAATTGGTAGGGTGGTCAGTTTTACAAGGGTATGTTTGGCAGCATGAGTGAAGGATGCTTTGTTGCGATATAGGAAGCCGATTCTAGATTTAATTTTGGATTGGAGATGCTTAATGTGAGTCTGGAAGGAGAGTTTACAGTCTAACCAGAAACCTAGGTATTTGTAGTTGTCCACATATTCTAAGTCAGAGCCGTCCAGAGTAGTGATGTTGGACAGGCAGGCAGGTGCAGGCACCGATCGGTTGAAGAGCATGCATTTAGTTTTACTTGTATTCAAGAGCAATTAGAGGCCACGGAAGGAGAGTTGTATGGCAGTGAAGCTCGCCTGGAGGGTTGTTAACACAGTGTCCAAAGAAGGGCCAGAAGTATACAGAATGGTGTCGTCTGCGTAGAGGTGGATCAGAGACTCACCAGCAGCAAGAGCGACATCATTGATGTATACAGAGAAGAGAGTCGGTCCAAGAATTGAACCCTGTGGCACTCCCAAAGAGTGCCAGAGGCCCGGACAACAGACCCTCCGATTTGACACACTGAACTCTATCAGAGAAGTAGTTGGTGAACCAGGCGAGGCAATCATTTGAGAAACTAAGGCTGTCGTGTCTGCCGATGAGGATGTGGTGATTGACAGAGTTGAAAGCCTTGGCCAGGTCAATGAATACGGCTGCACAGTATTGTTTCTTATCGATGGCGGTTAAGATATCGTTTAGGACCTTGATCGTAGCTGAGGTGCACCCATGACCAGCTCTGAAACCAGATTGCATAGCGGAGAAGGTATGGTGGGATTCGAAATGGTCGGTAATCTGTTTGTTGACTTGGCTTTCGAAAACCTTAGAAAGGCAGGGTAGGATAGATATAGGTCTGTAGAAGTTTGGGTCAAGAGTGTCCACCCCTTTGAAGAGGGGGATGACCGCAGCTGCTTTCCAATCTTTGGGGATCTCAGACGACACAAAAGAGAGGTTGAACAGGCTAGTAATAGGGGTGGCAACAATTTCAGCAGATAATTTTAGAAAGAAAGGGTCCAGATTATCTAGCCCGGCTGATTTGTAGGGGTCCAGATTTTGCAGCTCTTTCAGAACATCAGCTGACTGGATTTGGGAGAAGGAGAAATGGGGAAGGCTTGGGCGAGTAGCTGTGGGGGGTGCAGTGCAGTGCTGTTGACAGGGGTAGCCAGGTGGTAAGCATGGCCAGCCGTAGAAAAATGCTTATTGAAATTCTCAATTATAGTGGATTTATCGGTGGTGACAATGTTTCCTATCTTCAGTGCAGTGGGCAGCTGGGAGGAGATGTTCTTATTCTCCATGGACTTTACAGTGTCCCAGAACTTTTTTGAGTTTGTGTTGCAGGAAGCAAATTTCTGCTTGAAAAAGCTAGCCTTGGCTTTTCTAACTGCCTGTGTATATTGGTTTCTAGCTTAACTGAAAAGTTGCATATCACGGGGGCTGTTCGATGCTAATGCAATGACATTCCTGGCCCTCACCATTTCCACCACTGTCCACTCCTGCTGGTCGGTCAGCACACGGCCACCACCATGGGGTCTTCTGTCAATTCTGAGAGTAGAACAGAGTATACTGTCAACAGATCATACTGTAAGAATACTGTAGTATGTTTTGTGAATGTACATGCATTACAATGTCATTTACTGTAAATGTAACGGTAACGCATAGTTCATATCCTGCAGACTTACTGGTTTTCTTGGTGGAATGTTCTCATGATCGAATTGACAGTTGATCTTTTCAAATTGGGGTGAACTAATCTGGCAGCCTCTGCCATGGTAAGGCATCAGTTTACCACATGGTCAACATCGATGGCCCAGACTTCATTAGACACAACAGTTCCCTGCCCCCCTCTGATGTCCATCTCTTTGACGGGGCCCATGCCCACCTCTCTGACGGGGCCCATGCCCACCTCTCTGATGGGGCCTTTGTCCACAAACTCTTAAATTTCTTCCTCTCCCATGATGTCTATCCTGCTCCATGATGAAAGAAATTGCAAGTGTTCACACACACACTTTTATATGGTGACCAGTTATGGTTACCACTATGTGAAATCAATTAGCAATAACGAGTACTCATTATGTATGGTTGTCATGTACATTATCATCCATGTAATTTAGATGTTTATACTTTACAAATACACATTTTATTTCTGTAGTTCTCAAAATCCATATATTGTCACACCCTGATCAGTTTCACCTGTCCTTGTTATTGTCTCCCCCCCCTCCAGGTGTTGCTTGCTTTCCCCAGTGTATTTATCCCTGTGTTTCCCGTCTCTCTGTGCCAGTTTGTCTTGTATGTTTCCAAGTCAACCAGTGGTTTCCCCGTTCTTCTGCTTTTTGCATTCTCCTTTTTTTTGTGCTCCTGGTTTTGACCCTTGCCTGTTTCTGGACTTTTTACCCGCCTGCCTGACCATTCTGCCTGCCTTGACCACGAGCCTGTCTGCCACTCTGTACCTCCTGGACTCTGTACCCGCCTGCCTGACCATTCTGCCTGCCTTGACCACGAGCCTGTCTGCCACTCTGTACCTCCTGGACTCTGTACCCGCCTGCCTGACCATTCTGCCTGCCTTGACCACGAGCCTGTCTGCCACTCTGTACCTCCTGGACTCTGTACCCGCCTGCCTGACCATTCTGCCTGCCTTGACCACGAGCCTGTCTGCCACTCTGTACCTCCTGGACTCTGTACCCGCCTGCCTGACCATTCTGCCTGCCTTGACCTCGAGCCTGTCTGCCACTCTGTACCTCCTGGACTCTGTACCCGCCTGCCTGACCATTCTGCCTGCCTTGACCACGAGCCTGTCTGCCACTCTGTACCTCCTGGACTCTGATCTGGTTTTGCCCTTTTTGCCTGTCCACGACCATTCTCTTGCCTACCCCTTTGGATTAATACACATTGTAAGACTCCAACCATCTGCCTCCTGTGTCTGCATTTGGGTCTCACCTTGTGCCTTGATATATATAGAAGATAAACCAGTTTGTAATCTATAGGTTTACCTGGTAAGTGATTAACCGTTAAGCACAGTGGGATTACGTGATGGTCAAATCTATTTAAACAAATGAGAAGAGAATCATCTGAAAAGTATTGTGACCATTGTACTGTGAACGCCAATTACTTTATATGAAAGGAAGGCATTTATAGATGAAACACTGATTAGGTTTGCTGAAAAAGTTACTGTTTGATTCTGTGTGTTGTATATAGTCAAAGAATGTGCTTCAAGTTTTGAAAAAACAGCCTTTTTGATTATCTGTTTTGAGTTTTGTACTAAGAGATGTGAAATTTTACCACATACTTGTGAAAATAGTACCAAAACGATAAAAAAACTAATTTGTGCATGTCCATCGATTTAGTATAAAATATTACGAATAGCAATTGGTATATGTTGCGAATTGCAATTCGTACCATTTGTTACAAATTGCAATTCATACAATATGTTACGAATTTGCAAAACATATTCCAATTCCAATTTGTTGTGGCTTACGTTAGCTAGGTGGCTAGGTGGCTAATGCTAAGGTTAACTACAGTAGGTGGCTAAGGCTAGCTAGGCTAGGAGTTAGGGTTAGGGGTTAGGGTTAATGTTACGTTAGGAGTTAGGTTAAAGGGTTAAGGTTAGGGTTAGGGTTAGTGGAAGGGTTAGCTAGCATGCTAAGTAGATGCAAAGTAGCTAAAAAGTAGTAAGTAGTTGTAAAGTTGCTAATTAGCTAAAATGCTAAGTTGTCTGTGATGAGATTCGAGCACGCAACCTTTGGGTTGCTAACGTTAGATGTTCGCATTATACACCCAACCATTCACCCTGACCAACCCCCCGTTTTTGCCTTAAGTAAACTTCTGTCTTACGTAACCTTACAAAATGCAACGTATCATACTATTTTGAGTGTCCCGGATGTACTTTTACTATGTTACATCTAGTCTGTGAGACCAGGCTCTACTCATTCAAGCTAATTTCGAGCATTTCTCCCACCACAGTTTGTATTGCGCAGGAGCTTTCTGCTCCTCCATATTTGACCCAAGTGCCCAACATTTTCCTGAGAGATATGACGAACTACAACTCAGCAGGTTAGAGTGCTGTAGCTGCTCTCTCTCTCCCTTTCCCTCTCACCCTTTCTCTCTACCTCACTCTCTCTCCCTCTCACCCTTTCTCTCTCCCTCACTCTCTCCCTCTCCCCCGCTCTCTCTTACTTTCTCTCTGCACTGTAGCTGCCTCTCTCTCTCAATTCAATTTAAGGGCTTTATTGGCATGGGAAACATATGTTTACATTGCCAGAGCAAGTGAAATAGATAATAAACAAAAGTGAAATAAACAGTAAACAAATTAACAGTAAACATTAGACTCACAAAAGTTCCAAAAGAATAAAGACATTTCAAGTGTCATATCATGTCTATATACAATGTTGTAACGATGTGCAAATAGTTAAAGTACAAATGGGAAAATGAATAAACATAAATATGGGTTGGATTTACAATGGTGTTTTGTTCTTCACTGGTTGACCTTTTCTTGTGGCAACAGGTCACAAATCTTGCTGCTGTGATGGCACACTGTGTTATTTCAGAATTGGATTTGTTTTAAAATTCTTTGTGGGTCTGTGTAGTCTGAGGGAAATATGTTTCTCTAATATGGTCATACATTTGTCAGGAGGTTAGGAAGTGCAGCTCAGTTTCCACCTCATTTTGTGAGCAGTGTGCATATATCCTGTCTTCTCTTGAGAGCCAGGTCTGCCTACGGCGGCTTTTCTCAATAGCAAGTCTATGCTAAGTCTATCAAAGTTTCCTTAAGTTTGGGTCAGTCACAGTGGTCAGGTATTCTGTCACTGTGTACTCTCTGTTTAGGGACAAATAGTATTCTAGATTCTTTCCAATGTGTCAAGTAATTATCTTTCTGTTTTCTCATGATTTGTTTGGGTCTAATTGTGTTGCTGTCCTGGGGCTCTGTGGTGTCTGTTTGTGTTTGTGAACAGAGCCCCAGGACCAGCTAGCTTAGGGTGCTCTTCTCCAGGTTCATCTCTATGTAGATGATGGTTTTGTTATGGAAGGTTTGGGAATCTCTTCCTTTTAGGTGGTTGTAGAATTTAAAGTCTCTTTTCTGGATTTTAATAATTAGCGGGTATCAGCCTAATTCTGCTCTGCATGCATTATTTGGTGTTTTACGTTGTACACAGAAGATATTTTTGCAGAATTCTGCATGCAGTCTCAATTTGGTGTTTGTCCCATTTAGTGAATTATTGGTTGGTGTGCAGACCCCAGACCTCATAACCATAAAGGACAATGGATTATATAACTGATTAAAGTATTTTTAGCCAGATCCTAATTGGTTTGTCAAATTTGATGTTCCTTTGGATGGCATAGAAGGCCCTTCTTGCCTTGTCAGATCGTTCATAGCTTTGTGGAAGTTACCTGTGGCACTGATGTTTAGACCAAAGTATGTATAGTTTTTTTGTGTGCTCTAGGACAACGGTGTCTAGATGGAATATGTATTTGTGGTGCTGGCAACTGGACATTTTTTGGAACACCATTATTTTTGTCTTACTGACATTTCATTTCAGGGCCCAGGTCAGACAGAATCTGTACAGAAGATCTAGGTGCTGCTGTAGGCCCTCCTTGGTTGGGGACAGAAGCACCAGATCATCAGCAAACAGTAGACATTTGACTTCAGATTCTAGTAGGGTGAGGCAGGGGGCTGAAGACTGTTCTAGTGCCCTCGCCAATTCGTGATATATATATGTTGAAGAGGGTAAATCTTCATCCCTGTCTCACTCCACGGCCCTGTGGAAAGAAATGTGTTTTTTTTGCCAATTTTAACCGCACACTTTTGTGTACATGGATTTTAGAATGTCGTATGTTTTTCCCCCAACAACACTTTCCATTAATTTGTATAGCAGACCCTCATGACAAATTCAGTCAAAAGCATTTTTGATATCAACAAAGCATGAGAAGACTTTGCCTTTGTTTTGGTTTGTTTGTTTGTCAATTAGGGTATGCATAGGGAATACGTGGACTGCCATACGGTAATTTGGTAAACAGCCAATTTGACATTTGTTCAGTACACTATTTTCACTGAGGAAATGTATGAGTCTGCTGTTAATGATAATGCAGGGGATTTTCCCAAGGTTGCTGTTGATGCATATCCCGCGGTAGTTATTGGGGTCAAATTTGTCTCCAAGGATGATGTTGAAGTGTTTAAGTATAGCCAATTGAAATTGGTGGTCTATATATTTTATCATTTCATTTTGGGATACCATCACCACTACAGGCCTTTTTGGGTTGGGTATTTCAATGTAATTGGAGAATGCAGTGGGTTCTAAGACTTGTACTTGATCATGTATTTGTTTTTGCTGTTTGTACTTTGTACTTTGTTATAGGGCCCCAAAAATTTGAGAAGAGATTTATCCATACATCTCAGTATTGGATAGATAACTCTTTGTGTTGTTTGTTTAGTGTTTTCCAATTTCCCCAGAAGTGGTTAGATTCTATGGATTCTTCAATTACATTGAGCTGATTTCTGACGTGCTGTTCCTTCTTTTTCCATAGTGTATTTCTGTATTGTTTTAGTGATTCACCATAGTGAAGGTGTAGGCTCAGGTTTTCTGGGTCTCTATGTTTTTGGTTGGATAGGTTTCTTAATTTCTTTCTTAAGTTTTTTCAGTCTTCGTCAAACCATTTGTCATTGTTGTTAATTTTGTTAGGGTTGTCTGCTTGAAATTTTTACATTTGATGGGGAAGCTGAGAGGTCAAATATAATGTTTAGGTTTTCTACTGCCAAGTCCACACCTTCACTATTACAGTGAAACATTTTGTCCAGGAAGATGTCTAAAAGGGATTGAATCTGTTGTTGCCTAATTGTTTTTTGGTAGGTTTCCACACTACTTTCCTTCTTCTCTCTCTATCTCTCTCCTCTGTAAACGAAAAGCAAGTCCATTTGCTGTGGACTGTGGAACAGCACCCACGAGGGATGCCATGCATCATGGGTGCCATGATTGAAATAACAAAATAAAGCCCAGATCAGCAGAGTCCTTCCCTCAGGCCTGTAGACTATAAAAATAAAAAGCTAAGGGATTATAGGAATAATTTTTACTGCCCAAGTTTCGGTCACGCTTTCTTTATACATGCGGTGGGTGGAAGACAGCCAGTGTGTCCCAAATGGCAGCCTATTCCCTATCCGTAGGAAAAAGGGTGCCATTTTGTGATGCATAGAGCATGGCCAATAGTTGACAATATAAAATAATTACTGTAAAACTTCAAATAGCTATCCTCAACTAACTCAACCACGGTTTTGGAACCCTCCAAAAGCAGAGGTAATAATAACAGGAATTAGAGTATTGCATTTGCTTCCCAAATCAAATCAAGTTCCTGTTCCTTGAAGTTGTAGGCCTATACTATGCCTCAAGTATCACTTTTGTCTTATTCACAAAACAATTAGACAATTTAACACAACCCAGCCCAGCCATGTAGCCTAATGTACAGTACTTACCATGTTAATTGCCGTTACATTCTCAAATCACTCTGTAAATTGTTCCCCCGGTCAGCCCACTGACACAAGGCCTATTGTGAATCTCACTATGATTTATGAAGCTCATCAGGCCCTCATTTATTCCCATAACTTCACTTATCTGTCCCGGATCCCCATGAATATTTCACACAATACAATTAAACTGTGGCTGACCCACAGGGCAGAAGGAGAACGAGAACGAGAACGAGAGCAAGCGAGAATGATGCAGACATTAACAATATGATGCAGATATTAACAATATGATGCAGATATTAACAATATGATGCAGATATTGAACCTGAAGAACACTTGTGGTGTTTTCCAAATGTATTCTGGCTGCATTGTTCTGTCCATTGCATTCATTATAAAATCAACATTCACTGACTGTAATGAAACGAATCACATAGTCAGCGTCCCAAATGGCACCCTATTCCCTACAAAGTGCACTGATTTTGACCAGAGCCCTATGGATCCTGGTCAGAAGTAGTGCACTACATGGGAATAAGGATCCATTTGGGAAGCTACCTATGTGATTCCTTTCATTACAAAACGTCACAAGTGTTCTTCATGTTCAACATCTGCATCATATTGTTAATTAAAACACAGTCTACCAAGTACATTTGTATTTCTGCAATAGAGAGTTGACTGTACTGTATAGAGGAGCTCTGGTACCATTCTATATTCTTATTTTAGAAAAAAAATGACTGATGCATTCTATTCCATCAGGATTCTATTTGACATATGATAATGCATGGCATCAGGTGCATTCAGCCCCTTCATTGAACGGGACAGTATATAATACACATATCGCCTGGTCCCATGCGGCTATCAATCTAGTAGTGAGAGTATATAATGTGTATCTGAGATAGGAACCAATCACCTGTCTGCACTGGAAGACTGACAGCGGCCGTGCTGTAATTCCAAACCAGCCAGGCGTTTCAATGAACGCATATAGAATAGGCAAGGTGCTGAGAGGTTAAGGGTTGGAGGGTTGATAGCCAGATCCATAGGTTTCAACATGGAGCATGTCCAGACTAACAAGGGGTTCTTACACCCCCAGCTCCGTCCCACATCCCTCCATCCCTCCATACCAAATACCTCCATCCCTCCTTCCCATAAACCTCCATTCCATATCCCTCCATTCCATATCCCTCCATCCCAAATACCTCCATCCCTCCTTCCCATAAACCTCCATTCCATATCCCTCCATTCCATATCCCTCCATACCAAATACCTCCATCCCTCCTTCCCATAAACCTCCATTCCATATCCCTCCATTCCATATCCCTCCATCCCAAATACCTCCATCCCTCCTTCCCATAAACCTCTATTCCATATCCCTCCATCCCATATCCCTCCATCTCATATCCCTACATTCCTCCTCCTCATCATCATCACCTTCATTAGTCCCTTCAAATCAAATCAAATTGTATTAGTCACATGCGCCGAATACAACCTTACAGTGAAAGGCTTACTTACAAACCCCTAACCAACAATGAAGTTGAAAAAATATGAATAAGAAAGAGTTAAAAGGATGCTCTCGATGGTGAATCTGTAGAACTTTTGAGGATCTGAGGACCCATGCAAAATATTTTCAGTCTTCTGAGGGGGATAGGTAGACTGTCTTGGTGTGCTTGGACCATGTTAGTCCTGGCACCTCACGGCCAGGTCTCTGACCTCCTCCCTATAGGCTGTCTCGTTAAATCAAATCAAATCAAATTTGATTGGTCACTTACACATGGTTAGCAGATGTTAATGCGAGTGCAGCGAAATGCTTGTGCTTCTAGTTCCGACCATGCAGTAATATCTAATAAGTAATCTAACAAATTCACAACAACTACCTTATACACACAAATGTAAAGGGATGAATAAGAATATGTTCATATAAATATATGGATGAGCAATGGCCGTGCGGCATAGGCAAGATGCAGTAGATGGTATAGAATACAGTATATACATATGAGATGAGTAATGTAGGATATGTAAACATTATTAAAGTTGATTTATTCAAAGTGACTAGTGATACCTTTATTAAGTCCATTTATTTAAGTGGCCAGAGAGTTGAGTCTGTATGTTGGCAGCAGCCTCTCTATGTTAGTGATGGCTGTTTAACAGTCTGATGGCCTTGAGATAGAAGCTGTTTTTCAGTCTCTCGGTCCCAGCTTTGATGCACCTGTACTGACCTCGCCTTCTGGATGATAGCGGGGTGAACAGGCAGTGGCTCGGGTGGTTGTTGTTCTTGATGATCTTTTTGGCCTTCCTGTGACATTGGGTGCTGTAGGTGTCCTGGAGGGCAGGTAGTTTGCCCCTGGTGATGCGTTGTACAGACCGCACCACCCTCTGGAGAGCCTTGCGGTTGAGGGAGGTGCAGTTGCCGTACCAGGCGGTGATACAGCCTGACAGGATGCTTCGATTGTGCATCTGTGAAAGTTTGTGAGTGTTTAAGGTGACAAGCCAAATTTCTTCAGCCTCCTGAGGTTGAAGACGCGCTGTTGTGCATCTGTAGAACCTGTAGCTACCTCTGCTGTTTCCTGAAGTCCACGATCATCTTCTTTGTTTTGTTGATGTTGAGTGATAGGTTATTTTCATGACACCACACTCCGAGGGCCCTCACTTCCTCCCTGTAGACCGTTTCTGCCATGATGATTGAGTTGGAAGCGTGCATGGCCATGCAGTCATGGGTGAACAGGGAGTACAGGAGATGGCTGAGAACGCACCCTTGTGGGGCCCCAGTGTTGAGGATCAGCAGGGTGGAGATGTTGTTTCCTACCTTCACCACCTGGGAGCGACCCGTCAGGAAGTCCAGGACCCAGTTACACAGGGCGGGGTCGAGACCCAGGGTCTCGAGCTTAATGATGAGTTTGGAGGGTACTATAGTGTTAAATGCTGAGCTGTAGTCAATGAACAGCATTCTTACATAGGTATTCCTCTTGTCCAGATGGGATAGGGCAGTGTGCAGTGTGATGGCGATTGCATCGTCCGTGGACCTATTGGGGCGGTAAGCAAATTGGAGTGGGTCTAGGGTATCAGGTAGGGTGGAGGTGATATGATCCTTGACGAGTCTCTCAAAGCACTTCATGATGACAGAAGTGAGTGCAACGGGGCGATAGACATTTAGTTCAGTTACCTTAGCTTTCTTGGGAACAGGAACAATGGTGGCCATCTTGAAGCATGTGGGGACAGCAGACTGGGATAAGGATTGATTGAATATGTCCGTAAACACACCAGCCAGCTGGTCTGCGCATGCTCTGAGGACGCGGCTAGGGATGCCGTCTGGGCCGGCAGCCTTGCGAGGGTCAACACGTTTAAATGTTTTACTCATGTTGGCCACGGAGAAGGAGAGCCCACAGGCTTTGGTAGCGGGCCGTGTTAGTGGCACTGTATTGTCCTCAAAGCGAGCAAAGAAGTTGTTTAATTTGTCTGGGAGCAGGACGTCGATATCCGCGACGGGGCTGGTTTTCTTTTTGTAGTCCGTGATTGACTGTAGACCCTGCCAAATAAGTCTCGTATTTGAGCCGTTGAATTGCTGCTTTGTCTCTATACTGATGCTTTGCTTGTTTGATCGCCTTTCGGAGGGAATAGCTGCACTGTTTGTATTCGGTCATGTTTCCAGTCACCTTGCCATGATTAATAGCAGTGGTTCGCGCTTTCAGTTTTGCGTGAATGCTGCCATCAATCCATCGTTTCTGGTTAGGAAAGGTTGTAATAGTCATAGTGGGTACTACATCTCCGATGCACTTGCTAATAAACTCGATCCCGGAGTCAACGTATACATCAATATTGTTGTCTGAGGATATCCGGAACATATCCCAGTCCACGTGATCGAAGCAATCTTGAAGCATGGAATCCAATTGGTCAGACCAGCATTGGATAGACCTGAGCATGGGCGTTTCCTGTGTTTTCCTCCAAGAAAATGGAGTCCTGCTCAGATTTGCCGAAGGCAGGGCGAGGGAGGGCTTTGTATGCATCGCGGAAGTTAGAGTAGCAATGATCCAGAATGCTACCAGCTCGTGTCGCGCATTCGATGCAGTGAGTGAACAGGGAGTACAGGAGGGGACTGAGCACGCACCCCTGAGGGGCCCCTGTGTTGAAGATCAGCTTGGAGGATGTGTTGTTACCTACCCTTACCACCTGGGGGGCGGCCCGTCAGGAAGTCCAAGATCCAGTTGCAGAGGGAGGTTTTAAGTCCAGAGTCCTTAGCTTATTGATGAGCTTTGAGGGCACTATGGTGTGGAGCGCTGAGTTGTAGTCGATGAATAGCATTCTCACGTACAGTGGGGAGAACAAGTATTTGATACACTGCCGATTTTGCAGGTTTTCCTACTTACAAAGCATGTAGAGGTCTGTAATTTCTATCATAGGTACACTTCAACTGTGAGAGACGGGTCTGGAGAGGTTGGAGTCTGTTTGATTGAGTGTGTGGACAAGTGTCTTTTATACAGGTAACGAGTTCAAACAGGGGCAGTTAATACAGGTAATGAGTGGAGAACAGGAGGGCTTCTTAAAGAAAAACTAACAGGTCTGTGAGAGCCGGAATTCTTACTGGTTGGTAGGTGATCAAATACTTATGTCATGCAATAAAATGCAAATGAATTACTTAAAAATCATACAATGTGATTTTCTGGATTTTTGTTTTAGATTCCGTCTCTCACAGTTGAAGTGTACCTATGATAAAAATGACAGACCTCTACATGCTTTGTAAGTAGGAAAACCTGCAAAATCGGCAGTGTATCAAATGCTTGTTCTCCCCACTGTAGGTGTTCCTTTTGTCCAGGTGGGAAAGGGCAGTGTGGAGTGCAATAGAGATTGCATCATCTGTGAATCTGTTAGGGCGATATGCAAATTGGAGTGGGTCTAGAGTTTCTGTGATAATGGTGTTGATGTGTTCCATGACCAGTTTTTCAAAGCACTTCATGGCTACAGATGTGAGTGCTACAGGTCGGTAGTCATTTAGGCAGGTTACCTTTGTGTTCTTGGGCACAGAGACTATGGTGGTCTGCTTAAAATATGTTGGTATTACAGATTCGGACAGGAAGAAATTGAAAATGTCAGTGAAGACACTTGTCAGTTGGTCAGCGCATGCTCGCAGTACACGTCCTGGTAATCCGTCTGGCCCTGCGGCCTTGTAAATGTTGGCCTGTTTAAAGGTCTTACTCACATTGGCGGCGGAGAGCATGGTCACACAGTGGTCCGGAACAGCTGGTGCTCTCATGCATGTTTCAGTGTTACTTGCCTCGAAGCGAGCATAGAAGTAGTTCAGCTCGTCTGGTAGGCTCGTGTCACTGGGCAGCTCTCGGCTGTGCTTTGTAGTCTGTAATGGTTTGCAAGCCCTGCCACATCCGATGAGCGTCTAAGCCGGTGTTGCACGATTCAATCTTAGTCCTGTATTGACACTTTGCCTGTTTGATGGTTTGTCGGAGGGCATAGCAGGATTTCTTATAAGGTTCCGGGTTAGAGTCCCACTCCTTGAAAACGGCAGCTCTAGCCTTTAACTCAAGGGGATAGTAATCTCACACGGAGAGAGGAGGTGTATGATTGGAGCATGGGGGTTGCAGGGGGGCTGTAGAACCTGGGGTCTAGTTTAGTACTTGTAAAACTGGGGAGGCTGCTGTTTTAACTAAGCTACCCAGGCCTCAGCTATCCCAGCCTGCTAATGTGTTTTGGTTTGCTCAGTGTTATGCTGATGAGCCCCTCCCATCCAACCCCGGGGGGTTGGGCCCTGTGACATTTTACCAAATTTCTCCTATGAGGGTCTTTGGAAATTTGATTCCCGTAAGTCCCCGGGGAAATAACGGTGGTAGCGGCAGAGGCAGAAGGCAGGGCTGGCCCCAAGTGGAGGTTACTACCGTGCTACTGGGGGAGGGAGAGGAAGAGAGAAAGAGAGAGAGAAAGAGAGAAAGAGAGAAAGAGAGAAAGAGAGAAAGAGAGAAAGAGAGAGAGAGAGAGAGAGAGAGAGAGAGAGAGAGAGAGAGAGAGAGAGAGAGAGAGAGAGTTTGCCCGTCAGGCAAAGCAATATCCTCAGCCTTTTAGGCAGAGCAATAATCTACTGCAGACCCATGAGGAGGAGGAGGAGGAGGAGGAGGAGAGAGATAGGAGGTCGTCTCAGCCTTCGGGATGTCAGGGGTTGAGTCCCAAATGGCACCTTATTCCCTATATAGTGCACTACTTTTGACCAGGGCCCGTATGAGTTGTGCACTATATAGGGAATAGAGTGCCATTTGGGACTCAACCATGGTGATTCAGAGCAGAGCAGAAGGAGCTGCAGACAGACACACAGGGAGAAAAGGGACAAGCCTTCTGTCTTTTATCAGGTCATTGACATACAGTCGTAGAAAAAAAGGTGCTATCTAGAACCTAAAAGGGTTCTTCGGCTGTCCCCATAGAAGAACACTTTGAAGAACCTTTTATGGTTCCAGGTAGAACCCTTTTGGTTCCAGCTAAAACCCTTTTGGATTCCATCTAGAACCCATTCCACAGAGGGTTTTACATGGAACCAAAAAGGGTTCTCCCATGGCAGGGATGGGCAAATGGCGGCCCGTGGGCCGGCCCATCTTTTGTAGGCCCGCAGACTAAATTCAACCCCCCCCAAAAAACAATAATACATTCATTATTATATATATATTTATTTTTTTAGGAACTCAGTTGGGGACTCAACTTACTGTTGAGAGTTAGAATAATAGAATACACAAGGTGCAAATTCAAAATTTGGATGTGGGTACGCAGACCCACGAGCCACTGTGGCTCCTCATGATGAGTTAATTTTTTGTGGGCCCTACCCCTATCAAAGTTGCCCATCCTGTACTATGGGGACAGCCGAAGAACCCCTTTGGAACCCTTTTTTCTAAGAGTTTAGCCTCGACACACACTGACTCCATGTGCCACAGTGGCTATGTCTGGCAAGCGGAGGGAGAAGTACCATGGACAGTAAATAGTAAATTCTCCATTATCATATGGAGATGCAGTCCTATTTTTTTGCATATCCGATTCGAAACTTTTCTTTTTCCTGCTGTCTGAACAGCCACAAGGCACATGGAATTGGATAATTCAAGCCTTCGTAAGTGGTTTGAAATCAGATACAAATCTGATTCCTGGCCATGCAGCTCATGCCAATCTGATTGATTTGGCCTCAAGTGGTTTTTAGACTGTTATTTGGTATATCTTGTTGCTTGCTAGCTACTCCGTTGACAGTTTGACAAGAACATGTAGTTGCTAACTTGCTTGTCAATTGTTTACAAGCAAATTAGTGAATGCTCTAGGAAGCTAAACAGCTACCTAGCTAACTAGTTGACTGCTGTGGCTAGCTAAACAGCTACCTAGCTAACTAGTTGACTGCTGTGGCTAGCTAAACAGCTACCTAGCTAACTAGTTGACTGCTGTGGCTAGCTAAACAGCTACCTAGCTAACTAGCTGACTGCTGTGGCTAGCTAAACAGCTACCTAGCTAACTAGTTGACTGCTGTGGCTAGACAGAAATGACTTGATTAGAAAGTTGGATTATCTTATCCTTTGAGGCTTTAGTGTTCTTACACTATGATTTTGAACAGAGCAACTGGGGAAATGTCCATGGCAGGCGTTGTTGTCACCTTAGCTTGCTACATATCTTCTGAGTGATAGGAAGCATGAGCACCACCACCAATCAGCGTACACCACTGAGCACACACCCGTCGTTACTATGGCAACTAGCGTAGCCATGTTAGTAAATGACTGATGTCTGAACATGCACAAATCCGATTTGGTCACTTGCTGTTTGGACAGTCAGTATTCCAAAACGGATTTGAAAAACCAAACTGAAAAAGGGCTGCAGTGTGAACAAGGCTTTAGAGATGCCAGATTGACAATCCAGCCAGCCTCCAAAAATGGAGAAAGAGAGAGAGAGAGAGCAGTATGTAGAAACTGCCATACCAAAGTATCCTACAGACCAGAGAGAGCATTACAATTCAATAAAATGTCTCTCCTCTCTACATACAAGCAATGTCAAAACCCATCTGGAGACTTCTTTCCTTGAAAATTCCGACATGTATTAAGTTTAAAACCCTTTTTCATTATAAGGCACTTCTCCCTTTCCTCATCTCCACGGCTTGGTCTTCTGCAGTATCTATCCTACTTTAGATGATAGGCTAGAGGAACAAAGCACTAAAAACTCCATCAGGAGAAGATCGTACAGCACTGCCTTGCCGTGCCATAGAGTGTAATGCAAATTGATATAATGTCCCATAGACTTTTTCTACACATTAAGTTTTAACCCTATCCAACCTAGATGGAAGCGAGCCAGTGACCGTCCTTCATGCTCCACCAAGTCTACTGTATAGCCACTGCCCCCTTGTGGACACTATTGGAAGTCATAGCACCACACACAGGTTGCATCCCAAATGCCGGCCTATTCCCTATTTAGTGCACTACATTTGAACTGAACCCTATGGGCCCTGGTCAAATGTAGGGCACTATGAAGGGAATAAGGTGCCATTTGGGATGCAAACATACTCTGAGAACAAGTACTATTTACTACTTGTGTAACGTTCGTATCATCATAGCACTGCAGCATAGATAGATAGACACGCCTGTGTTCCTGGAACCTAAATCCAAGTCAGTCATGGGCAGCATCCCAAATGTTTAGTGCACTACTTTGGTCAAAAGTAGTGCACTATATAGGCAGTAGGGTGCCATTTGGGACAAAGACATAGTCCTGGAGGTTGTTCTCCTGGACCACAGAGCCCTAGAGGCATGGAAGCATGGTGAACAGGCAGGCAGAGAGGAGAGCATCACAGACTACAGGAGGAGAGCTGATCTGTCACACCAGTGTGAGGAACCACATTCATTAATAATAGACAATGCCATGGCTGTGTCCAAAATGGCACCCCATTCCCTATTTAGTGCACTACTTTTGAACAGGGCCTAAGGCTCTGGTCAAAATTAGTGCACTATGTAATAGGGAATAGGGTGCCACTTGGGACACGACCTATCATAACAGGTTCCAGGAATGCCTCCACTGGAGTCACTACCGTGGGGGTTTAAAATACACCTTTACTGAGAACAGGGAAGTGCTGCTTCACCGCACTACACCACGGCAGCTCATTCTGCCCATGACCACACACACACACACACACACACACACACACACACACACACACACACACACACACACACACACACACACACACACACACACACACACACGGTTTTAACCATTGTTTTGGTAGAGAGAGGACCTGACAAAAAACAGGTTGAGTAATAGAGATAACAACAAGGGGATGAGGTAGGGATGAGGTAGGGGATGAGGTATGGGATGAGGAATGGGAAGAAGGGGAGTGGAAGAGGGAACTAGAAAGAGAATAGAGAGTGTACAGGAGGGCAGAGGGCGAGGGGGAGAGAGAGACAGAGAGGAGTGAGGGTAGAGAAAGAGAGAGACAGAGAGGAGTGAGGGTAGAGAAAGAGAGACAGAGAGGAGTGAGGGTAGAGAAAGAGAGAGACAGAGAGGAGTGAGGGTAGAGAAAGAGAGAGACAGAGAGGAGTGAGGGTAGAGAAAGAGAGAGACAGAGAGGAGTGAGGGTAGAGAAAGAGAGAGACAGAGAGGAGTGAGGGTAGAGAAAGAGAGAGACAGAGAGGAGTGAGGGTGGAGAAAGAGAGAGACAGAGAGGAGTGAGGATATAGAAAGAGAGACAGAGAGGAGTGAGGGTAGAGAAAGAGAGAGACAGAGAGGAGTGAGGGTAGAGAAAGAGAGAGACAGAGAGGAGTGAGGGTAGAGAAAGAGAGAGACAGAGAGGAGTGAGGGTAGAGAAAGAGAGAGACAGAGAGGAGTGAGGGTGGAGAAAGAGAGAGACAGAGAGGAGTGAGGGTGGAGAAAGAGAGAGACAGAGAGGAGTGAGGGTAGAGAAAGAGAGAGACAGAGAGGAGTGTGTCACGATTTCTACCGAAGGTAACTCCTCTCCCTGTTCTGGCAGCGCTCGGCGGTCCGTGTCGCCGGTTTACTAGCCGCCACCGATCCCTTTTTCCTTTTCTGGTTGTTTTGTCTGTGATTCTTTTCACACCTGGTTTCATTTGTGTTTATTTCTGTGTGTATATAGGGTACCTGTTGCCTGCCTTAGTTCGTGCGGGATTAGACTTGTGTGTATTGCGCTCGATTGTATTTTGATGTTTGTTGTGTTCACGATTTACTCACGTCTATGTAAAGCGTCGGAACTGTGTTTGTTCCTCCGTGAGTTTGCACGAGTTGCTGAATATCGTGAGCGTAGTTTTGTGATTTTCGTCTGTGCCATTTTTGTATTGGTGGACTATATGATTAAACACGCTTCTCAGACATCCCTGCTCTCCTGCGCCTGACTCCTACACCTCTCACCGAGACGCACGTTATCACAGAGTGAGGGTAGAGAAAGAGAGAGACTGAGAGGAGTGAGGGTAGAGAGAGAGAGAGAGACAGAGAGGAGTGAGTGTAGAGAAAGTGAGACAGAGGAGTGAGGGTAGAGAAAGAGAGAGACAGAAGAGTGAGGGTAGAGAAAAAGGGAGACAGACGAGTGAGGGTGGAGAAAGAGAGAGACAGAGGAGTGAGGATAGAGAGAGAGAGAGAGAGAGAGAGAGAGAGAGAGAGAGAGAGAGAGAGAGAGAGAGAGAGAGAGAGAGAGAGAGAGAGAGAGCATGCAAGAGAGAGTGAGAGAGGGGAGAGAGAGTGAGAGGGGGAAGAGAGAAAGATAGGGAAGAGAGAGAGCCCAGCCAAGCCCAGCCCAGCATAGGGGCTGATTTAGCTCTAATTGGAATGTTCCGATGGAACACTGTGCAGGGGTTAAAGAGCAGAGTGTGATGGATAAGATCTCATTACAAATAGGAAAGTAAGCCTTTAATTTCCTCTACGTGTTCCATCTTTATTAATGTCAGCCAACAGCAGGTAGTCAATTGCATTAGGGCTTCGATCACTGGCTGTGCAGCGGCCAACCAACCCCAGTGACAAACATCAAGCCTAGGCCAGGAAATGATGGTAGTGGAGAAAATGGAGGATTCAACACAGGCGGCTTTATCTGTTTTTAATGTCTTGATAATGTCTTGATATTAACATTTTTATAATGAGGATTTTGTTTTTTGGGGAGGGTTCATTGATTATTTGAAACAAGCTGACTACGTAGACTACCATTTCAAAGAGGTGAATAAAAACATCAAAAGTGTCCAATGTTATCACATGATTTCATAGTTAATATAAAGTAAATACCAGCTGAAATAAAATTAAGTGTTTAAGCACATTTTCTTTATAAACAGAAGGCTAAAAATAACAGGTTGATATCATTTTTTCTCAAGAAGGCTAAACATTACATTAAAACATGCCTTACTGCATTACAGCCTACAGTAGTCTAGGAATGTCATTAAGATCAATGACTAGTCTTAAAAACTATGTTAAAAGAGAAAATAGTCTTTGGCTTTGTCCCAAATGTCCCCCTATTCCCTATTTAGTGCACTACTTTTGGGTAAAGTTGTCTGCACCACATAGTGAATAATGTGCCGTTTGGGACACACCTTCATGTAGGTTTGGAGGCAGAAGAAGAAATGCCTGTATGAAATAATCCTTCAGAATTAGCGCTGGCTACATGTTTTCAATGAGTTGTACAGTATGTTGCCGGGACGTCTTTCACTGTTAAATCTGGTTTAATTGTAGTTGTCAGCTCAATTGATGGCCTCATATTCATTTTGCAGGTGTTGCGGGGGAAGGAATAGGTATTCAAAGCATGAATTTCACACACAAATTTAATAACAGGGTCACAAATCATCATCACTAACAGGCATCACTGTACTTCGAGGTCCGTGTGAAGTCAGTTCAAATTCAATGCAAAGTGGCAACGAACCGCGAACACTGAACTACTAATGTAATCATACTCAGTGAGAGGTCCATTCTAACACGCCATTCCTCTTCCATAGAGAGTCAAGAAGCAGTCAAGCTGTTGTCACTGCGTTATTGAGATATAAAAACACTTGTGTCATCATTCTGTTCTGACTGGTTTGTCCTCATTCAGACATCATTACACCTTCAATCTCCTACATGCTTATAAAGTCAGAGCAGATCAAGTATAAACAGAGTCTTAATGGGTGGAATGGTGCATTCTGTCATCCACCAGATCAGGCTACCCACACACTAACAACGAACCAAATGGCACCCTATTCCCTACATAGTGCACTAAAAAAGTAGTGCACTGTGTAGGGAATAGGGTGCCATTTGGGGTGTAGACACTGACGGGTCTCTACCTCTCCTCTGTCCCCACTGATGAAGCACAGTGCATAAGGCCTTCTTAAAGTATTTATAAATATGCAATCCCCCAGCTGGCAGCTTAAAAAGACCTTCCTCTTTATTCATCTTCCAAGAGGATGTAGACATGGAGGCATGGAGGTATGGAGGCATGGAGGTATGGAGGCATGGAGGCATGAAGGTATGGAGGTATGGAGGCATGGAGGCATGGAGGTATGGAGGCATGGAGGCATGGAGGCATGAAGGTATGGAGGCATGGAGGCATGGAGGTATGGAGGTATGGAGGCATGGAGGCATGGAGGTATGGAGGTATGGAGGTCTGGAGGCATGGAGGTATGGAGGCATGGAGGCATGGAGGCATGGAGGTATGGAGGCATGGAGGCATGGAGGTATGGAGGCATGGAGGTATGGAGGCATGGAGGTATGGAGGTATGGAGGCATGGAGGTATGGAGGTATGGAGGCATGGAGGTATGGAGGTCTGGAGGCATGGAGGTATGGAGGCATGGAGGTATGGAGGTATGGAGGCATGGAGGTATGGAGGTAACAGGGGAATAACTGGATTTGCCTCCAGGATTCTCAAAACACACACACACACACACACACTCGCACACGCACACACACACACACACACACACACACACACACACACACACACACAAATACATTTGGGACACAGATATTGACTTGCATCATATACAGTCTCATACACAACATCAGAAAATAATCTCCAAAGGAGCAGTGTTCTCTTAACACACTTTACACTGGATAGAGCAACAGTCACTCTAGCTAGGCCAGTGTCACAGTCTCGCAACTAAGCGTTCATTCACGGACATCAGTCCAAATAAAGTTTTATAAATATACAGACACGGAGTATGTAGCTGGGCAAACAGGCCGGGCCACACAAGCAGGGAGGGTAATAGCTGTAATTTAGCTGCCCAGGAGTAATGCCCAACTACCTGACAGACATGTCAGCCCCAAACCTGATGCAGCGCAGGTGCTTGTATTACAGGTCAAGGGTCAGGTCCAAGAGCAGCGTTGTGAGTTGCTGGCTGGGCTGGCCCAACGAGCTTGCACAGCTGTCTGACTGGGACTGAGGGGGTGTCCCAAATGGCACCCTATTCCATATATAGTGCACTACTTTTGGGCCCTGGTCAATAGTAGCGCTCTATATAGTGGAATAGGGTTCCATTTGGGACTCACACTGGGTATGTGTTAGTGGTTGAGAGTGAAGCATCCAGACTGCTAAGCTTCTAATAATACATGAAACATCTCTTTCTTCATAAGGTCACTGTGGCTGTGTGTGCAAATTCACATTATAGGGGTATTTTGTGTAGCTTTAATTTCAACTGGGCAAAGATAGGCAGTTGCACTCTGTGACAAGTTCGGTTTTTCACTTTCTCTGTTACTTGACTGGCTTGAAAAGTTAGATCGTTTTCCTATTCTGAGGTAACAACTAGCTCACCAGGGCTTTTCCAAACTGCCTCTCTTGTAAGAAACAGCCCAGGTTTAGTTGAGATTTCCTCTGTACTT
This sequence comes from Salvelinus namaycush, assembly GCF_016432855.1. Classification (NCBI taxonomy): domain Eukaryota; kingdom Metazoa; phylum Chordata; class Actinopteri; order Salmoniformes; family Salmonidae; genus Salvelinus; species Salvelinus namaycush. The sequence goes on from NC_052335.1 coordinate 29,790,169, forward strand.
TTATTAATGGATTGGGGTAGAGACCGGGTAGGCTGTAGAGTCTGTCTCTCTCTCTCCTATAGAGAGAAATAATGATGAAGTACCACAGAGAGATACGTCCTTGCCTTGGGAAGCCGCTCCGAGGGTTTCTTTGACCTCATTGTATCAGTGTTCTCTCAGTCGTCTATCTTTCTAGTGTTCTATCTACTACTCACTTCACCGGTCCTGTGACAAAGGTTACTCTGTGCTTTTCTGTTAGTTGTTCAAGGTTGTGGATTCTTTAGGAAGAAGAAAAACTGCAGTGCTCAGAGAGATTATGAGTAAAGGAGTTTACAATATAACACAGACAGTAGGTTCTATAGGGACTACACCATGCTCCATAGAGAATAGCCATTGAAAGCACATTTTAGTCCAGGCTTAATTTATGTCTGGGAAAAAGACACAGTTTGCATTCATTGAAAGAAGGAACCAGTGTACAGATGTTGAATCTTAACTTGATCACTCTTTTGTCGTGGAGAATTTTCCTGCTGCATCAGGAAATTCAAATGATAATTGTGATTCCTTGAAAATGTGCAGTTCTCTTTCTCTACATACAGGGGCAGTTGAGTCATTAGGATCAGGCTTGATATCAAAATAATATTATCTCTCGCTCTCTCAAACGCTAGGCCTAGGTCCTATTACTGCAACATTCAAATATACAAAAATGTATCTGAAATACAGCTTAATAACACAATATACAGTGCATTCAGGAAAGTATTCAGACCTCTTACCTTTTTACACATGTTGTTACGTTACAGCCTTATTCTAAAATTGATTAAATAAATAAAAACTCTCAGTAATCTACACACAATACCCATAATGACAAAATGAAAACTGATTTTTTGAATATTTGGCAAATGTATTAAAATTTTTAAAAACTGACATACCTTATTACATAATAATAATGCTATGATACTCGAAATTGAGCTCAGGTGCACCCTGTTTCAATTGATCACCCTTGAGATGTTTCTACAACTTGATTGGAGTCCACCTGTGTAAATTCAATTGATTGGACATGATTTGGAAAGGCGCACACCTGTCCATGTCAGAGCAACAACCAAGCCATGAGGTCGAAGGAATTTTCCGTAGAGCTCCGAGACAGGATTGTGTCAAGGCACAGATCTGGGGAAGTGTACCAAAACATTTCTGCAGCATTGAAGGTCCCCAAGAACACAGTGGCCTCCATCATTCTTCAATGGAAGAAGTTTGGAACCACCAAGACTGAGCAATCGGGGGAGAAGGGCCTTGGTCAGGGAGATGACCAAGAACCCGATGGTCACTCTGACAGAGCTCCAGAGTTCCTCTGTGGAAATGGGAAAACCTTCCAGAATGACCAACGTCTCTGCAGCACTCCACCAATCAGGCCTTTATGGTAGAGTGGCCAGACGGAAGCCACTCCTCAGTAAAAGGCACATGACAGCCCGCTTGGAGTTTGCCAAAAGACACCTAAAGGGTTCTCAGACAATGAGAAACAAGATTCTCTGGTCTGATGAAACCAAGATTGAACTCTTTGGCCTGAATACCAACTGTCAAATCTGGAGGAAACCTGTCCCCATCCCTATGGTGAAGCATGGTGGTGGCAGCATCATACTGTGGGTGTGTTTTTCAGCGGCAGGGACGGGGAGACTAGTCAGGATCGAGGGAAAGATAAACGGATAAAAGATCCTTGATGAAAACCTGCTCTAGAGCGTTCAGGACCTTAGACTGAGGCCAAGGTTCACCTTCCAACAGGACAACGACCCTACGCACACAGCCAAGACAACGCAGGAGTGGCTTTGGGACAAGTCTCTGAATGTCCTTGAGCGGCCCAGCCAGAGCCCAGACTTGAACCCAATCTGACATCTCTGGAGAGACCTGAAAATAGCTGTGCAGCAACGATCCCCATCCAACCTGACAGAGCTTGAGAGGATCTCCAGAGAAGAATGGGAGAAACTCCCAAAATACAGGTGTGCCAGAGTCACACCCAAGAATACTCAAGGCTGTAATCGCTGCCAAAGGTGTTTCAACAAAATACTGAGTAAAGGTTCTGAATGCTTATGTAAACGTAATATTTCCGTTTTTTTTATTTTGTATAAATTAGCAACATTGTCTAAAAAAAATGTTGCTTTGTCATTATGGGGTATTGTGTGTAGATTGATGAGGGCAAAAAAAACTAATAATTTCATCCATTTTAGAATAAGGCTGTAACATAACAAAATGTGGAAAAAGTCAAGGGGTCTGAATACTTTTCAAATGTGCTGTAGATATTAGTCTCCACTAGGCTGCGACATACACGTGTGAAGTGTATCCAAAGGTTATGAATGAACTGTCGAAATGTAGTTCAGTCGTGGTCTGAGCTGTTTTTGTGGTTAGGGCTACTACCTTCAACATGTAATGTAACATGTAACATGTAAACCCAGTGTCAGCCTGGGTTTGATTCCAGCCCATGTACTTTTGACACAAATAACTCAATCCCCCCGATTGACTTGATTTAGTTACACACTTCAAATATGGACAGTACAGGGATATTTGACCCCAGATCTTGATAAGAAATGACCATACCAGACACTGGTGGATAACATAAATAGTAAAATAATAACAGTAGGCTACACCAACATTAGTTTCCATTCATACAATGTTTTCATCCATAAAACGATGAAATACTTAATTTCTATTGTACGGAACGCTTGTCAAATAGATAAATCGGCCTCAGTCAGGACAACATTTTAAAAGGACTAAGTTTTTCCAATGACAACACCAAACAGAGGGCAAACATATCTTGAAAGACTTTGGTTGCAAGCAGGACTAAGGCAGAGGAAGAGGCGAAGCGAGAGGCCTCGCTCTACAAAATCTGTCAAGAATAAGCCAAGCATTTCTATGGGCTTAATATGCAGACCTAAGCTTGTCGACTGCCTTCCTGCCTTGGGGACAACGACTCCCATTGTTAGGGCGGAGACATGAGCATCTCGTCATTATGTACAGATCTCTGACTAAGGTTACACCAACCACATCTTTTATGGAGCGGTAATGATTATGACCAATAATGGTTGAGATCAGCTGTGTGGGTGAATAATAACACATATTGATCGTTTAACAAGACATCAGCTGGCGATAATCTTAGTTTCATCGATGGTTGTTATGTGATTATATTCCAATAGGCTACATTCTGTAGGCTAACCATTAGCCTATCCATTGTCACATAATGAAAGGTGTTAAAACCGATAGTAGGCTAGCCTACTGTTTGTGTTTCCCTGGCTGAGTTGATGAGCTGATTTGGGCCATCACTTGACTGACAAATGAAGGCCTACTGTTGAGCGATACACTTCCCTCCAGTGTGTATGCTCGACAAAGTTGTATACAGTAGTTATGCTAAGTATAATTTGCAGAGGTGGGTAGAGAAAATCTGTACATACTGTAAGTAAAAGTACTGTTACTTAGATTGTCATTTTCTCAAGTAAAAGTAAAAGCAGCCGTCTTAAGAAACTACTCAAGTAACAGTAAAAAATGTATCCGTCAGAAAACTAGTTACAAATTTAGTACATTTGTAGGTAATTTTTTACACCTTATGGTAGACTGTGACAGAAAAAAAAAAGTTAAACAACTTGCAATTGATTTGACATTCATTTATTATTTAATCTTGCCAGCACCATCTTGCAGATGTCCTCCAGTCCAGCACAGGGTGTAATCATTACGCAGATTCTGTTGCAAAACGTTTTGCAACAGAAAACGTTTACTCCAAACGGAAAACGCAAATGAGACTGACATCAAACGAAGTCCAGAGGCTGTACGGTTTCAATTACAGTCTTATTCAAAGTTGACTTAATATCTATCAATGTGGTTCAATTTCATAAAAAAGTAAATTGGTACACAAGACACTGGAATAATTTAACAATTTCAATAGCATTCATGAAGAAAAAAAATCACAATATAATTTCAAGTGATGTTGAATGCGTACTAAAAATATTTACACCAAGTGTGATCTTTAATTTTGAACTCAGAATGAAATATCAAGGAGGATCAGGTAAGTGTTGCAATACTTATAATATGTGTGTGGTGTTAGACAAGGTCTCTGATGCTAACAGAGAAATGTATTTTCTTGGTGACCTGAACATTGACTAGTTATCATCTAGTTGTCCTCTTAAAACTTCTTATGGCTGCAATCCCGGTAACGGGATGATATGACAACAGTCAGTGAAAGTGCAGGGCGCCAAATTCAAAACAACAGAAATCTCATAATTAAAATTCCTCAGACATACATGTTTCTTATACCATTTTAAAGGTAATCTTGTTGTTAATCCCACCAAAGTGTCCGATTTCAAATATGCTTTTCAGCGAAAGCACTACAAACGATCATGTTAGGTCACACCAAACCACAATAAGCATAGCCATTTTTCCAGCGAAAGATAGCAGTCACAAAAAGCAGAAATATAGCTAAAATTAATCACTAACCTTTGATGATCTTCATCAGATGACACTCATAGGACTTCATGTTACACAATACATCCATGTTTTGTTTGATAAAGTTCATATTTATATAAAAAAATCAGAGTTTACATTGGCGCGTTACATTCACTAGTTCCAAAAACATCCAGTGATAGTGCATAGCCACATCGTTTCAACAGAAATACTCATCATAAATGTAGATGATGATACAAGTTATACACATGGAATTATAGATATGCCTCTCCTTAATGCAACCGCTGTGTCAGATTTCAAAAAAACTTTACGGAAAAAGCAAACCATGCAATAATCTGAGACGGAGCTCAGAACAAGAGTCAAATTAGCCGCCATGTTGGAGTCAACAGAAACCAGAAATGACATGATAAATGTTTCCTTACCTTTGATGATCTTCATCAGAATGCACTCCCAGGAATCCCAGGTCCACAATAAATGCTTGATTTGTTCGATAATGTCCGTTATTTATGTCCAATTAGCTACTTTGGTTAGCGCGTTTGGTAAACAATTCCAAAGTCACAAAGCGCGTTCACTAAAACATGACGAAATGTCCAAAAGTTCCGTAACAGTCAGTAGAAACATGTCAAATGATGTATTGAATCAATCTTTAGAATGTTGTTAACATACAACTCGAATAACGTTCCAACCGGAGAATTACATTGACTTCAGATGAGCGATGGAACGGAGCTGCCTCTCACGTGAACGCGCGTGGTCAAAGCATGGTCACCTCATGGCAGTGGTTACTCATTCCTGTCTCCTTCGGCCCCCCTTCACAGTAGAGTCAGACAAAGTTCTATTTACTGTTGACATTTAGTGGAAGCCGTAGGAAGTGAAAACTAATCCATATCTCGCTGTAATTTCAATGGGAGCTTGGTTGAAAATCTACCAGCCTCAGAAAAAATCCAAACAGGAAGTGGAACTTCTCAGGTTTTTGCCTGCCATATGAGTTATGTTATACTCACAGACATAATTCAAACAGTTTTAGAAACTTCAGAGTGTTTTCTATCCAATACTAATAATAATATGCATATATTAGCAACTATGACTGAGGAGCAGGCCGTTTACTCTGGGCACCTCTGTGCACCTTTCATCCAAGCTACTCAATACTGCCCCTGCAGCCATAAGAAGTTAAGAGGAAGCTTCTTACTGTGACTAATGCCTGTAACATGACCCAGGTTATCACTTAACCAACTAGAGGGCATACCAATAGTGTTGGATCTGACATCCACTTGTATTGATCATTTCTTCACCAATGCTGCAGAGCTTTGCTCCAAAGCAATATCAGTTCCCATTGGCTGTAGTGACCATAACATTGTGGCAAGAATAAGGAAAGCTAAAGTACCAAAGGCAGAGCCTAAAGTTATTTATAAGAAATCATAGAAAATGTTTTCTGAAGACTCTTTTGTTGAAGATATAACATTTGTTTATGTTGGTCTGATCTGTAAAATGAGTATTTGTAAATGATTCATGCCAATTGTTGACAAACATGCACCTGTTAAGAAACTAACTATGAGAACTGTACAGCCGGTATGATGCATTTTGAATCGTATGATGCAAAACGCATCATACTGGCAGTATATCGATGTTTTTAAAGTTATATATCTTGAAAACTTGTTTGCTGACATGCAAAACATTTTGAAACTATATCAACAATGGACTAATGAAACAAACACCAAAAGATTGTTTTTAGGTGGAGTTTTGATGACAAGCTATTTCGAATACATTTAAATCGCTCATACAGACGTAAACGGGAACCAAAATGATTGATTAATGAAATAAAAATTGAAAAAAAACACAACATTTGGAGTTAGGTTTTCATCCGACAAGTAACGATATAATAATATAATATATCTATGCATCTAACATCTATCTAACTGAAGTGATTTGGTAAAATGTAACAGAGTAAAAAGTAAGTTACTTCCTTCAGAAATTACTTGAACAATTGTACAAGTACAGCCAGCCCACTGAGAGTAACTAGAAAAGTACTTGTTCCTCCAAAAATTCTAAGGTCAATGGGTCAGATTCTAACCCATGACGAGTGTAGCACGTGTGTGCCGGAGTCAGCGGCTGTAAATGCTGGATCAAACAGGAACTGAGGTGACCGCCTATTGCTCGCCTTGAACATATAATAAAAATACATCTACTGTAACGGCTGTCGTCTTCCTCGTCTGAGGATGATAAGTTAGAAGGATCGGAGGACCAATGCGCAGCGTGGTAATTGTTCATCTTACTTTAATAAAGGTGAACACTCAAAATACAAAACAACAAAAGTGACAACCGAAACAGTTTTATCTGGTGCAGACACACAAAGACTGAAAACAACCACCCACAAAACCCAACACAAAACAGGCTACCTAAATATGGTTCCCAATCAGGGACAACGATTGACAGCTGCTTCTGATTGAGAACCATATCAGGCCAAACACAGAAATAGCAAAACATAGAAATACAAACATAGACTGCCCACCCCAACTCACGCCCTGACCATACTAAATAAAGACAAAACAAAGGAAATAAAGGTCAGAACGTGACATCTACCCCTACAAATACTGTATGTCCATTTATTATAATCCACATAAAATTCACACAAGACCCGCTGCAGCCTACACGTAGCCTACATACTATAGGCTACTTGAACTGACGCCCAGACCTGCAGTCTAAGTTATTGTATAGCCTACAAACACCGCTTCCAGCTGCCCACTGCTCAAATCCTCCTGCTGTAGGATTATTTTCCTCCTGCATTAAAAGGGGTCAAATTAAGATCCGACCTCTGTAGTGGTCATAGCTAGGCTATATTCTAATGAATTGCCAATAACGAATGCTAAACAGGGTTCACTTTGAACATATAAGAGGGTCTTAAAGGGAGCCATTGACATAGCAACAATAGCTGGCCCTGGTCTGAATGGCCTCCATAGTAGCCTACCCTCTGTCCTGTGACAGTAGTTGGAGTGCCTGAGGTGGGGTCTCAATTCCCCTCCTGTGTTTTGACACCTGTTTGCATTTGGAGACCAGCAGCAGTGAGAGAGAGAAAGTGCTATTGTGACTGACCACCCACACAGCTGGCTCAAGTGTGAGACCGACTCACTGGCTGAGTGACTGGGCTGGAGTTGCATAAGAGATGTATATCTATATAGGCCATCTGCTCTGGAGCGGAGAGCAAAACCAATCTATTCTAAAGAGCGTCACCTCAGCAAAAGAAGTGTGACATTTGTAAAGTAGTGATGCTGTGAGGGGTTAAGAGGAAGCAGGGATTGTGGGAGAGAGAGAGGGACCAAAAACAAATCATAGATCCCAATTCTCCACCATTTTCCGGAAGTGTGCACTTGCAAACTTCCTGTCATGGATTTAAAAGCATAGGAGTGGTGTAAGCATTGGCTGGAGGGAGTTTCCAACAATGTGAGAAAGTGTGCAAGTGTACACTTTGGGAAAAGGGTGGAGAATGGGGATGCAACTGAAGTAAAGTCTGTTAATTTATTTGATAGTACTACTTCAAAAATAGTAACACCGAGGTACGAAATGAGGGGGGAAAGTGTATAAAAATGAAGTCCTGTGATAAAGAGCCAGGACAGAGAATACATGCAGTGTCTCCCGTTGTTGCCCTACATGTGTCCCCCCCTGCCCTCCCCAGTGGGGAAGACTAAGTGGCTGAGACAAGGGGTCGGAAAAGTCAATCCCTCGGTCATCCCTCGAGATGCCTCCCTCCCTCCTATCCTCTCACACACATTTATCTCCCTCCCTCTCCCTCCCTCTCACTCACACTCTGAGGAAACCGCAGAGGAGGGTGACATCACTCAGCGCCTACATGCCCCCCAGTGTTCAGTCTTATTTTGTGAGCCTTTCTCAGTACAGAAGAACAGCAGCCACAGCAGGAGAGGTGTCGGCCCCTGGCATCACACAACATTCTCTCGCTCATGTCTTATCACTCTGTCACTGTATGGGGTCCCAGGGCAGCCATTTAAGAAATGCATAGGTATGTCCAACATGGCACCCTATTTCCTATATAGTGCACTACTGTTGACCAGGGTCCAATAGGGGCCCTGATCAAAAGTAGTGCACTGTTTAGGGAATAGGGTGACATTTGGTACTCATCCATAGACACTTCCTTCCTTCCAAGATGTCAGCAGGCAGCACTACCTACCAGTCTACCCTCCCTCCAATAGTCCCCTCCGATTGTACAGTCTGTTCTTACAGTAAATGTTATTTTAGACCCTCAAGTCACCTGCTCTCCATCTCTGGGCTAACAACTGTGATTAGATAATGTTTCCTTAAGTTGCCCACTGTAGTATACTGTAGTATTTACTCTAGTGTTTTTGCAGACATTCCTGTAGTATTTACTATACTGTTTTTGTTGTATAATCTTTGACATAGAAGTGGAGGCTTTCTCATTGAGGAAACCTACTACAGAAATAATAAAAGAGCACATTTTTCATAGCCTGTAGGTATGACTGGGGTCTGAATGGATAGTTCAGAGACTCTGCTCTTTTCCATAACCTGTAGGTATGACTGGGGTCTGAATGGATAGTTCAGAGACTCTGCTCTTTTCCATAACCTGTAGGTAAGACTGGGGTCTGAATGGATAGTTCAGAGACTCTGCTCTTTTTCATAACCTGTAGGTATGACTGGGGTCTGAATGGATAGTTCAGAGACTCTGCTCTTTTCCATAACCTGTAGGTATGACTGGGGTCTGAATGGATAGTTCAGAGACTCTGCTCTTTTTCATAACCTGTAGGTAAGACTGGGGTCTGAATGGATAGTTCAGAGACTCTGCTCTTTTTCATAACCTGTAGGTATAACTGGGGTCTGAATGGATAGTTCAGAGACTCTGCTCTTTTTCATAACCTGTAGGTATGACTGGGGTCTGAATGGAAAGTTCAGTGTCTTCAGAAAGTATTCACACCCTTTGACTTTTTCCACATTTTGATGTGTTACAGCCTGAATTTAAAATGGATTAAAGATGTTGTGTCACTGGCTTACACACAATACCCCATAAAGTCAAAGTGGATTTATTTTATAATTTTTTTACAAGTTAATGTCACGGATGTGTGGAGAGACGTACCAAGGCGCAGCGTACGTAGAGTTCCACATCTTTATTACTGAGTGAAACTTCAACAAAACCAAAAGAATAAACGAACAACGAAACGTGACTAAGTGGTGCACATGCACAAACACAAAACACAATATCCCACAAACACAGGTGGGAAAAATAGCTACTTAAATATGATCCCCAATTAGAGACAACGACAATCAGCTGCCTCTAATTGGGAACCACATTAGCACCAACATAGACATAGATATACTAGATCACCCCCTAGTCACGCCCTGACCTACTATACAATAGAGAACCATGGGTTCTCTATGGTCAGGGCGTGACAGTACCCCCCCCAAAGGTGCGGACTCCGGCCGCAAAACCTGAAACTAAATGGGGAAGGTAGGGGGAGGTGATTAGTGTCTGTGGCGGCTCCGGTGCAGGTCGTAGCCCCCGCCCAGACCCCGGATCCGGCCATGGCGCCGGGCTGAACGCCGTGCCTGGACTGGGCATCGGTGCAAAGGAGGGCTCCTGCCCTGGAGTTGGACTGGACACCCTGCTTGGACTGGGCATCGGTGCATAGGAAGGCTCCCACCATGGAGCGGGACTGGACACCGTGCCTGGACTGACCACCGGCGCAGAGGAAGGCTCCTGCCCTGGAGCGGGACTGGACGCCGTGCCTGGACTGGGAACCGGCGCAGTAGACGGCTCCTGCCATGGATCTGGACTGGACGCCGTGCCTGGACTGGGCACCGGCGCAGAGGAAGGCTCCTGCCCTGGAACGGGACTGGACACCATGCCTGGACTCTCCGGACTGTGGACCGTCGCAGGATGTTCCGAACTGTGGACCGTCGCCGGAGGTTCCCGGACTGTGGACCGTCGCCGGAGGTTCCCGGACTGTGGACCGTCGCCGGAGGTTCCCGGACTGTGGACCGTCGCCGGAGGTTCCCGGACTGTGGACCGTCGCCGGAGGTTCCCGGACTGTGGACCGTCGCCGGAGGTTCCGGACTGTGGACCGTCGCCGGAAGCTCTGGACTGTGAATGCGCACTGGAGGCCTGATGCGTGGATCCGGCACAGGTTGCACCGGACTGGTGACACGCACTTCAGGGCGAGTGCGAGGAGCAGGCACAGGACGTACCGGACTGGGGAGGCGCACTGAAGGCCTGATGCGTGGGGCCGGTAAAGGTTGCACCGGACTGGTGACACACTCTTCAGGGCGGGTCCGGGGAGCAGGCACCTGACGTACCGGACTGGAGACACGCACTTCAGGGCGAGTAGGAGGAGGAGGCACAGGACATACTGGACTGGGGACATGCACTTCAGGGCGAGTGCGAGGAGGAGACACAGGACGTACCGGACTGGGGAGGCGCACTGGAGGCCAGAAGCGTGGAACCGGCCCAGGTTGCACCAGACTGCTAACCGGATCCTCTGGTCGGATGTTGAGCAGAACACACTTGCACAACAACTCTCTCATCTCTCTCTCTCCCAACTTCCCCATTGCCTCCCTGACGGTCTCTGGCTCTTCAGGGCGAGTGCAGGGAGCAGGCACATGACGTACCGGACTGGGGACACGCACTTCAGAGCGAGTGCGAGGAGGAGGCACAGGACGTACCGGACTAGGGAGGCGCACTGGAGGCCAGATGCGTGGAGCCGGCACAGATGGTACCGGGCTGAGAAGGCGCTGAGAAGGCGCTCTTCAGCGCGCCTGTGCTGCAGCATACTCCTCGCCAAAACCTCTCTCCGGTATCCCTCGTTGAACTCCTCCAGAGTTTGCCATTCGGGGTCTGGCACTCCCCGCTGCTCCGCCGACCGCTCCATGTGCCCCCTCACAAAAAAATCTTGGGGTTTCTGTGGCTGCGGTCCCCGGCATCGCCGCTGTCCCCCTGTGCTCCTTGGCGACTCCCGCCAAGGAAGGGTCTCGTGTCCTCTCATGTCCTCCCAAGTACAAAACTTCCTTACCTTATTGTCATGCCGCTTGGTCCTTTGTTGGTGGGATATTCTGTCACGGACATGTGGAGTTCCACATCTTTATTACTGAGTGAAACTTCAGCAAAACTAAAACAATAAACGAACAATGAAACGTGACTAAGTGGTGCACGTGCATATGCACAAACACAAAACACAATATCCCACAAACACAGGTGGGAAAAGTAGCTACTTAAATTTGATCCCCAATTAGAGACAACGACAAACAGCTGCCTCTAATTGGGAACCACATTAGCACCAACATAGACATAGATATACTAGATCACCCCCTAGTCACGCCCTGACCTACTATACCATAGAGAACCAAGGGCTCTCTATGGTCAGGGCGTGACAGTTCATAAAACATTTAAAGCTGAAAATATCATGAGTCAATAAGTATTCAACCCCTTAGTTATTGCAAGCCTAAATACGTTCAAGAGTAAAAATGTGCTTAACAAGTCACATAAGATGAATGGACTCACTCTATGTACAAAAATACTATTTAACATGATATTTGAATGACTACCTCATCTCTGTACTCCACACATACAATTATCTGTAGGGTCCCTCAGTCGAGCAGTGAACTTCAAACACAGATTCAACCACAAAGACCAGGGAGGTTTTCCAAATCCTCGCAAAGAAGGTAATCTATTGGTAGACAAAAGAAATAAGAATGCATACAGTACATTGAATATCCCTTTGAGTATGGTGAAGCTATTAATTACACTTTGGTTGGTGTATTAATACACTCAGTCACCACAAATATATTTTTATTTTACCAGGCAAGTCAGTTAAGAACAAATTCTTATTTACAATGACGGCCTACCCCGGCCAAACCCTTTGCCAGATGACGCTGGGCCAATTGTGCGCCGCCCCATGAGACTCCCAAACACGGCCAGCTGTGATACAGCCTGGAATCGAACCAGGGTCTGTAGGGACACCTCTAGCACAGAGATGCAGTGCCTTAGACCGCAGCACCACCCGGGAGCCCCGAAACATAGAGGCGTCCATCCTAACCCGCTTGCCGGAGTGGAAGGAAACCACTCAGGGATTTCACCATGAGGCCAATGGTGACTTTAAAATAGTCACGGAGTTTAATGGCTGTGATAGGAGAAAACTGAGGATGTATCAACAACATTGTAGTTATTCCACAATACTAACCTAAATGACAGAGTGAAAAGAAAGAAGCCTGTACAGAATAAATATTCCAAAACATGCATCCTGTTTGCAATAAGGCAATAAAATAAACCGCAAAAAAAATTGGCAAAGTAATGAACTTCATGTCCTGAATACAAAGTGTTATGTTTGGGGCAAATCCAACACAACACATCATTGAGTACCACTCTTCATATTTTCAAGCATGGTGTTGGCTGCATCATGTTATGAATATGCTTGTCATCGGCAAGGATTATGGAGTTTTTTTAGGATAAAAAGAAACGGAATAGAACATAATTCTATCTTCCTGATTCCTGCTTCCAAGCAAAATTACAGCAGTGAAAAAGTGGTCAGATTTTATTTATTTATTTTGTTTCACCTTTATTTAACCAGGTAGGCCAGTTGAGAACAAGTTCTCATTTACAACTACGACCTGGCCAAGATAAAGCAAAGCAGTGCGACAAAAACAACAACACAGAGTTACACATAAACAAACGTACAGTCAATAACACAAAAGAAAAGAAAAATTGAAAAATCTATTTTCAATGTGTGCAAATGTAGAAGAGTAGGGAGGTAGGCAATAAATAGGCCATAGAGGCAAAATAATTACAACTTAGCATTAATACTGGAGTGATAGATGTGCAGATGATGATGTGCAAGTAGAGATACTGCTGTGCAAAAGAGCAAGAGGGTAAGTAATAATATGGGGATGAGGTAGTTGGGTGTGCTATTTACAGATTGTCTGTGTACAGGTACATTGATCGGTAAGCTGCTCTGACAGTTAAAAGTTAGAGAGGGAGATATTAAGACTCCAGCTTCAGAGATTTTTGCAAATCATTCCAGTCATTGGCAGCAGAGAACTGGAAGGAAAGGCGGCCAAAGGAAGTGTTGGCTTTGATTATGACCAATGCAATATACCTGCTGGAGCGCGTGCTACGGGTGGGTGTTGCTAAGGTGACTAGTGAGCTGAGATAAGGCGGGGCTTTACCTAGCAAAGACTTAAAGATGACCTGGAGCCAGTGGGTTTGCGATGGATATGAAGTGAGGGCCAGCCAACGAGAGTATACAGGTCGCAGTGGTGGGTAGTATATGGAGCTTTGGTGACAAAACAGATGGCACTGTGATAGACTACATCCAATTTGCTGAGTAGAGTGGTGGGGGCTATTTTGTAAATGACATCGCCAAAGTCAAGAATCGGTAGGATAGTCAGTTTTACAAGGGTATGTTTGGCAGCATGAGTGAAGGAGGCTTTGTTGCGAAATAGGAAGCCGATTCTATATTTCATTTTGGATTGGAGATGCTTAATGTGAGTCTGGAAAGAGAGTTTACAGTCTAACCAGACACCTAGGTATTTGTAGCTGTCCACATATTCTAGGTCAGAACCGTCCAGAGTAGTGATGCTAGTCGGGCGGGCGGGTGCGGGCAGCAATCGGTTGAAGTGCATGCACTTAGTTTTACTAGCATTTAAAAGCAGTTGGAGGCCACGGAAGGAGTGCTGTATGGTGTTGATGCTCGTTTGGAGGTTTGTTTGCACAGTGTCCAAAGAAGGGCCAGATGTACACAGAATGATGTTGTCTGCGTAGAGGTGGATCAGAGAATCACCAGCAGTAAGAGCAATATCATTGATATATACAAAGAAAAGAGTCGGCCCGAGAATTGAACCCTGTGCCATCCCCATAGAGACTGCCAGAGGTCCGGACAACAGGCCCTCCGATTTGACACACTGAACTCTATCTGAGAAGTAATTGGTGAACCAGGCGAGGCAGTCATTTGAGAAGATAAGGCTATTGAGTCTGTCGATAAGAAAGCGGTGATTGACGGAGTCGAAAGCCTTGGCCAGGTCGATGAAGATGGTTGCACAGTACTGTCTTTTATCGATGGCGGTTATGATATTGTTTAGGACCTTGAGCGTGGCTGAGGTGCACCTATGACCAGCTCGGAAACCAGATTGCATAGTGGAGAAGGTACGGTGAGATTCGAAATCTCGGTGATCTGTTTATTAACTTGACTTTCAAAGATTTTAGAAAGGCAGGGCAGGATGGATATAGGTCTATAACAGTTTGGGTCTAGAGTGTCTCCCCCTTTGAAGAGGGGGATGACTGCGGCGGCTTTCCAATCTTTGGGGATCTCAGACGATACGAAGGAGGTTGAAAAGGCTAGTAATAGGGGTTGCAACAATTTTGGCGGATAATTTTAGAAAGAGAGGGTCCAGACTGTCTAGCCCAGCTGATTTGTAGGGATCCACATTTTGCAGCTCTTTCAGAACATCAGCTGTCTGGATTTAGGTGAAACGGAGGGGGGTTTGGGCAAGTTGCTGCAGGGGGTGTTGAGATGTTGGCCGGGGAAGGGGTAGCCAGGTGGAAAGCATGGCCAGCCGTAGAAAAATGCTTATTGAAATGATTGATTATTGTAGATTTATCGGTGGTGACAGTGTTTCCTATCCTCAGTGCAGTGGGCAGATGAAGCAGATGCTTAACTACAGGACTGTTTTGCTAGCACAGACTGGAATATGTTCCCGGGATTCTTCCTATGGCACTGAGGAGTACACCACATCAGTCATTGGCTTCATCAATAAGTGCATCGATAATGTCGTCCCCACAGTGACCGTACGTACATACCTCAACCAGAAGCAATGGATTTCAGGCAACATCCGCACTGAGCTAAAGGCTAGAGCTGCCACTTTCAAGGAGCAGGACTCTAACCCAGAAGCTTACAGTATAAGTATAGTATATGTAGGGCAGAATTGGGCCGCTTTCCAGTAATAATGAAAATACAGAAAAGATCATTAAAATTTTGGCTACATCTAAATTCAAGTCCAAATTCGGGTCTGCAATTTAAAGCACTTCAAACCCAAGAGCTGAGCCCAGAAACGAGCCCTCTCAGTCAGCTGGTGTTGGACCTCACCAACCAAGCTGACACCAGCACTGCTTCAAAAGAAAGAATTCCAATAAACAAAATCATGAACCAATCAAAGAACTCATATATACAACATTGGAAAAACGAAACAAAATCCCAAAGCCGACTAAATTGCTATCTGACCCTAAACAGAGAATATGAATTGGCTGAATATCTCTACTCTGTCAGAGATACGAAGCAGAGACAGATCCTTACCAAGTACAGGCTGAGTGACCACCGATTGGCAATAGAAACCGGCAGACATAAAAAGACATGGCTACCCAAAGAGGAGCGTGTATGTGGTCACTGCACGACAGGGGATGTAGAAACAGAGATGCACTTTCTCCTTTACTGTGATAAATAT
This sequence comes from Salvelinus namaycush, assembly GCF_016432855.1. Lineage (NCBI taxonomy): Eukaryota > Metazoa > Chordata > Actinopteri > Salmoniformes > Salmonidae > Salvelinus > Salvelinus namaycush. Next base: position 29,806,027 of record NC_052335.1, read on the forward strand.
TCCTCACCAAGAGATTCATTATTCACAGAAATGTCTACATTTATTCCAAATTTTAACTTATTAAACCCAGAGGAAAAACTAAAAATACTCATGGGCGAAGGAGCAATGGCTCCTCTTGCAGCCAAATATGTATTTGCCTGCCATAGCCTGAGGGACACTGAATAATAACATCTGCATAGTAAGCAGTAACTTACTTATTATGACTGTTATTGTTATTACTGTTATTGTTATTACTATTATTATTGTTGTTTATCATTCCAAGTAGTAATGGTATGGGTGGTAATGGTAATGGTAATGATAGCAGTTTAATGATGGTGGTGGTGGTAGTAGTGGTAATGATGATAGTAGTTGTAGTACCAATGTAATGGTGAAGATGACCGTTATTTAGTTATAAGTTAGTTATAGTTTCATTTTTTTTTATTACATTACATTCGATTATTGACTGTTACCATTTTATTGTTACTATTTTTATATTTAATTTTGTATTATTATTTACTGCCATTCTATATTATTATTTGTCATTGTTTATAATTTTATTACAATGTATATTGTATACATTGTTGCTTTGGCAATATTGACACAATGTTTTTCATGCCAATAAAGCAGCTTGAATTTGAATAAGAAATCCCTCTATGCACTACGACAAACCATCAAACAGGTAAAGTGTCAATACAAGACTAAGATCGAATCGTACTACACCGGCTTCGACGCTCGTCGGATGTGGCAGGGCTTGCAAACCATTACAGACTACAAAGGGAAGCACAGCCGAGAGCTGCCTTGTGACACGAGCCTACCAGATGAGCTAAACTACTTCTATGCTCGCTTCGAGGCAAATAACACTGAAACATGCATGAGAGCATCAGCTGTTCCAGACGACTGTGTGATCACGCTATCCGCAGCCGATGTGAGTAAGACCTTTAAACAGGTCAACATTCACAAGGCCGCAGGGCCAGACAGATTACCAGGATGTGTACTGTGAGCATGCGCTGACTAACTGGCAAATGTCTTCCCTGACATTTTCAACCTCTCCCTGTCTGAGTCTGTAATACCAGCATGTTTCAAGCAGACCACCATAGTCCCTGTGCCCAAGAACACTAAAGTAACTTGCGTAGATGACTACCAACCTGTAGCACTCACATCTCTAGTCATGAAGTGCTTTGAAAGGCTGGTAATGGCTCACATCAACACCATTATCCCAGAAGCCCTAGACCCACTCCAATTTGCATAACGCCCTAACAGATCCACAGATGATGCAATGATGATCCCCTTTCACACCTGGACAAAAGGAACACCTATGTGAGAATGCTATTCCTCAACTACAGCTCAGTGTTCAACACCATAGTGCCCTCAAAGCTCATCAATAAGCTAAGGACGTTGGGACTAAACACCTCCTCTGCAACTGGATCCTGGACTTCCTGACGGGCCGCCCCCCAGGTGGTAAGATTAGGTAACAACACATCCGCCACGCTGATCCTCAACACAGGGGCCCCTCAGGGGTGCGTGCTCAGTCCCCTCCTGTACTCCCAGTTCACTCATGACTGCACGGCCACGCACGACTCCAACACCATCATTAAGTTTGCCGATGACACAACAGTGGTAGGCCTGATCACAGACAACGACGAGACAGCCTATAGGGAGGAGGTCAGAGTCCTGGCCGTGTGGTGCCAGGACAACAACCTCTCCCTCAACGTGATCAAGACAAAGGAGATGATTGTGGACTACAGGAAAAGGAGGACTGACCACACCCCCATTCTCATTGACGGGGCTGTAGTGGAGCAGGGTGAGAGCTTCAAGTTCCTTGGTGTCCACATCACCGACAAACTAACATGGTCCAAGCACACCTAGACAGTCTACCTATTCCCCCTCAGGAGACTGAAAAGATTTGACATGGATCCTCAGATCCTCAAAAGGTTCTACAGCTGCACCATCGAGAGCATCCTGACTGGTTGCATCACTGCCTGGTATGGAAACGGCTCAGCCTCCGACCGCAAGGCACTACAGAGGGTAGTGCGTACGGCCCAGTACATCACTGGGGCCAAGCTTCCTGCCATCCAGGACCTCTATACCAGGCGATGTCAGAGAAAGGCCCTGAAAATTGTCAAAGACTCCAGCCACCCTAGTCATAGACTGTTCTCTCTGCTACCGCACGGCAAGCGGTACCGGAATGCCAAGTCTAGGTCCAAGACGGTTCTAAACAGCTTCTACCCCCAAGCCAAAAGACTCCTGAACATCTAATCAAATGGTCACCCAGACTATTTGCATTGCCCCACCCCTCTTTTTCGCCGCTGTTACTCTCTGTTATTATCTATGCATAACTCTACCTACATGTACATATTACCTCAATTTCCTTGACTAACCGGTGCCCCCATTCATTGACTCTGTACCGGTACCAAACTGTATATAGTCTCGCTATTGTTCATTTACTGCTGCTCTTTAACTATGTGTAACTTTTATTTCTTATTCTTATTCATATTTTTTAAAGTGCATTGTTGGTTAGGGGCTTGTAAGTAAGCATTTCACTGTAAGGTGTACTACACCTATTGTATTCGGGCTAATAACTAATAACATTTGATGTGATTTGATTTGAAATAGAGCTAACGCAAAATCCTATAGGAAAACCTGGTTCAGTTTGCTTTCCAACAGACACTGGGAGACAAATTCATCTTTCAGTAGGACAATAACCTAAAACACAAGGCCAAATACACTGGAGTTGCTTACCAAGACGACATTGAAATATTCAACAACCAACTTGACAGAGCTTATAAATAATAATGTGCAAATACTCTACAATCAAACTGTGGAAAGCTCTTAGAGCCTTACCCAGAAAGACTCACAGCTGTAATTGCTGCCAAAGGTGATTCTAACATGTATTGATGCAGGGGTGTGAATACTTATATAAATTAGATATTTCTGTATTTCATTTTCGATGAAGTTGCAAAATTGTCTAAAAACATGTTTTCACTTTGTCATTATGGGGTATTGTGTGTAGATGGGTGAGAAGAAAAATATATCTAATACATTTGAAATCAGGCTGTAAGAACAAAATGTGGAATAAATCAAGGGGTTGTGAATATGTTCTGAAGGCACTGTATGGTCTATACTTGGCATGTAGGTTTCTCACATATGGGTGCACAATTTGCAACATGGGGGAGGAGAATGGGCAGAATATGCAAATGCAATACTGTAGGTTTTACTTTAGTAAAAAAAGTGTAGTGTTTTTGCAGATTGTAGTGTTTTTGCAGACATTACTGTAGTATTTACTGCAGTGTTTTTTGTGGATAATTCTACAACATTCTATAGGAAGTACTAAACATGATCGAGGGATCCTACAGTGTGCAGTATAGTATTCTACAGTACAGTACTACCATAAAAACACATTTCTACACAAACCTTTGACCATCACAGACAAAGGCAGGCAAGGTACAAATGTCTAAGGTATGTGTGTCGAAGGTTTCTAAGGTACAAATGTAGCCTAATGTATGCCAATATCAGCATAACCTAACACTACACTGTAGTGACTACAGCGTTAGACCGGTTGAAGGCTTTTCACCATGTCTGTTTAGATTTGGCTATTCTGTAGATCCACCAGAGAGTCAGCTGCTGTCTGCTAGCTTTTTCCTCTTAACAGCCTTCCTCTAACAAATCCCTTGCCTGGTCTCTGAGGAGGTGTTTCTGAAGACAGCAGCATAATCTTCAGGAAGGTATGCCTGCATTGTCCTCACGTCCAGATCCTACTCTGATTTACTGACAGCTAGCAGGTAGATCCAGCCTGTGAATCTGTTGTATCAGGGGGAAGACGAGCCTGAAAATAAGTGTTGAGCTGAGATAGTAGGGCAGCAGTCTCTCCATGAAGCTGACAAAATGGGTTCTGTCATGTGGATGCCATTCAGTGTGTTAGGGTTAGCATAAACTCGGTTAACCCAGAACTAAAGTCTCACGTAATTGGTCAGCTGCTCAAAATAATTATGGGTCCATACATGTTAAGAGATAGTTGAAATGCTAGAAAGAACAACATAAGGCTCCCGAGTGGCGCAGTGGTCTAAGGCACTGCATCACAGTGCAATAGGGGTCAATATAGTCCCTGGTTCAAATCCAGGCTGTATCATATCCAGCCATGATTGGGAGTCCCATAGGCCGGTACACAATTGGCCCAGCGTCGTCTGGGTTTGCCTGGGGTAGGCCATCATTATAAATAAAAAAATTGTTCTTAACTGACTTGCCTGGTTACATTTTTTTTGGGGGGGGGGGGTCGTGATTTGTCCAAATAACCAGTGAGGAACAGTGGCGACCCTTCATTCAGGCCAAAGCCCCACCAGTAAGCATATCTTTTTTAAATGGCCTGTTATGCATGTAATTCTGGCATTAATTCGTGTCACATGTCAGTTGAGCAAACAATATAAAAAAATATATATCAATAAAGCAGCATACAAACATTGTCTCCTTCTTTGAGTAAGGCAGCTCCAGAATTCAGCCGTTTCTGTGGTGGTGGGGGGGGGGGGGGGGGGGCAGCGAAAGCACAGAGCGTGGGCGCCCTGTTCAAGAGAGAACAGCACAACAACGGTAAGTCCAAAAATACGTTTTGTATAATGCTGTATAAGTGATGTAATATGCCAGGGAGATATGTATACTGTAACTGTTGTGTAGTAAACTGTTAGTAGCCTATGTGTCTCACCCTAAGAATTTGGTCCCTCTCTCCCACAGAACTTAGCCTACCATTCTGACTTCAGGGATTCAGATTTAGAAATTCAGAGATTGACTTGGTACTGCACATGTAGCCTATAGCCTGTTATAGAGAAATGTCATCATTGAATATTGTAAAAGCTTTCATTGTCTACTTATGCACCGCCGTTAATTAGCCTACTGTTCTGACATGGTGTACAGGAGAATACTGTAAGAACAGCCCATGTTCTCAATTTTGTCGCTGTCCATTTCAAAAGTGCAGAACATAGAGGCATATAGGCTACGTCCGTCTCAGTTCGCTCATGTCTTAATCTACATTACGGCTTGCCTCTTATCCGCTCATCGCTCCCTTATGCCATAGTTAGTTTATACATCTCCATTGTTATTTTGCTTATATAGGTCTATCTCATTATCTTAGTCATCATTTTAGGCAATGTTACAATTATGCATAAAATTGTTTTGCTCACTTTGTGTATTACAATTAGCCCATGTGCCTTTCTCCACGAGGAAGGGATACTATATAATGTTGTTGGGTCTGTAACCATGAGAAGGGGATACTATATAATGTTGTTGGGTCTGTAACCGTGAAGGGGAGATACTATATAATGTTGTTGGGTCTGTAATCGTGAGGAGGGGATACTATATAATGTTGTTGGGTCTGTAACCATGAGGAGGGGATACTATATAATGTTGTTGGGTCTGTAACCATGAAGAGGAGATACTATATAATGTTGTTGGGTCTGTAACCGTGAAGGGGAGATACTATATAATGTTGTTGGGTCTGTAATCGTGAGGAGGGGATACTATATAATGTTGTTGGGTCTGTAACCATGAGGAGGGGATACTATATAATGTTGTTGGGTCTGTAACCATGAAGAGGGGATACTATATAATGTTGTTGGGTCTGTAACCATGAGGAGGAGATACTATATAATGTTGTTGGGTCTGTAACCATGAGGAGGGGATACTATATACTGTTGTTGGGTCTGTAACCGTGAAGAGGAGATACTATATAATGTTGTTGGGTCTGTAACCATGAGGAGGAGATACTATATAATGTTGTTGGGTCTGTAACCATGAGGAGGGGATACTATATAATATTGTTGGGTCTGTAACCGTGAGGAGGGGATACTATATAATGTTGTTGGGTCTGTAACCATGAGAAGGGGATACTATATAATGTTGTTGGGTCTGTAACCATGAGGAGGGGATACTATATAATGTTGTTGGGTCTGTAACCATGAGGAGGGGATACTATATAATGTTGTTGGGTCTGTAACCATGAGGAGGGGATACTATATAATGTTGTTGGGTCTGTAACCGTGAGGAGGGGATACTATATAATGTTGTTGGATCTGTAACCGTGAGGAGGGGATACTATATACTGTTGTTGGGTCTGTAACCGTGAAGAGGAGATACTATATAATGTTGTTGGGTCTGTAACCATGAAGAGGAGATACTATATAATGTTGTTGGGTCTGTAACCATGAGGAGGAGATACTATATAATGTTGTTGGGTCTGTAACCATGAGGAGGGGATACTATATAATGTTGTTGGATCTGTAACCGTGAGGAAGGGATACTATATAATGTTGTTGGGTCTGTAACCGTGAAGAGGAGATACTATATAATGTTGTTGGGTCTGTAACCATGAGGAGGAGATACTATATAATGTTGTTGGGTCTGTAACCATGAGGAAGGGATACTATATAATGTTGTTGGGTCTGTAACCATGAGAAGGGGATACTATATAATGTTGTTGGGTCTGTAACCATGAGGAGGAGATACTATATAATGTTGTTGGGTCTGTAACCATGAGAAGGGGATACTATATAATGTTGTTGGGTCTGTAACCATGAGGAAGGGATACTATATAATGTTGTTGGGTCTGTAACCATGAGAAGGGGATACTATATAATGTTGTTGGGTCTGTAACCATGAGGAGGAGATACTATATAATGTTGTTGGGTCTGTAACCATGAGGAGGGGATACTATATAATGTTGTTGGGTCTGTAACCATGAGGAGGGGATACTATATAATGTTGTTGGGTCTGTAACTGTGAGGAGGGGATACTATATAATGTTGTTGGGTCTGTAACAGTGAGGAGGGGATACTATATAATGTTGTTGGGTCTGTAACCATGAGGAGGGATACTATAAAATGTTGTTGGATCTGTAACCATGAGGAGGGGATACTATATAATGTTGTTGGGTCTGTAACCATGAGGAGGGATACTATAAAATGTTGTTGGATCTGTAACCATGAGGAGGAGATACTATATAATGTTGTTGGATCTGTAACTGTGAGGAGGGGATACTATATAATGTTGTTGGGTCTGTAACCATGAGGAGGAGATACTATATAATGTTGTTGGGTCTGTAACCATGAGGAAGGGATACTATATAATGTTGTTGGGTCTGTAACCGTGAAGAGGAGATACTATATAATGTTGTTGGGTCTGTAACCATGAAGAGGAGATACTATATAATGTTGTTGGATCTGTAACCGTGAAGAGGAGATACTATATAATGTTGTTGGGTCTGTAACCGTGAGGAGGGGATACTATATAATGTTGATGGGTCTGTAACCATGAGGAGGGGATACTATATAATGTTGTTGGGTCTGGAACCATGAGGAGGGGATACTATATAATGTTGTTGGGTCTGTAACCATGAGGAGGGGATACTATATAATGTTGTTGGGTCTGTAACCATGAGGAGGAGATACTATATAATGTTGTTGGGTCTGTAACCGTGAAGAGGAGATACTATATAATGTTGTTGGGTCTGTAACCATGAGGAAGGGATACTATATAATGTTGTTGGGTCTGTAACCGTGAAGAGGAGATACTATATAATGTTGTTGGGTCTGTAACCGTGAGGAAGGGATACTATATAATGTTGTTGGGTCTGTAACCGTGAAGAGGAGATACTATATAATGTTGTTGGGTCTGTAACCGTGAGGAGGGGATACTATATAATGTTGATGGGTCTGTAACCATGAGGAGGGGATACTATATAATGTTGTTGGGTCTGGAACCATGAGGAGGGGATACTATATAATGTTGTTGGGTCTGTAACCATGAGGAGGGGATACTATATAATGTTGTTGGATCTGTAACCATGAGGAGGAGATACTATATAATGTTGTTGGGTCTGTAACCATGAGGAGGGGATACTATATAATGTTGTTGGGTCTGTAACCGTGAAGAGGAGATACTATATAATGTTGTTGGGTCTGTAACCATGAGGAGGAGATACTATATAATGTTGTTGGGTCTGTAACCGTGAGGAAGGGATACTATATAATGTTGTTGGGTCTGTAACCGTGAAGAGGAGATACTATATAATGTTGTTGGGTCTGTAACCATGAGAAGGGGATACTATATAATGTTGTTGGGTCTGTAACCGTGAGGAAGGGATACTATATAATGTTGTTGGGTCTGTAACCGTGAGGAAGGGATACTATATAATGTTGTTGGGTCTGTAACCATGAGGAAGGGATACTATATAATGTTGTTGGGTCTGTAACCGTGAGGAAGGGATACTATATAATGTTGTTGGGTCTGTAACCATGAGGAAGGGATACTATATAATGTTGTTGGGTCTGTAACCGTGAAGAGGAGATACTATATAATGTTGTTGGGTCTGTAACCATGAGGAGGGGATACTATATAATGTTGTTGGGTCTGTAACCATGAGGAGGAGATACTATATAATGTTGTTGGGTCTGTAACCATGAAGAGGGGATACTATATAATGTTGTTGGGTCTGTAACCATGAAGAGGGGATACTATATAATGTTGTTGGGTCTGTAACCGTGAAGAGGAGATACTATATAATGTTGTTGGGTCTGTAACAGTGAGGAGGGGATACTATATAATGTTGTTGGATCTGTAACCGTGAAGAGGAGATACTATATAATGTTGTTGGGTCTGTAACCATGAAGAGGAGATACTATATAATGTTGTTGGGTCTGTAACCATGAAGAGGGGATACTATATAATGTTGTTGGGTCTGTAACCGTGAAGAGGGGATACTATATAATGTTGTTGGGTCTGTAACCGTGAGGAGGGGATACTATATAATGTTGTTGGGTCTGTAACCATGAGGAGGGGATACTATATAATGTTGTTGGGTCTGTAACCGTGAAGAGGGGATACTATATAATGTTGTTGGGTCTGTAACCATGAGGAGGGATACTATAAAATGTTGTTGGATCTGTAACCATGAGGAGGAGATACTATATAATGTTGTTGGATCTGTAACCGTGAGGAGGGGATACTATATAATGTTGTTGGGTCTGTAACAGTGAGGAGGGGATACTATATAATGTTGTTGGGTCTGTAACCATGAGGAGGGATACTATAAAATGTTGTTGGATCTGTAACCATGAGGAGGAGATACTATATAATGTTGTTGGGTCTGTAACCATGAGGAAGGGATACTATATAATGTTGTTGGGTCTGTAACCGTGAAGAGGAGATACTATATAATGTTGTTGGGTCTGTAACCGTGAGGAAGGGATACTATATAATGTTGTTGGGTCTGTAACCGTGAGGAAGGGATACTATATAATGTTGTTGGGTCTGTAACCATGAGGAAGGGATACTATATAATGTTGTTGGGTCTGTAACCGTGAGGAGGGGATACTATATATATAATGCTGTTGGGTCTGTAACCATGAGGAGGAGATACTATTGTCACGATCGTCAAAGGGAGAGAGAGAGGACCAAGGCGCAGCGCGTGAAAAATACATCTTATTTTTATTATCAGAAGGAAAAACGAAACAAAACAACAAACAGACGACCGTGAAGCTATAAATCTAGATAGTGCTGACACAAACACTACACATAGACACAGACAATTACCCACAAAAACCTAGTGCCTATGGCTGCCTTAAATATGGCTCCCAATCAGAGACAATTAATGACATCTGTCTCTGATTGAGAACCCTTCAGGCAACCATAGACACAGCTAGACTTCTATACTAAACATAAACCCAACTACTCTAATAAACCCCCTAACCTTACAACCACCCTAGACACTACAAAAACACATACATTCACCATGTCACACCCTGACCTAACTAAAATAATAATGAAAACAAAGATAACTAAGGCCAGGGTGTGACATAACCCCCCCCTTAAGGTGCGAACTCCGGGCGCACCAGCATAAAGTCTAGGGGAGGGTCTGGGTGGGCGTCTGTCCACGGTGGCGGCTCTGGTACTGGTCGTGGTCCCCACCCCACCATAGTCACTACCCGCTTTCGTAGCCTCCACCAACTGACCACCCGCCAACTTAACCCCACTGGATTAAGGGGCAGCACCGGACTAAGGGGCAGCACCGGACTAAGGGACAGCACCGGACTAAGGGGCAGCACCGGACTAAGGGGCAGCACCAGGATAAGGGGCAGCACCAGGATAAGGGGCAGCACCAGGATAAGGGGCAGCACCAGGATAAGGGGCAGCACCAGGATAAGGGGCAGCACCAGGATAAGGGGCAGCTCCGGACTGAGGGACGGCAGCTCCGGACTGAGGAACGGATCCTGGCTGGATGACGGCTCTGGCGGATCCTGGCTGGACGGCTCTGGCGGATCCTGGCTGGACGGCTCATGGCTGGCTGACGGATCTGGCTGCTCATGGCTGGCTGACGGATCTGGCTGCTCATGGCTGGCTGACGGATCTGGCTGCTCATGGCTGGCTGACGGATCTGGCTGCTCATGGCTGGCTGACGGATCTGGCTGCTCATGGCTGGCTGACGGATCTGGCTGCTCATGGCTGGCTGACGGATCTGGCTGCTCATGGCTGGCTGACGGCTCTGGCTGCTCATGGCTGGCTGACGGCTCTGGCTGCTCATGGCTGGCTGACGGCTCTGGCTGCTCATGGCTGGCTGACGGCTCTGGCTGCTCATGGCTGGCTGGCGGCTCTGGCAGATCCTGTCTGGTTGGCGGCTCTGGCAGATCCTGTCTGGTTGGTGGCTCTGGCAGATCCTGTCTGGTTGGCGGCTCTGGCAGATCCTGTCTGGTTGGCGGCTCTGGCAGATCCTGTCTGGTTGGCGGCTCTGGCAGATCCTGTCTGGTTGGCGGCTCTGGCAGATCCTGACTGACGAATAGCTCTAGCGGCTCCTGACTGACTAACGGCTCTGACGGCTCGGGACAGACGGGCGGCTCAGACGGCACTGGGCAGACGGATGGCTCAGACGGCACTGGGGAGACGGATGGCTCAGATGGCGCTGGGGAGACGGATGGCTCAGATGGCGCTGGGGAGACGGATGGCTCAGATGGCGCTGGGGAGACGGATGGCTCAGATGGCGCTGGGGAGACGGATGGCTCAGATGGCGCTGGGGAGACGGATGGCTCAGATGGCACTGGGCAGACGGATGGCTCTGGCCGGATGAGGCGCACTGTAGGCCTGGTGCGTGGTGCCGGAACTGGAGGCACCGGGCTAAGGACACGCACCTTCAGGCTAGTGCGGGGAGAAGGAACAGGGCATACTGGACCCTGGGAGCGCACATTAGGCCTAGTGCGTGGTGCCGGAACTGGTGGTACCGGACTGGGGACACGCATCTCAGGGCTAGTGCGGGGAGCAGCAACAGGACGCACAGGACTCTGGGGACACACAGGAGGCTTGGTGCGTGGTTTAGGCACTGGTGGTAAAGGGCTGGAGACACGCACCATAGGGCTAGTGCGTGGAGGAGGCACTGGTGGTACTGGACTGGGGCGGGGAGGTGGCGCCGGAAATACCGGACCGTGCAGGCGTACTGGTTCCCTTGAACACCGAGCCTGCCCAACCTTACCTGGTTGAATGCTCCCCGTTGCCCGACCAGTGCGGGGAGGTGGAATAACCCGCACCGGGCTATGTAGGCGAACCGGGGACACCATGCGTAAGGCTGGTGCCATGTATACCGGCCCGAGGAGACGCACTGGAGACCAGACGCGTTGAGCCGGCATCATGGCACCTGGCTCAATGCCCAATCTAGCCCTACCAGTGCGGGGAGGTGGAATAACCCGCACCGGGCTATGAACACGTACAGGAGACACCGTGCGCTCTATTGCGTAACACGGTGTCCGCCCGTACTCCCGCTCTCCACGGTTAGCCTGGGAAGTGGGCGCAGGTCTCCTACCTGCCCTCGGCCCACTACCTCTTAGCCCCCCCCCCCCAAGAAATGTTTGGGTAGTACTCACGGGCTTCCAGCCTTGCCTCCGTGCTGCCTCCTCATATCGCGTCCTCTCGGCTTTCGCTGCCTCCAGCTCTTCACGAGGGAGGCGATATTCTCCCGGTTGTGCCCAAGGTCCCTTTCCATCTAATATCTCCTCCCATGTCCATGAATCCTTGATGCCTTGATCCTGTTGCCGCTTGTCACGCTGCTTGATCCGGGTTTGGTGGGTAATTCTGTCACGATCGTCAAAGGGAGAGAGAGAGGACCAAGGCGCAGCGCGTGAAAAATACATCTTCTTTTTATTATCAGAAGGAAAAACGAAACAAAACAACAAACAGACGACCGTGAAGCTATAAATCTAGATAGTGCTGACACAAACACTACACATAGACACAGACAATTACCCACAAAAACCTAGTGCCTATGGCTGCCTTAAATATGGCTCCCAATCAGAGACAATTAATGACATCTGTCTCTGATTGAGAACCCTTCAGGCAACCATAGACACAGCTAGACTTCTATACTAAACATAAACCCAACTACTCTAATAAACCCCCTAACCTTACAACCACCCTAGACACTACAAAAACACATACATTCACCATGTCACACCCTGACCTAACTAAAATAATAATGAAAACAAAGATAACTAAGGCCAGGGTGTGACAACTATATAATGTTGTTGGGTCTGTAACCATGAAGAGGAGATACAATATAATGTTGTTGGGTCTGTAACCGTGAAGAGGAGATACTATATAATGTTGTTGGGTCTGTAACCGTGAAGAGGAGATACTATATAATGTTGTTGGGTCTGTAACCGTGAAGAGGGGATACTATATAATGTTGTTGGGTCTGTAACCATGAGGAGGAGATACTATATAATGTTGTTGGGTCTGTAACCGTGAAGAGAAGATACTATATAATGTTGTTGGGTCTGTAACCATGAGGAGGAGATACTATATAATGTTGTTGGGTCTGTAACCATGAGGAGGGGATACTATATAATGGTGTTGGGTCTGTAACCATGAGGAGGGGATACTATATAATGTTGTTGGGTCTGTAACCGTGAAGAGGAGATACTATATAATGTTGTTGGGTCTGTAACCATGAAGAGGAGATACTATATAATGTTGTTGGGTCTGTAACCATGAGGAGGAGATACTATATAATGTTGTTGGGTCTGTAACCATGAGGAGGAGATACTATATAATGTTGTTGGGTCTGTAACCATGAGGAGGGGATACTATATAATGGTGTTGGGTCTGTAACCATGAGGAGGGGATACTATATAATGTTGTTGGGTCTGTAACCGTGAAGTGGAGATACTATATAATGTTGTTGGGTCTGTAACCATGAGGAGGAGATACTATATAATGTTGTTGGGTCTGTAACCGTGAAGTGGAGATACTATATAATGTTGTTGGGTCTGTAACCATGAGGAGGGGATACTATATAATGGTGTTGGGTCTGTAACCATGAGGAGGGGATACTATATAATGTTGTTGGGTCTGTAACCGTGAAGAGGAGATACTATATAATGTTGTTGGGTCTGTAACCATGAAGAGGAGATACTATATAATGTTGTTGGGTCTGTAACCGTGAAGAGGAGATACTATATAATGTTGTTGGGTCTGTAACCGTGAAGAGGAGATACTATATAATGTTGTTGGGTCTGTAACCATGAGGAGGGGATACTATATACTGTTGTTGGGTCTGTAACCGTGAAGAGGAGATACTATATAATGTTGTTGGGTCTGTAACCATGAGGAGGAGATACTATATAATGTTGTTGGGTCTGTAACCGTGAAGAGGAGATACTATATAATGTTGTTGGGTCTGTAACCGTGAAGAGGAGATACTATATAATGTTGTTGGGTCTGTAACCGTGAAGAGGAAATACTATATAATGTTGTTGGGTCTGTAACCGTGAAGAGGAGATACTATATAATGTTGTTGGGTCTGTAACCATAAGGAGGGGATACTATATAATGTTGTTGGGTCTGTAACTGTGAGGAGGGGATACTATATAATGTTGTTGGGTCTGTAACCGTGAAGAGGAGATACTATATAATGTTGTTGGGTCTGTAACCATGAGGAGGGGATACTATATAATGTTGTTGGGTCTGTAACCGTGAGGAGGGGATACTATATAATGTTGTTGGGTCTGTAACCATGAGGAGGAGATACTATATACTGTTGTTGGGTCTGTAACCGTGAAGAGAAGATACTATATAATGTTGTTGGGTCTGTAACCGTGAAGAGGAGATACTATATAATGTTGTTGGGTCTGTAACCGTGAAGAGGAGATACTATATAATGTTGTTGGGTCTGTAACAGTGAGGAGGGGATACTATATAATGTTGTTGGGTCTGTAACCATGAGGAGGAGATACTATATAATGGTGTTGGGTCTGTAACCATGAGGAGGAGATACTATATAATGTTGTTGGGTCTGTAACCATGAGGAGGAGATACTATATAATGGTGTTGGGTCTGTAACCATGAGGAGGGGATGCTATATAATGTTGTTGGGTCTGTAACCATGAGGAGGAGATACTATATAATGTTGTTGGGTCTGTAACCGTGAAGTGGAGATACTATATAATGTTGTTGGGTCTGTAACCATGAGGAGGAGATACTATAAAATGTTGTTGGGTCTGTAACCGTGAGGAGGGGATACTATATAATGTTGTTGGGTCTTGAACCATGTTTACCAGAGACAGTCTCTTCCCATTTGTATCAAAAAGATTCAGTAATAGACACATGTAATTTCAGTTCATATTGTGAGGGTTGTTTTGTTTGTGCAATGCGCTGTCTGTGCCTCAGTATATTGTCTATAAAAGGGGATCCTCGTGATTGTATTTCCCTTCCTTTTTAGACCCCATAATAAAATACTTCAAATAGTAAGCTAACATCTCTCTCCCATCTTGCTGAATTTCTCTGAACTAACATCTATCTGAATTTCTGTCGCTGTCCATTTCAGAAGAGCTGAATGTATAGGCCTAGCTCTTCGCAGCTCGTTTGCTTGCACTTGTTATACTTAGAGCTAAGTGTTAATGATAAGAACAATCATTATGAATTTACTAAACATAAATGTAAAAATGTTTGTGTATTGTTCAAAAGACAAAACTCTTGTCGACATTCATTATTATTGAAGGAGAATGTGGTTCTTATCGAGGTACACAAATCCACAAGCAGTCAGTTGAAACCATATTTATGTAAGCAACTCTAGAATGCCATATCAGCTATGGTTTTTTAAAAGGCAGTACATGAGGCTGAATTAACTGTTTTGCTGCCAGACAAGGCTCTGCTGTTAGCCAGGTGTAGCAATGGTAAGGATTCACTCCATGGTGCTGAAAAGAAAGCTCTGCTGTTGGGACAGCTTTATGTAGGCCCTAACAGTTTGTGGGCACTGTTTGTCACCGTTATAGTGCAATAAATGTATTGTTTAGTGTTGTGTAGTTGCTTCGCTGGCATGTATCTAAAAAAAAAAATGGTTGAATTTGCCCCACCAACATTTACATGCTAAAATCACTACTGGTGACGAAAAATCCAATCACCAGAACTACTGCTGCTGTTGTCATACACATACTATTCAGTCCTGACAGGTTCTCTCGGTTTGCACGCAGAATCTTTCCACGAGAGATTAGGGTTAGTATTGCTGTAGCAAAGTATTTTTTATTTACTTTTATTTAATCAGGAGAGCCCAATTGAGACCAGGGTCTCAATTTCAATGGTGCCCTGAGGACATCAAATCAAATAAAAGACACAATAACAACTACATTACATTAGAACTTCACAAACATCACAGGCATCATAATTAAAGTCAATCAAAACAATTGCACACCTCGGTGAACTCATTTATCATCAGGGTTTTAAACTGCCCTAGTGGCACCAGGGAAACCAAATGTAATGAATTTTGTAAGTGATTCCAAAAATGTGGAGCGTTTCATTCTGAACAGAACCACAATTCTTTTCAGTTTCGTTCAGCTGTTCTGACCAGCAAAATAAAGTTCTGAACCGGTTCGAACCCCCAAAAAGTACTGTTTTATAATTGTTCCTTTCTGTTCCTTTTTAACCTGTGAAATCAAGTTTTTTAAATGTAGCCCATTAAATACTTCACCAATCAGTGCGGATAATGCAGGCAAGCTAGTTGTTTACATGCGTGATGGATAGACAAGTGTAGCCTATGTCGCAAGATGTGACAGACATTTTGCGGGTGGGGAGAGAGTGAAAGAGGTTTGTGGAGGAGGCTTGAACCGCTGGGCATCTTCTTATGACATACGTTATCTGAATTAGGTCCACAGAATTGTACCTAGGAGGAGCAGCTTCTATGGAGGAACTTTTAATGTCCTTTTGAACTAGCTAGCTAACAGGCTTGTGTGTGCATAGCGGCACCAGAATTTAAAGCACGTCTTACTGTACCTTTTTGTAGTTAATAAATCCAACGTGAAAACGTGATAACTAGCCTATGGTATCCTTAACTAGCATTGAAAATGTTAACCCATTCCTTTCTAGCTAATTAAAAAGCTATCACCATCTTCTGAATCACACTTGTAACGTCAGTACAGTAGCCTATGCTTTAGATGTGTGAGGGCAGGTAGCCTACACAGTCACACACACTGGCAAAGTAGCTTGCAGGCAGACACTGGAATATGTTTCTGAGTTACAGAGAGAGGGCTTTGCATAGGCGCTTTGTTGCGTTTTTTTGTGGAGCTAGAAAAAAATGTCTGGAATGTAAAATAATGTTATTAACCGGTTCCCATGCTTTAAAAAATAACGGTTCTATTCCGGAACAGTATGGATCATTTCCCGATTCCATCTTTGTTCCTCGAAAATTTTTGTTATTTTCCGGTTCTCGGTTCTGCTCCCTGAACCAGTTCCAGCCACTGGTTTAAACTAAAAGCGAATTTACCTAGTTCTGTGTGGACATTATATTTCTATGGTATGGACCTGTGTGGTGTAGTGCTGTAACCAGATACAATAGCTTGAATTGTACTCCACTACATACAGTATCTGGTTTGAAGTTGTTTAATATAAAGTAGCATCCTTTCCTGGTTGATACTAACAAGACTAGGGTCTGCATCCAAAATGGCACCCTATTCTCTATATAGTGCACTACTTTTGACCAGGGCCCATAGAACTCAAAAGTAGTGCACTATGTAGGGAATAGGGTGCCATTTGGGAAGTGGGACTTTGAGTTCATCTACATGCAGCCCGTGCGCTTGAACAATTAACCCTTAGTCAGTTCTATCAGGCAAAGTGTTCAAATGAATGCACTTTTGATTACGTGTCATCCTTGTGAAATGGCTGCAATTTGCCACACATTAGATCGCATGGTCCCTGATAAAACAGAGGAATTAAACACTGAACATTAGAGTGTTCTATTCTAGACATGTTGGAAGCCAGGAAAACAACCTTGGAAACACATGAATTATCCTACAGAAACCACACACACACTCTCTCTGAAGCCCTAGTAAAGACTGGCTCTATACAATGTACCAGAACACAAGCTGTTACTCTGATTAGCTCTGTTAGAAGGTCATAACATTTTCATGAGGTCATATGGCATTATATTATAGCTTATGGCACTAAACATTTGTCAGACAGACATGCTATAAGAGCCAAAATTATATTTTGTGATGAGCTGAAATTAAACTAGTGTTCTCTACCACTAATTTCTGTGTCCCCTCTTCAGAAACGCACACAGGCATGCACATTTACACACACACATATTTACAGACACAAACACACACACAATGTACAAGAGTTTATAGGTATGGATCCGGCAGTGAAACAATAGCAAGATGAATCACATTACACACTTACTTGTCTGGTGTTAAAATAGAGCTACAGTACTACTGACCAAACCTCACATCTTCATCAGGTGACATTTTCACACTAGGTCCACAAACACACACACACTCACTCACACACAGGTTTGTATTTCTCATTTGTATCGCTGGCTACATATACAGCCTGGGGGTAGAAACATCAACACCTTTATTTTATGCATCATTAGTCCTCATGGTTTTTAATATCTATAGATGTGTGCAGAGTGTTTTTTCCCCCCATCAGTTAAATGTCATCAGCTTATTAGATGATGTCAGTTTTAATCAGCCGGCTGATGCATCTTTTTCTATTGTATGGTCACATCAACAGCCTGTGATAGGTGCAGTGACGTGTTGTTTTACAGGGTCAGCCTCTGGAGCAAATTAGGGTTAAGTGCCTTGCTCAAGGACACATCGGCTGATGTGTCACCTTCACGGCTCAGGTATTCAAACTAGCGACCTTTCATTTACTGGCGCAACGCACTAACTGCTAGGCTACCTGCCACCCATCACAGGACAAGGTACTGTATAAAGAAAGGCCTTGCTATGTCTCTACACACAAACAGGTTTACATACACACACACATTTGCACACACATTTGCACTCTCTGGCTGTTGATTTAGGCATTAGGAGAAATAACAAAACCATTTATCTGAATACTGCAGAGAAAATGCAACACACACACAGAAAGAGAGAGTCAGAGAGAGAGAGTCAGAGAGAGAGAGAGTCAGAGAGAAAGAGAGAGAGAAAAAGCGTGCCTCTGGGCAAAGTAATCACCTGTATGCTGTAATCACAGGCACTCGGGTTAATTTATGTCTCTTGACTCAGACAACCACAACAACAACAACCACAACAACAACAACCCCAACCACCACAAACACAACCACAAGCACAACAACAGTAATGGATATGTACAGTAGTATCTTAATGTAGTGGGCTGCTGAGATGAGGATGGACATGTTTATTGGGTATTATACTGAAGTAAAGCTAGACTACTGACGTCTTGTGTCTTCTGCTCTCCCCGCCACCTTGGGGGCTTTCTTTACATTCTAGAGGACGAAAAAAAGAGGAACACAAGGGATGCATTAAGAGACAGTTGGCTTAAGAACGTCATGTTTAAAATGCAACACTCCACCTGCATGCTATATAGAGGGGCTGGGTTGATATACTGGAGTGTGGTTTGAAGATGAGGGTGGTGTGTGTGTGTGTGGGTGGGTATATGCGTGTGTGTGTGTGCATGCGTTTGAGGTACACTGCTCAAAAAAATAAAGGGAACACTTAAACAACACAATGTAACTCCAAGTCAATCACACTTCTGTGAAATCAAACTGTCCACTTAGGAAGCAACACTGATTGACAATAAATGTCACATGCTGTTGTGCAAATGGAATAGACAACAGGTAGAAATTATAGGCAATTAGCAAGACACCCCCAATAAAGGAGTGGTTCTGCAGGTGGTGACCACAGACCACTTCTCAGTTCCTATGCTTCCTGGCTGATGTTTTGGTCACTTTTGAATGCTGGCGGTGCTCTCACTCTAGTGGTAGCATGAGACGGAGTCTACAACCCACACAAGTGGCTCAAGTAGTGCAGCTCATCCAGGATGGCACATCAATGCGAGCTGTGGCAAGAAGGTTTGCTGTGTCTGTCAGCGTAGTGTCCAGAGCATGGAGGCGCTACCAGGAGACAGGCCAGTACATCAGGAGACGTGGAGGAGGCCGTAGGAGGGCAACAACCCAGCAGCAGGACCGCTACCTCCGCCTTTGTGCAAGGAGGAGCACTGCCAGAGCCCTGCAGAATGACCTCCAGCAGGCCACAAATGTGCAAGTGTCAGCATATGGTCTCACAAGGGGTCTGAGGATCTCATCTCGGTACCTAATGGCAGTCAGGCTACCTCTGGCGAGCACATGGAGGGCTGTGCGGTCCCACAAAGAAATGCCACCCCACACCATGACTGACCCACCGCCAAACCGGTCATGCTGGAGGATGTTGCAGGCAGCAGAACGTTCTCCACGGCGTCTCCAGACTCTGTCACGTCTGTCACATGTGCTCATGTGCTCAGTGTGAACCTGCTTTCATCTGTGAAGAGCACAGGGCGCCAGTGGCGAATTTGCCAATCTTGGTGTTCTCTGGCAAATGCCAAACGTCCTGCACGGTGTTGGGCTGTAAGCACAACCCCCACCTGTGGACGTCGGGCCCTCATACCACCCTCATGGAGTCTGTTTCTGACCGTTTGAGCAGACACATGCACATTTGTGGCCTGCTGGAGGTCATTTTGCAGGGCTCTGGCAGTGCTCCTCCTTGCACAAAGGCGGAGGTAGCGGTCCTGCTGCTGGGTTGTTGCCCTCCTACGGCCTCCTCCACGTCTCCTGATGTACTGGCCTGTCTCCTGGTAGCGCCTCCATGCTCTGGACACTACGCTGACAGACACAGCAAACCTTCTTGCCACAGCTCGCATTGATGTGCCATCCTGGATGAGCTGCACTACCTGAGCCACTTGTGTGGGTTGTAGACTCCGTCTCATGCTACCACTAGAGTGAAAGCACCGCCAGCATTCAAAAGTGACCAAAACATCAGCCAGGAAGCATAGGAACTGAGAAGTGGTCTGTGGTCACCACCTGCAGAACCACTCCTTTATTGGGGGTGTCTTGCTAATTGCCTATAATTTCCACCTTTTGTCTATTCCATTTGCACAACAGCATGTGAAATTTATTGTCAATCAGTGTTGCTTCCTAAGTGGACAGTTTGATTTCACAGAAGTGTGATTGACTTGGAGTTACATTGTGTTGTTTAAGTGTTCCCTTTATTTTTTTGAGCAGTGTATATAATGTCAGATTACATTAGAGTGCGGAGGGGCGGTCTGAGATGCACTCTGTGATAAATTATAGATTAACTTAATCTCAACATGTCTCGTGGCCCTCTTGACGTTTCACCAGGAGGAAAATACATCAGCTATCTCCGGTTCGTAGACAAGCCTGACAAGTTGTGCATTTAGTTAATATTTCTGTCATAATTTATGTAACTCAAAGCTGGTTTGTGAGTTGCATCAAACTAGCAGTGGGATGTGATTATAAGGAGAGGAAGGGAGGGTCGACAGCAGGAGCTGGTTAGCACACTCCACAGTCCAGCCCCAAACGGGACCCTATCCCCTGTATAGTGCACTACTTTGACCAGGGTCCATAGGGCTCAGGTCAAAAGTAGTGCACTACATAGAAATATGGTGCCATTTGAGATGCTGTTTCAACACACACAACAGGGACCTATCCCTTCTCTCAGAACCAACGACAACTTCCCAAAAAAGCAGCTTTTCCCTTAAACCTTTGCCTTTTTTAGGTGGTCAAACACCAATGTGACAAAATGTTGTTTTGGTGTAACTGACTAAATCTTTCCCCAGTGACATTTCATGCTTTGGAATGATTCTCAATAAGATGCAGATCAAGCAGGGGTTGTTGGTAACTCAACAGTCTTAGATGCAGATAAAAACAATACAGGATATGTCTTAGTAGTTCACCTGATGCCACAACCAACCCTCAGTAAACACACAGAGAGAGAGAGAGAGAGAGAGACAGAGACAGAGACAGAGAGAGAGAGAGAGAGAGAGAGAGAGAGAGAGAGAGAGAGAGAGAGAGAGAGAGAGAGAGAGAGAGAGAGAGAGAGAGAGAGAGAGAGAGAGAGAGACACAGAGAAAGCGAGAGAGAGAAAGCGAGAGAGAGAGAGAGAGAGAGAGAGAGACAGACACAGAGAGAGAGAGAGAGAGAGAGAGAGAGAGAGAGAGAGAGAGAGAGAGAGAGAAATCACACTTGATTTACACACACAGGGAAATTCCAATGAGTGTGAAGGGCATCATCATCATCATGCATATGCATGTGATATACTGTACATCAGAGAGCAAGAGCAGAGCACACAAGTGACATACATAGAGCAATGCTAACACCACAGCAATACTAACACCTGTACGCATAACGTCTGTGTGTGTGTGTGTGTGTGTGTGTGTGTGTGTGTGTGTGTGTGTGTGTGTGTGTGTGTGTGTGTGTGTGTGTGTGTGTGTGTGTGTGTGTGTGTGTGTGTGTGTGAGAGAGAGAGCATGTGTGCAGATTACGACATGCCATGATGACTGAACACACATTTTTGCCTTGAATCACCACTCTGCTTTATAACTGGTAGCAGCAGGCTGCCTGGGTCACTGTAAATCACTGGCTCATTGCTCACAATGCAGCCAATAACTTGTTGTATTTGTATTTATTAGGGATCCTCGTTAACTCCTGCCACTCTTTTGAAGGAGAGGGGGCCTTTAAAACTAGCTGGCTAAATACAGTACCGCGGACCAGCGGAGTTAAAGTGTCATTGGGTGTACGGTATAAAAGATTATATGATCTGCTGTGTTTTTGTGTCCACTGAGAAAGAGACTAGCTACCCGTACATTGACAATGTTGTGAATGAGTGGGTGGTGTATGTCTGGCCACTGTTGATGTGATCAGAATATTACAGTAAAGGTAGAGTAGGACATATTTTTCATCAAGTTGCCTGTGTGTGGTTTGTGTGTGTGACAAGTGTCACACCCTGATGTTTCTCCACCCCCCACCAGGTGTCTCCCATTTGTTCCCATTATCCCCTGTGTATTTGTACCTGTGGTTTCTGTTTGTCTGTCGCCAGTTCGTCCCGTCAAGCCTACCAGCGTGTTTTTCCGTACTCCTGTTTTTCTAGTCCCTGTTTTCCAGTCCTCCCGATTCCGACCTTTTCTGCCTACCCTGACCTCGAGCCTGCCTGCCATACCATTCTGCCTGCCCTGCCCTGACCTCGAGCCTGCCTGCCATATCATTCTGCCTGCCCTGACCTCGAGCCTGCCTGCCATACCATTCTGCCTGCCCTGACCCCGAGCCCGCCTGCCATACCATTCTGCCTGCCCTGACCCCGAGCCCGCCTGCCATACCATTCTGCCTGCCCTGACCCCGAGCCCGCCTGCCTGCCATACCATTCTGCCTGCCCTGACCCCGAGCCCGCCTGCCATACCATTTTGCCTGCCCTGACCCCGAGCCCGCCTGCCATACCATTCTGCCTGCCCTGACCCCGAGCCCGCCTGCCATACCATTCTGCCTGCCCTGACCTCGAGCCTGCCTGCCGTCCTGTACCCATCTGACTCTGACCTGGTTTACGAACTTCCGCCTGTCCTCATCCTGCCTCTTGCCTGCCCTTGTCTATTAATAAATATCAGAGACTCTAACCATCTGCCTCCTGTGTCTGCATTTGGGTCTCGTCCTGTGTTGTTATAGACAGAGGTCCTTGATCACTGATCACTTCACTACAGCGGCTATTAATTGCCTTACAAGACATACAGTGACAGGGCCAATATCATCTTGCTCAATGCTCTTATTGAGAAATCTCCCCATAGAAGTAGAGCATCACAACATTACTCTGTAGGATCACACATCACACATCACACATCGGAATACTCCACGGTTACATCCCAAAAGGCACCTTGTTCTCACCCTATGGGCCCTGGTAAAAAGGCACCCTGTTCTCACCCTATGGGCCCTGGTAAAAAGGCACCTTGTTCTCACCCTATGGGCCCTGGTAAAAAGGCACCCTGTTCTCACCCTATGGGCCCTGGTAAAAAGGCACCTGTTCTCTCCCTATGGGCCCTGGTAAAAAGGTACCTTGTTCTCACCCTATGGGCACTGATAAAAAAGCACCCTGTTCTCACCCTATGGGCCCTGGTAAAAAGGCACCCTGTTCTCACCCTATGGGCCCTGGTAAAAAGGCACCCTGTTCTCACCCTATGGGCCCTGGTAAAAAGGCACCCTGTTCTCACCCTATGGGCCATGGTAAAAAAGGCACCCTGTTCTCACCCTATGGGCCCTGGTAAAAAAGGCACCCTGTTCTCACCCTATGGGCCCTGGTAAAAAAAGGCACCCTGTTCTCACCCTATGGGCCCTGGTAAAAAAGGCACCCTGTTCTCACCCTATGGAACCTGGTAAAAAAGGCACCCTGTTCTCACCCTATGGGCCATGGTAAAAAAGGCACCCTGTTCTCTCCCTATGGGCCCTGGTAAAAAAGGCACCCTGTTCTCACCCTATGGGCCCTGGTAAAAAAGGCACCCTGTTCTCACCCTATGGGCCATGGTAAAAAAGGCACCCTGTTCTCACCCTATGGGCCATGGTAAAAAAGGCACCCTGTTTTCACCCTATGGGCCATGGTTAAAAAAGGCACCTTGTTCTCACCCTATGGGCTGAGGTAAAAAAAGGCACCCTGTTCTCTCCCTATGGGCCCTGGTAAAAAAGGCACCCTGTTCTCACCCTATGGGCCCTGGTAAAAAGGCACCCTGTTCTCACCCTATGGGCCATGGTAAAAAAGGCACCCTGTTCTCACCCTATGGGCCCTGGTAAAACAAAGGCACCCTGTTCTCTCCCTATGGGCCCTGGTAAAAAAAAAAGGCACCCTGTTCTCACCCTATGGGCCATGGTAAAAAAAAAAAAGGCACCCTGTTCTCACCCTATGGGACATGGTACAAAAGGCACCCTGTTCTCACCCTATGGGCCCTGGTAAAGAAGGCACCCTGTTCTCACCCTATGGGCCCTGGTAAAAAAGGTACCCTGTTCTCACCCTATGGGCTATGGTAAAAAAGGCACCCTGTTCTCTCCCTATGGGCCCTGGTAAAAAAGGCACCCTGTTCTCACCCTATGGGCCCTGGTAAAAAAAGGCACCCTGTTCTCTCCCTATGGGCCCTGGTAAAAAAAAAAGGCACCCTGTTCTCACCCTATGGGCCCTGGTAAAGAAGGCACCCTGTTCTCACCCTATGGGCCCTGGTAAAAAAGGCACCCTGTTCTCACCCTATGGGCTATGGTAAAAAAGGCACCCTGTTCTCTCCCTATGGGTCCTGGTAAAAAAAGGCACCCTGTTCTCACCCTATGGGCCATGGTAAAAAAAAAGGCACCCTGTTCTCACCCTATGGGCCCTGGTAAAAAAAGGCACCCTGTTCTCTCCCTATGGGCCCTGGTAAAAAAAAAGGCACCCTGTTCTCACCCTATGGGCCATGGTAAAAAAAAGGCACCCTGTTCTCACCCTATGGGACATGGTACAAAAGGCACCCTGTTCTCACCCTATGGGCCCTGGTAAAGAAGGCACCCTGTTCTCACCCTATGGGCCCTGGTAAAAAAGGTACCCTGTTCTCACCCTATGGGCTATGGTAAAAAAGGCACCCTGTTCTCTCCCTATGGGCCATGGTAAAAAAGGCACCCTGTTCTCTCCCTATGGGCCCTGGTAAAAAGGCACCCTGTTCTCACCCTATGGGCCCTGGTAAAAAAGGCACCCTGTTCTCACCCTATGGGCCCTGGTAAAAAGGCACCCTGTTCTCACCCTATGGGCCCTGGTAAAAAGGCACCCTGTTCTCACCCTATGGGCCATGGTAAAAAATAGGCACCCTGTTCTCACCCTATGGGCCCTGGTAAAAAAGGCACCCTGTTCTCACTCTATGGGCCATGGTAAAAAAGGCACCCTGTTCTCTCCCTATGGGACATGGTACAAAAGGCACCCTGTTCTCACCCTATGGGCCCTGGTAAAGAAGGCACCCTGTTCTCACCCTATGGGCCCTGGTAAAAAAGGCACCCTGTTCTCACCCTATGGGCTATGGTAAAAAATGCACCCTGTTCTCACCCTATGGGCCCTGGTAAAAAAGGCACCCTGTTCTCACCCTATGGGCCATGGTAAAAAAAAAGGCACCCTGTTCTCACCCTATGAGCCCTGGTAAAAAAGGCACCCTGTTCTCACCCTATGGGCCATGGTAAAAAAAAAGGCACCCTGTTCTCACCCTATGGGCCCTGGTAAAAAAAGGCACCCTGTTCTCACCCTATGGGCCCTGGTAAAAAAAGGCACCCTGTTCTCACCCTATGGGCCCTGGTAAAAAAGGCATCCTGTTCTCACCCTATGGGCTATGGTAAAAAATGCACCCTGTTCTCACCCTATGGGCCCTGGTAAAAAAGGCACCCTGTTCTCACCCTATGGGCCATGGTAAAAAAAAAAGGCACCCTGTTCTCACCCTATGGGCCCTGGTAAAAAAGGCACCCTGTTCTCACCCTATGGGCCATGGTAAAAAAAAAGGCACCCTGTTCTCACCCTATGGGCCCTGGTAAAAAAAGGCACCCTGTTCTCACCCTATGGGCCATGGTAAAAAAAGGCACCCTGTTCTCACCCTATGGGCCATGGTAAAAAAAAGGCACCCTGTTCTCACCCTATGGGCCATGGTAAAAAGGCACCCTGTTCTCACCCTATGGGTCATGGTAAAAAAAAAGCACCCTGTTCTCACCCTATGGGCCCTGGTAAAAAGGCACCCTGTTCTCACCCTATGGGCCATGGTAAAAAAAAGGCACCCTGTTCTCACCCTATGGGACATGGTACAAAAGGCACCCTGTTCTCACCCTATGGGCCATGGTTAAAAAAAAGGCACCCTGTTCTCACCCTATGGGCCATGGTTAAAAAAAAGGCACCCTGTTCTCACCCTATGGGCCATGGTTAAAAAAAAGGCACCCTGTTCTCACCCTATGGGCCATGGTTAAAAAAAAGGCACCCTGTTCTCACCCTATGGGACATGGTACAAAAGGCACCCTGTTCTCACCCTATGGGCCCTGGTAAAGAAGGCACCCTGTTCTCACCCTATGGGCCCTGGTAAAAAAGGCACCCTGTTCTCACCCTATGGGCTATGGTAAAAAATGCACCCTGTTCTCACCCTATGGGCCCTGGTAAAAAAGGCACCCTGTTCTCACCCTATGGGCCATGGTAAAAAAAAAGGCACCCTGTTCTCACCCTATGGGCCCTGGTAAAAAAAGGCACCCTGTTCTCACCCTATGGGCCATGGTAAAAAAAAGGCACCCTGTTCTCACCCTATGGGCCATGGTAAAAAAAAGGCACCCTGTTCTCACCCTATGGGCCATGGTAAAAAAAAGCACCCTGTTCTCACCCTATGGGCCCTGGTAAAAAAGGCACCCTGTTCTCACCCTATGGGCCATGGTAAAAAAAGGCACCCTGTTCTCACCCTATGGGCCCTGGTAAAAAAGGCACCCTGTTCTCACCCTATGGGCCATGGTAAAAAAAAAGCACCCTGTTCCCCCCCTATGGGCCATGGTAAAAAAAAAAAGTACCCTGTTCTCACCCTATGGGCCATGGTTAAAAAAAGCCACCCTGTTCTCACCCTATGGGCCCTGGTAAAAAGTAGTGCACTACGCAGGCCATGAGAGTAATTGCAGAAGCACTACATTGTTATTTCTCATTGCAACATCAGCAACATCAGCCAGTCAGTAGAAGCAAAGGCTTTATACAGACAGACAGACAGACAGACAGACAGACAGACAGGACAGACAGACAGACGGACAGACGGACAGACGGACAGACGGACAGACGGACACAGACGGACGGACGGACGGACGGACACAGACAGAGACTACAGATTACAGGCAGACTACATGCAGACTACAGACAGACTACCTACAGAGACAACAGAGTACAGGCAGACTACATGCAGACCAAATGCAGACTACAGTGTTGAGGTGGGTGAGTAATGAGTGCTGTAGTACTGTAGACTATAGTTTTGAGGTGTATTTGTATTTATTATGGATACACATTAGTTCCTTCCAAGGCAGCAGCTACTCTTCCTGGGGTCCAGCAACAACGAAGGCAGTAATATACATTATAATACACTTTTTAAACATTAAAAATACATTTTACAGCAGATTTCACAATACATTAACTGTGTGCCCTCATGCCACTACAACACACAATCCAAATGTACATGTGTGTATAGTGTGTATGTTATATGTGTTTGTATTAGTGTGTCTGTACCTGTGTGTGTGACGCTTCACAGTCCTCGCTGTTCCATAACATGTATTTTTATCTGGTTTTTTAAAATCAGATTTGACTACTTGCGTGAGTTACCTGATGTGGAATAGAGTTCCATGTAGCCATGGCTCTATGTAGTACTGTGCGCCTCCCATAGTCTGTTCTGGACTTGTGGACTGTGAAGAGACCTCTGGTGGCATGTCTTGTGGGGTATGCATTGGTGTCCGAGCTGTGTGCTAGTAGTTTAAATAGACACCTCGGTGCGTTCAGCATGTAAATAATTCTTACAAAAACAAGTAGCGATGAAGTCAATCTCTTCTCTACTTTGAGCGATGAGAGATTGACATGCACATTATTTATGTTAGCTCTACATGTACATTTAAGGGCCAGCCGTGCTGTTCTGGGCCAGTTTTAATTTCCCCAAGTTCTTTGTGGCACCTGACCACATGACTGGGCAGTAGTCCGGGTGCAACAAAACTAGGACCTGTAGGACCTACCTTGTTGATATTGTTGTTAAGAAGGCAGACCTCTACCCATCTTAGCTACTGTTGCATAAATATGTTTTGACCATAACAGTTTACAATCTAGGGTTACTCCATGCAGTTTAGTCTCCTCAACTTGCTCAATTTCCATATTATTCATTACAATATTTAGTTGAGGTTTAGGGTTTAGTGAATGATTGTCCCAAATACAATGCTTTTGTTTGTTGTTTATATTTAGGACTAACTTATTTCTTGCCACCCATTCTGAAACTAACTGCAGCTCTTTGTTAAGTGTTGCAGTGATTTCACTCACTGTAGTAGCTGACAAGTATAGTGACAAGTATAGTTTCGCATACATAGACTCACAGGCTTAACTCAGAGCCAAGTGTCAGGTCATGAGTAAAGATTGAAAAAAGAACACCCTGTTAGACAGGTAACTCTCAAACCACAGTATAGTGTAAAGTGTAAAGCCATAACATATACATTTTTCCAGCAGCATACTATGATCGATAATGTCAAAAGCTGCACTGAAGTCTAACAAAACAGCTTCCACAATCTTTTTATTATACATTTCTCTCAGCTAATCATCAGTAGTTTGTGTAAGTGCTGTTCATGTTGAATGCCCTTTCCTATAAGCGTGCTGAAAGTCTTTTTGTTAATTTATTTACTGTAAAATAGCATTGTATCTGGTAAATTTTTTCCAAAAGTTTACTAAGGGTTGTTAACAGACTGATTGGTCGGCTTTTTGAGCCAGTAAAGGGTGCTTTACTTTTCTTGGGGGGGGGGGTGTGACTTTTGCTTCCCTCCAGGCCTGAGGGCACACACTTTTTTGTATGCTTAGCAGGTTTCAAAGTTATCTATAAAAGTTATGCCAACAGAGTGGCAGTAGTCTTTGAGCAAGATATAAAGTGCTAAGAGCCTGCTGAACCTTTTGCAGCCGCAAGAGCTTTTTAGGGTGTTGATCAGGTTAATAAAATCCTGATTTACTCTTTTTGATGTCATTTGATCCCACATGCACTACAATAGCAGCAGCAGCTACGATATCCTTCACCATAGCCCCCGGGTAACACAGAGTCTTTGCTCCAGGAACCAAGATGTGCCTCACCATGGAACGACCAATGATGATGGCTGGAAGAAGGTGAGGGGCCGTGGAAGTCCGGCCTTTTCTGAGCCTCCTTGAGGACAGCCTGATCCAGGCTATATCACATCAGGCTGTGATTGGGAGTCCCATAGGGCGGCGCACAACTGGCCCAGTGTCGTCCGGGTTTGGCCGGGGTTGGTCGTCATTGTAAATAAGTTATTTAACTGACTTGCCTTGTTAAATAAAGGTGAAATAAAAAATACAATAAAAAAAGGACCAACGGGAGATGGGGAACAGAGAACCCACATCAATAGAAGCCCTCTGAGCTGGAGAATGATGTGCGAGGGAGCCCATGAAGTACAGGCCTGTGGTAGAGACCCCCTGAGCTGGGGGTGAGTAATGAGTGCTGTAGTGGACTTCAGTGAGTAAGTGCTTCATGAACACTAGAGTTAATTCTCTGATCCAGTTGGAGGGACCCAGAGGAATAGAGCCTGAGCCTGTAGGCTGGATGGACACACACACACACACACACACACACACACACACACACACACACACACACACACACACACACACACACACACACACACACACACAGCAGAAGGCTCCAGGGCTGTAGCTCGCAGCCAGCCGGTGACAGTGCCTGAAGTTGATTAAAGTTAACCTTGAGCTTCAGAGAGAGCCTGGAGAGCGGCTAAACTGAGCCGGCGGGATAGGAACCAGAAAACACAGCGAGATGGACGAGAGATAATTGCGGTAGAAAAGACTAAAGGAAATCAATGAGGAACGGATCGATGGCTATTTGATTTTGTATTGCTAATTTCTGAAGAGAGCGACAATTGATCCGGCATCCCCTCTCTGTATTGGCATATCTCACGTTATTACTTAAGAAGAAATGCACTGTTGACTGATGGATAAAGCAGCCGATACCATTAAATCTAAATAAATGATTGTGATGAGGAGAAAATGGGGCTTTATGTTAACCTTGCTCTCCCTGTTGTAAATTCTCTTCATGGATTGTAAGGCTGTGTGAGGGTAGAGTAGGTAAACAGCTTACAGTTGAATGTCCGTTTGAGCGGGATATATAACATTAAGCCATTTCCATCACTATTGACAATGCTGAAGATACTTCCTGTTAGCTTACAATGCACTTCCCCTGAAAATGTATTTCACAAAGATATTGTTACTGAATTAAAAGTTTTTCTCTGAAACAGATGTGTTTCTTGCTCTGAACAAATGATTTAAACACTGTTCAATGTATCCATCCCAAATGGCACCTTTATTCCCTTTATAGAGCACTACTTTGTAGTGCACTACAGGTGCGCAACTTTGGTTTTAGAAGTGGTAGGGCATATATTATAATTTTTATTTTGTCTATATCCACACCATTGCCTTGAATCACATTCCAATGATACAGTGCCTTGCAAAAATATTCATCCCCCTTTTTCCTATTTTGTTGCATTACAACCTGTAATTTAAATTTATTTTTATTTGGATTTCATGTAATGGACATACACAAAATAGTCCAAATTGGTGAAGTGAAATGAAAAAAATTACTTGTTTAAAAAGAAAATACTAAAATTAAAAACAGAAAAGTGGTGCGTGCATGTGTATTCACCCCCTTTGCTATGAAGCCCTTAAATAAGAGTCACATAATTTTTTTAATAAAGTCCACCTGTGTGCAATCTAAGTGTCACATGATCTGTCACACGATCTCAGTATATATACGCCTGTTCTGAAGGCCCCAGAGTCTGCAACACCCCTAAGTAAAGGGCACCACCAAGCAAGCGGCACCATGAAGACCAAGGAGCTCTCCAAACAGGTCAGGGACAAAGTTGTGGAGAAGTACAGATCAGGGTTGGGTTATAAAGCACCATTAAATCCATTATTAAAAAATGTAAAGAATATGGCACCACAACAAACCTGCCAAGAGAGGGCCGCCAACCAAAACTCACAGACCAGGCAAGGAGGGCATTAATCAGAGAGGCAACAAAGAGACCAAAGATAACCCTGAAGGAGCTGCAAAGCTCCACAGCGGAGATTGGAGTATCTATCAATAGGACCACTTTAAGCCGTACACTCCATAGAGCTGGGCTTTACAGAAGAGTGGCCAGAAAAAAGCCATTGCTTATTAAAGTGTTTGCCAAAAGGCATTTGGTAGACTCCCCACACATATTGAAGAAGGTACTCTGGTCAGATGAGACTAAAATTGAGCTTTTTGGCCATAAAGGAAAACGCTATGTCTGGCGCAAACCCAACACCTCTCATCACCCCGAGAACACCATCCCCACAGTGAAGCATGGTGGTGGCTGCATCATGCTGTGGGTATGTTTTTCATCGGCAGGGACTGAGAAATTGGTCAGAATTGAGGGAATGATGGATGGCGCTAAATACAGGGAAATTATTGAGGGGGGTGAATAGTTATGCACGCTCAAGTTTTCTGTTTTTTTGTATTATTTCTTGTTTGTTTCAAAATAAAAAATATTTTGCATCTTCAAAGTGGTAGGCATGTTGTGTAAATCAAATGATACAACCCCCCCCCCCCCCAAAATCTATTTTAATTCTAGGTTGTAAGGCAACAAAATAGGAAAAATGCCAAGGGGGTGCATACTTTCGCAAGCCAATGTAAAACTGGGGTGGACAAAAATGCCATTTCTGAATGTCCCCCCCGCCCCCAGTGTAAGTTGTACCCCTGGTGCACTATATAGGGAATATTGTTGTGCCATTTGAGTCGCGGACACCACCGTGTTTTGAGTCCCTATCGCTCACCTTGCCATTACTCAATTAAGTATTCACGTACCTGTGGCTCAGTCTTGCCATGTGTCTGTAGGCGCTCTGTGTCTCTGGTAGGTGTGGTGGAGCTGTTCCCTACGGGGGTGTGGGTGAGGGTTCGGGTGACTCGACCCGTTTCTGGGGGCCTGGCTTGGGGTGCTGGCTGCTCAGGAAAGGCACTGGTCAGTCTGGTTGAGGCCTACAGTACAAGAGAGTACATCACCAGTCAAGATACATCGCTCTAATAAAGATAGATGAGGTTATTGTTTGGGATATTGTATTGTCTTAGTTTCTGTCCTGTGATGTTTGAAAATAAAAAAGTCACATTAAATCTTAAAAGTATAAAAGTGAAGAAATAGTTTAAACAAATAGGATACTATTGGAACCGGACACAAATGCCCCCGCATAAAGCTTCCAACAGCAGAGGACACAGAGTCCATAGGGTGAGGGTTCGGAGTCACTCCCTACATAAAGATGCTGAGTAAAAAAAAAAAAATCTTGTTTCTTCACACTGATAAAACAGCTACGGTTGGCATTCTGTCTATGGCCTCTATGTGGAACTAACAAATCCATCTATTTCATTGCAGCGGCGAGGGTCTGTGAAGCAAACACGTGTCCCAAATGGCATCCTATTCCCAACATTGACCAGAGCCGTATGGGCCATGGTCAAAAGTAGTGCACTATATTAGGGAATAGGGTGCTTTTTGGGATGTATCCACTGACTGCACCACATGGCTGTCCCTTGGGGAGGGGACAGGGGCAATGGGGACAATGGGAGTGAGTGTGTGTGGTGCAACCTGGTCTCAGAGCATTTCATATTATTCTGTACGTAAATCCGAGACACTCCATTTAGTATCATGTGTTACGAATTTTATGTTACGAATTTCCAAAATGTACAATTTGTTACGAAGTTGCCAATAGAACCATATGTTACGAGTTTTCAAAATGTATGATATGTTAGCTTGCTAACGTTAGCTAGGCTAGGTGTTAGCGTTAGGATTTAGGGTTAAGGTTAAGTTCAGGAATTAGGTTAAAGGGCTAGGGGAAGGGTTAGCTTAAAGGGTTTTAAGGTTAGGCTTAAGGTTAGTTAATATGCTAACTAGTAGCAAAGTATCTTAAAAGTAGTAAGTAATTGAAAAGTTGCTAATTAGCTAAAATGCAAAAGCTGTTCATGATGAGATTCGAACATGCAGCCTTTGGGTTTCAAGACAAAAGTTTACCTACACTACCCCCGACCAACCACTTTCACTTTCACTTTCCTTTCACTTTTTGCCTTAAGTAACCATACCAAACGTAACAATTCATACTAATTTGAGTGTCCTGAATTTATATTTACTATGTTACGTCTAATCTATGAGACCAGGCTGTGTGGTGTGGTGTGGTGTGTGTGTGTGTGTTTGTATGCGTGTGTGTGCACACAATAAGACTGACCTTCTTGGAGCTGGCTGACTTGGGTACTATAGAGCAGAACGTTTCACCTCCACCACTGTCTTGCTGAGGAGACAACGCCATGATGACATCACACTGCTCCTCCACCACCTTGGCCTCCACCTGCCAGGGTCCAACCTCTGATGTTACTATCTCACATGTTCAGAAGAACACACACTTTACAGTAGGCAAATGTCTCTCTAAAGTCCAGTCTACTTGCTTGGAATTTAAAAGTGGCCCCTATAATTTCACCCAGCTGTTTATTTCTCTTTCCTATATTGACTGTGTTTAAATGTTCATATCTCTGGGGGTCCATCCATGGACACATTCCAAATGGCACCCTTATCTCTATGCGCCCTGGTCAAAAGTAGTGCAATAAATAGGTAATAGGGTGCCGTTTAGGATGCACACCATGTTACCTGGTCGATTGGCA
Source organism: Salvelinus namaycush (assembly GCF_016432855.1). NCBI lineage: Eukaryota > Metazoa > Chordata > Actinopteri > Salmoniformes > Salmonidae > Salvelinus > Salvelinus namaycush. Next base: position 29,839,720 of record NC_052335.1, read on the forward strand.
GGTCCACTGTTAGTTGTCCATCCTCTTGTATCTCTGCCACCCCGACCGTCTCCCTCCTCCTTGATTTGGCTTTGAACACACTGTCCTCTGAGGAGAGACCAACCAGACCATTAATCACCATTAGTCCTTCTAATGACACTCAGTCAGTCAGCCACCTAGGGCCCAAAGGGCACCCTAGTCCCTAATTAGTGCACTTCTTTTGACCAAAACCCTTTGGGGACTTTAAAGGGTGTAGGGTACCATTTGGGTCACAAGCCAAGTCCGTCTGTCTGTGGTCCCATCCTCTGTTGCTCTCTCTTATTTCTCCTTTAACTGTGACCTAATCAATGAGCCTGTCAGTCAGGGTTAACATCCTGTCCACTTCCTTACACTGTCAGGCCCTGTTCTCAAACCTAAACGGTTGGCTTGAGCGCTCCTTCCTGTCTCTACCCCACAGAAGCTCTGACGAAGGCCATAGGCCAATATGTAAGCTTAAATAAACTAAAGTTATGACGGAAAAGAGTAGTGTGCGGGTCTTTGTTTTCTTTAAGATGCCTGTACAATCCCAAAAACTTTTAGCTAGCTAAATGGTTAGGCTATCGCTCTTGAATGCCATACATGTCTATGGCAATGTCTTTTGTGCTAACCAGAAAGCAGTAGTTCAGTCACCTGCTACAGTAGCACCATTCTTAGATAGGTGCAATGATAGCTTAATCATGTTCATATTGTCATGTTCATGTTCCTGTTAATACACATGTAGCCTATGTGATAAGAAAAATATCAGAAGGAACATTTGTGTCCCAAATGGAAACCTATTTCCCACATACAGTAGGCGTAGTCCCTATAGGGAATAGGGGCCATTTGGTTCTCCGCCCATCACTAATAAGAATAGTCTTTCAGTCGACAATGCAGACAACGAATAGACAACAGTATAGCCATTATTAAAATGCAGAAAGCCATCCACAACAATCTCTTGTCTGATGGAGTTGTGATGAAAAGAATGATTGATTGGCATCCTGCCTCCACCCTATAGAATACACAGAGAAGAGAAGAGAAGGAGAACAGAAGAGAGCCATATCAGGCAAGGTTGACAAGACTCTAGCAGTGAATTAATTTATGATCCTATTTGAGGCTGAGATGAGGTAAAATATTCACCTTGCAGCGTCGCCGCCTTTCTCTCTGGCGCTCGGGACACCTTTGCTATGATTTAACAGAGGGGCTCTCGAGTGTATTCACACCGGGCCCCCCACACCTATACACACATTTGTACGCATGAAAACACACACTAAAAAGAGATGGAGGTGCATTAAGAGGGAGAGAGACATGTGTCTGGTGAGTGATAGCATGCGTGTGTGTTACATACCCCCTGATGAGAGGAGGAGGAGAGGGGTTGAGGTGGTGGAGACTGGCTGCTGCTTCATGGCTGCTCGGGCAGCTCTCTCTCTCTCAGACTTGGGGTAGAACAGAGAGTCTGCCTGTTGTCTGTGATCTGCAAACTACACATGGAACAAAGCTACTGGGGGGTAGTGGTGTAAAGTAAATACGTAAAAACACTTTGAAGTACTACTTAAGTATTTTTGGGGGGTATCTGTCCTTTACTATTACTATTACTATTTATATTTTGGACTTTTACTTTTACTCCACCACATTCCTAAAGAAAATTATGTACTTTTTACTCCTTACATTTTCCCTGACACCCAAAAGTACTCGTTGCATTTTGAATGCTTAACAGGACAGGAAAATTGTTTAATTGACAGACTTATCAAGAGAACATCTCAGGTCATCCCCTGTCTCTAATCTGGTGGACTCAATTAACACAAATGCTTTGCTTGTGAATGATTTCTGAGTTTTGGACTGTACCCATGGCTATCCTTAAATAAATAAAAAAACAAGAAAAGTGTGCCATCTGGTTTGCTTAATATAAGGAATTTGAAAGGATTTATAGCATTGACTTTTATTATATACTTAAGTATACTTAAAACCAGATACTTTTAGATTTTTACTGAAGTAGTATTTTACTGGGTGTCTTTCAAATTTACTTGAGTCATTTTATATTAAGGTATCTTTACTTTTACTCCAGTCTGCCTGGTACTTTTACCACCACTGCTGGGGGGCCCTGTAGTGAACATTCCTATACAGAGATATATCTACTGATTCTGATGCATCTCTATGCATGACAATGCTGTTCTAATGCAATAACCTGTGTGCTTCTATTACCTATTTAGTGCACTACTTTTGACCAGAGCCCTATGTCCCTCTGGGCCCTGGCCAAAAGTAGTGCACTGCATAGGGAATAGGGTGCCATTTGGGATGCACACCTTGTCTCAGACTGTCTCACTACGTGTACCTCATTGGAATTCAAATCTGTTACCTTATACATGATAAAAACATTGTATAGTATGTCGTTTGAATCCACTTATTTATGGTTTGGTCCCACTTTGAAATAAGTGTCCTTAACATATATCTATGTATTGAAGTCACATAAGGGAAAGGGGGATACCTAGTCCATGGTACAACTGAATGCATTCAAATGAAATGTGTCTTCCGCATTTAACCCAACCCCTCTGAATCAGAGAGGTGAGGAGGGCTGCCTTATCGACATCCACGTCATCGGTGCCCGAGGAACAGTGGGTTAACTGCCTTGCTCAGGGGCAGAATGACAGATTAAGCAAGCAGGCGCAGTGTAATTATTGCAGTGTAATTGCAAAGGTTACCGTTTTGATTACTTGGGGAATTTAATCTACATAGAATGTGACTCGGTTTTCATGGCTCGTGGGATACATCGACTTGACACTGACGGTGGCAATAAGAGAATCTTGCACACATACTAAAGAGTAGCCTATTCCACATGAAGGACTTGTATGACTGACTGGGTACAGTAACTGATCATGGAGAAACATGATTAATATTCAACTACACTGTATACCATGCACAGAGTTAAATAAACATGATGAATTTAATGAATTACACCCAGTGTTGTTATGAAATGAGTCAGACTGCCAAGCCAACGTGTGTTTTTTAATGTCTGGCTCTTTGTTTCTACCAGTGCTCTGTTGTTGAGGTGGTGGTGCTGATTAGCTTGGCTGCTCCCCAGTGACTGACCCATTGAATGAGTCTGGTTCCAATACATCTCATGCACAGCCAATCAGTGCACTGCAAACTAATAATTTATTGATAGATTTGGAGCAGCCATTAATGTCTAATAGCGTTTGTCTCATTTAGCAGTCCTGATCAAACAGGAAAAATGCAAATGTGCTCAGAGGGGGAAAAAATGTTCCTGGGAATATCTGTCTTTTTATGGCAGCCCCACGGCCAGTTATTAATGGAAGAAATGAGAGGAGGGGGAGGAAGGGTAAAGGGAGAGGAGGGGGAGGAAGGGTAAAGGGAGAGGAGGGGGAGGAAGGGTAAAAGGAGAGGAGGGGGAGGAAGGGTAAAGGGAGAGGAGGGGGAGGAAGGGTAAAGGGAGAGGAGGGGGAGGAAGGGTAAAAGGAGAGGAGGGGGAGGAAGGGTAAAGGGAGAGGAGGGGGAGGAAGGGTAAAAGGAGAGGAGGAGGAGGAAGGGTAAAGGGAGAGGAGGGGGAGGAAGGGTAAAAGGAGAGGAGGGGGAGGAAGGGTAAAAGGAGAGGAGGGGGAGGAAGGGTAAAGGGAGAGGAGGGGGAGGAAGGGTAAAAGGAGAGGAGGAGGAGGAAGGGTAAAAGGAGAGGAGGAGGAGGAAGGGTAAAGGGAGAGGAGGGGGAGGAAGGGTAAAAGGAGAGGAGGGGGAGGAAGGGTAAAGGGAGAGGAGGGGGAGGAAGGGTAAAGGGAGAGGAGGGGGGGGAAGGGTAAAAGGAGAGGAGGGGGAGGAAGGGTAAAGGGAGAGGAGGGGGAGGAAGGGTAAAAGGAGAGGGGGAGGAAGGGTAAAAGGAGAGGAGGGGGAGGAAGGGTAAAGGGAGAGGAGGGGGAGGAAGGGTAAAAGGAGAGGAGGGGGAGGAAGGGTAAAGGGAGAGGAGGGGGAGGAAGGGTAAAGGGAGAGGAGGGGGAGGAAGGGTAAAAGGAGAGGAGGGGGAGGAAGGGTAAAGGGAGAGGAGGGGGAGGAAGGGTAAAAGGAGAGGAGGAAGGGTAAAGGGAGAGGAGGGGGAGGAAGGGTAAAGGGAGAGGAGGGGGAGGAAGGGTAAAGGGAGAGGAGGGGAGGAAGGGTAAAGGGAGAGGAGGGGAGGAAGGGTAAAGGGAGAGGAGGGGGAGGAAGGGTAAAGGGAGAGGAGGGGGAGGAAGGGTAAAGGGAGAGGAGGGGGAGGAAGGGTAAAGGGAGAGGAGGGGGAGGAAGGGTAAAGGGAGAGGAGGGGGAGGAAGGGTAAAGGGAGAGGAGGGGGAGGAAGGGTAAAAGGAGAGGAGGGGGAGGAAGGGTAAAGGGAGAGGAGGGGGAGGAAGGGTAAAAGGAGAGGAGGGGGAGGAAGGGTAAAGGGAGAGGAGGGGGAGGAAGGGTAAAAGGAGAGGAGGGGGAGGAAGGGTAAAGGGAGAGGAGGGGGAGGAAGGGTAAAAGGAGAGGAGGGGGAGGAAGGGTAAAGGGAGAGGAGGGGGAGGAAGGGTAAAGGGAGAGGAGGGGGAGGAAGGGTAAAGGGAGAGGAGGAAGAGGAAGGGTAAAGGGAGAGGAGGGGGAGGAAGGGTAAAGGGAGAGGAGGGGGAGGAAGGGTAAAGGGAGAGGAGGGGGAGGAAGGGTAAAAGGAGAGGAGGGGGAGGAAGGGTAAAGGGAGAGGAGGGGGAGGAAGGGTAAAGGGAGAGGAGGGGGAGGAAGGGTAAAAGGAGAGGAGGGGGAGGAAGGGTAAAGGGAGAGGAGGGGGAGGAAGGGTAAAGGGAGAGGAGGAAGAGGAAGGGTAAAGGGAGAGGAGGAAGAGGAAGGGTAAAGGGAGAGGAGGGGGAGGAAGGGTAAAGGGAGAGGAGGGGGATGTTGTTGGGTGGGAGGGTAACCAATCTGCATTTCACATGCGTTATCAACACAAGGCATCTGTGGGTGAAATATTCCCTGTTCTTTGGGGAACGGGAAGAGGAAAAGAAGAATAGAAAGTGCATGTTTTATTTATTTTCTTCCATCATGGTGCTTTTAGTTGACTCCTCGCAGGGGGATCTAGGGGTGAAGACAACTGATCTTCTTTGTGTGTCTTTCTGAAGCCTTGCACTGCAGGCATTGGTGTTTGTTAGTGCGCTAATGTGGTGTCTGGGGAACCGGAGGATGTTTATTAGCTAGACTTCATGGATGTGTCCCAAATGGCACCCTATTCCCTACATAGTGGACTACTTTTGACCAGCTAGGGCCCATAAGGCTCTGGTCAAATGTAGTGCACTATATAGGGAATAGGGTGCCATTTGGGACACAGCCCTTATAGAAACGCAGGCAGCCCAGGGAGCTAGGCTAAGTTCACTGATCAACTCCTTTGAATTCTGTCTGTCTCTACGCCCCTCAGTGAGTAGCAAGAGCAGGCATCGGTTATTCAGACCGCAGGCAGATATTGACGGAGGCTCGGGCTACACTAGGAGCAAAGTTCAAACAGTTCTCTATTTCTCAATGCCAATGACTGACCCTCCGAAGATATTTATATTCATCTCAGTTCATTACACCTGCTTGCTTCAGGTTTGATGGGTTGCGATTCTGTTCAATATTTACAGGTCTTTGTTTCCAACAAGCCTCCCTGTGGCAATAACATGCCATTTTGGACCTTCATAAATCCCTATTTGAACTCTGAAGGGTTTAGGAATTCATCCAGATCCCCATGACATTGTGGATTTAACATTGGATGGAAACAGGGCAGAAATATAGGCTACACTGTATATACAATACTATACAACACATAGCAAGTCAAAGTGGACATCACACAAGAGACATCAGAAATGAGAAATGAACATCGAGTGAAAATACCTGCTAATAACTGCTATAGATACGGCAGCGACTGACAATCAGTGCATTCAATCAAAGTAGGTTAAACAAGCACGTATCACGATCACTGGTAAGATGCTGTAAGTAAAAGAGTTCAGTAGTCATGTCTTGCAGAAAAACTGTAGTGAACAGAATATTTCTGTCTGGGGCCTCCCGAGTGGCGCAGCGGTCTAAGGCACTGCATCGCAGTGCTAGAGGTGTCACTACAGACCCGGGTTCGATCCCGGGCTGTATCACAACTGGCTGTGATCAGGAGTCCAAAAGGGCTGAGAACAATTGGCCCAGCGTCTTCCGGATTAGGAGAGGGTTTGGCAGGGGGGCTTTACTTGGCTCATCGTGCTCTAGTGACTCCTTGTGGCGGGCCGGGTGCCTGCAGGCTGACCTCGTTGTCAGTTGAACGGTGTTTCCTCCAACACATTGGTGCAGCTGGCAGGCGGGTGTTAAGAAGCGTGGTTAGGCGGGTCATGTTTCAGAGGACGCATGACTCAACCTTTGCCTCCCGAGCCCGTTGGGGAGCTGAAGCGATGAGACAAGATCGAAAAGGGGGGAAAAAATACAAATAAAAAATAAAACACTTCTGTCTGTGTCACACTCAGCGCACTCAATAGAAACAGAAATGTTCTAATGTTCTAACCTCAACATCAGGGTTTTGTATTCATTAATGCACACCGCAGCAGAACATTTTGCAACGAAAAAGGAAAACAAGCATATTTTAATGATCAAATTCATGTAAGTGCATCCCTGTTTGGGTTATGTTTGGTGCCTATTAAATAGAACACATCTGATACATTTCTTGACAACAGTCAAGAAATAAAAACGTCTGATGAATGATAAGCTACAGTAAGAAGAATTCTTGCATTTATCTCCCCCAGCCAGCATTGCACGATCAAACACTCAGCATTAGAGTGATGGACTGGGCTAATGACCTCGCCATAGGCTCCCTTCTCAAACAGCTTTCTATGAAGGGCCGCCACACAGCAGGGGCAGCATGGACATTACATATAACGCAGGAGTAGGCAACTAGATTCAGCCGTGGGACGATTTTTGTCAGAGCAAATAGTCTGGGGGGCCGGAACACAATTATAATTGTACACTGCAAATGTACCACAACTAAGCCCAAAAATACATTGTATTTAAAAATAATTATTTCATACCTTGATTACATATCTCTTTTTTTGTGGGAATACTTGGGAACATATTTCCTACATTAAACTAATTTTAAGCTGAATTCCTGGTGATTTTTTTAACCAAAAACTTTTTTGTTTTTGTTTTTTTAAACCTTGGGGGGTGCAAAAAAATATACTTGCAGGCCGGTTTTGACCCGCGGGCCAACTGTTGCCTACCTCTGATCTAAGGCTATGGGGCCAGACAGCACTTCAATCATCATGTACTGTACAGACCAGACACCAGCGGCCGAGTAGCATTAGATGTAGCTGTAGTTAAAAAAGTGCCAGTGAGAGAAACAGTCGTGAGAAAGAAAGAAAGAATGAATATGAGTTGTTGACTCTCTGAAGGGCTGATGAGCCAATAGCTGATCCTCTGTCGCCTCCGTGTGGTATGTACTGAGAAGACAACATCAGTTGAAGCAATGCAGAATTTTCAAACCAAAGATTGATTCATTTTGTTCAGGACTTGGCAAAACTCCAAAAGTAATGTGATGAAACGCTAATGAGCCCATCTGGATTATATTCAATTTATTGAAAAGAAGAGTATTGCCATCTCAAGTCCTGGTTAATCAGATATTGAAATAGTTTCAGTCAGTGTGTGAACTCTGGACAACAGTAGAGCACTATTTAGGGAATAGGATGCCATTTGGGACCAGCCTAATCTGTGTAACGTAGTAGAAATAACCAATTAGTGGTATAAAAGTGTCTCCTTGCATGATGTGTCCAATCAAAAACGTTAAGTGGCTTTAATGTCAAACCACAACAAATATTGATGAGGTTTTCATTCAGAATGGTTCAGGCAGCTTTAGATGCCCTTCAACAGATTGACCTAGCGTGAAAACACAACCGACCGACATCCTTAATTCCTCTTGAGCCAAACAATCTCTATTGTGATTAATTACAACATATGATACTCACTCATGCAAGGACACGACACACACACACACAGGACACACACACACACACACACACACACACACACACATACACAGTGTACTGTGTGTTGTCACTACTCCTGGACACCCCGGTGTGAATAAAGATAAGTGTCTCAGATATAAGGGTTTAAATGACTGAGGGGAGTGAGCTAGTGTGCCGACTCAGCTCTTTGGTTTTTAGAAAAGGTCAACGTGAAATATCTCTTTATTACCATGGAAACTGACAGCTTAGCGCCCAACAATAACTCATCTGATCTGAAGGACAGAGAGAGAGAGAGAGAGAGAGAGAGAGAGAGAGAGAGAGAGAGAGAGAGAGAGAGAGAGAGAGAGAGAGAGAGAGAGAGAGAGAGAGAGAGAGAGAGAGAGAGAGAGAGAGAGAGAGAGAGAGAGAGAGAGAGAGAGAGAGAGAGAGAGAGAGAGAGAGAGAGAGAGAGAGAGAGAGAGAGAGAGAGAGAGTGAGTTTGCCCGTCAGGCAATTTTTTGCCCTCCCAGGAATATTCCCAGGAGAGATGCTTTTCCTCCTTAGTGATGTTGCTCTCCTCTTCCAATGACTTGATCATGCTTCATTAACTCATTTGCAATGTGAAGTCATTTAAGCCGCAAATCATTTTAGAGGATTGTTTTAGAAGGACGTATCAGGAGGAGTCATATATGCTGTAATTACCTGATTCAATCCCAATTATACACACATTAAATAGTGCTGTTTTCTAAAAGGACACCCTATTAACAGAACTTAGTGTATTGAGGGTCTGTATTAACGGTCTGTATTGGCGGTCTGTATTGACGGTCTGTATTAACAGTACTCTATTGACGGTCTGTAATAACAGTACTCTATTGACGGCACTCTATTGACGGTACTCTGTTGACGGTACTCTATTGACGGTCCCCTATTAACAGTAATCTATTGACGGTACTCTATTGACGGTACTCTAGTGACGGTACTCTATTGACGGGTACTCTATTGACGGGTACTCTAGTGACGGTACTCTATTGACGGTACTCTATTGACGGTACTCTATTGACGGTACTCTATTGACGGTACTCTATTGACAGTCTGTAATAACAGTACTCTATTGACGGTACTCTATTGATGGTACTCTATTGACGGTCTGTAATAACAGTACTCTATTGACGGTACTCTATTGGCGGTCTGTAATAACAGTACTATATTGACGGTACTCTATTGGCGGTCTGTAATAACAGTACTCTATTGACGGTACTCTATTGACGGTACTCTATTGGCGGTACTCTATTGGCGGTACTCTATTGGCGGTACTCTATTGGCGGTACTCTATTGGCAGTACTCTATTGGCGGTACTCTATTGGCGGTACTCTATTGACGGTACTCTATTGACGGTACTCTAATAACAGTACTCTATTGACGGTACTCTATTGACGGTCTGTAATAACAGCACTCTATTGACGGTACTCTATTGACGGTCTGTAATAACAGCACTCTATTGACGGTACTCTATTGACGGTCTGTAATAACAGCACTCTATTGACGGTACTCTATTGACGGTACTCTATTGACGGTCTGTAATAACAGCACTCTATTGGCGGTACTCTATTGACGGTCTGTAATAACAGTACTCTATTGACGGTACTCTATTGACGGTCTGTAATAACAGTACTCTATTGACGGTACTCTATTGACGGTCTGTAATAACAGTACTCTATTGACGGTCTGTAATAACAGCACTCTATTGGCGGTACTCTATTGACGGTCTGTAATAACAGTACTCTATTGACGGTCTGTAATAACAGCACTCTATTGGCGGTACTCTATTGACGGTCTGTAATAACAGTACTCTATTGACGGTCTGTAATAACAGCACTCTATTGGCGGTACTCTATTGACGGTCTGTAATAACAGTACTCTATTGACGGTACTCTATTGACGGTCTGTAATAACAGTACTCTATTGACGGTACTCTATTGACGGTCTGTAATAACAGCACTCTATTGACGGTACTCTATTGACGGTACTCTATTGACGGTCTGTAATAACAGCACTCTATTGACGGTACTCTATTGGCGGTACTCTATTGGCGGTACTCTATTGGCGGTACTCTATTGGCGGTACTCTATTGGCGGTACTCTATTGGCGGTACTCTATTGGCGGTCTGTAATAACAGTACTATATTGACGGTACTCTATTGGCGGTCTGTAATAACAGTACTCTATTGACGGTACTCTATTGGCGGTACTCTATTGGCGGTACTCTATTGGCGGTACTCTATTGGCGGTACTATATTGACAGTACTCTATTGACGGTCTCTAATAACAGTACTCTATTGACGGTACTCTATTGACGGTACTCTATTGACGGTACTATATTGACAGTACTCTATTGACGGTCTCTAATAACAGTACTCTATTGAGAGTACTCTATTGACGGTCCCCTATTAACAGTAATCTATTGACGGTACTCTATTGACGGTACTCTAGTGACGGTACTCTAGTGACGGTACTCTATTGACGGGTACTCTAGTGACGGTACTCTATTGACGGTCTGTAATAACAGTACTCTATTGACAGTACTCTATTGACGGTCTGTAATAACAGCACTCTATTGGCGGTACTCTATTGACGGTCTGTAATAACAGCACTCTATTGACGGTACTCTATTGACGGTACTCTATTGGCGGTACTCTATTGACGGTACTCTATTGACGGTCTGTAATAACAGTACTCTATTGACGGTACTCTATTGATGGTACTCTATTGACGATCTGTAATAACAGCACTCTATTGAAGGTCTGTAATAACAGCACTCTATTGACGGTCTGTAATAACAGCACTCTATTGACGGTACTCTATTGACGGTCTGTAATAACAGCACTCTATTGACGGTACTCTATTGACGGTCTGTAATAACAGCACTCTATTGACGGTACTCTATTGACGGTCTGTAATAACAGTACTCTATTGGCGGTACTCTATTGACGGTACTCTATTGGCGGTACTCTATTGGCGGTACTCTATTGGCGGTACTCTATTGGCGGTACTCTATTGACGGTACTCTATTGACGGTACTCTATTGACGGTACTCTATTGACGGTCTCTAATAACAGTACTCTATTGACGGTACTCTATTGACGGTCTGTAATAACAGCACTCTATTGACGGTACTCTATTGACGGTCTGTAATAACAGCACTCTATTGACGGTACTCTATTGACGGTCTGTAATAACAGCACTCTATTGACGGTACTCTATTGACGGTACTCTATTGACGGTCTGTAATAACAGCACTCTATTGGCGGTACTCTATTGACGGTCTGTAATAACAGTACTCTATTGACGGTACTCTATTGACGGTCTGTAATAACAGTACTCTATTGACGGTACTCTATTGACGGTCTGTAATAACAGTACTCTATTGACGGTCTGTAATAACAGCACTCTATTGGCGGTACTCTATTGACGGTCTGTAATAACAGTACTCTATTGACGGTCTGTAATAACAGCACTCTATTGGCGGTACTCTATTGACGGTCTGTAATAACAGTACTCTATTGACGGTCTGTAATAACAGCACTCTATTGGCGGTACTCTATTGACGGTCTGTAATAACAGTACTCTATTGACGGTACTCTATTGACGGTCTGTAATAACAGCACTCTATTGGCGGTACTCTATTGACGGTACTCTATTGACGGTACTCTATTGACGGTCTGTAATAACAGCACTCTATTGACGGTACTCTATTGGCGGTACTCTATTGGCGGTACTCTATTGGCGGTACTCTATTGGCGGTACTCTATTGGCGGTCTGTAATAACAGTACTATATTGACGGTACTCTATTGGCGGTCTGTAATAACAGTACTCTATTGACGGTACTCTATTGGCGGTACTCTATTGGCGGTACTCTATTGGCGGTACTCTATTGGCGGTACTCTATTGGCGGTACTCTATTGACGGTACTCTATTGACGGTACTCTATTGACGGTCTCTAATAACAGTACTCTATTGACGGTACTCTATTGACGGTACTCTATTGACGGTCTCTAATAACAGTACTCTATTGAGAGTACTCTATTGACGGTCCCCTATTAACAGTAATCTATTGACGGTACTCTATTGACGGTACTCTAGTGACGGTACTCTAGTGACGGTACTCTATTGACGGGTACTCTAGTGACGGTACTCTATTGACGGTCTGTAATAACAGTACTCTATTGACAGTACTCTATTGACGGTCTCTAATAACAGTACTCTATTGAGAGTACTCTATTGACGGTCCCCTATTAACAGTAATCTATTGACGGTACTCTATTGACGGTACTCTAGTGACGGTACTCTATTGACGGTACTCTAGTGACGGTACTCTAGTGACGGTACTCTAGTGACGGGTACTCTAGTGACGGGTACTCTATTGACGGTCTGTAATAACAGCACTCTATTGGCGGTACTCTATTGACGGTCTGTAATAACAGCACTCTATTGACGGTACTCTATTGACGGTCTGTAATAACAGCACTCTATTGGCGGTACTCTATTGACGGTACTCTATTGGCGGTACTCTATTGACGGTACTCTATTGACGGTCTGTAATAACAGTACTCTATTGACGGTACTCTATTGATGGTACTCTATTGACGGTCTGTAATAACAGCACTCTATTGACGGTCTGTAATAACAGCACTCTATTGACGGTCTGTAATAACAGCACTCTATTGACGGTACTCTATTGACGGTCTGTAATAACAGTACTCTATTGACGGTACTCTATTGACGGTCTGTAATAACAGCACTCTATTGACGGTACTCTATTGACGGTCTGTAATAACAGTACTCTATTGGCGGTACTCTATTGGCGGTACTCTATTGACGGTACTCTATTGACGGTACTCTATTGACGGTACTCTATTGGCGGTACTCCATTGACGGTCTGTAATAACAGTACTCTATTGACGGTACTCTATTGACGGTACTCTATTGACGGTCCCCTATTAACAGTAATCTATTGACGGTACTCTATTGACGGTATTCTAGTGACGGTACTCTATTGACGGGTACTCTATTGACGGGTACTCTATTGACAGTCTGTAATAACAGTACTCTATTGACGGTACTCAATTGGCGGTCTGTAATAACAGTACTATATTGACGGTACTCTATTGGCGGTCTGTAATAACAGTACTCTATTGACGGTACTCTATTGACGGTACCCTATTAACAGTACTCTATTGACGGTACTCTATTGACGGTACTCTATTGACGGTACTATATTGACAGTACTCTATTGACGCTCTCTAATAACAGTACTCTATTGAGAGTACTCTATTGACGGTCCCCTATTAACAGTAATCTATTGACGGTACTCTAGTGACGGTACTCTAGTGACGGTACTCTATTGACGGGTACTCTATTGACGGGTACTCTAGTGACGGTACTCTATTGACGGTCTGTAATAACAGTACTCTATTGACAGTACTCTATTGACGGTCTGTAATAACAGCACTCTATTGGCGGTACTCTATTGACGGTCTGTAATAACAGCACTCTATTGACGGTACTCTATTGACGGTCTGTAATAACAGCACTCTATTGGCGGTACTCTATTGACGGTACTCTATTGGCGGTACTCTATTGACGGTACTCTATTGACGGTCTGTAATAACAGTACTCTATTGACGGTACTCTATTGATGGTACTCTATTGACGGTCTGTAATAACAGCACTCTATTGACGGTCTGTAATAACAGCACTCTATTAACAGTACTCTATTGACGGTACTCTATTGACGGTACTCTAGTGACGGTACTCTATTAACAGTACTCTATTGACGGTACTCTAGTGACGGTACTCTAGTGACGGTACTCTAGTGACGGTACTCTAGTGACGGGTACTCTAGTGACGGGTACTCTAGTGACGGTACTCTATTGACGGTCTGTAATAACAGTACTCTATTGACAGTACTCTATTGACGGTCTGTAATAACAGCACTCTATTGGCGGTACTCTATTGACGGTCTGTAATAACAGCACTCTATTGACGGTACTCTATTGACGGTCTGTAATAACAGTACTCTATTGACGGTACTCTATTGACGGTCTGTAATAACAGCACTCTATTGACGGTACTCTATTGACGGTCTGTAATAACAGTACTCTATTGACGGTACTCTATTGGCGGTACTCTATTGACGGTACTCTATTGACGGTACTCTATTGACGGTCTGTAATAACAGTACTCTATTGACGGTACTCTATTGACGGTACTCTATTGACGGTCCCCTATTAACAGTAATCTATTGACGGTACTCTATTGACGGTATTCTAGTGACGGTACTCTATTGACGGGTACTCTAGTGACGGTACTCTATTGACGGTCTCTAATAACAGTACTCTATTGAGAGTACTCTATTGACGGTCCCCTATTAACAGTAATCTATTGACGGTACTCTATTGACGGTACTCTAGTGACGGTACTCTATTGACGGGTACTCTATTGACGGGTACTCTATTGACGGGTACTCTAGTGACGGTCTGTAATAACAGTACTCTATTGACAGTACTCTATTGACGGTCTGTAATAACAGCACTCTATTGACGGTACTCTATTGATGGTCTGTAATAACAGTACTCTATTGGCGGTACTCTATTAACAGTACTCTATTGACGGTACTCTATTGACGGTACTCTATTGACGGTACTATATTGACAGTACTCTATTGACGGTCTCTAATAACAGTACTCTATTGAGAGTACTCTATTGATGGTCCTCTATTAACAGTAATCTATTGACGGTACTCTATTGACGGTACTCTAGTGACGGTACTCTAGTGACGGTACTCTATTGACGGGTACTCTATTGACGGTCTGTAATAACAGTACTCTATTGACAGTACTCTATTGACGGTCTGTAATAACAGCACTCTATTGGCGGTACTCTATTGACGGTCTGTAATAACAGCACTCTATTGACGGTACTCTATTGACGGTCTGTAATAACAGCACTCTATTGGCGGTACTCTATTGACGGTACTCTATTGGCGGTACTCTATTGACGGTACTCTATTGACGGTCTGTAATAACAGTACTCTATTGACGGTACTCTATTGATGGTACTCTATTGATGGTCTGTAATAACAGCACTCTATTGACGGTCTGTAATAACAGCACTCTATTGACGGTCTGCAATAACAGCACTCTATTGACGGTACTCTATTGACGGTCTGTAATAACAGTACTCTATTGACGGTACTCTATTGACGGTCTGTAATAACAGCACTCTATTGACGGTACTCTATTGACGGTCTGTAATAACAGCACTCTATTGACGGTCTGCAATAACAGCACTCTATTGACGGTACTCTATTGACGGTCTGTAATAACAGTACTCTATTGACGGTACTCTATTGACGGTCTGTAATAACAGCACTCTATTGGCGGTACTCTATTGACGGTCTGTAATAACAACACTCTATTGGCGGTACTCTATTGACGGTCTGTAATAACAGCACTCTATTGGCGGTACTCTATTGACGATACTCTATTGACGGTACTCTATTGACGGTCTGTAATAACAGTACTCTATTGACGGTACTCTATTGGCGGTACTCTATTGACGGTACTCTATTGACGGTACTCTATTGGCGGTACTCTATTGGCAGTACTCTATTGACGGTCTGTAATAACAGTACTCTATTGACGGTACTCTATTGACGGTACTCTATTGACGGTACTCTATTGGCGGTACTCCATTGACGGTCTGTAATAACAGTACTCTATTGACGGTACTCTATTGACGGTCCCCTATTAACAGTAATCTATTGACGGTACTCTATTGACGGTATTCTAGTGACGGTACTCTATTGACGGGTACTCTAGTGACGGTACTCTATTGACGGTACTCTATTGACGGTACTCTATTGACGGTACTCTATTGACGGTACTCTATTGACGGTACTCTATTGACGGTACTGTCACGTTCCTGACCTATTTCTGTTAGTTTGTTGTATGTGTTAGTTGGTCAGGACGTGAGTTTGGGTGGGCATTCTATGTTTTCTGTTTCTATGTTGGTTTAAGGGTTGCCTGGTATGGCTCTTAATTAGAGGCAGGTGTTTGGCGTTCCTCTAATTGAGAGTCATATTTAGGTAGGTTGTTTCACAGTGTTCGTTGTGGGTGGTTGTCTCCTGTGTCAGTGTTTGTCGCACCATACGGGACTGTTCGGTTTGTTTGTGAGTTCGGTCTTTTGTGTAGTCATTTTCCTGTTCGTGAGTTCTGCGTTTTATGTAAGTTCACATGTCCAGGTTTGTCTACTCCGTTTTGTTGTTTTGTTAGTTTATAGTCAAGTTCGTGTTTTCGTTGTCCTAATTAAATCATGTCATTCCAAAACGCTGCGCCTTGGTTCAATCACTACTCCTCCTCTTCGGTTGAAGAGGAGGAGGACTACCGTTACAGGTACTCTATTGACGGTACTCTATTGACAGTCTGTAATAACAGTACTCTATTGACGGTACTCAATTGGCGGTCTGTAATAACAGTACTATATTGACGGTACTCTATTGGCCGTCTGTAATAACAGTACTCTATTGACGGTACTCTATTGACGGTACCCTATTAACAGCACTCTATTCGCGGTACTCTATTGACGGTCTGTAATAACAGTACTCTATTGGCGGTACTCTATTGACGGTACTCTATTGACGGTACCCTATTAACAGTACTCTATTGACGGTACTCTATTGACGGTACTCTATTGACGGTACTCTATTGATGGTCTGTAATAACAGTACTCTATTGGCGGTACTCTATTAACAGTACTCTATTGACGGTACTCTATTGACGGTACTCTATTGACGGTCTGTAATAACAGTACTCTATTGACGGTACTCTATTGACGGTACTCTATTGACGGTACTCTATTGACGGTCTGTAATAACAGTACTCTATTGACGGTACTCTATTGACGGTACTCTATTGATGGTCTGTAATAACAGTACTCTATTGGCGGTACTCTATTAACAGTACTCTATTGACGGTACTCTATTGACGGTACTCTATTGACGATCTGTAATAACAGCACTCTATTGACGGTACTCTATTGACGGTACTCTATTGACGGTCTGTAATAACAGTACTCTATTGACGGTACTCTATTGACGGCACTCTATTGACGGCACTCTATTGACGGTACTCTATTGACGGTACTCTATTGACGGTACTCTATTGACGGTCTGTAATAACAGTACTCTAGTGACGGTCTGTATTAACAGTACTCTATTGACGGTACTCTATTGACAGTACTCTATTGATGGTACTCTTTTGACAGTCTTTATTAACAGTACTCCATTGACGGTCTGTATTAACAGTACTCTATTGACAGTACTCTATTGACAGTACTCTATTGACAGTACTGTATTGACGGTCTGTAATAACGGTACTCTATTGACGGTACTCTATTGACGTGACTCTATTGGCTGTACTCTATTGACGGTACTCTATTGACAAGACTCTATTGACGGTACTCTATTGACGGTACTCTATTGACAGTACTCTATTGACGGTCTGTAATAACAGCACTCTATTGGCGGTACTCTATTGGCTGGACTCTATTGGCTGGACTCTATTGGCTGGACTCTATTGGCTGGACTCTATTGGCTGGACTCTATTGGCTGGACTCTATTGGCTGGACTCTATTGGCTGGACTCTATTGGCTGGACTCTATTGGCTGGACTCTATTGGCTGGACTCTATTGGCTGGACTCTATTGACGGTACTCTATTGACAAGACTCTATTGACGGTACTCTATTGACAGTACTCTATTGACAGTACTCTATTGACGGTCTGTAATAACAGCACTCTATTGACGGTACTCTATTGACGGTACTGTATTGACGGTACTCTATTGGCAGGACTCTATTGACGGTCTGTAATAACAGTACTGTATTGACGGTACTCTATTGACGGTACTCTATTGACGGTCTGTAATAACAGTACTCTATTGACGGTACTCTATTGACGGTCTGTAATAACAGTACTCTATTGACGGTACTCTATTGACGGTCTGTAATAACAGTACTCTAGTGACGGTCTGTATTAACAGTACTCTAGTGACGGTCTGTATTAACAGTACTCTAGTGACGGTCTGTATTAACAGTACTCTATTGACGGTCTGTAATAAAAGTACTCTATTGACGGTACTCTATTGACAGTACTCTATTGATGGTACTCTTTTGACAGTCTGTATTAACAGTACTGTATTGACGGTCTGTATTAACAGTACTCCATTGACGGTCTGTATTAACAGTACTCCATTGACAGTACTCTATTGACAGTACTCTATTGACGGTACTCTATTGACAGTCTGTAATAACAGTACTCTATTGACGGTCTGTAATAACGGTACTCTATTGACTGTACTCTATTGACGGTACCCTATTGGCTGGACTCTATTGGCTGGACTCTATTGGCTGGACTCTATTGGCTGGACTCTATTGGCTGGACTCTATTGGCTGGACTCTATTGACGGTACTCTATTGACGGTACTCTATTGACGGTACTCTATTGGCGGTACTCTATTGGCGGTACTCTATTGGCGGTACTCTATTGACGGTACTCTATTGACGGTACTCTATTGACGGTACCCTATTGACGGTACCCTATTAACAGTACTCTATTGACGGTACTCTATTGACGGTACTCTATTGACGGTACTCTATTGACAGTCTGTATTAACAGCACTCTATTCGCGGTACTCTATTGACGGTCTGTAATAACAGTACTCTATTGACGGTACTCTATTGACGGTACTCTATTGACGGTACCCTATTGACGGTACCCTATTGACGGTACTCTATTGACGGTACTCTATTGACGGTACTCTATTGACGGTACTCTATTGATGGTCTGTAATAACAGTACTCTATTGGCGGTACTCTATTGATGGTACTCTATTGGCGGTACTCTATTAACGGTACTCTATTGACGGTACTCTATTGACGGTACTCTATTGACGGTACTCTATTGACGGTACTCTATTGACGGTACTCTATTGACAGTCTGTATTAACAGCACTCTATTCGCGGTACTCTATTGACGGTCTGTAATAACAGTACTCTATTGACGGTACTCTATTGACGGTACCCTATTGACGGTACTCTATTGACGGTACTCTATTGACGGTACTCTATTGACGGTACTCTATTGATGGTCTGTAATAACAGTACTCTATTGGCGGTACTCTATTAACAGTACTCTATTGACGGTACTCTATTGACGGGCTGTAATAACAGTACTCTATTGACGGTACTCTATTGACGGTACTCTATTGACGGTACTCTATTGACGGTACTCTATTGACGGTCTGTAATAACAGTACTCTATTGACGATACTCTATTGACGGTACTCTATTGACGGTACTCTATTTACAGTACTCTATTTACAGTACTCTATTGACGGTCTGTAATAACAGTACTCTATTGACGGTCTGTAATAACAGTACTCTATTGGCGGTACTCTATTAACAGTAATCTATTAATGGTATTCTATTGACGGTCTGTAATAACAGTACTCTATTGACGGCACTCTATTGACGGTACTCTATTGGCGGTACTCTATTGGCGGTACTCTATTGACGGTCTGTAATAACGGTACTCTATTGGCGGTACTCTATTGGCGGTACTCTATTGACGGTACTCTATTGACGGTACTCTATTGACGGTACTCTATTGACGGTACTCTATTGACGGTCTGTAATAACAGTACTCTATTGGCGGTACTCTATTGGCGGTACTCTATTGACGGTCTGTATTGTTGGTCTGTATTGGCGGTCTGTATTAACGGTACTCTATTGACGTTCTGTATTAATGGTCTGTATTGGCGGTCTGTATTAACAGTACTCAATTGACGGTCTGTATTGACAGTCTGTATTGATGGTCTGTATTTTGTGGCGGCAGGTAGCCTAGTGGTTAGAGCGTTGGGCCAGTAACTGAAAGGTTGCTAGATTGAATCCCCGAGCTGACAAGGTAAAAATCTGTTGTTCTGCCCCTGAATAAGGCAGTTAACCCACTGTTCCCCGTCATTGTAAATAAGAATTTGTTCTTAACTGACTTGCCTAGTTAAATAAAATAAAAAAATAGGCCATATTCAGAGTGGACATAGTCAAACTACTAGTGGTTGGTGAAAAGGGAAACATGCATATGATGATGTGATCACTTTATTATAGGCAGGATTACATCAACCCACTTATAATCATATAGTATCCTCTCCAATTCTGATGAGCATCTTTTCACTCAGACTATTACTATAACATTCTGAAGCTGAACATTTCCCTGAACAAAATATCAACATCCAGCAATAATACTTTCAGCAAGCTACCTCTCTAGTTTTATAAATTACTTTATCAATAATTCAACACAAACTACTGTTATTGCCTCAGCAATGCTTAGTTTAAAAAAATTACAAATATACATTTCTTAACGTTATCACTTACAGAGAACTTACCAGTTCTCTTGTGTGCTGCTTTCCCTTCCTCATCACTGGTGGTAGAAAGTCACTGTGGACACTGGGGGGAAAAAACATATTTCAGATGGATTCAATATTTACCCTTTTTGTGTTGTGACACACAGCAAAACATTGCCTGTAAACAAAATGGCAACCTATATTTAGTCCTCTTCTTTTGACCAAGCGCCATAGGGTATGTATTACTTACCCTAGGCCGATGTCTTGGATGAGTCCTTTCCTGGGTACCCAGTGGAAGTACGGTAGGAGCCTGAACCTCTCCACTCCTGTCGCTACGTAGTAGTGGCTGTTCTCTAGCTCCACTGAGCCGGATAATGGGGTCCCATCTAACGTGTACAATCTGACGAGAGAACACACAGAAAAGACATGGTTGGTAAGTAGACTACAGTATATAGTTTAACCATCGGTGGCGGCGGTGTTACTACAGTTAGTGTCATGCATCCAAATGGCACCCTATTCCCTATATAGTGTAATACTTTTGACCAGGACCTCTGGTCAAAAGTAGTGCACTCTATGGGGAATAGGTTGCCATTTGGGACATACAAATATTGTAAAAAAAAGCCAAACAAAACACCTGTGGATAATCATTGAGAGATACAGTCTACTGGGTAGACCTACCTATGCACAGCACCAGTGCGAAGGTGCACTTTTTCCGTCACCATGGCCAGTACTCTCTCCCAGCTCCTTAGAGTATACTTTGGTATAAGTATCCGAGCTGGAGGAACCAAGACATCTCCATTGGTAAAAACACTACAACAAAACAACACAACAACACAACATTCAGTGTCTCCATCCATCAACAAGGTTGTCTACATGTACAGTAATCTTCATTTCCACTATAGCTACCCAACTGTTGAGGGCTTGAGGCTCTAGCATACTATCTGTCATTTTCCCCATTACCTTGCCATTATTAACATAAAGAACAATATCATCCTACAAGGACATTCGGTTTTCTTCTCAAAGTTAAATGATGTGCAAGCGTTGCTGATTGTACCACGACTAGATGAACACCATGAGTTAAATACAAATGGCTTTGCAATTCCAATCCAATCTCAATTGAATCAGTTCAATGAGGCATGTGTGCAGTCTTCTATTAGCTTGACTCAGGGGTGGAATCTGTTAGTAATGGAGTGCTGTGTGTGTTCCATGTCCCAAACGACGCCCTATTCCCTATATAGTGCAGTGTCTTTGACCAGAGCCCCATGGGCCCTGGTCAAAGGTAGTGAACTAGCTATATAGGGAATAGGGTGCCGTTTGGGACGCAGCCCGTGGAGAGTCCCATTAGTAAAGGGACGACTGGGGAAATCGGTACTGACTTGATAGTGCATGACTCATGGAGAAACTTCCTCCACCGTGCAGGCACGATTATTCTGCTATGGACCACTGGTTTTATCTGAAAGGAGGGATTAAAAAAAGAGATAACCACAACCCCATTCATTCTGTCTTCTGTCCCTCGCTCCATCTCACAGTATTTCATAGTATTCAAAATTATTTCAATTATCTGATGTACAAATGTGAAATTCTTCGCGCCCAGGTTCTGTCGCAGCCGGCCGCGACCGGGAGGTCCGTGGGGCGACGCACAATTGGCATAGTGTCGTCCGGGTTAGGGAGGGTTTGGCCGGTAGGGATATCCTTGTCTCATCGCGCTCCAGCGACTCCTGTGGCGAGCCGGGCGCAGTGCGCGCTAACCAAGGGGGCCAGGTACACGGTGTTTCCTCCGACACATTGGTGCGGCTGGCTTCCGGGTTGGAGGCGCGCTGTGTTAAGAAGCAGTGCGGCTTGGTTGGGTTGTGCTTCGGAGGACGCATGGCTTTCGACCTTCGTCTCTCCCGAGCCCGTACGGGAGTTGTAGCGATGAGACAAGATAGTAATTACTAGCGATTGGATACCACGAAAATTGGGGAGAAAATGGGATAAAATTTTTACAAAATTTAAATTAAAAAAATTTAACAAATGTGAAATTCATAACTGCAAGGTTAGCTACACACTGTCACTGGAAACTGACTGTATATTTAGCTTCTTGTAGCAATGTTGCACAGCATAATTTCATTGCTGGAATGTATACTCTGCTCTTTTCCAGTATGCCTGGTAGTGGCAGTAATGGACATATCCAAAGAATACATAGCCCTTGATCACGATTCTCAGTTCCATTACACATAAGAGTCATTGGACAAAGGCATCTTCTGTAGGGAGGAGTTTGGTTAAGATCCCCGATGCTCGGTCTGAACATTAACATGCATCGCTGGCGGTATGGTTTTGGAAGCATAAGGATATCAGAAACACAGGTTCAATTGATACACACCTTGATAGGGTTAGGATTAGCGTTCCCACATGGCCATATCTCCATTTTACAGCGCTTGTTTACGGAAAACAGACGGACGACAAGAGGTGACCACCTATGCTAATTAGCTATCTAGCATGCTCTGGAAACCTGTGTGTAATCGTAACTCGGTAAGTGTAAAGGCAGTGTAGTTTCATCGGCTGGGGGCACCTATTGTAACGGATCTGTGCAAAACTGATACGGAAACAGTGTATTTTTTTATTTGAAACATTCTTTCTCTCTGATGAAAGATGAGGGGCCATATATTTCGAAAACCATATCGCTAGCGATGATTATTGACATTTCTAAATGTTAAAACACAGTGTCGGGATTGTAATTCAAATGATGCCGTCATGGGACACTAAGATTTGTATGATAAGTTACGTTTGGCATGGTTACATAAGACAGATTACTTAAAACAAAAATAAAAGGAGGGTGGTTGGTCAGGGTGGATGGATAGGTGTCTAACAACCCAAAGGTTGCATGTTCAAATCAGCTTTTTTTAACTGCTTTTTAGCTACTTTGCAATTACAATTACTTGCAAGCGGGATTTCTTATAAGCTTCCGGGTTAGAGTCCTGCTCCTTGAAAGCGGCAGCTCTAGCCTTTAACTCAGTGCGAATGTTGCCTGTAATCCATGGCTTCTAGTTGGGGTATGTACGTACGGTCACTGTAGGGACGACGTCATCGATGCACTTATTGATGAAGCCAATGACTGATGTGGTGTACTCCTCAGTGCCATCGGAGGAATCCCGGAAACATATTCCAGTCTGTGCTAGCAAAACAGTCCTGTAGCATAGCATCTGCTTCATCTGACCACTTTTTTTCTTGTCACTGGTGCTTCCTGCTTTAATTTTTGCTTGTAAGCGGGAATCAGGAGGATAGAATTATGGTCAGATTTGCCAAATGGAGGGCGGGGGAGAGCTTTGTATGCGTCTCTGTGTGTGGAGTAAAGGTGGTCCAGAGTGTTTTTCCCCCTGGTTGCACATTTAACATGCTGAAAGAAATTTGGTAAGACAGATTTAAGTTTCCCTGCAATAAAGTACCCGGCCACCTCTAGACGAGCGTTTTCCTGTTTTCTTATGGCGGAATACAGCTCATTGAGTGCAGTCTTACTGCCAGCTTCAGTCTGTGGTGGTATGTAGAAAAATACAGATGAAAACTCTCTTGGTAGATAGTGTGGTCTACAGCTTATCATGAGATACTCTACCTCAGGGAAGCAAAACCTCAAGACTTCCTTAGTTATCGTGCACCAGCTGTTATTTACAAAAATGCATAGTCCGCCGCCCCTTGTCTTACCAGACGCCGCTGTTATATCCTGCCAGTACAGCGTATAACCAGCCAGCTGTATGTTGATAATGTTGTCGTTCAGCCACGACTCCATGAAGCATAAGATATTACAGTTTATTTAAAAAAATTAAAGCCACGTTAGACAGGATTACCAACACAGACTGACCAGCTCAAATAGACAGAAGCCTCGCAGCCGGCCGCGACCGGGAGGTCCGTGGGGCGACGCACAATTGGCCTAGCATTGTCCGGGTTAGGGAGGGTTTGGCCGGTAGGGATATCCTTGTCTCATCGCGCACCAGCGACTCCTGTGGCGGGCTGGGCGCAGTGCACGCTTACCAAGGTCGCCAGGTGCACGGTGTTTCCTCCGACACATTGGTGCGGCTGGCTTCCGGGTTGGATGCGCGCTGTGTTAAGAAGCAGTGCGGCTTGGTTGGGTTGTGTTTCGGAGGACGCATGGCTTTCGACCTTCGTCTCTCCCGAGCCCGTACGGGAGTTGTAGCGATGAGACAAGATAGTAACTACTAACAATTGGATACCACGAAATTGGGGCGAAAAAGGGGGTAAAATTTACTAAAAAATAAAAAATATTTAAAAAATAGACAGAAGCCCTCTATATGGCAGACCAATGCGAACTCCTCTCTCGGCATGTCCAGCCCACTCATTATCTCAGCCAATCATGGCTAGTGGGAAGTTTGCTCTCTTTTTCTGTGGCTTAACCAACAAGGCTTGTAATTTAACAATTTGATTCGCATTTACAGATGACATACAAGTTTGTTATTAAGGCACATGAAAGTTCACATTTTCCAGAAGGCATTTCTGCCAAAAAACACATTTTGATTTTAAAAAATGTAAAAGTTTAAGATGGCTCTCCTGTGAAGTCGTGACTTGCGACATATGCCTAGTTTCCTGAAACGGGTCAAAAAAAAATCCCATTGTGTTTCCTGCCTTATTAGAATAGCCAAATACTCAACTAGTTTTAGGCACTGTTATCGTGCAGTTTGGACTAGCCACTTGGCTGTTGTTGTCGGCAGAATTAATGCGGTGGTCTTCCAACATGGCCGCCAGGAGGCATCGTACATCAACTGCAAGCCTTCTATTGTACTTATGGTAAATTCATAACATATTATACTAATTGTAATTCGTAAAATATCATACAAAATGAATGATGACATCCACAAATTAATACATACCATACTAACCGTAACATATGATACTAAATAGAGTGTCCCGCATTTATGTACAGAATAATACAAAATAATCTGAGACCAGGTTGCAATGCCGCCAATAGAGTACCATAGTTTGAGTCACAATACTGATAAAACCTAGTGGTCAAACAGAGAAATGGTTCCAATAATTATTCCACCATTAATTTTACCCATAGGGGATTTTTAGGGCTGTGTTTCATGCAGGCTTACCCTGGCATGACGTTTTGATAACTGTGTAAATCTCTCTAGGACAAGGTTAATGTCCTATAATGTTAGCTAAATGTAGTAATGAATAAATTGTGCAAGTTTTAAAATGACACAATACCTGTTAGCAAAGGTGTTAGCTAGAGATGATATGCAGGAACTTGCAGGGATTTGTAGTTTGGCATGATGTCTATTTTTTTTTATGCTAATTAGCATTTCGATGATGTTGATGCTAATTAGCATTTTGTAATCGGACAGTAAATAGAGCTGAATGTATTGATAAAACTCACCTTGTCCAAGAGAGATTTACATGGTTATCAAAACGTCACGCCAGGGTAAGACTAAATTAAACACAAAATTATGTTAAGGGTTTCAAAAATTCCCTATGGGAAATATTAATGGTGGAGAAACTACTGAAACCATTTCCCTGTTTGACCGCAAGGTTTTCTGGGTATTAATGACACCTCCAATGTGGGGCTCTATAGTTTTTGAGAGCTAGAGAATACGTAGCACCTGAATGACACTTTACTTACCACCTCACTCTTCTTTCTTTGGGGCTTCTTCAAAGTGATGTGAAAGTAACTAAAGGACACCAAAACGATGTGAGTCAAGTGACATCTTTACTTTCACACGATATTGGTCTAAATCTATAGGCTTTTTTTTCTTCATTTGACTATAACAAACGTGATGATTTATTAACATTGGGCTATTGCATAGAGAAAGGAAAATATGTTTAACCGTGTGGAATATATGGCATAAAAATGCTTACTTAATTTTTTTGAAGCGCTCTGTCCCACCAGCAACATATATCTCTCCATGCTGCAAAGTCTCCAAACTCTGAATCCGGTGTCCCTCCCTAGGTGTGTAAACATTCCGCACAGCTCCGAATGGTGCCTCCACTCCTCCAGTAACGGTGTTCAGAAAGCTATCGAAAGATGACACTTGGCGCGGATTGATCACAAACCTCCTTCCGGGGAAAAACGCATCACCGTTCCTGTAGACCACCACGGTTTTGATAGGTGAGGGGTGAGAGCGAGACGTCGCTCTACCTGGGATTGCAGACATGGTTCTATATTCTAAGCAGGTTACAAACTAGCAGACAGGCAGCACAAATGGTGGAACTCCTTTCAGCCTGTCACAGAGGTCAAGTGTCAAAAGAAGTTGAATTAGCCAGTGGTTAGGTAATACCCTGGGGTATCTAGAATCAAGGCTACAGTGTTCAACCGACTGTGCAGCAGCATCTTATCAGGTATTCATGGAGTTTATCTAGGGCCAGATAGGTTTGCAGAAAGCTCTTTTGTTTGTGACACACAGAAGGTGATTGATACAGGTTATTGTCATGGAAACTAATCAGGTAACAGAGGCTAAGTGTTTATGATGTCATAATCAACCAAGGGGCATGGCATTTTTTAATTTGAAATTTGCTTATCTGTTATCTGAATGTTACCAGTGCATACATAGAAATTAAGTCCTGACAGCGACATTTATAATCTATGGTCTTCAAATTAAGCCTATGCCCTATTACTTGATCCTCTCAATTCAATGTAACACATGACATATCAAATTCCACTCTTTTTCATCAACTAGGCCTAGTAGATTAATCTTTCTTTTCCAAGCCTCCCGTACTGTGTCTTGGCTGCTTAGTAGAGAAGGTGGAGGTTGGATGACCTCAGAGTCTCAGTCATCTAATAACTTCATCTGGGGTAATGACCAGACTCGTGTGACTTACAGGTCCGGACAGCACCAGCGAATCAACCGAACCCTTAGAAGTGCCTGTGATGGGCCTGAAACTAGAATTGAAAGGAAATATATAAAATTGATGTGTTATAATTTGTTATAGAGAGAGAATATGAAAGAGGGAGAGAGAAAGAGACAGAGAGAGAAAACAGATCGAAAGACTAAGATTGGCTGATATACCTTTACTGTATATCATCACTGGTTTTAATAGTCGTTTTAGTCCTGAGGCAGAATATACTGGTGCATGGAGGGTAAAATTAATTGTCTGGCCTGTCGACTTTTCGGACCAACTTGGCAGACATTTCACTTCACAGAAACTTGGCTGCAATTCATTAGAGAGAGAATAATTGTCAAGCACAACACCTCTCGAATAAGACAGATATCTATCTATCTTCCTTACATTTGCCAAGACCTGACTTGATTTATTCATTATACAGTACATACACATTGAATATTGTTTATTTACCAAATAGGCTTATAAACACACAATTGCATTTCTCTCCATCTGTCTGGAATATGGATATTTAAATACACAATTCATTAAGATGTTGACTCTATAATAATATACTTTCCAAAGGAAAATGTCCATGCATTGAATCAAATGGAGTGAATGTTAAGGAAATGGTTTACATACTTTCTGTGGGGACAGGAGCACCTGCCACTTGTGTCCATGGTTGCTGCTCCACCTGCAACTCACATGTCTGTGTTCCAAATGGCACCCTATTCCCTAAATGATGCACTACTTTTGAGCATAGCCCATAGGGCTTACTGACTATAGGGATCTGGTCAAAAGTAGTGCACTATATTGGAAATAGGGTGCCATTTCGAAACGCAGGCACATGATGCCACTACTCACGGGTCAAATAGCATGCTTCGATCTTACAGGAGTCTGGGAAGTTTCCTTCATCATGTTGACATCATGATACAGTTAGAGTAACACAAGCTCTGTCTGGTGGGATGACTTACATCTCAGTAGACAGTATGTACAGTGGGCCCATGTGTTTACCACGACCTGTGGATGTTTCCATTGTGATAGCTTGTGTAACCTAACCTGTTACATTATAATAACATGTAACCAATGCCTGTAACATTGTAACTTGGCAGGCCGCTCAAAATCTAGTAGTTGACTACAGTGGTTCAGTGTGAGTAAAAAGAGGGCACCAGGGATGGTGTGTGTGGGTCCTACCTACTCTATTTGAAATGGTTTGTCTCTATTGCGCTGGGGGTGTATTTACTACAAACCAAATGGAAGGCAACAAAAGCAAACAGACTGAAAAGGGGACCAACTTACCTGAATTTGTCCAATAGAAACTCTCGTTTTCGGTGCAAAACGTTTTCCATTTGCAGTAAATGGTTTCCATTGAAAATAATTTGGGGGTCTTGGTCTACTGAACATAAGTCCATTCTACAGCATGTACCAAACTCTGAGCTCAGATGTGACCTCCACGTTTTTGGGTCTGTCTAGTCCACAGTCTCCCATCTATCGCCCATGTTAGCAGCTCTTCTCAAACCTGTAAAGAAGGTATCCCAGTTAAAATAGTCTGTAGAAATGTCTCCCTTTGTATATATTAATTACAAAGGCTATGAATTAATGTAACAAGCATGTTATTTTAGGTAGGGCAGAGTTAATGTAGACCTGAACTGGGCACTGGTCATGGAAACACACCACACAGTATTATCGCAAAATACACAGCTAGCGCAGAGAGCATGCATATCTGTCACGTTCCTGACCTGTTTTCTGTTAGTTTTGTATGTGTTAGTTGGTCAGGACGTGAGTTTGGGTGGGCAGTCTATGTTTTCTGTTTCTATGTTGGTTTAATGGGTACCTGATATGGTTCTCAATTAGAGGCAGGTGGTTTGTGATTGCCTATCCAAGTGATTGCCTATCCAATATACTGTGTCTATGGGGTCAGATTGCACTTCCTAAGGCTTACACTAGATGTCAACAGTCTTTAGAACGTTGTTTCAGGCTTCTACTATGAAAGGGGAGCGAATAAGAGCTGTTTGAACCAGTGGTCTGGTTGAAAGCCTTTAGTTTAGTCACGCGCACGGCTGTGAGCACGAGCTCCGTTCCTTTTCATTTCTAAAGACAAAGGAATTGTCCGGTTGGAATATTATTGAAGATTTATGATAAAACATCCTAAACATTGATTCTATACATCGTTTGACATGTTTCTACAAACTGTAATAGAACTTTTTTGACTTTTCGTCTAGACTTTGTGCTCGTGCCTTGTGCATTTTGGATTACTGGACTAAACGTGTGAACAAAAAGGAGGTATTTGGACATAAATTATGGACTTTATCGAACAAAACAAACATTTGTTGTCTAACATGGAGACCTAGGAGTGCCATCAGATGAAGATCATCAAAGGTAAGTGATTAATTTTAACTATTTCTGACTTTTGTGACACCTCGCCTTGGTAGGAAAATGGCTGTATGGTTTTCTGTGGCTAGGCGCTGACCTAACATAATCGCAAAGTGTGCTTTCGCCGTAAAGCCTTTTTGAAATCTGACACAGCGGTTGCATTAAGGAGAAGTTTATCTTTAAATGTATGTTAAACACTTGTATCTTAGATCAATTTTTATGATGAGTATTTCTGTAATTTGATGTGGCTCTCTGCACTTTCACTGGATTTTTGTTTGAGACAATGCATTTCTGAACATAACGCGCCAATGTAAACTGAGATTTTTGAATATAAATATGAACTTTATCGAACAAAACATACATGTATTGTGTAACATGAAGTCCTATGAGTGCCATCTGATAGCCTTTTTGAAATCGGACACTGTGGTTGGATTTACAAGAAGTTTATCTTTGAAATGGTGTATAATACTTGTATGTTTGAGGAATTTTAATTATGGGATTTCTGTTGTTTTGAATTTGGCGCCCTGCAATTTCACTGGCTGTTGTAGAGGTGGGACGTTACCGTCCCACTTGTACCAGAGAGGTTAAATTTAAATGAATGTTCTCAAACTGTTCAGAGAATGTTAAGAAAACTCCATAAAAAGCACAAGAAAACTTTAACAGTTGACCAGCCCCCCTCCCTCCCACCAATCATCCTTCTGGCGCTTCTTCATGTTCTTCTTCAGACAGTGTTTCAGTTTGTTTGGCACATGTTCAAAGAAGTTTTGACGGGATCTCTCTCTCTATACTCACTCCAAGTGGACTCATGTCGCACTCCTGAGAGAAAAGACATGTGAGAAAAGGCAGTTGATAGCTTTGACTGGATGCTGTGTACAGGTTGTTGGCTCGGACTCAGGTAGAAGTGGTGCAGGACCATACTGAACGCCATTGTCGCCATTGCTTCAGCCGGTTAGGGAGGGTTGAGGTTCACACTGTTCTTGGTCAAATTATCCCTTCCATGCATCTATACCATCTGTGGTCACCTTCACCATGACCTCGAGAGAGGACAGACCAGAACAACAGTTTAGCTTAGGGCATTTCTGAATCAGGAAATCCAGACAAATGATTTACTGTATGACAAATTATTACATCTAGCTATATTCTTAATACAAATTTTTAAAACAAATGTCAAAGAGAATAAGAATACACAGTTGAAACCATTTTTTACGAAATTGGCTTATATTCTCCTACCATCTTGGCGATCTTACTGCAAAGTTACAGGGTCAGGGAGTTAGAGGGCCAACCCTTAGGGAGATATCCAGACCATACAGCAGACCCAATCTGATGAGATTTGTTAAGGAAGCAAGACAACAACAAACAAACAACACAACAACAGCAATGCACTTCTTTATATAAAACTAGAGGTGGGGAAAACAATACACATCATTCGAGGTGGGAAAAACTTCAGCCCATTTGGAGTAACTGTCAACCATTACCAACATATATTTTTTAATTTTATCGGCAGACATGAAGAAAACAAATTTGCATATTTACCAAAGGGCCCCAGGCAACCGGTAATTAAAACCTTTTAGGGCTAGGCGTCCCGCTAGCGGGACAACTTCCGGTGAAATTGGAGTGTGCGCAATTCAAATAAATAATCATACAAATTATGGACATTAAACATTTAGGTACATATAAGTGTCATATATTGGTTGAAAGCTTAAATTCTTGTTAATCTAACTGTACTGTCCGATTTACAGTAGCTATTACAGTGAAAACATGCCGTGCGATTGTTTGAGGACGGCACCCCACATCAAAATATTTTTCCACCAGCACAGGTTTCATACGTTCACAAATAACAATTAAATATTCAATTACTTTTTTTAAATCTTCCTCTGATTTGTCATCCAAAGGGTCCCAGCTATAACATGTAGTGTCGTTTTGTTAGATAAAATCCTTCTTTATATCCCAAAAAGTCAGTTTAGTTGGCACCATCGATTTGAGTAATCCACTCGTTCAACATGCAAAAAAAGAAAGGAATCCGAAAATCTACCCCTAAACTTTGTTTCAACAAGTCAAAATACATTTCTATTTACTCCTCGGATACCCTAAAATGTAATCAAACTATAATATTTCTTACGGAAAGAAGTATGTTCAATAGGAAACCGATTGTAGCAGGTGCGTCCTGTCTTAATGGCGCGCGCAAACACGAATTTCCAAGACTGTGTCCTTCTACTAAAACTGTTATTTCTTATTCGTTTTTTGAACTTACAAGCCTGAAACCTTGAACATAGACTGCTTACACCCCGTGGAAGCCATAGGAATTGCATCCAGGTAGCTAATTTTCCGTATGACCTTATACTTGCCATTGTAAGAGGATGGTCTCTCAAAAAAAATGTGTTCCGGTTGGTTTGTCTTTGGATTTTCTCCTACCATATCTATTGTGTTATATTCTCCTACATTATTTTAACATTTCTACAAACTTCAAAGTGTTTTCTTTCCAACGGTACCAATTACAGTGGGGAGAACAAGTATTTGATACACTGACTATTTTGCAGGTTTTCCAACTTACAAAGCATGTAGAGATCTGTAATTTTTATCATAGGTACACCTCAACCGTGAGAGACGGAATCTAAAACAAAAATCCAGAAAATCACATTGTATGATTTTTAAGTAATTCATTTGCATTTTATTGCATGACATAAGTATTTGATCACCTAACAACCAGTAAGAATTCCGGCTCTCACAGACCTGTTAGTTTTTCTTTAAGAAGCCCTCCTGTTCTCCACTCATTACCTGTATCAACTGCACCTTGAACTCGTTACCTGTATAAAAGACACCTGTCCACACACTCAATCAAACAGACTCCAACCTCTCCACAATGGCCAAGACCAGAGAGCTGTGTAAGGACATCAGGGATAAAATTGTAGACCTGCACAAGGCTGGGATGGGCTACAGGACAATAGGCAAGCAGCTTGGTGAGAAGGCAACAACTGTTGGCGCAATTATTAGAAAATGGAAGAAGTTCAAGATGACGGTCAATTACCCTCGGTCTGGGGCTCCATGCAAGATCTCACCTCGTGGGGCATCAATGATCATGAGGAAGGTGAGGGATCAGCCCAGAACTACACGGCAGGACCTGGTCAATGACCTGAAGAGAGCTGGGACCACAGTCTCAAAGAAAACCATTAGTAACACACTACGCCGTAATGGATTAAAATCCTGCAGCGCACGCAAGGTCCCCCTGCTCAAGCCAGCGCATGTCCAGGCCCGTCTGAAGTTTGCCCATGACCCTCTGGATGATCCAGAGGAGGAATGGGAGAAGGTCATGTGGTCTGATGAGACAAAAATATAGCTTTTTGGTCTAAACTCCACTCGCCGTGTTTGGAGGAAGAAGAAGGATGAGTACAACCCCAAGAACACCATCCCAACCGTGAAGCATGGAGGTGGAAACATCATTCTTTGGGGATGCTTTTCTGCAAAGGGGACAGGACGACTGCACCGTATTGAGGGGAGGATGGATGGGGCCATGTATCGCGAGATCTTGGCCAATAACCTCCTTCCCTCAATAAGAGCATTGAAGATGGGTCGTGGCTGGGTCTTCCAGCATGACAACGACCCGAAACACACAGCCAGGGCAACTAAGGAGTGGCTCCGTAAGAAGCATCTCAAGGTCCTGGAGTGGCCTAGCCAGTCTCCAGACCTGAACCCAATAGAAAATCTTTGGAGGGAGCTGAAAGTCCGTATTGCCCAGCGACAGCCCCGAGACCTGAAGGATCTGGAGAAGGTCTGTATGGAGGAGTGCGCCAAAATCCCTGCTGCAGTGTGTGCAAACCTGGTCAAGAACTACAGGAAACGTATGATCTCTGTAATTGCAAACAGAGGTTTCTGTACCAAATATTAAGTTCTGCTTTTCTGATGTATCAAATACTTATGTCATTTTAGATTCCGTCTCTCACAGTTGAAGTGTACCTATGATAAAAATTACAGCCCTCTACGTGCTTTGTAAGTAGGAAAACCTGCAAAATCGGCAGTGTATCAAATACTTGTTCTCCCCACTGTATATGCATATCCTGGCTTCAGGGCCTGAGCAACAGGCAGTTTACTTTGGGTACGTCATTCAGACGGAAATTGAGAAAAAAAGGGGCCTAGCCCTATTTAAAAACAACAACACTGCCTGTTAAATCAAAAATAAACAAATTAGAATAACAAATCAAATTAGAATTACAACTCTTGATATCTCCAAAAGGAAATAAATATATCCCATATGGTAATGGTAAAATAGACTTGTCACGCCCTGGCATTAGTTATCTTTGTTTTCTTTATTATTTTAGGTCAGGGTGTGACATGGGGGATGTTTGTGTGTTTTTTGTCTAGTCTTGGGTGGTTGTATTGTCTAGGGAGTTTTTGTAGAGTTCATGGGGTTGTGTTCAGTGTAGGTGTTTAGGTAAGTCTATGGTTGCCTGGAATGGTTCTCAATCAGAGACAGCTGTCTATCGTTGTCTCTGATTGGGAGCCATATTTAAGGCAGCCATAGGCATTAGGTAGGTTGTGGGTAATTGTCTATGTCTATGTTGCATGTGTGCACGTAGTTTGTATAGCTTCACGATCGTTTGTTGTTTTTGTCTTCGTTATATTAAAAGAAGATGTATCTATATCATGCTGCGCCTTGGTCCTCTCTTTCACACGAAGACGATCGTGACAAGACTAGAGACAAGTCTCCCTCATTCAGGGACAGTGCTCTCTCTCTCGCCTTCTCATGTTCCAAATCCCACACAGGACATTGCTAAATTATAAACTTCTTCCTAATTAGTAGTGTTTACATAGTCCATTTAAATCTCACCCAATGTCTCCAGTATTTCTAGGGTGCTCAGGCTTCACTAGGAAGTCAGAACAAAGGTCATTCAACCCTATTATGTGTTTTCTTTCCCTTTCCTTTCCCTGTACCTCAGAAACCATTTAAAAACATTTCTATCATTCTGCGTACCCAGTTTACAACCAAATAAAAAAATACTCTACACAATAAATTGAGCACGGTGTTAACACCATATAACAAATATTCATAACAGTTGAGTTGTGCTGGTGTGTGTGTTAAAATGTAGGGCAAAAACAAAGAAACCAATGGCCAGGCCTTACTTTTTTGGGAGCTCCATTTACGGCAGAATCCGGATACCTTTAAACTTTATAAAACTGCAATTTCACTAAGACAACAGTCTCGGAAAACATTTCAAATTGTGAGATACAGAATCATTGATAAACATGTAAAAAAAAAACTTGTTAGCGGACATTCCATCAGTCCTATATAGAAATATACTTCAGACACATCAGATGAAACAGTCCCGTCAAGTTGAATATGCACCTTCTAAAGTAAACAATCCCAGAGCCCCTCTTGTAATCAAACTGTTCCTGGGATGTAAACTAGTCAAAATATTAAACCTATTGTTGAACAAATCTGCTAGGACCTTCAAAAAATTGGTGCTGGCTTATCAGTTCAATATTTGGTACTGAAAACATTTACTTGGATCTACTTCAATTCTTGACACAGTTCCATGTAATGGAAACAGATTATTGTTTTTGATGACATTACCTTCTTACTTAAATCCCTGGTGCTAACCAAACTATGGAATTGAGTAATACATTTAGCCAAATTCGAGCTCTATTACCCCTACACTCACTTTTCCAATGACCAACGGCCCCACACCTAAAACAGGGTGGCTTTCACTGTGACCATATTAATCACACAGACGGCTGCAAAGTGAGCGGAATTGGATTCCACTCTCAAAACCTCCTTTACTATTTCATCCCATTGAAAAATGTTGGTCCACTACCCCCGCAATACCCATTTTGATAACAGGTTTCAAACCTGCCATCAAAGCATACGTACACATTTTATCAACATACTCACATACTGTGTTGGAATACCCATACACACCGGTCATATTCAACAGGTGTTGAGCGTTCCTAAATTCATCAGTTATTCTGCGCTCTGGCACATTTAGATGCGTGTGCTCTGAAATCGGATAGCCAGAGCGAATTTACGAAGCAGTCGATTTAACAATGTCCATTGAGAATGCACAACGACTATACCATTTAGCGAAGCTAAGAATGATGAGAATAATCAAGTCAATAACCGTTGGGTAGTTAGATAGCATATAGTTAATATACTGGCAAGTTCAATGTATTAGTAGCCAACTAACGTTAGGTAGCTAGCTAACATATATTACCAGTACATACTGCTGTAATGATATGCTATATGGTTCATAAGGATAGCATAACTAACAAATTGTCAGTACAAATTGTAATGTATAATGTACTGTAACTTATTTGAAAAGTCACTATTTTTTTCAACTTTTGCAAAGGGTAAAGTCTACAAAACGTAATCCACTCTATTTATAACTGATTCTAGTTTTGGGAACAGAAAACTCAAATCAAATCTTAAACTGATGAGAACATTTGCAGAATGTCTGCCAAAATCCATCTCGTTCCATCTTCTCCCACTACCCGGGGCTTCCACTCACTACCATAAATGCCAGCGGAATGCTAAAGAACATTAGCCAAATCAACAACTGAAAATCAATTAGCTGACGTCGGCACAACACATAGAATCGTAATGGGGTTCGGCACAACAGCAGTCCTTGCATAAACTGCATCGTTATTAACAGGTCTGAGATCTTTAACAAAACGCCAATCACCTGAGGCCTTTCGGACGGGAAGAATGGGGGTATTACATGGAGAGTCTGGAGAAGGCACAATATCTTCTCTTTCTATTTCTGTCTTAGCTACCGAAACATGTGGCACCCTCAACTAAATAAATACAACAAAGCCTGTTCTTTAGTCAATTTCACACTCAGAGCGCAAAATTGGGGCCCACTATACATGGACAGTAAGCTCTCTTGGGGATGGTCCCTGTCAGCCAATTCTGTTCATATTATAAATCTCTTGTCAATGGTGAGAAATTCGCGGTGCAATGTAAGCCAGTCTGTAACTGCAAGCAGTTGAGAAAATTTGTCAATAGGGTCATAATGTGACCCATCAATATCCTGTACGTCCTATGCCTAAAACCAATCACATGTAATCCCCAATTTACAGAGAAGATCTCTTCCTGCCAAATTTACAGAATAAATAATTTGATGTTTTATGCATGTGTTATCAACTTTAACAGGTAGGGGCATCGTGAGCAACTCTTTCATAGCAACTCTTTCACTCCCGAGGCTCCCAAAGCGGTGACTGATTCATTTGACATGGGAGGTTTGGACATAGATTTAGAATTTATGACAGACATTGCAGCGCCAGTTTCTACTAGAAAATCGATTGACTCCACATTGACAAAGAGACGAACCATCGGCTCCTCGTGGGGGTTTAAAAAAATCTTTAAATGCTGTACAAGAGTGTCAACTGTCTCTACCTCACGTCACGTCAGTCCATATGTGGGTTGTAGAGGGTTGTTTTCAGTGGAGGTCTGATTTTACAACCTCACCCCGCTGCCCTGTTTGGTAGATTCATTTCGACATGTTCTTGCGAAACGTCCCTCCTTTCCGCCGTTGTAACAAGCAAAGTTCCTACCCTGTAGTGGTTGTCGTCCAGCCCGTCCATCATCACTGGCTCTCCCTCCCCTTCTCTACCCCTTCCTCTTCCCCTCTGTCCATCATTTGGAGTAGCTCCCTGAGCCTGCCACTGCTGGCCCCGTCACTGATTTTTTTTAAACAGAGTCAATGTGGGCAGTGTATGGAACAGATTTCCACTGCTCATGGGCTGCCTCCTAGGGGTCTGCTGGTCCCGCAGTTGTATCAGGTCTTGTTGGGGGTAGAGCTGCGGCTGGGGAGACGGCTGAGCAAGTTGCTGTCGGACAACCAGGTCTGGTGCTGGTGCAGTGGATACAGGGGTATAATAGGGGGGTGGAAAGTCATTATCATCATCACCCCTGTTTCTCCTTTTCTTATCTTCCTCCGTCTGTTTCTTCTTCTTACTTTCATTCACCAATATTCCTTTAACTTTCCTGTCTGACTGTCTTTCGGCTTCCCTTTCCCACTTTCTAAACTTACCCCATTCTATTTGACATTTCTTGCCTTCTCTAACTTATTTCTAGATTCTGCTAATAACATTTCACTCAATGCCTTTATGGAGAATCTGCTACTTTGCGCCAGAGTGGTACCAGTGGCGATTTTAGCATTTAAATCTTGGTAGGGCAAAGAAAATAAATAATAATAATTGGGATGCATGCCAGCAGAACTGCACAACACAACACTAAACAATACATTAATTGCACTTTAACGGTGACAAACGGTGCCCACAAACTGTAAGGGCCTACATAGAGCTGTCCTAACAGCAGTCCCAACATCTTACCACTGCTGTATCTGGCTATCAGCGGAGCCTTGTCTAGCAGCGAAACAGTTAATTCAGCCTCATTTACTGCCTTTTCAAAAAACATAGCTGATATGGCTGACTTGCTTAAACAAATGTGGTTTCCAATTGCGATGTACAAATGATGGCATAATGGGACAACAAGCGGATAAGAGGCAATCCGTAATTTCAATTAAGACACTAATGAGCGAGCTAGGACAGAAGTAGTCTATGTAACTATTTGTTTAGCACTTTTGAAATGTAAAGCGACAGAATTCAGAACATGGGCTGTTCTTACAGTGTTCTTCCTGTACACCAAGTCAGAACTGTATGATAAATAAATGGGGCACATAAGCAGACAATGAAAGCTCTTACAAAATTTGATGATTACATTTCTCTAAAACAGGTTATTGGCTACATGTGCACCACCAAGTCAACAGTAAGCGAAATTAAGAGGGGTAAATAGACCAAATTATTAGGGTGAGGCAAATTGGCTACTAACAGCTTACTACACAACATACACAGTATTACTTTCTTAGCTACAGTATACATATCTCCCTGACATATTACATAATTTCAGCAGCATACAATACACTTTTAGATTCACCTTGTTGTGCTGTGCTCACTTGAACAGGAAGGTGGCAAGGCCGTCCTTCATGGGCAAATTTTGTCATCAAAGTCTGGCAATCTCTGGATTTATGGTGTTTTCAAGACAACTGGGAACTCTGAAAAAAACATGGTTGATTCATGATGACGTCATTGATCTTCAAGTCGTAGCTCTAGAAAGAGGCCCAAGTTCCCAACTTACAATTCCGAGTTGGATGACCGTTCAACACACATTTCCCAGACGGAGCTCATTTTTTCCGGAATTCCCAGTTGTCTTGAACTCACTGAAGTCAAGCACATATCATGCTTCATTGACAGCATGGCCAATGTTGAACGTTTATTATTTTATACTTGGAAAAGAGACACAATCTCATATTTGGGACCACACAAACCACTCCACTGAATAGGAGGCTAGTGATTGCTTTGCAATGCTTGCAGTTAGCCACTGTCATTGATTCCTTCCAAACCACTCATTGCTGAATTAGCGATTTCCCACTTGTTGTGTAATGTTTTTGTCCAATGGCTGATGAGCACCGATACATTTTATCTATCATTTCTCATCATTAATTCTCTTCATATGACAAGGATTAAAAATTATTTTACAGTCCAATCAAAGCTACTGTAGATATAACGTGATTTGACGTCATTTTATCTGTGGCAAATGACCTTGAGCAAAACAACAGTGTTTAATTAGGAACGTCTTCCTTTCTTATAATTCAAATGAGATCATTTTTTATTTTTTATTATTCTATGTCATTTTTCATTATATACCCACATGGAAGTTATGCAAATTTCCCATGTAGGTTTACATTTATAGCTGGTTTCCAAATCTTACCAGTACACTGATTAATACATTTTCTTTAAAAAACATTTTTTTTACCTGCAGGAATATATATTTTTTTCTATCTCAGGATTGTGCCCTGGGATCACAACTCGTAACCCTGTCATATCCTCCCATGGTCACTTCTCTGCTTCAACAGAGAAACAACCTCTGTCCCTGACCAGGATACTTCTGCTTCAACAAAAATATCTAATTTGGAGATGTCCATGCTCTTACAGGATCACCCTGCACCTTGTTGAAACAGGTTATGGGGCTGGCAGGATTCCACAAAGATCCACAGGTCTTGTCAGTGGCTCTTCACTAAGAGGCTAGTACAATCAGTACAGTCTTCACAAGCAGTTTTAATTCTCAATGTATCTCAATGGCACAGCACACAGGCGAAAGCACAATTAACTAGTATAAAAAGAGTCACAAGCAAAGTGTACACAATACTACAAAGCATGAATATACATTAAGCAAACTCTTAAATTTTGCCTGCGAATGAACACAGTATCAAAACACAAGAATGACCTTACTGGTGGTCTCTAAAACCACACAGCTACCTAACAAATTGAAGTCAAGATAACAGATGGCAAGAAATGCACTGCCATTGTTATGTTCCTAGCCAGTAGGTGGCGACATGCACACTCAATTGTACGAACAGCAATATATTGTTGAAGATGAAGGAGATGGCGCATTTAAGCCCTGAACGATGCCTGACAGGCAGCTCTGTCTCCCAGGCTGCGTGTCACCCCCAAGACCACAGCCAATCGCATTCAAGGAACATAGCAGCAAACTTGGCTAGTCTTGTGAGCTAGCTAGTTAACTAGGTGGTCTTGCTGCCTATGGTATCTAGGCAGAATCCTGACTTATCAGCCTCTGAAGCTGCTATTGAATCTGATCAATATCTAAGGCTGAAATTGAATCTGATCAGCCACTCACTCTGTAAATGTAAATATTATCCACAAAACATGAACTGTCTCTTATAATTATACACAAATCAGTTATGCAAGCTAACAACCAGCACAGATAACAAGCTAGTTTGCTAACAAGACTACATAGCTAACTAGTTAGCTTGTTTGCTTACAAGACTAGCCGAGTTAGCTACAGTGTTAATTGCATGCGATTTGCTGTGT
Organism: Salvelinus namaycush; assembly: GCF_016432855.1. Lineage (NCBI taxonomy): Eukaryota > Metazoa > Chordata > Actinopteri > Salmoniformes > Salmonidae > Salvelinus > Salvelinus namaycush. The sequence continues at coordinate 29,880,186 of NC_052335.1, forward strand.
TCTTGGGGGCGGCACGCAGCGTAGGAGAGACAGACTGCCTGTCGGGCATCGTTCAGGGCTTAAATGCCCACGAGCATGGGTGTGTAGGGCAGGCTAAACATCCGAGAATACAAAGAAAGAGGCACCATGGCCGAAATATCTCTGTATCTCACCAACGTGAATGTGTCTTTGGGCCAAACGATGGACGTAGAGAAGGTAGGCTCGGCAGGTCAAGATTATGAAAAGTGTTTATTATCGGTGTTTTCAGACCAGCTAGCTAGCGTTAGCTAGTTAACGTTACTACAATTCAGTGCATCTATGTTTTCGTGCCTGTCGTCTCATGCTGACGCTTAAAACGTAGGCCATGCTACGGGTAGGCCTATGTAAAAATCGGACATTGATGCACATAGAAATGGTTGATTATCTAATTGTGTGTAAGCAGCAGCCTGTCATCAACAAGCTGTGTGTGTGTGTGTGTGTGTGTGTGTGTGTGTGTGTGTGTGTCTGTGTCTGTGTCTGTGTCTGTGTGTCCCAGAGCCCCAGCACAGGGAAGGACTTTGAGAGTGTCGAGCTGGGAGACCTGGAGAAGGGGGATCAGAAAGAAGAGAAAGCCCCACGAAGGATCATCCATTTCTCTAGCGGAGAAACCATGGAAGAGTACAGTACAGACGAGGAGGAGGGGGAGGACAAGGAACCAGAGAAGAAGGACCTACTGTCCCCCCCTGTGGATGCGGTGAGGGTGTGTAGTGTGTTAAATAGAAGTGTGTGTGCGTGTTTTTAGTTTGTGTGTATTTTACTGAAATGTACGATTAACGTCTGTACTTCCTATAATATGTGTTCCAAAACCTGGTAATAACCCATGTTTGTGTGTGTCAGAACAAGCTGACTTGGGGCCCGTACTTCTGGTTCCATATGTGGAGAGCAGCTACCTCCACTGTTTCAGGTGGGTGCCTGACATGAGACAATATGTATTATAAACCTCTAGGGTTGATGGCCTTCTCCTGCCGTACATTACCTTGATACTGCCTTGAATACTATGCTGTTGGTAAAACTCCAGAATGTGTTTTTCAGCTTGTGACTACCTCGGGGAGAGGATGGCCTCGCTCTTTGGAATCACATCGGCCAAATACCAGTACGCCATCGACGAGTATTACAGGATGAGGAAGGAGGTATGTACACAACAAGCAGATGAGGGCCATCACTAAGAGGGCCATCACTAAGAGGGCTTACGTCTTGAAAGGGATGCCTAAAGTGTATAGAATTATAGAAGGGCATAGATGCTTTGCATGTGTCTATAAGAGTGTTGTAGTAGTAACAGTAACCTAATCCCCAGTCAACTGCTACCGCATATAGAGCCTGGAAACACAGCAACAAGTGGGAATTGAAAGGGTGGGAGAAAGAGCCCGCTGCAGCTGTATTAGATGGGACTTTGAAAAATGCAGAAAAAAATGTAAATGAAAAGTAATGTTCTATCACAGCGACCACGTTATTTTTGGGAAGCCAAATTGATTGAGTTCAGGCATATAAAGTTTATATGTGTAAATTATTTCTAAAATGCATGCTATTTCCCAAACTCACTTCCTTGTTTAGCCTAAATCACTTGCACTGCTCGCACTTGGAAATCCAGAGGGGTGTTTTTAAGGGTAATGCTGGATGGTGATAGACTGCGAGCTCAGCCAATTAAAACCAGCGGTTGTTTCTTCCAATCCTGCCATAGACTTCCAGTCAAGTCCCATTCCAAGGCACTTGGATATCAGACGTCTCGACAGAGAGGGCCGGATGGTGGGCGCGATTACAGTAGTCTCATTATTTCTATGAGCACTACAGTAACTTCTATTGAAAAGTTTGTGGTCATACGCACATCCTTAAAAACATAGGTGCTGGGCTAATAAAGAATACTATTAAAGAACAAGAAGGCCCGCACATTCTTTAAGCTCTCAATTCACTGCTTTATTGACTACGTTTCAAGCTGAAACAGATCTTCGTCAGGTCAAAAACACTCCAGTAACTTCCTCTACGACAGTGGTATTCAAAGTTGGTGTTGCCACCCGGGGGAATTGCAATGGAATAAATAAAAAAATCTTATGTGGGCGGGGGCTAAAATTTAAGTGTACAGATTATTGTATGGGGACAATGTACAGCACATTTGAAAAGTATTCAGACCCCTTGACTTTTTCCACATTTTGTTACTTTACAGCCTTATTCTAAAATGGATTAAATATGTTTTTTTTTACCTTATCAAACTACACACAATACCCCATAATGACTAAAAAAGTATTCAGACCCTTTACTCAGTACTTTGTTGAAGCACCTTTGGCAGTGATTACAACCTCGAGTCTTCTTGGGTATGATGCTACAAGCTTGGCACACCTGTATTTGGAGAGTTTCTCCCATTCTTCTCTGCAGATCCTCTCAAGCTCTGTCAGGTTGAATGTGGAGCATCGCTGGACAGCTATTTTCTGGTCTCTCCAGAGATGTTCTCTCGGGTTCAAGTCCGGGCTCTGGCTGGGCCACTCAAGGACATTCAGAGACTTGTCCCAAAGCCACTCCTGCGTTGTCTTGGCTGTGTGCTTAGGGTCGTTGTCCTGTTGGAAGGTGAACCTTCACCTCAGTCTGAGGTCCTGAGTGCTCTGGAGTAGGTTTTCATCGAGGATCTCTGTACTTTGCTCTGTTCATCTTTCCCTCGATCCTGACTAGTCTCCCAGTCCCTGCTGCTGAAAAACATCCCCACAGCATGATGATGCTGCCACCACCATGCTTCACCGTAGGGATGGTGCCAGGTTTCCTCTTGGCATTGAAACCTGATTGGTGGAGTGCTACAGATATGGTTGTCCTTCTGGAAAGTTCTCCCATCTCGACAGAGAAACTCTGGAGCTCTGTCAGAGTGACCATCGGGTTCTTGGTCACCTCCCTGACCAAGGCCCTTCTCCCCCGATTGCTCAGTTTGGCCGGGTGGCCAGCTATAGGAAGAGTCTTGGTGGTTCTAAACTTCTTCCATTTAAGAATGCAGGAGGCCACTGTTTTTGGACTTTCAATGCTGCAGACATTTTTTGGTACCCTTCCCCAGATCTGTGCCTCGGCACAATCTTGTCTCGGAGCTCTACAGACAATTCCTTTGAAAAGAAATGGGGGTCCCCGCTGAAAAAGTTTGAATACCACTGCTCTGCGAGTATTACAGGATGAGGTAAGAGGTAGGCCTCTATACAGTTGTTTAAATCAGTATGAGATTACTAGTCTCACGTTGATCACACCACATCTGCCGGGGTTTAGGTTATGAGATCATTAATACGGAGCCACATTCACTTGAAATGGATGCCTAAAGGGCATTGATGGTTCACATGTTTGTGTTTATGAGCATTCCATTAACAACTTCTTGTCTTTTCTTCGCAGAAGGAGGAGGAAGATGAGGACAACCGGTTATCAGAGGAGGCGGAGCAATACTTTGTCGAGAATCAGGACGAGGAGATCCATGGACCAATGACGGATCAGCCAGAGGGAACCGCTACCACCCCCCACTCCACGGACACCTATCAGGTTGAGAAAGAGGCCAAGGCCACGCCTACTGCCATCAGGGTCCCAGCCATTGTCACGACAACAACCTAACTGACTTCTGGAGAGATGATTATGTGTTGTCCATATTTGTTTTGTTTTAATTTGTCAAGGAGGTGGAGGCGCTCTGTGGTCTGTCTCTCTGATAGTGCTGAACGATTAACCGAAATTTCTCTAGAGATAAATCAGATCCAGACTGAACTGTGCGATGTAGTACGGCGTTGTAGTTTCCAACAGGCCAATATTCTACATAGTTTAGCATGTAAAACGTGGTAATTAACTATAATACCCATAATCCATTTCGCATCTGCTTGTCCGGTCTGTTTCTTTTACTGCTTCTACAGAAGAGAGAAGAATGCGAGATTGTGAGGTGATATAGAGAGCAGCTGTTGCTTCGCGAGGTATCTCTACCTGAAAATACATGATCTAAGTGATTGATATTGGTAGAAATCACTTGGTATTCAGCCGTCAAACGTATGCCTTATTTACTTTTTAAGAACAACTTAAATAGTGATTTTGTCAGGCAGCAGCTCTATAGATATGATGACTTGGAATTGAATATAAATGAATCAAATAAAACAAATGTAATATACACAACTGAAATATTTGAATAAAGTAATGTGAATAAATTATGGTTAATAAGTGATGGGCAGTCACTACCATCATGGGACTTTTATTAATAGTTTTATTCTGTGTTACAGCATTCAACCCACATAATGCATATTGCATTTTATGTTTGCAAAAATGATTGAAACCGAAATTGAAAACCATGATTATTTTTTAAATATCGAACCGAAACAGAACCGACCTGTAAAAACACTAATCGCTCAGCACTACTCTCTGAGCTCACATTTGGTTGTGGATATGAAGGAGCCATCTATAAACCTGGGAGTCAGACCTGCTACTGCTTTAGCCCACGCCTCTGTCATGCCATTAATACCAGACTACAAAGAACTATGACAACAAACAGCAAAAGACAATGACAGAGTAGCGACAAAGAAGTTTGTTTGAGTCGGTTGAAGCAGAAGCTGATCCGACTACAGGGCTAGCCTTCAGTGGGCAGTGCAGTGCCACTGTCCTTTCTGTAATCCTATAGTACAGGCACAGTGTGGTACGGTAGTAGTACTGTATCGTTTAACTATGTGTCTCCAGTGGCCTTACCCCTAACTGGAGGCTGGTCCTAACATTCCAACCTTGTGTCTATCTATCTGGTGCCTCTGAAGGGCTGTGTTCTTTTTAGCCTAAACCACAGAGCCAAGTAGTAGCCTAAACCTTAATGCACTCGAACACAGGAAGCCTTCCTCCTTTATACACTACTACTAGCATGTCACTCGTTTTAATTTAGACAACATTTGTTTAAATACTTGGTTGAGCACTGACCTAAACATGGTGTGTTGTTTCTCTGTGTAGCATTACTGGCTTGTGGTCACTTGGTGACTTGTAATTTGGAACATCTTTTCAGGCTATTGGTGTAGCTGAGATTTTGTAAAGGGAGTATAATCTATGTCATATTTGTTTTTACTAGTCCATTGGCCTAATGCACAGTTGCCCTTGTTGTAAAGGAACTTATGTTAAACATTCTTTTGATATTCACATATTTATTATTATTTTTGTATTTTCTGAGCACTTTTTTACAACCTACTTTATGTAACAACACCTTGATAAACTGTTAATAAATATACTTAACTATGCTTTAACTACAGTATTTGCTCATCTGTCTGTCATGTTGGCCAGTCAGCTAGGATCCGTGGTGGATTCTCTCTGGCTCATGTGGTGGTACTGTGTCTGTGAGTGAGTGAGTGACACGTGATTGTCTTTTGTCTTTATTGGTTAACAAAGACTTCTGTGTCCTTTTCTAGAACTGCTTGAGGTGACATTCTGTTGGCTAACCTCCCAATGCAGCCAATCCCAGGTCAGGTCAGTGTGGGCTTCTCTCTCTAGTCCAGAATGACCTACAGCTATGACCTCTCTGTCAACATTAAGAGATAGCTAGAAAACCATACACCGTGACCTGCTGATCTCCATTCACTTACCATAGAACATATAGTGTCTCATAGGAGAATGTAGGAGTGATTTCTCTATGGATTATAATAGCCAAAAGTAACCGTATATTTACTTTATACACCATATTGGCAATTCAGCCATTTTAGGCTAAGCTTATTCATACTTTGTTATGGCACTGTAGTTCTGGGTGGTTGTACCATGGTGAGACAGACAGTTCATCGTTACTCAGCGTTGCGTAGCGTATGGGGGTCTGTGCCGTGAAAGCATCCAGCCAAACTACACAAGGACAGCCTTATACTGCAAACAAACCCTCAGTCATCCCACTGTCCAGTCAGCACGGCCGGACACAGTGACATTCACGAACAGTTCACTACGGCAACAAAGAAGCTATAGACAGACAGAGTGGCACTCATACACCAGACTGAGACAGGCAGTGGATCATGATGTATTTTGGGGTTTAGATGATATGTTAGAGTAACAGCTCTGTAACTATTGGGTGACCAACCGAGACTGGCTATACACTGTCATTCCACTAGATTCTAGAAATTCTAATCTAGTTACCAAATACTGGCAATACACAAATATTCCACTAGAGGGTGCTATTGTACAATTATAAAGGAGGCTGAGGGGTTACTGTGAGACAACAATAGAGCTCGCCATCTTGTAGTTCTAAAAAACAGAAATGAGTTACCTCTGGTTTGTTCAGCCATTGCTATGGGGGTAATGAATGGGGAAAGAATGGGGTTTTGGGATAAACGCCGAAAATAAGGTCTGAGGTTAACACGGGTTTAGGATAATATCAGTCAGTTAACATGACCTCTGAATTATGAAGCCTTTATGTGCTTCATGTGCTTGTTTTGATTACACAAATACTTCACAATTCACAAAAAGTGATAGCTGAGGAAGATTATCTTTTAGAACAATACGTATAAAATATTCAAAGCCTGTTGGAAGTCTGTTTGGTTTGTCAGTTGTGTGTGAAGAGAAGAGAAGATCCTCTTATTCCCTGGCCTGAGCTTGGCAGACATTGATAAACACAGCAGTCATCTGGGACAGTGTATGTGATAATGTGTGTGATTAAGGAGGGAAAATCCATATTAACGCCACAATGCCATTTCTTGTGTGTGTACGTGTGTGTTTGCATGCATGCGTCAAATATTTGCTTGTACTTTATATCTCAAATATTTACATATATCTCAGTCTGGGAACAACACGTGTATCTTCCTCATTTCACTCATCCAGCCATTGTACCTTAGCCTGGTCCCACTGTATGGCATGACAACTCCAGTTTAAAGGAGTTGGCTGCAGCACATAGAGTAGTATAGGACCAGACGAATGGTAGGCCTTCTAGCTCTCATAGCTGATGTAACTACATCCTCTAGTTCCAGATGGCACAGTAATCACTAGAGCAGACTCTTTAATAGGAGGGCATAGCAGAGTTGGACAGCTACCTGCTTAGCCAACCAGCCCAGCCAGACGCCCACTGGCTTCATAATTCATAGAGGTCATGTTAACTGACTGATAATATCCTAAACCCGTGTTAACCTCAGACCTTATTTTCAGCGTTTATCCCAGAGATGAGAATAGCAGCAGCCACCCCCCTCTCTGCCTCCTCCACAGTGGGCCTCTGCTGCGGTCAGCCAAGCCTCTTATTTAGGCCCTACTGTCAGTCAGAGGAGAAGGGAATTTCCACACCACTCAGTCGTGTGTGCATGTCTGTCTGTCTGTCTGTGTGTACGTGCGTGAATGCTTCCTTATAAGGTTACTAACAGCCTGACTAAAACCGTGGTCTCCTCTTCTTCCCTGTCTCTCCTGGGGCAAAACAACATAGAATAAGAATACTACAAACCTGGAATGGAAGTCTTGGAGCTGAGGAACACCCTTCAAGAACATTTTACCACATTCCTACAGACTAAATGGAGGAAAGAGACAACATGCATGATAGTGGGTATTGCGCAGTTTCATGCAAAGTGTTATTGTGTCCAACTTTTCAACTTTGCATGTTACATTCTAGTCATAATCTGAAGTTTATTGCTTTGAATTGTATACTTTGCATACTGCTAGGAGAAGACTGGTCTTCCAGTAACATGAGGCACATTCCATACGTTGATCCAATAAAAGCAGCATAACGTAGCAACCTAAACCGCATGGTAGTATTTCTTTAATAGTTCTTATGACTTCAAATGATTTTTAATGGCATCAAAGGCCAAATGAAATGGGGATTATTTTAGATCCTTAATGAGTACCATATAGGCTGTTGTTTTGTTGTCGTGCAAGCAGGCTGTTTTGTAATAGGTCAATGTTGCTTGTCTGGTCAGACTTGCTAAGTGCGTTCTTCAGTAGCGTTAATGGCACAGTCTGTACAAGTGCACTTCACACACACAACCCTGGTCTGGAAAGTCCCTGACACCACTGATCTGCACTGCCTCCTTTCTGCACAGCCTACACACAGCAGCAAGGCTGCTAACATACAGTAGGTGCCACCATAGCTGACACATAATATGCAACCATGCATTCACAAACTATACTGACCTGCAGCTGCTGACATATTCATGGACCAGATGTCCATTAAACCAGAAACCAATTATAAAGCCCTGGCTAACACTGTTTCTCATCAGACATGGCAGAGAAATTCTAGGTGTGTGCCCTATTCCCTATATAGTGCACTACTTTTGACCAGAGCCCTATGGGTGTCATGAATAGAGTACGATTTGGGATGCACCCTCTGCAGTGTGTAATGAGAAACACTACTTCACTAATTCACAGAGCAAGGTGCCAAATGACCGTTGACCTCTAGTAGGACTTTTAAATCCTGATTTGGCCACTGCAGATCTCTCTGAAATCCCCCAGACTTTCCCTCCACCACCTTTCATCCTTTATACCAGCTTGCAGCAGATAATGTGCTTCACAGACTGAGACTGAGACTGACTCCCATGCATCCGCCAATTGCTCTGAGTCTGCAATTGGTGGCCTGACTAGGAGTAGAACTTGAGCTGGTGCTGGCTCTGCCTCTGTCTGTGTGTAGTAGGATTGGCCTAGGGCTGGTACTGGCTCTGTTTATGTCCAGCTAAAGTGATTGTCCAGATTCAGAGCAGGGCAGAGCGGAGGCCAATAGCACTACTATACCGTGGAGAAGGGCGGGGGTTCTGGGTAGTTCTGGGCCAGCTGTATGTAGTACAAATAGACCAGATGCAGATCTGTGATAGTTTGAAGTTGAACAGGGGGAATTCCTCTCTGTGCCGCCACACGTTGTTTAGTATAATGATTCCCTGAAGAAGTCAGAACAAAGGGAGGTGCTCGCTTTCCTCCGTTAATCATTCATCTCCCCATCCTTCCCCCAATTCTATGCATCTCTCCTCAGCTTCCTCACAGATAGACAGTGAGACAGACAAACAGATGGACAGACGGAGGCGCGGGACCAAGGCCTTTGTGTTGGGAGGTTGAAAGGGCCAGATATAAAAGCACCAGTCAATGTAAATATACTGCATCTGAGGGAGAGACAAGCTCTGTCTTCAGCTTCAGAGGTATAAAGTGCAATACCCTAAGGTCTTACACCTCACCACGTGTCCTCTCCTCACTCTGGTTAGGGAAGAATGAAAAGAATCTCCCCGCAGCGCCTCGCTGCATGCAGCTACAAACACAGCCACTCAAAGCCTTAACTCGCCATGAAAATCCAGTACAAAAAATGTGAATAACAGTTTAGACTTTAATGAGTGTGGCTAGCGGGTAATCATACCCACCTGCGCTAAAAATATGTATGGTTTTACCGCCCCATGTTGCGTGGGTTGTTGTAAAGCACAACAAAAGCAGGGAATTTCCTCCTGTCCCACTCAGGAGGTTTGTAGTCCTTTTCATCATCCTTTTGCCCTGGACAAGATGTTCCGATTGTCCAACTCTCAAATGCACTTCAATGACACTGTCTGGCTCTACAAAGAAAAGTGTTCCTCTCCTCACATTCTTCTATATCTATATCTATATATGTTGTCTTGTATTCTGTTGATCTCTGCAATAATTCTAATCTACTGAGGAAAAACCCCTGGCCACCAGACTTAAGAAACTAAGATAATTAAGAAATTGAAGGTAAATAGTTAGGGTGAATGAAGCCTTCCTTGCCAGGCTCATGGTGATACCATAGTAGTGTAGGTCTACTGTCATGGTGAAGACATGTGGTTTGGATTGCGGCTAGGGAATGGTGAGATTTGGGTGTTGTGAAAATGTTGGACCAGGAAGTACTCCAAGCCTTGGTTGTGGGTGGGAGGGAGAGCTACAGTATGTCCCACACTACATTTTTTTATTTAACTAGGAAAGTCAGTTAAGAACAAACTATTATTTACAGTGGTTAGGCCTACATGAATAGTCCCACTAGCTAGGCCTACATGAATAGTCCCACTAGCTAGGCCTACATGAATAGTCCCACTAGCTAGGCCTACATGAATAGTCCCACTAGCTAGGCCTACATGAATAGTCCCACTAGCTAGGCCTACATGAATAGTCCCACTAGCTAGGCCTACGCGTTTTCTTACGTTACAGCCTAATTCTAAAATTGATTAAATAGTTTTTTTCCCCCTCATCAATCAACACACAATACTCCATAATGACAAAGCAACAACTGTTTTTATAATTTTTGCAAATGTATTAAAAAAAACTGCAATATCACATTTACATACAGTACCAGTAAAACGTTTTGACACACCTACTGAAGACATCACAACTATGAAATAACACATATGGAATCATGTAGTATCCAGAAAAGTGTTAAACAAGTAAAAATATATTTGATATTTGATATTTTCAAGTAGCCACCCTACTGCTTGATAACAGCTTTGCACAGGGAAGGGGTCTGAATACTTTCCAAATGCACTGTAGACTGTATATAAATCTAACATTGGGCATATGATTCTGACCTCTGTTGATTTCTACTGTGTTAAATTACCTAAGTTTCCACTTGGGACAAATCAAGGATCTCAATAATTACGTTGGCTTTTACTCGAAAGACAAAATTGCCCATGTGTTTTCTTTTGTTTTAAAGGGAGGGAGCCTGTTCCTTTGTGAGAACAACTTATGTAATTGCTGGCTACAGTAAAACGGTAGTAAAACATCCTCTTGATCGTTCATGGGTGTGGTTGCGATAGTAGAGTAGAGACCTAGGCCATAGTATATGTGCGTGCGTGCGTGCGTGTGCGCGCGTGTGTGTGCGTGCGCGTGCGCGTGTGTGCATGCTGTGTTTTCTAAAGACACAAAAATAACCCAGTGTTGTTTCCTCCCTCCCTGACCTCACCCATAAGTCCATGTAGTGGGACATACAGTGCCTTCAGAAAGTATTCATACCCCTTGACTTATTCTACATTTTGTTGTGTTACAGCCAGAATTTAAAATGTATTAAATTGTTTTCTCTCTCTCACCCATCTACACACAATACCCCATAATGAGAAAGTAAAAACATGTTTTTAGACATTTTTGCAAATTTTGTGAAAATTAAATACGGAAATATCTAATTTACATACAGTACCAGTCAAAAGTTTGGATACACCTACTCATTCAAGGGTTTTTCTTTATTTTTATTATTTTCTACATTGTAGAATAATAGGGAATACATCAAAACTATGAAATAACAGATATGGAATCATGTAGTAACCAAAAAAGTGTTATATTTAATATGTATTTTATATTTGAGATTCTTCAAAGTATCCACCCTTTGCCTTGACGACTGCATTGCACACTCTTGGCATTCTCTGAACCAGCTTCATTCCAAACCATCTGAATTAGGTTGAGGTCGGGTGATTGTTGAGGCCAGGTCATCTGATGCAGCACTCCATCACTCTCCCTCTTGGTAAAATAGCCCTTACACAGCCTGAAGGTGTGTTAGGTCATTGTCGTGTTGAAAATCAAATGATAGTCCCACTAAGGGCAAACCAGATGGGAATGGCGTATCACTGCAGAATGCTGTAGTAGCCATGCTGGTTAAGTGTGCCTTGAATTCTAAATAAATAACCAACAGTGTCACCAGCAAAGCACCCCCACACCATCACACCTCCTCCATGCTTCACGGTGGGAACCACACATGCAGAGATCACCTACTTGGCGTCTCAACAAAGACACGGCGGTTGGAACCAAAAATTGCAAATTTGACTCATCAGACCAGGATGAGGACAGATTTCTACCGGTCTAATGTCCATTGCTCGTGTTTCTTGGCCCAAGCAAGTCTCTTGTTCTTATTGGTGTCTTTCAGTAGTGGTTTCTTTGCAGCAATTTGACCATGAAGGCCTGATTCACACAGTCTCCTCTGAACAGTTGATGTTGAGATGTGTCTGTTACTTGAACTCTGTGAAGCATTTATTTGGGCTGAAATTTCTGAGGCTGTTAACTCTAATGAACTTATCCTCTGCAGCAGAGGTAACTCTGGGTCTTCCTTTCCTGTGGCGGTCCTCATGAGAGCCAGTTCCATCATAGCGCTTGATTATTTTTGCGACTGCACTTGAAGAAACTTTCAAAGTACTTGAAAGATTCCGGATTGACTGACCTTCATGTCTTAAAGTAATGATGGACTGTTGTTTCTCTTTGCTTTCCATAATATGGACTTGGTCTTTTACCAAATAGGGCTATCGTCTGTATACCACCCCTACCTTGTCACAAAATAACCGAATGGCTCAAAAGCATTAAGAAGGAAAGAAATTCCACAAATTAACTTTTAACAAGGCACACCTATTAATTGAAATGCATTCCAGGTGACTACCTCATGAAGCTGGTTGAGAGAATGCCAAGAGTATGCAAAGCTGTCATCAAGGCAAAGGGTGGCTATTTGAAGAATCTCAAATATAAAATATATTTTGATTTGTTTAACACTGTTCTGGTTACTACATGATTCCATATGTGTTATTTCATAGTGTTGATGTCTTCACTATTATTCTACGATGTAGAAAATAGTAAAAATAAGGAAAAACCCTGGGATTAGTAGGTGTGTCCAAACTTTTGACTGATACTGTAAGTATTCACATCTCGAGTCAATACATGTTAGAATCACATTTGGCAGCGATTACAGCTGTGAGTCTTTCTGGGTAAGTCTCTAACATTGGGGTGGCAGGTAGCCTAGGGGTTAGAGTGTTGGACTAGTAACTGAAAGGTTGCAAGATCAAATCCCTGAGCTGACAAGGTAAAAATCTGTCATTCCCCTGAACAAGGCAATTAACCCACCGTTCCTAGGCAGTCATTAAAAATAAGAATTTGTTCTTAACTGACTTGCCTTGTTAAATAAAGGTAAAATGAGAACATTGTAGATTTGGCCTTTTGTTTTAGGTTATTTTCCTGCTGAAAGTTGAATTCATCTCCCAGTGTCTGGTTGAAAGCAGACTGAACTAGGTTTTCCTTTAGAATTTTTATTCTGTTTATTTTATGATCCTGAAAAACTCCCCAGTCCTTAACAATTACAAGCATACACATCATGATGCAGCCACCACTATACTTGGAAAGTGGTACTCAGTAATGTGATGTATTGGATTTGCCTCAAACATAAGACTTTGTATTCAGGACAAAAAAAAATGTTGTATTACCTGCCTCGTTGCAAACAGGATGCATGTTTAGGATGCATTCAGCGCATCCACTTGTGCTGCGTCAGAACAACCTGCGTTTACACATGCAGCCCAATTCTGATATTTTGGCCAATTATTAGCGAAAGAGCTGATCTGATTGGTCAAAAGACCAATTAGTGGAAAAAGTTAAGAATTGTGTAAACGCAGCCAGAGACTGCTGTGTAAACGCAGCCAGAGACTGCTATATTTCTGTGAAAAAGAGGAATTCTGGCCAAGCTTTAATGATACATACAACGATACAATGATACATATGTGTCGACATTGTGCAACGGCATTACCTAACTGGTAGTTGTTAGCCATGTGACCATAGAAAGAACATCTGCTTTGCTTTTGGTCATTCTACAGTAAGAACACCTGAGCACCTCCACAGAAGTTCCTCTTTCTCAGAAACAGGGTATACCAGATAAACATCTTTCCCTCCTGATTAATTCCAAGAAGGAGATGTGCCATACCCGTGAGCACGGTGGGAAATTCCCTGACAAAATTCCGGAGCTCCTCTTTGCGAGAGCGTGCACATGCCTGTGTTTTTTGAAACATCATCCAAAAAAGAACGTTGAATGTGCAGTTGAGGAGAAGTGTTTGGAAGATCCAGCCAAGAAACTATAAATATTCCCTGTTTAAATATGTTATTTACATAGATGCCCATTTCTACAGCTCCTTCCCTTTAGTAGGGATGTGTGGGAGCAGGAAAGCAAAGAAAATATAAAATATATACACTACCGTTCAAAAGTTTGGGGTCGCATAGAAATGTCCTTGTTTTTGAAAGAAAAGCGCATTTTTTGTCCATTAAAATAACATCAAATTGATCAGAAATACAGTGTAGACATTGTTAATGTTGTAAATCACTATTATAGCTGGATACAGCTGGTTTTTAATGGAATATCTACAGAGACGTACAGAGTCCCATTATCAGCAATTTCTTTAAAAAAAACAAGGACATTTCTAAGTGACTCCAAACTTTTGCACGGTAGTGTAGATAGAAGAAGAGAAGGAGAAGGAGGAGGAGTTCATCGTGAGGATTAAGACAAAGAAAACCTTCAGTTGGTTCTAGTTTTAACCTCCCAAAAAACTATTTGCACCATTATGCTAATCTATAAAGAATTCAATGTTTGCTTGGTCATCAAAATTCTATTAATCGACTGGATTACACTCCAAATACCAATTTATAGTTAATTTATAGGCCTAGTCTAGCAACAATGACTAGAATAGATGACTGGCACAGTTTGACTACTGGCACATGACGTGCAGTCTTCGTCATCACCAACACACTCTTACTGTGGGAGTGGACGGGAGGATCTCTCCCTCCAAATTCCCCTTGTATTCCCATGTAGTAGTCATGACCTTAACCAGGCTAAAGCAGCACGCTGCCCACCGCTGCCAAGTATACATCTGATTCTATTCCTGGATGATTATCTCAGTGCATACCCAAATGTGGTGCTTGAGGGAAACTTTCCTTTCATACTGTTGCCGGTTTAATTATTGAATTAAATGAAAACGTTAGTGTATGCTAGGGGGGATTTGGGGAGCGTAAAGTTCAGTATGCACGCGACTCACGTTCTCCACTATGTGAAGATATGTGACTCATCATGTTCTCCACTGTGTGCCGATATGTGACTCATCATGTTCTCCACTGTGTGCCTATATGTGACTCATCATGTTCTCCACTGTGTGCCGATATGTGGCTCATCATGTTCTCCACTGTGTGCCGATATGTGACTCATCATGTTCTCCACTGTGTGCCGATATGTGACTCATCATGTTCTCCACTGTATGCCAATATGTGACTCATCATGTTCTCCACTGTGTGCCGATATGTGACGCATCATGTTCTCCACTGTGTGCCGATATGTGACTCATCATGTTCTCCACTGTGTGCCGATATGTGACTCATCATGTTCTCCACTGTATGCCAATATGTGACTCATCATGTTCTCCACTGTGTGCCGATATGTGACGCATCATGTTCTCCACTGTATGCCAATATGTGACTCATCATGTTCTCCACTGTGTGCCGATATGTGACGCATCATGTTCTCCACTGTGTGCCGATATGTGACGCATCATGTTCTCCACTGTGTGCCTATATGTGACTCATCATGTTCTCTACTGTGTGCCGTTATGTGGCTCATCATGTTCTCCACTGTGTGCCGATATGTGACTCATCATGTTCTCCACTGTGTGCCGATATGTGACTCATCATGTTCTCCACTGTATGCCAATATGTGACTCATCATGTTCTCCACTGTGTGCCGATATGTGACGCATCATGTTCTCCACTGTGTGCCGATATGTGACTCATCATGTTCTCCACTGTGTGCCGATATGTGACTCATCATGTTCTCCACTGTATGCCAATATGTGACTCATCATGTTCTCCACTGTGTGCCGATATGTGACGCATCATGTTCTCCACTGTATGCCAATATGTGACTCATCATGTTCTCCACTGTGTGCCGATATGTGACGCATCATGTTCTCCACTGTGTGCCGATATGTGACGCATCATGTTCTCCACTGTGTGCCTATATGTGACTCATCATGTTCTCTACTGTGTGCCGTTATGTGGCTCATCATGTTCTCCACTGTGTGCCTATATGTGACTCATCATGTTCTCCACTGTGTGCCGATATGTGACTCATCATGTTCTCCACTGTGTGCCAATATGTGACTCATCATGTTCTCCACTGTGTGCCGATATGTGGCTCATCATGTTTTCTACTGTGTTTCCTTCTCACTCTCTCACTTTGCCTCTGCATCCCAGCCTTCTGCACCCACAAACTGCCAACCAATGGCATAACTAGGGTTGCAAAGCTACAGGTAATTTACCAAAGTTACCGGCATCTTCAGTAATTTTGGTAATTAACAGGTAGTCTATGGCAATCTATGGTAATTTTTGTAATTTATGCTTGAATAACTTAAAAAGAAAATATGAATGTATAGTATTCATTTTTTATATCTATGTCCGTATTGTCCATGAGTTTCTAGCAGATAGACCATATGGGAGAGAAAATAGCTCTTCCAACTATTTACTTTTTTCATAACTGCCACTAGTTTGAAGCCAAAACATTGACAACAAATACATATTTACATTGTAAAATAAATAAAAGTCTGTAAAAATATATAAAGGATATTTCATCCTGAAACTCTCATATTTAACACCAATGGTATTCTCTAAATTGATGGTTTATATTTGGGATAGTTTTACAGCTTTGTCATTCTATTTTTTATTTGTACATTTTATTGAATTATTTTACATACTTTGCATGTGATAAAGCCAGAGAGAGGGCCAGAGATAATGACAGACACATGTGATAATCTATAGTACCTCAAAGGGACACTCGATATGTAACGGTAGCCTTCCCTCTCTTCACTAGAAGAGGGGGTGGAACAGGGATCAGACCAACACGCAGCGTAGCCAGTGCTCAACATGTTTAATACGAACAATAAACGTGAACACTTAACAAATACAAAATAATAAATGTGGCAAACCGATACAGTCCTAGCTGGTGCATAGAAAACACAAAGACAGGAAACAACCACCCACAAATCCCCAACACAAAACAAGCCACCTTTATATGATTCCCAATCAGGGACAACGATTGACAGCTGCCTCTGATTGAGAACCATATTAGGCCGAACACAGAAACAGACGAACTAGACACACAACATAGAATGCCCACCCAGCTCACGTCCTGACCAACACTAAAACAAGCAAAACACACAAGAACTATGGTCAGAACGTGACAGTACCCCCCTCCTGAGGTGCGGACTCCGAACGCACCCCCTAAAACTCAAGGGGAGGGTCTGGGTGGGCCTCTGTCCGCGGTGGCGGCTCCGGCGCAGGACGAGGCCACCACTCCACCATTGTCTTTGTCCCCCTCCTTAGCGTCCTTTGAGTGGCGACCCTCGCCCCTGACCTTGGCCTAGGAACCTTCACAAAGGTCCCCCCTAGATTGAGGAGACAGCTCAGGACAGAGAGGTAGCTCAGGACAGAGAGGTAGCTCAGGACAGAGAGGTAGCTCAGGACAGAGGGGCAACTCCGGACTGAAGGGCAGCTCCGGACAGAGAGGCAGCTCTGGACTGAATGGCAGCTCCGGACTGAATGGCAGCTCCGGACTGAGTGGCAGCTCCGGACTGAGTGGCAGCTCATGACTGGAAGGCAGCTCATGACTGGAAGGCAGCTCATGACTGGAGGGCAGCTCATGACTGGAGGGCAGCTCATGACTGGAGGACAGCTCATGACTGGAGGGCAGCTCATGACTGGAGAGCAGCTCATGACTGGCGGGCGGCTCCGGCAGCTCCCGACTGGCGGGCGGCTCTGGCGGCTCCCGACTGGCGGGCGGCTCTGGCGGCTCCTGACTGGCGGGCGGCTCTGGCGGCTCCTGACTGGCGGGCGGCTCTGGCGGCTCCTGACTGACGGACGGCTCTAGCGGCTCCTGACTGACGGACGGCTCTAGCGGCTCCTGACTGACGGACGGCTCTAACGGCTCGGGACAGACGGGCGGCTCTGACGGCTCGGGACAGACGGGCGGCTCAGACGGCGCTGGGCAGACGGATGGCTCAGATGGCGCTGGGCAGACGGATGGCTCAGATGGCGCTGGGCAGACGGATGGCTCAGATGGCGCTGGGCAGACGGATGGCTCAGATGGCGCTGGGCAGGCAGGCAGCTCAGACTGCGCTGGGCAGGCAGGCAGCTCAGACGGCCCTGGGCAGGCAGGCAGCTCAGACGGCGCTGGGCAGGCAGGTAGCTCAGACTGCGCTGGGCAGGCAGGCAGCTCAGACGGCGCTGGGCAGGCAGCTCAGACGGCGCTGGGCAGGCAGCCGACTCTGACCTGCTGAGGCGCACAGTAGGCCTGGTGCGTGGTACCGGCACTGGGTTGTTGTAAAGCACAACAAAAGCAGGGAATTTCCTCCTGTCCCACTCAGGAGGTTTGTAGTCCTTTTCATCATCCTTTTGCCCTGGACAAGATGTTCCGATTGTCCAACTCTCAAATGCACTTCAATGACACTGTCTGGCTCTACAAAGAAAAGTGTTCCTCTCCTCACATTCTTCTATATCTATATCTATATATGTTGTCTTGTATTCTGTTGATCTCTGCAATAATTCTAATCTACTGAGGAAAAACCCCTGGCCACCAGACTTAAGAAACTAAGATAATTAAGAAATTGAAGGTAAATAGTTAGGGTGAATGAAGCCTTCCTTGCCAGGCTCATGGTGATACCATAGTAGTGTAGGTCTACTGTCATGGTGAAGACATGTGGTTTGGATTGCGGCTAGGGAATGGTGAGATTTGGGTGTTGTGAAAATGTTGGACCAGGAAGTACTCCAAGCCTTGGTTGTGGGTGGGAGGGAGAGCTACAGTATGTCCCACACTACATTTTTTTATTTAACTAGGAAAGTCAGTTAAGAACAAACTATTATTTACAGTGGTTAGGCCTACATGAATAGTCCCACTAGCTAGGCCTACATGAATAGTCCCACTAGCTAGGCCTACATGAATAGTCCCACTAGCTAGGCCTACATGAATAGTCCCACTAGCTAGGCCTACATGAATAGTCCCACTAGCTAGGCCTACATGAATAGTCCCACTAGCTAGGCCTACGCGTTTTCTTACGTTACAGCCTAATTCTAAAATTGATTAAATAGTTTTTTTCCCCCTCATCAATCAACACACAATACTCCATAATGACAAAGCAACAACTGTTTTTATAATTTTTGCAAATGTATTAAAAAAAACTGCAATATCACATTTACATACAGTACCAGTAAAACGTTTTGACACACCTACTGAAGACATCACAACTATGAAATAACACATATGGAATCATGTAGTATCCAGAAAAGTGTTAAACAAGTAAAAATATATTTGATATTTGATATTTTCAAGTAGCCACCCTACTGCTTGATAACAGCTTTGCACAGGGAAGGGGTCTGAATACTTTCCAAATGCACTGTAGACTGTATATAAATCTAACATTGGGCATATGATTCTGACCTCTGTTGATTTCTACTGTGTTAAATTACCTAAGTTTCCACTTGGGACAAATCAAGGATCTCAATAATTACGTTGGCTTTTACTCGAAAGACAAAATTGCCCATGTGTTTTCTTTTGTTTTAAAGGGAGGGAGCCTGTTCCTTTGTGAGAACAACTTATGTAATTGCTGGCTACAGTAAAACGGTAGTAAAACATCCTCTTGATCGTTCATGGGTGTGGTTGCGATAGTAGAGTAGAGACCTAGGCCATAGTATATGTGCGTGCGTGCGTGCGTGTGCGCGCGTGTGTGTGCGTGCGCGTGCGCGTGTGTGCATGCTGTGTTTTCTAAAGACACAAAAATAACCCAGTGTTGTTTCCTCCCTCCCTGACCTCACCCATAAGTCCATGTAGTGGGACATACAGTGCCTTCAGAAAGTATTCATACCCCTTGACTTATTCTACATTTTGTTGTGTTACAGCCAGAATTTAAAATGTATTAAATTGTTTTCTCTCTCTCACCCATCTACACACAATACCCCATAATGAGAAAGTAAAAACATGTTTTTAGACATTTTTGCAAATTTTGTGAAAATTAAATACGGAAATATCTAATTTACATACAGTACCAGTCAAAAGTTTGGATACACCTACTCATTCAAGGGTTTTTCTTTATTTTTATTATTTTCTACATTGTAGAATAATAGGGAATACATCAAAACTATGAAATAACAGATATGGAATCATGTAGTAACCAAAAAAGTGTTATATTTAATATGTATTTTATATTTGAGATTCTTCAAAGTATCCACCCTTTGCCTTGACGACTGCATTGCACACTCTTGGCATTCTCTGAACCAGCTTCATTCCAAACCATCTGAATTAGGTTGAGGTCGGGTGATTGTTGAGGCCAGGTCATCTGATGCAGCACTCCATCACTCTCCCTCTTGGTAAAATAGCCCTTACACAGCCTGAAGGTGTGTTAGGTCATTGTCGTGTTGAAAATCAAATGATAGTCCCACTAAGGGCAAACCAGATGGGAATGGCGTATCACTGCAGAATGCTGTAGTAGCCATGCTGGTTAAGTGTGCCTTGAATTCTAAATAAATAACCAACAGTGTCACCAGCAAAGCACCCCCACACCATCACACCTCCTCCATGCTTCACGGTGGGAACCACACATGCAAAGATCACCTACTTGGCGTCTCAACAAAGACACGGCGGTTGGAACCAAAAATTGCAAATTTGACTCATCAGACCAGGATGAGGACAGATTTCTACCGGTCTAATGTCCATTGCTCGTGTTTCTTGGCCCAAGCAAGTCTCTTGTTCTTATTGGTGTCTTTCAGTAGTGGTTTCTTTGCAGCAATTTGACCATGAAGGCCTGATTCACACAGTCTCCTCTGAACAGTTGATGTTGAGATGTGTCTGTTACTTGAACTCTGTGAAGCATTTATTTGGGCTGAAATTTCTGAGGCTGTTAACTCTAATGAACTTATCCTCTGCAGCAGAGGTAACTCTGGGTCTTCCTTTCCTGTGGCGGTCCTCATGAGAGCCAGTTCCATCATAGCGCTTGATTATTTTTGCGACTGCACTTGAAGAAACTTTCAAAGTACTTGAAAGATTCCGGATTGACTGACCTTCATGTCTTAAAGTAATGATGGACTGTTGTTTCTCTTTGCTTTCCATAATATGGACTTGGTCTTTTACCAAATAGGGCTATCGTCTGTATACCACCCCTACCTTGTCACAAAATAACCGAATGGCTCAAAAGCATTAAGAAGGAAAGAAATTCCACAAATTAACTTTTAACAAGGCACACCTATTAATTGAAATGCATTCCAGGTGACTACCTCATGAAGCTGGTTGAGAGAATGCCAAGAGTATGCAAAGCTGTCATCAAGGCAAAGGGTGGCTATTTGAAGAATCTCAAATATAAAATATATTTTGATTTGTTTAACACTGTTCTGGTTACTACATGATTCCATATGTGTTATTTCATAGTGTTGATGTCTTCACTATTATTCTACGATGTAGAAAATAGTAAAAATAAGGAAAAACCCTGGGATTAGTAGGTGTGTCCAAACTTTTGACTGATACTGTAAGTATTCACATCTCGAGTCAATACATGTTAGAATCACATTTGGCAGCGATTACAGCTGTGAGTCTTTCTGGGTAAGTCTCTAACATTGGGGTGGCAGGTAGCCTAGGGGTTAGAGTGTTGGACTAGTAACTGAAAGGTTGCAAGATCAAATCCCTGAGCTGACAAGGTAAAAATCTGTCATTCCCCTGAACAAGGCAATTAACCCACCGTTCCTAGGCAGTCATTAAAAATAAGAATTTGTTCTTAACTGACTTGCCTTGTTAAATAAAGGTAAAATGAGAACATTGTAGATTTGGCCTTTTGTTTTAGGTTATTTTCCTGCTGAAAGTTGAATTCATCTCCCAGTGTCTGGTTGAAAGCAGACTGAACTAGGTTTTCCTTTAGAATTTTTATTCTGTTTATTTTATGATCCTGAAAAACTCCCCAGTCCTTAACAATTACAAGCATACACATCATGATGCAGCCACCACTATACTTGGAAAGTGGTACTCAGTAATGTGATGTATTGGATTTGCCTCAAACATAAGACTTTGTATTCAGGACAAAAAAAAATGTTGTATTACCTGCCTCGTTGCAAACAGGATGCATGTTTAGGATGCATTCAGCGCATCCACTTGTGCTGCGTCAGAACAACCTGCGTTTACACATGCAGCCCAATTCTGATATTTTGGCCAATTATTAGCGAAAGAGCTGATCTGATTGGTCAAAAGACCAATTAGTGGAAAAAGTTAAGAATTGTGTAAACGCAGCCAGAGACTGCTGTGTAAACGCAGCCAGAGACTGCTATATTTCTGTGAAAAAGAGGAATTCTGGCCAAGCTTTAATGATACATACAACGATACAATGATACATATGTGTCGACATTGTGCAACGGCATTACCTAACTGGTAGTTGTTAGCCATGTGACCATAGAAAGAACATCTGCTTTGCTTTTGGTCATTCTACAGTAAGAACACCTGAGCACCTCCACAGAAGTTCCTCTTTCTCAGAAACAGGGTATACCAGATAAACATCTTTCCCTCCTGATTAATTCCAAGAAGGAGATGTGCCATACCCGTGAGCACGGTGGGAAATTCCCTGACAAAATTCCGGAGCTCCTCTTTGCGAGAGCGTGCACATGCCTGTGTTTTTTGAAACATCATCCAAAAAAGAACGTTGAATGTGCAGTTGAGGAGAAGTGTTTGGAAGATCCAGCCAAGAAACTATAAATATTCCCTGTTTAAATATGTTATTTACATAGATGCCCATTTCTACAGCTCCTTCCCTTTAGTAGGGATGTGTGGGAGCAGGAAAGCAAAGAAAATATAAAATATATACACTACCGTTCAAAAGTTTGGGGTCGCATAGAAATGTCCTTGTTTTTGAAAGAAAAGCGCATTTTTTGTCCATTAAAATAACATCAAATTGATCAGAAATACAGTGTAGACATTGTTAATGTTGTAAATCACTATTATAGCTGGATACAGCTGGTTTTTAATGGAATATCTACAGAGACGTACAGAGTCCCATTATCAGCAATTTCTTTAAAAAAAACAAGGACATTTCTAAGTGACTCCAAACTTTTGCACGGTAGTGTAGATAGAAGAAGAGAAGGAGAAGGAGGAGGAGTTCATCGTGAGGATTAAGACAAAGAAAACCTTCAGTTGGTTCTAGTTTTAACCTCCCAAAAAACTATTTGCACCATTATGCTAATCTATAAAGAATTCAATGTTTGCTTGGTCATCAAAATTCTATTAATCGACTGGATTACACTCCAAATACCAATTTATAGTTAATTTATAGGCCTAGTCTAGCAACAATGACTAGAATAGATGACTGGCACAGTTTGACTACTGGCACATGACGTGCAGTCTTCGTCATCACCAACACACTCTTACTGTGGGAGTGGACGGGAGGATCTCTCCCTCCAAATTCCCCTTGTATTCCCATGTAGTAGTCATGACCTTAACCAGGCTAAAGCAGCACGCTGCCCACCGCTGCCAAGTATACATCTGATTCTATTCCTGGATGATTATCTCAGTGCATACCCAAATGTGGTGCTTGAGGGAAACTTTCCTTTCATACTGTTGCCGGTTTAATTATTGAATTAAATGAAAACGTTAGTGTATGCTAGGGGGGATTTGGGGAGCGTAAAGTTCAGTATGCACGCGACTCACGTTCTCCACTATGTGAAGATATGTGACTCATCATGTTCTCCACTGTGTGCCGATATGTGACTCATCATGTTCTCCACTGTGTGCCTATATGTGACTCATCATGTTCTCCACTGTGTGCCGATATGTGGCTCATCATGTTCTCCACTGTGTGCCGATATGTGACTCATCATGTTCTCCACTGTGTGCCGATATGTGACTCATCATGTTCTCCACTGTATGCCAATATGTGACTCATCATGTTCTCCACTGTGTGCCGATATGTGACGCATCATGTTCTCCACTGTGTGCCGATATGTGACTCATCATGTTCTCCACTGTGTGCCGATATGTGACTCATCATGTTCTCCACTGTATGCCAATATGTGACTCATCATGTTCTCCACTGTGTGCCGATATGTGACGCATCATGTTCTCCACTGTATGCCAATATGTGACTCATCATGTTCTCCACTGTGTGCCGATATGTGACGCATCATGTTCTCCACTGTGTGCCGATATGTGACGCATCATGTTCTCCACTGTGTGCCTATATGTGACTCATCATGTTCTCTACTGTGTGCCGTTATGTGGCTCATCATGTTCTCCACTGTGTGCCGATATGTGACTCATCATGTTCTCCACTGTGTGCCGATATGTGACTCATCATGTTCTCCACTGTATGCCAATATGTGACTCATCATGTTCTCCACTGTGTGCCGATATGTGACGCATCATGTTCTCCACTGTGTGCCGATATGTGACTCATCATGTTCTCCACTGTGTGCCGATATGTGACTCATCATGTTCTCCACTGTATGCCAATATGTGACTCATCATGTTCTCCACTGTGTGCCGATATGTGACGCATCATGTTCTCCACTGTATGCCAATATGTGACTCATCATGTTCTCCACTGTGTGCCGATATGTGACGCATCATGTTCTCCACTGTGTGCCGATATGTGACGCATCATGTTCTCCACTGTGTGCCTATATGTGACTCATCATGTTCTCTACTGTGTGCCGTTATGTGGCTCATCATGTTCTCCACTGTGTGCCTATATGTGACTCATCATGTTCTCCACTGTGTGCCGATATGTGACTCATCATGTTCTCCACTGTGTGCCAATATGTGACTCATCATGTTCTCCACTGTGTGCCGATATGTGGCTCATCATGTTTTCTACTGTGTTTCCTTCTCACTCTCTCACTTTGCCTCTGCATCCCAGCCTTCTGCACCCACAAACTGCCAACCAATGGCATAACTAGGGTTGCAAAGCTACAGGTAATTTACCAAAGTTACCGGCATCTTCAGTAATTTTGGTAATTAACAGGTAGTCTATGGCAATCTATGGTAATTTTTGTAATTTATGCTTGAATAACTTAAAAAGAAAATATGAATGTATAGTATTCATTTTTTATATCTATGTCCGTATTGTCCATGAGTTTCTAGCAGATAGACCATATGGGAGAGAAAATAGCTCTTCCAACTATTTACTTTTTTCATAACTGCCACTAGTTTGAAGCCAAAACATTGACAACAAATACATATTTACATTGTAAAATAAATAAAAGTCTGTAAAAATATATAAAGGATATTTCATCCTGAAACTCTCATATTTAACACCAATGGTATTCTCTAAATTGATGGTTTATATTTGGGATAGTTTTACAGCTTTGTCATTCTATTTTTTATTTGTACATTTTATTGAATTATTTTACATACTTTGCATGTGATAAAGCCAGAGAGAGGGCCAGAGATAATGACAGACACATGTGATAATCTATAGTACCTCAAAGGGACACTCGATATGTAACGGTAGCCTTCCCTCTCTTCACTAGAAGAGGGGGTGGAACAGGGATCAGACCAACACGCAGCGTAGCCAGTGCTCAACATGTTTAATACGAACAATAAACGTGAACACTTAACAAATACAAAATAATAAATGTGGCAAACCGATACAGTCCTAGCTGGTGCATAGAAAACACAAAGACAGGAAACAACCACCCACAAATCCCCAACACAAAACAAGCCACCTTTATATGATTCCCAATCAGGGACAACGATTGACAGCTGCCTCTGATTGAGAACCATATTAGGCCGAACACAGAAACAGACGAACTAGACACACAACATAGAATGCCCACCCAGCTCACGTCCTGACCAACACTAAAACAAGCAAAACACACAAGAACTATGGTCAGAACGTGACAGTACCCCCCTCCTGAGGTGCGGACTCCGAACGCACCCCCTAAAACTCAAGGGGAGGGTCTGGGTGGGCCTCTGTCCGCGGTGGCGGCTCCGGCGCAGGACGAGGCCACCACTCCACCATTGTCTTTGTCCCCCTCCTTAGCGTCCTTTGAGTGGCGACCCTCGCCCCTGACCTTGGCCTAGGAACCTTCACAAAGGTCCCCCCTAGATTGAGGAGACAGCTCAGGACAGAGAGGTAGCTCAGGACAGAGAGGTAGCTCAGGACAGAGAGGTAGCTCAGGACAGAGGGGCAACTCCGGACTGAAGGGCAGCTCCGGACAGAGAGGCAGCTCTGGACTGAATGGCAGCTCCGGACTGAATGGCAGCTCCGGACTGAGTGGCAGCTCCGGACTGAGTGGCAGCTCATGACTGGAAGGCAGCTCATGACTGGAAGGCAGCTCATGACTGGAGGGCAGCTCATGACTGGAGGGCAGCTCATGACTGGAGGACAGCTCATGACTGGAGGGCAGCTCATGACTGGAGAGCAGCTCATGACTGGCGGGCGGCTCCGGCAGCTCCCGACTGGCGGGCGGCTCTGGCGGCTCCCGACTGGCGGGCGGCTCTGGCGGCTCCTGACTGGCGGGCGGCTCTGGCGGCTCCTGACTGGCGGGCGGCTCTGGCGGCTCCTGACTGACGGACGGCTCTAGCGGCTCCTGACTGACGGACGGCTCTAGCGGCTCCTGACTGACGGACGGCTCTAACGGCTCGGGACAGACGGGCGGCTCTGACGGCTCGGGACAGACGGGCGGCTCAGACGGCGCTGGGCAGACGGATGGCTCAGATGGCGCTGGGCAGACGGATGGCTCAGATGGCGCTGGGCAGACGGATGGCTCAGATGGCGCTGGGCAGACGGATGGCTCAGATGGCGCTGGGCAGGCAGGCAGCTCAGACTGCGCTGGGCAGGCAGGCAGCTCAGACGGCCCTGGGCAGGCAGGCAGCTCAGACGGCGCTGGGCAGGCAGGTAGCTCAGACTGCGCTGGGCAGGCAGGCAGCTCAGACGGCGCTGGGCAGGCAGCTCAGACGGCGCTGGGCAGGCAGCCGACTCTGACCTGCTGAGGCGCACAGTAGGCCTGGTGCGTGGTACCGGCACTGGAGGTACTGGGCTGGAGACACGCACCATAGGGAGAGTGCGTGGAGGAGGAACAGAGTTCTGGAGACGCACAGGAAGCCTGGTGCGTGGTGTAGGCACTGTTGGTACTGGGCTGGGGTGGGAAGGTGGCGCCGGATATACCGGACCGTGAAGGCGTACAGGAGCTCTTAAGCACCGAGCCTGCCCAACCTTACCTGGTTTAATGCTCCCCGTAGCCAGGCCAGTGCGGCGAGGTGGAATAGCCCGCACTGGGCTGTGCTGGCGAACCGGGGACACCATATGTAAGGCTGGTGCCATGTACACCGGCCCGAGGAGACGCACTGGAGACCAGATGTGTTGAGCCGGCTTCATGGCACCTGGCTCGATGCCCACTCTAGCCCGGCCGATACGTGGAGCTGGAATGTACCGCACCGGGCTAAGCACACGTACAGGAGACTCCGTGCGCTCTTCCGCACAACACGGTGTCTGCCCGTACTCTCGCTCTCCACGGTAAGCCCGGGAAGTTGGCGCAGGTCTCCTACCTGACTTCGCCACACTCCCCTTTAGCCCCCACCCAAGAAATTTTTGGGTGAGCCTCTCGGGCTTCCAGCCGCTCTGCCTTGCTAGCGCCTCATAATGCCGCCTCTCCGCTTTTGCTGCCTCCAGCTCCGCTTTGGGGCGGCGACACTCCTCTGGCTCTGCCCAGGGTCCTTTACCGTCCAGAATTTCCTCCCATGTCCATTCCTCCTGGTACCGCTGCTGCTGTTGCTGCTGCCCGTCGCTACGCTGCTTGGTCCGAGTTTGGTGGGTGGTTCTGTAACGGTAGCCTTCCCTCTCTTCACTAGAAGAGGGGGTGGAACAGGGATCAGACCAACACGCAGCGTAGCCAGTGCTCAACATGTTTAATACGAACGATAAACGTGAACACTTAACAAATACAAAATAATAAATGTGGCAAACCGATACAGTCCTAGCTGGTGCATAGAAAACACAAAGACAGCCTCCCGGGTGGCGCAGTGGTCTAGGGCACTGCATCGCAGCGCTAGCTGTGCCACCAGAGTATCTGGGTTCGCGCCCAGGCTCTCGCCCCACGGACCCCCGCGACCGGGGGGTCCGTGGGGCGACGCACAATTGGCCTAGCGTCGTCCGGATTAGGGAGGGTTTGGCCGGTAGGGATATCCTTGTCTCATCGCGCTCCAGCGACTCCTGTGGCGGGCCGGGCGCAGTGCGCGCTAACCAAGGGGGGCGGGTGCACGGTGTTTCCTCCGACACATTGGTGCGGCTGGCTTCCGGGTTGGAGGCGCGCTGTGTTAAGAAGCAGTGCAGCTTGGTTGGGTTGTGCTTCGGAGGACGCATGACTTCGACCTTCGTCTCTCCCGAGCCCGTACGGGAGTTGTAGCGATGAGACAAGATAGTAATTACTAGCGATTGGATACCACGAAAATTGGGGAGAAAAGGGGGTAAAATGTATTTTAAAAAATAAAAAATAAAAAATAAATAAAAAAACACAAAGACAGGAAACAACCACCCACAAATCCCCAACACAAAACAAGCCACCTATATATGATTCCCAATCAGGGACAACGATTGACAGCTGCCTCTGATTGAGAACCATATTAGGCCGAACACAGAAACAGACAAACTAGACACACAACATAGAATGCCCACCCAGCTCACGTCCTGACCAACACTAAAACAAGCAAAACACACAAGAACTATGGTCAAAACGTGACACGATATCTTGTGATAGATTACATAAAATCCTTGAAATATTCCACAATTCTGGTGGTTTACTGGTAAACTTTGAAAGTATGCAAGTAATATATCCTCCCTTTGTAACCCTAGGCATAACATCAATGTTCCTCAAACGGTGGGTATTTTGTATCTACTAACTAGACTAAACTCACTGTGCACAGATGTCAATGCAACGCAATTCTACGTTGGAAACAACGTTGATTAATCCAGTGTGTGTCCAGTGGGAAGGCTCATGACTTGATCCTCCTTAGGCTACGTGTGATGTCAGATTCATTTGTGGGTAGAGAAACGTTGTTTAGCCATAATGCAAATTTTGCATCAGGATTTAGGTGGGCCAGAAACACTGTTCAGTCATAAGAAAAGTTTTGGTTTAGGTGGGTCATGAGCACGGCAGACAGAAACGGTTTGGGAACTATTGAATTGTATTACCACAGAGCATTGTATAAGGGCACAGGGCGAGACCCAGATGCAGACACGGGAGGCAGATGGTTTGAGTCTCTGATATTTATTAGTATCCAAGGGGCAGGCAAGAAAATGGTCGTGGACAGGCAAAAATATCATATCAAGGTCAGAGTCCGGGAGGCACAGAGTGGCAGGCAGGCTCGAGGTCAGGGCAGGCAGTTTCAGAGTCAGGGCAGGCACAGAGTGGCAGGCAGGCTCAAGGTCAGGGCAGGCAGTATGGACAGGCAGGCAGTTTCAGAGTCAGGGCAGGCACAGAGTGGCAGGCAGGCTCAAGGTCAGGGCAGGCAGTAAGGTCAGGCAGGCAGTTTCAGAGTCAGGGCAGGCACAGAGTGGCAGGCAGGCTCAAGGTCAGGGCAGGCAGTAAGGTCAGGCAGGCAGTTTCAGAGTCAGGGCAGGCACAGAGTGGCAGGCAGGCTCAAGGTCAGGGCAGGCAGTAAGGTCAGGCAGGCAGTTTCAGAGTCAGGGCAGGCAAGGGTCAAAACCAGGAGGACCTGCAAAAAGAGAATAGAAAAAGCAGGCGCACAGGAAAAACATGCTGGTTGACTTGACAAGACGAACTGGCACAGAGAGACAGGAAATACAGGGGAAATAAGCGACACCTGGAGGGGGTGGAGACAATCATAAGGACAGGTGAAACAGATCAGTGAGTGACACATTGACGCAGTAGGGTAAGGTTCCCCCTAAATGAATCCCACAGGAGCCTCTGGGCTATTTTATCTCCTTTCATTATATTGTATTATTACTGCAGCCACCAGCCACTGCTACTGGGCTCTTAGGGATGGATTTAAATTTGGAGCAGATGTGGGAGTGCCATAGTTTTAACAATTTCAGTCAAGAAAAGGATTTTTTTTTTTTTTTTTAATCTAATCCAGGGGAGGGTCATGTAATTTGTAATTGATGAAATGTCTATATTTCTCAGTGTTTTAGAATGGGTTTCTTATTAGGCTATATATTGATGTGTGCCCGATGCCGCCCCTCATCTCTGATTGTCCGCTGGGCACGCAATAGCAAGTGTGCCTATAGGCTATTTAGTGTGGTCTCAATCAAATGATACATAGCTTATAGGCTATAGGCAATGAAGTGCATACTCGGAGAAGTACAGAGCAAAGTTATATTTCTTAGATAGCTGCTGGGATGGTGTGAATACAACTAGGCTGCATTACATACTGCAATGGATATTCCAACCCTGAGCCCCGGCCTGCTCTGCTCTTGCTAGGCTACCCGTCTTTACATGCACCTGTCACCATCATTACACGCAGCAGCGCTCATTGGACTCACCTGGACTCCTTCACATGGTTGATTGCCCCTGTATATCTTTCTGTTCCCTGTGTCCGCATTAATTGTTGTTATGTGTTCCTGTTCTGTTTCATGTCCATCAGTTATTAAACCTTCACTCCCTGTACTTGCTTCTCATCTCCTGCTTCGATCCTTTCACAGGCTTCTGTTTTTTATTTATTTATTAGGCATAGTTGAACGCGGACAAGCCTGTAGCCTGTGTTCTTTTCAGTTTGAGGAGAACGTGAAGAGGAGGTGGACCATAGGTCAAATTTGATAGCTTCTACTACTATAACTGTTTTTATATATATATATATATGTCTATGATGTATTTATCAGAGTTATTGACCTTATATAGACTGGAATGCCACACTTCAACTCCTTGTTCAGACAGTAGAACACAACAGACTCCCCGTGAAGGACTCTATTGGGTTTCAGATCCCCAATCCAGATCTTCTAGGAGTTGTAGAAGATGCAACCTGTTGATGTTAACTTTACAGGGGGCTGCAGTAAAGCGAAGACAAGCAAAGCAACATGACTCTCCGTTTAGCATTGAATAGAATGAAATTCTATTATTTTATTATTTTATTCTGTATCAGTACCCAACCTGACACACCACATATACAATAGGTTGGGAGCAACACATGGTCAGCCACACAGCAGCGACCCCGGAGAGGTTTGGGAATGCAGTGCTTTGCTCAAAAGGCACAAACGGCAGTATGCTCTCATTACGCAATCATTGCAGTCACCAAAGATGAGATAAATGGTTGCTGATACACATCTAATCACATGTAAGTCAACAAGCTGGTTTGATATACAGACACACACAGGTGACATTCCCACAAGAGCAACAGTGCAACCTGTTCTATGACTCAATGGCTCAGGCGTGAACTTTCCCCAATGTACAGCAGAGGAGGCTGGTGGGAGGTGCTATAGGAGGACATCCTCATTATAATTGCTGGAATGGAATAGACAGAACAGAGTCAAACGTGGTTTCCATATGTTTGATACCGTTCCATTTAAACCATTCCAACCATTACAATGAGCTCATCCTCATATAGCTCCTCCCACCAGCCTCCTCTATGTACAGGTCTAGGGTCAGCTTCCCCTCCCTCAATCATAACCTTAACCATTAGTGGGGGAAATGCAAAGCTGACTGAAGATCAGCATCTAAGGGCAACTTCACCCTACACTGACAGGAATTTTGATTCGTACAGGGCTGTGGGCCAGAAGGTTGTGGGTTCACAGAACACCGTGGACAAGAGTAGGGGTGGAATTATCTCCTTTATAGTAAAAGCATTGCATGAATGTATTTGCAGGTCCGAGAAAAAATTGCCTGTCAAAAACATTTAATGCAATTTAATGTCATTTTACATATGACATATTTTAAAGAATGGACAGAGATAGGTCTATGTGTTCATCTGATCATATTTCTCCAATGCCAAATCAGTGTGTCTTGTTTTCAACGAAACTGTCCCTGTTTGCAAATAATTAAATCTGACACGTCATTGGGAATGTGAGTATGGTACTTTCAAAACTTAGGCCTACCTTTCCACTCCAGTCAGAGTAGGCCTACCTTTCCACTCCAGTCAGAGTAGGCCTACCTTTCCACTCCAGTCAGAGTAGGCCTACCTTTCCACTCCAGTCAGAGTAGGCCTACCTTTCCATTCCAGTCAGAGTAGGCCTACCTTTCCACTCCAGTCAGAGTAGGCCTACCTTCCACTCCAGTCAGAGTAGGCCTACCTTTCCATTCCAGTCAGAGTAGGCCTACCTTTCCACTCCAGTCAGAGTAGGCCTACCTTTCCACTCCAGTCAGAGTAGGCCTACCTTTCCATTCCAGTCAGAGTAGGCCTACCTTTCCATTCCAGTAGGCCTACCTTTCCACTCCAGTCAGAGTAGGCCTACCTTTCCACTCCAGTCAGAGTAGGCCTACCTTTCCACTCCAGTCAGAGTAGGCCTACTGACGCAGAAAAATGTCAAATTTAACTGCTGGCCACTCTTCTTCCGTGGTTTAACCTAACAAGAGAAGGTCACAAGTGTTTCTCTAAAAGTTGTCTGGGTTTAAACATCTTCTATTGTACAGAAAGTGAATAGCTTAATCAATTGGTAGTGACAGTTGTAGCTCAGCATGTCAAAGAAATGTCAAAGAAAGTAAACAATGATATTCCCATTTGGATCGAAGTAAAGTCTTTCCCAGGTATTTCACAGATTGTTTTCTAGCGTAAAGCATTGCAGACCAAAGCGCTGTTATAGATCACTTTATATAATCAAACCAGTTTTCTTTTCTTCAAAATCATAAGCTAGCAAGGGGTAGGCCTGTGTTTTTTTGTGCCATTTTCTTTAATAAAAGGTAGGCCTATGGCATACCCTCTCATACCCCCTCAATTTGAGTCCTGGTTTTAACTGAACATCCCTTTACTGGTAGGCTATATAAAGAGTGCATGGTGGGTGGTGGAATTGGCCGACAAATCTATGGAAATAACAGCCTATAACCTAATTTCGTCTGTCAAACAGGTAGGCCTACCTCTTATTTCTTAAATATGAATTAATGAGCTCCAACACAAAGCCCTCTTGTTGTTAGTTAAGTCTAATTAATTGAAATGAATTATGCATACTTGAATTTGCCTACGAGCTGTCTATTTCCGAGGTCAATAACTCTGATAAATACATCATAGACATATATATATTACGTTGCCATGTAATGCTTACAGGATGAAGAACGGATTCTAAAAGGCTCTAGTCTGTCCAAGAAGGGAGGGTAAACGGTCAGCTTGTTTTCTGCTATCCACTTTATGTTTTAATTATTATTTTGGTTATAGGGAGGGCCATCCATTTTCATTCCAGAGAGGTCAGATTCACTAACTTATTAGATTCAATACAAAATGGCGCGCAAGACACTGAGTATGGCTAAGTCCCAAATGCCAAATGGCACCCTGTTCCCTATATAGTGCACTACTTTTGACCAGAGCGACTTTTGACCAGTGCACTATGTAGGGAATAGGGTGCCATTTGGTACTTAGCCTATATATTACCCTTCCAGCCAGGAACAACTGTGCTCTATGATTAGTCTGAAAATGTATTAGATTAACACACTAATCATGAGTATTACTCTTCCCCTATGGGTTTGTTTGATGTGGTTTTGTTCTCTGGTTTCAGCACAGGACTGGATGAGCAATGCAATGACTTCAGTATCAGAGACCCTCAAGCAGTAGAAGCTGGTGGAAGGAAGAATGGGAGGACGGCTGGGCTCATTGTGATCACACCGCCCTCAGGTTGTGAAGTCATCTAACAGTCAGAGAGAGAGAGAGAGTGACTTATACCTGCAGCATCTGCTGTAGGATGGTGACTTAATGTGTTACAGACGGCTATCAAATTATGAGGGATACAGTACATTTAATGCAGCACAGTGAGCAGAAAGGCGGGAGATGAGGTACAGTAAAGGTACCTGTGGAGCCCGATTGTTAGGACTATGGCCTGTCTGAATACGCCTGAGACCCAATGCTCCCTCTGGGGATCAGAGGCTCTGTTGCTACTCTGACAAGTTGTTTCTCATCCTGCAAAAAAAAAGCGAGAGGAGGGGTGGAGAGCATGAGAGAGAGAGAGAGAGAGAGAGAGAGAGAGAGAGAGAGAGAGAGAGAGAGAGAGAGAGAGAGAGAGAGAGATGGAGAGAGAGAGAGAGAGAGAGAGAGAGAGAGAGAGAGAGAGAGAGAGAGAGAGAGAGAGAGAGAGAGAGAGGGTGGAAGGAGAAGAGGGTTTTAGGTTTCCTGCTGCCCTTTGGCACAGCAGCGCCAGTGTTGTGTACTTCCTCAAGCAGTTTGACACTTGATGTAAACCTGTCAGTGAGAGAGGCATTTTGTTGACATTTTGAAAATAATTAGTTATATCATATATTACACACACATATACATAATGTATTATATATATATACACCACCGGTCAAAAGTTTTAGAACACCTACTCATTCAAGGGTTTTTCTTTATTTTTACAATTTTCTACATTGTAGAATAACAGTGAAGACATCAAAACTATGAAATAACACATATGGAATCATGTAGTAACCAAAAAAGTGTTAAACAAATCAAAATGTATTTGAAATTCTTCAAATAGCCACCCTTTGCCTTGATGACAGCTTTGCACACTCTTGGCATTCTCTCAACCAGCTTCATGAGGTAGTCACCTGGAATGCATTTCAATTAACAGGTGTGCCTTGTTAAAAGTTAATTAATGCGTTTGAGCCAATCAATTGTGTTGTGACAAGGTGGGGTTGGTATACAGAAGATAGCCCTATTTGGTAAAATACCAAGTCCATAGTATGGCAAGAACAGCTCAAATAAGCAAAGAGAAACGACAGTCCATCATTACTTTAAGAAATGAAGGTCAGTCAATATGGAACATTTCAAGAACTTTTAAAGTTTCTTCAAGTGCAGTCGCAAAAACCATCAAGCGCTATGATGAAACTGGCTCTCATGAGGACCACCACAAGAATGGAAGACCCAGAGTTACCTCTGCTGCAGAGGATAAGTTAATTAGAGTTACCAGCTTCAGAAATTTCAGCCCAAATAAATGCTTCACAGAGTTCAAGTAACAGACACAGCTCAACATCAACTGTTCAGAGGAGACTGTGTGAATCAGTCCTTCATGGTCGAATTGCAGCAAAGAAACCACTACTAAAGGACGCCAATAAGAAGAAGAGACTTGCTTGGGCCAAGAAATACGAGCAATGGACAATAGAAATTTGTCCTTTGGTCTGGAGTCCAAATTGGAGATTTTTGGTTCCAACCGCTGTGTCTTTGTGAGACCCGGTGTGGGTGAACGGATGATCTCCGCATGTGTATTTCCACCCGTAAAGCATGGAGGAGGAGGTGTTATGGTGTGGGGGTGCTTTGCTGGTGATACTGTCTGTGTAGAAAATAGTAAAAAATAAAGAAAAACCCTTGAATGAGTAGGTGTTCTAAAACTTTTTATCGATAGTGTGTGTGTATATATACACTGCTCAAAAAAATAAAGGGAACACTTAAACAACACAAGGTAACTCCAAGTCAATCACACTTCTGTGAAATCAAACTGTCCACTTAGGAAGCAACACTGATTGACAATAAATTTAACATGCTGTTGTGCAAATGGAATAGACAAAAGGTGGAAATTATAGGCAATTAGTAAGACACCCCCAAAAAAGGAATGGTTCTGCAGGTGGTGACCACAGACCACTTCTCAGTTCCTATGCTTCCTGGCTGATGTTTTGGTCACTTTTGAATGCTGGCGGTGCTTTCACTCTAGTGGTAGCATGAGACGGAGTCTACAACCCACACAAGTGGCTCAGGTAGTGCAGTTCATCCAGGATGGCACATCAATGCGAGCTGTGGCAAAAAGGTTTGCTGTGTCTGTCAACGTAGTGTCCAGAGCATGGAGGCGCTACCAGGAGACAGGCCAGTACATCAGGAGACGTGGAGGAGGCCGTAGGAGGGCAACAACCCAGCAGCAGGACCGCTACCTCCGCCTTTGTGCAAGGAGGTGCACTGCCAGAGCCCTGCAAAATGACCTCCAGCAGGCCACAAATGTGCATATGTCTGCTCAAACGGTCAGAAACAGACTCCATGAGGGTGGTATGAGGGCCCGACGTCCACAGGTGGCGGTTGTGCTTACAGCCCAACACCGTGCAGGACGTTTGGCATTTGCCAGAGAACACCAAGATTGGCAAATTCGCCACTGGCGCCCTGTGCTCTTCACAGATGAAAGCAGGTTCACACTGAGCACATGAGCACGTGACAGACGTGACAGAGTCTGGAGACGCCGTGGAGAACGTTCTGCTGCCTGCAACATCCTCCAGCATGAACGGTTTGGCGGTGGGTCAGTCATGGTGTGGGGTGGCATTTCTTTGGGGGGCCGCACAGCCCTCCATGTGCTCGCCAGAGGTAGCCTGACTGCCATTAGGTACCGAGATGAGATCCTCAGACCCCTTGTGAGACCTAATGCTGACACATGCACATTTGTGGCCTGCTGGAGGTCATTTTGCAGGGCTCTGGCAGTGCACCTCCTTGCACAAAGGCGGAGGTAGCGGTCCTGCTGCTGGGTTGTTGCCCTCCTACGGCCTCCTCCACGTCTCCTGATGTACTGGCCTGTCTCCTGGTAGCGCCTCCATGCTCTGGACACTACGTTGACAGACACAGCAAACCTTTTTGCCACAGCTCGCATTGATGTGCCATCCTGGATGAACTGCACTACCTGAGACACTTGTGTGGGTTGTAGACTCCGTCTCATGCTACCACTAGAGTGAAAGCACCGCCAGCATTCAAAAGTGACCAAAACATCAGCCAGGAAGCATAGGAACTGAGAAGTGGTCTGTGGTCACCACCTGCAGAACCATTCCTTTTTTGGGGGTGTCTTACTAATTGCCTATAATTTCCACCTTTTGTCTATTCCATTTGCACAACAGCATGTGAAATTTATTGTCAATCAGTGTTGCTTCCTAAGTGGACAGTTTGATTTCACAGAAGTGTGATTGACTTGGAGTTACATTGTGTTGTTTAAGTGTTCCCTTTATTTTTTTGAGCAGTGTATATACAGTATAACCCACTGTACAGGCCTACAATGATTTAACACAGGGAAATGCATTGGCAGACAATATATCTGCATCCCAAATAGCACCCTATTGCATACATAGTGCACTACTACCCTATGGGCCCTGGTCAAAAGTAGTGGACTACATAGGGAATAGAGTGCCATTTGGGTCAGGCCCTATGGCCTACTAAACTTGCCCACCACACTGACGTCTAGTGTTCCCGTGGCTTTGCTCATTTGTGTTGGATATTTTATTACAGGCTCTCTTACAATGATGCTGAGCCCATCAGTCCATTGTGGATATACAGTAGATAGCTTCCCTGAAGGGTTGTGTCAATGTCTTTCTGAGGGGTTTTCATGGGAGTTATTTAAAGGTTTTACTGTGACGTTCATGGTAGGATATGTGGGGTAAACCACAGATATCCCCCTCTATGGCTGGCCTATTGTTACTGCCAACACCTGGTAGATGATACACAACATTTGCTCATTCATTCATGCATGGTAAAAGGTGCATCTCTAACTCGCATGCAAACAGAAACCCTACTCAGAGATGATTCATGGTTTACTCACTAATTTCTCAGAGAAACCTATTTTAGATCAGTTTTCTACTGGAAAAAGCAAAGATGAGGTGGAAGGGAGTGATAGATAGATTTCACAGAAGGCCATAAGTTCAGCTCAATGCCATGTCCTTTTTTGATAATGGGGCCACATGAGCCCACTGCCTAAAACCCCAGACAGGACTTGCCCTTTGTCAATTTGTGTTCCTAAGCATAAATTATATTCTGTCTTTATTGATACAGCATCTCACATTTGCCAAGAGGCTATTGACTGTACCATCCCAAGCACATTCCTTATTTCTGCTGAAATTCAGCCCTAACAGGGTAGATACCGGACACCTGTGTGAGAATCTTCTAAATATTTGCTGTGAATACAGAAGCGAAACTCCCTTGAAACACTAGAGGATGGGATGGACGTAACAGAGTACACTGACCCAGCTGGCACTAGCCCGGGTCAAGGAGGCCAAAACCCTTGCTGGGTTTACCAGGTACAGTACAGACAAAACCCTGAGATTTACTGCACTACAGATCCTCCAGGTCACAATGTACTGTTTACCTGACTCTAGCTGGACTGTCGACAAATATGCCAGCCTCTGTTTGTTTACAAGTATCTTGGATTAGTTCATATTGGATATCAAAATGAATGCATTATAATTGCTATTACTCAACTTACTCAACATACTGTGCAGTGAAGACCTAACAGATATTTGTATCCCTGAATATATGCAGGTGGCTGTACACATTATTCTTAGCACTGTGAAGTCCCTGCCGGGTGAATTCACAGCCCCAACAGCCGCACCACACCACACCACACCATCCCACAGAGATAGGTGCAGTGGTGTAAAGTACTTAAAGGCACAGCCAATTTAGTGTATGTAAACTTCTAACCCACTGGAATTGTGATACAGTGAATTATAAGTGAAATAATCTGTCTGTAAACAATTGTTGGAAAAATGACTTGTGTCATGCACAAAGTAGATGTCCTAACCGACTTGACAAAACTATAGTT
Source organism: Salvelinus namaycush (assembly GCF_016432855.1). Classification (NCBI taxonomy): domain Eukaryota; kingdom Metazoa; phylum Chordata; class Actinopteri; order Salmoniformes; family Salmonidae; genus Salvelinus; species Salvelinus namaycush. The sequence continues at coordinate 29,918,450 of NC_052335.1, forward strand.
TGTTAACAAGAAATTTGTGGAGTGGTTGAAAAATTAGTTTTAATGACTCCAAGCTAAGTGTATGTAAACTTCGGACTTCAACTGTACATGTGATGTCTGTCATTCTGAGCATCGTGGGTAGATGCCCTAATTGGTTATGCACCCAATGCCTACTGTTCCAGTATTTTAAGTACTTACGTTTTTTTGGGTATCTGTACTTTACTATTTATATATTTTTTTACTTTTTTACTTTTACTTCACTGCATTCCTAAATTAAATTATGTAATTTTTACTACATACATTTTCCCTGACACCCAAAACTACTTGTTACATTTTGAATGCTTAGCAGGACTGAAAATGGTCCAAATCACACACTTATTAAGAGAACATCCTGGTCATCCCTACTGCCTCTGATCTGGCGGACTCACTAAACACAAATGCTTTGTTTGTAAATGATGTGTTGGAGTGTGATCCTGGCTAAATTTTAAAAACAAGAAAATTGTGCAGTCTTGTTTGCTTAATATTAGACATTTTAAATTATTCATACTTTTACTTTTACTTTTGATATTGATATTAAGTATATTTTAGCAACTACATTTACTTTTGATACTTAAGTATATTTAATACCAAATACTTTTAGACTTTTACTCAAGTTGTATTTTCCTATGTGACTTTCACTTTTACTTGAGTAATTTTCTAATAAGGTATCTTTACTTTTACTCAAGTATGACAATTGGTGTACTTTTTCCACCACTGGATAGGTGGCGTCTTCAGACGCCCACAACGCAACACTCTGTGGCAGAGGCCGGCAAACATGGGGTTTCAATCAGGGTGAACCAGGTGCCGTCAACGTTTTCAGTTTCGAGGCCCACTGAAACACTTTTAAAAAGGCCACCTGGTTGAGAATGACTGAGGTAAACCATCAAAACGCCAACCTTATCTCACACCTTTTTGTGAGGATGACATTTTGATGAAAAGCACCTGTTTTAGTATTTTGCAACCATTCCTCCATGCCCCACCAATCAAATACCTCTCAGAAAGTTTATTATCTGAATAAATGCTTGTATTGAGTGTCAATCTGTTGTATAGTGATGTGACTTGTGTAACATCTGCTTCCAACTCACACTCTCAAACATGTAGATCCCCTGAACGCAGCTCACTTTCCAGCCCACTTTCCAGCTCACACTCTCAAACACATAGATCCCCTGAACGCAGCTCACTCTCCAGATCCCAATCACCTGAATTCTGATCACCTGTTCACACACCTGTATGTCATTATCACACACTATTTAGTTCATTTCTTTGCACCGCATCATTGTGAGGTATTGTTTGTTTTGTGACACACTTTAATTTGGAGCGCTTGGGTGCCCTGTAAATTACTCTTCCCGTGTATGATAGTTTTTGCCTGCCTCACTAACTATGCCTTTTGCCTATTCCCTGCCTGTACTTTAGCCTATTGGATATCCTGTTATCAACCTATTGCCTGATCTCTCGGACGATGTTACTATCCTATTCCCTGCCAGTACTGTTGCCTTTTTGGACCCCCTGTGTATGACCTTCTGCCTGCCCCTGGACCCAGCTACCTGCCTCCTCCTGTGGTCCATTACAATAAACACTTGCTGTGCCCTATGCTTGAAACCAGCTCTGTCTCCCATCGTGTTCATTACAAGTTGCTCATAACAAACCACCAGCCGCTGTTGTGAAGGGATGGACGTACATTTTGAAGGATTTTTTTATTTTGTGTTTTTTTGTTGTATTTTATATCTCCCCAATTTTCGTGATATCCAATTGGTAGTTAGTCTTGTTCCATCGCCGCAACTGCCGTATGGATTCGGGAGAGGTGAAGGTCGAGAGCCATGTGTCCTCCGAAACACGACCCTGCCAAGCCGCACTGCTTCTTGACACACCGCTCGCTTAAGCCGGAAGCCAGCCGCACAAATGTGTCGGAGGAAACCGCATCCAAATGGCAACCGTGTCAACGTGCATGCGCCCAGCCCGCCACAGGAGTTGCTAAAGCACGATGGGACGAGGACATCCCGGCCGGCAAAACCATCCCCTAACCCAGACGACGCTAGGCCAAAACCGTCAAGTAACCCGGACGACGCTGGGCCAATTGTGTGCCGCCTCATGTGCGCCGCCACATGGGACTCCCGGTCGCGGCCAGCTGCGACACAACCCGGGCTCAAACCCGGATCTGTAGTGACGCCCTGCGATGCAGGCCGAAGGAAAAAAATTAAGTCCCCGTTTATCAAAATAAAAACTACATTGCTTAATAAGTGAGATGAAATTAATCTTATGTATTTATTTTGAATCTGTTTCAAGACATTCTCAGAAACTATTTCAGCGACCAGTTTCTAAGAAAATGTGTGGTAAGTGTACTGCACAAACATAGACAAGATTAGATTCTTATCTCAAGAAAGTATCTCAGTACTTTGAGATTTCTTCAATAATCTTAATTTCTGTTCTCACTGTAATGAACAAGAGGAATTTATGAAGAACTATTCACATTTGATGGTGTAAAGTCATACCAACTTTTTCAAAATTATTATTTTAAATGTCATGTCACTACACAGAATTATGAGTTTCCTAGAACTCTGTATTCTGTAGATTTTTGTATTTTATCCTTATATGTGGAAAGAAGTTCACACATGTCTGGTATAGTAATGTGTCAAATGCATGCATTTTACATTAATGGACTCAGATCCCACTGATTTCAAAGGAAGGCCCTGTCATTAAGAATCTCTCACAATGTATGTTACCATGTTGCTTCACCTTTAGTGGGAAATATGAGACAAACTACTGTATGGTGGTTCTGTATGAACACACTGTATGTACTCACTGCAAGTGGAGATCCCCCAGCATCCCATGGATAGATCTGTGACTTTCTGTCCCACACATCACAACATGAGAAATGGGGGTGGGGTCTTTCCTCTCAAAAAGGGTAGGTAGACTATAGCCTCCAATGGATGAAAATACTGCTTCCTTTGATACAGAAAGAACAGAAGTGAGAAGGACAGAATACAGGAAGAGGGGAAGACACAATGAGAGATACCAGGTCTGTTTGGTGGGGTATGGGGGTGGGGGGAACTGTCTGTGTACACTGTGAAATATTAAAACAAGGTGGCAGGTGGTGCTTTTCAACAGTCATTTTCTATTTTCAGAAAAAATATTTTTAACAGGATCTATTGTCATCATACCCTCTTTGTTGCAAGTGTCTGGAGATTTCTGAAAAGTTGTCTGACAAGTTTATACCTACTGTATGCTCTGATATTTTTCAAACAGTTAATTTTCTTTTTTTTACCACAATAAGGAGTCTGGAGTTGTGAAATCCTTTTTGGGCATTTCAGTCTTTCCCCATAAAGCCCTATCTCTCAACATTATTCAACCCAAGGCACCATTTAGTTACAAGGTGTGACTATGGTTATAGGCCTATGTGGTGAGCTTTGCGTGTGAGCTATTGAATGGTGTATTACCAGCCTTACAACACCAAATGGAAGACACGTTGGGATTTTTTGCTACTGTGTATTATTGGAAGAATGGAGAAGATAAGGGGGTGTGTGTGTGAAAGAGTGAGCAAGTGGCACGTGATGTCGACACACATCTCAATGAAATGACACTTCTTTATATATATATATATATATATATATATATATATATATATCCTTTAAGTCATTGATTTACGGATTTGATTAATTGAGAACATATCAAAAGCATCCAAAACATTTCATCCTAACAGTTTGACTGGTTGTCAAACTATACTGTAGCTAGTCACCTGAGTCATTTGATCTGAATGTACCAGACTAGTAATACATGATGAGGAAGCAATTCAATCCAGCCAAGAGCCTAACAGTTGAGTGGGAAAAAGGGAAATAACCTGTATGCCAAGTACAGTACAGATGTAGGATCTGGCTACAGCAGGAAAATAATCCTGCAGCAACAGAACATGTGAAATATTATGTGGATTATAATGAATGGACATTTTTGTAGGGGTTGATACATTTTTCATTAGGGCAAATCAAGTCTGACATTTTAAATGGAAATTACAAACTTTAGAAGCCTTTTTAAACCTTGAATACACTACAAGTTTACATTTCCTGCTGTGCAGGTACATTCTCTGAAACAAAAAAGTGATACAATTAAGATCCTACATCTGTAAATAGTCAAATTATTAACCCATTATAATCCCTGTTCTAAAACACTCAGTCAAGCTGACCAGGAACAGGGAAAAGGAAAGTACTGCATGTTCTGGCACAGGGAGTAAACTTGTTTATTGATGATTACCCATAAACATCTAATTAGAAAAATGTTTCCCTTCAGCTATCGAGTGCTTTGCTTCCTTCAGATAAACTGTTAATCATTGTCTTACATCAGATGGCTTCACTCCTCTCTAAACCGATCGATGCAGGCAGAATCGATGTGCTATCTGATTTAAGACAAAACTGTTTCCTTATTCTTTGCCTGATAAAATTCCTGGCAGGAACTCCCTTATCTCTCTAGAGGAGCACACAGAGGCCAAAGAAGGAATAGTGCTTTCAAGGCAACTGGGAAGTCAGAAAAAATAAGAGGTCATGTCATGACGTAAGTGATCTTCAGGTCGGAAAGTGGGAACTCTAGAAAGAGGCCAGAGTTCCCGACTTCCGAGTTAGATGACCGTTCAAAAAGATTTTTCCCAGTCAGAGCTTGTTTTATTTAGATTTTCCAGTTGTCTTCAACGCACTGAAGTCAGAAGTAGGAGATTTCTGAGTTCCCAGTTGTTGTGAACGTGGCAAGAGACATGCACATGGAGGATCATGACGACACTCCCCTCTGAATAGTAGTCTGTCAGTAGGGCCAGATACCGTAAATACCTGATGAATGACGAAGAGTGTGAGTAGGCCTATCGATACAGAGAAAATGGGCTGCTCATCATTGCAGAAAAATGTGGTCTCACCTTTACCTGTTGGAAAAGGTGACATTTATTGTGTCCAATTAATGACCCGAATTGGGCATTAATGCCTAGAATAGTTAAATAGTTAAATAAAGGTTAAATAAATAAATAAATAAATAGAATAGAGAATAGAATAGAATAGATTGGGAAATTAAATAACTTTAACTTCTATTTTATAATACTCTATTATATTATATAATATTCCTCAATATAAAAATGATGAACAGTAGGGCCTATGAGTGAGCAAGTGGCCAATGAGGTGAAGAAAATAAAGAAAAAGTTATGTTTGCGCTTTTTACAAGGTCGGTATTTTGTAATGTTTGCATAATCCGTTGTATACTCTTTGTTTTTTTCTATATTGTTTATTTTGAATTTACAATCATTTACAATAATAATACATTTTAAAAAGCGTACGTTACCATGGCAACCCTGGATCACTGCTTATTTGACCTCGGGTGTAGTCACAATTTATTTGTTACTTCTTCCGGGTGAAATCCTTTTTTTGTTTGTATGAAGTGAGATTTGTGCATGCTAAATATTTGGGACTAGCTAGCTTTTTAGCTAACTAAATTAAAACCAAAATGTCCCGGGGCTCAAGTGCAGGTTTCGATCGTCACATCACCATCTTCTCTCCAGAGGGTAGACTCTACCAAGTTGGTTAGTACAGTGTATTTTCAAACGTATGCCGGCTAGCTAAATGCTCAGTCATGGTTCCTAGCTAAGTTAGCGATAACTGTAACCACAGACAAAGGGGAAACCTATCTTTGTTGCAACTAACTACAAACTGCAAGTTAGCAATAAGCCTACTTTTCATTTGAAAGTTGTTTTGAACTAGCTAATATTTTAGCAAGCTACACCAGTTAAATATCCACATATTTAAACAGAATGCTAGCTAGGCTAACACCCGGTACATGTAAACTCAAGAAACACAATGAACATAACGTTAGTTAACTAGAACTAGTCAACATGAAGTTGGTTGTAATTTTTACAAGATAGCTACTGAAAACATGTTGCTTTCTTTTAGTAGCTAGCCTAATAGCATGTGAGTACGGCTTGCTAGTGAGGATAGCTAACTAGCAAATTATGTTGTTAGCAAGCTAGTCTCGCGAGGCTAGCGAGTGTTGCAGTTCATCATCATATGGTATACCGTTTTTTCTCTGAAAGTCTCATATAGTGGGACTGCTTTTATCTGTTGAAGTGATTTTTTTTATTTTATTGTATGCGTTAAAATTATGTAATGTCATGAATAACCCTGTTTTATGTGTTGCTTTTGACAGAGTATGCTTTCAAGGCCATAAACCAAGGTGGTCTCACGTCAGTAGCAGTCAGAGGTAAAGACTGTGCAGTAGTCGTCACACAGAAGAAAGTACCAGTAAGTTCAGCTGTAAAACTCATGGCTGTTTACCTCATTATTCTAGGCTTCTCACCAGTGGAGGACTAATTTAGTACAACAATTGTATTTCTTAGAAATTACATCACCTCGTTTTGTCTCCACAAGGACAAGCTGCTGGATTCCTCCACAGTCACTCACCTGTTCAGGATAACGGAGAACATCGGCTGTGTGATGTCAGGGATGACAGGTAGGCTACAATACCCAGCACAACAGTCTTCAGCAGAGTGATGGACCATCCAGGCTTCATTGCAGACAGACTACTATGGTTGTTACTCACAACAACTCAACTCCATGTGTATCTCAAAACACATACTAGCATATGCATGACCTTTTACCTTGTCCTGAACAAGTCCCAACACTGTTTCTAACTGCTTGTCTCTTGTCTTCTCCTACCCCCAGCGGACGGCAAGTCCCAGGTCCAGAGAGCACGCTACGAGGCAGCAAACTGGAATTACAAGTACGGTTATGAGATCCCAGTGGACATGCTATGTAAGAGGATCGCTGACATCTCTCAGGTGTACACACAAAATGCTGAGATGAGGCCACTGGGATGCTGTAAGTGCATGTTTATTCATGTTCACCATCACTGGATATAAGTTCTACGGTCAAAGAAATGCAAAAGTGATGATCCGTGTTGTACTCTTAATTTTCCTTCAGACATTATAGAAGACAATGCATCTCTTCCCCAATATTATTTATAACTCTCAAAGAATTCTGTGTTTACTGTACTTGCTGTTTGACTAATAGCATGTCTCTCCTCAGGCATGATAGTGATAGGTGTGGATGATGAGTGTGGTCCCCAGGTGTACAAGTGTGACCCTGCTGGATACTACTGTGGCTTCAAGGCCACCGCTGCAGGGGTCAAACAGACAGAGGCAACCAGCTTCCTGGAGAAGAAAGTTAAAAAAAAACTTGACCTGACCTTTAAAGAAACTGTCGAGGTAGATATGCCCTTCTACTCCGCTAACAGTACAAGGTTTGGTGATGTCAAGAGTGTGCAAAGCTGTCATCAAGGCAAAGGGTGGCTACTTTGAAGAATCTAAAATATATTTTGTTTGTTTAACACTTTTTTTTGGTTGCTACGTGATTCCAAATGTGTTATTTCATAGTTTTGATTTCTTCACTGTTATTCTACAATGTAGAAAATAGTAAAAGTAAAGAAACACCCTGGAATGAGTAGGTGTGTCCAAACCTTTGACTGGTACTGTACATCGAAATTAAAGTGAAATGAATCAGTGGGTGAAATGTTGTACAGTCAGAATTTGGTTCTCTCCTCTGCAAAAACAATGGATGAGATTGTGTTGTCTCTTTCTTTTTTCAGACCGCCATCACCTGTCTGTCAACAGTCCTGTCCATTGATTTCAAGCCCTCTGAGCTGGAGATAGGAGTCATCGCAACAGAAGACCCTAAATTCAGGTGAAGCACCACTCTGCTCTGAACACATCATTAGTCCCCATATAAAATACAGTAAGACCTTTGTTGTTTAGAAAGCGTGTACAATAGTTAGTTTAGATGTGGTGGTGCTATATTGGGCTCTCCCACTAATGGACCACCAGAATACTGTTGCAACAATAAAAAAACTAGTGGAAATTTAGGATTTTAGTAATCGTTTCTGTAAGGTAATGCCTAAGAAAACTGTCGATCCTGGATGGACAAAGGTATATTCTATTCTATTAATGTGTCTTTTCTGCTTGCAGGATTCTGACAGAGTCTGAGGTGGACACCCACCTGGTGTCCCTAGCGGAAAGAGATTGAGCCCAGAAAAACTACAGAGAGGCCCAGAGAGGTGTGTAAGGCCCAGTCAGAGAATTGTGGGATTTGTAGTCCCCAAATTGAAGAATGGTGTTAATCCTTGTTTACTGTATACTTGCCCCCTGTTCCATTAAACATTTTTCCAAGTAAAATATTCAGTGTTGATTAATATGTTTTCGGGTTGATCGCTCAATGCCAGAACGGGTTGTCACTCAGGCACTAGAGTAACAGACTGCACAATATTTTCTGTGTGTATTATTCCATCTTGTATTTATGAAGTGTAAACCCTTTTCTAATGTAGGCTTATGCCGTTTTCGTTTTTCTATACAAAAAAAAAATTGGAATTGTATTCTCAATTCTATTCTCAATGTGTGATCATAGATTTGACTGAATTCTGTGCACTATGCCTTGGTTATATGACCTAGTACAAACTTGAAAATGTTTGTACCTAAATTGGGTGACCTGACTGAGATGTTTTGAGCATTGCTGCAGAGTAAAACATTGACTTCCTGTTGTGGTTCTGCTCACTTGATCACATGACATACTATTGCAGAGCTGTGGTGAAGGTTCTTTACTACAATCAGTCAAAACTGGTTGTGACCTGTTTGCCTCCTTGTATCATGATTTTTTTTTGCATTGTCCATTTCCTTCAAGTCAGAAATAAAATGCGCCTCTGGTGACAAAAGGCAAACTGACTTGAGAGAAGAGTGCAATATTTCTATGTGATGAGCGAATGGGGAAATATATTGGAAAATATCACATCAAATTGAGTTTATATAATAGAGGCTAAAAGACTAATCTGAAGTCTCAGAATTTGTGTTACTGGCCCATCATGTTAGTTGTATGTCTAGAGGATATGAATAGATCACATGCAGAGATATTGGAACTTTTGTGTTTTTGGGTGAGGCCGAGTCAGATTCCTTAGGAAATCCCCTGAGAATCCAGAGGTTAATAGGCCAACTGACATTTATGGCTCACAGCAAATAGCCTGCAATTAGAGGGTCCATTTTACACTCCCATTATAACAGTAGCCAAGGACCATATCTTTCTCTATCACTGATTATAATAGTGTGCCAATGGGAGAAAGGGTTGTAGAAGATACATGAGTCAGTCTATCCAGGAAGATAAATTGTTTAGTAAACTTTGAGCAATAAAAGTTTTTGCAATTTCCCTCTGACAACTTGGGGTAAATCCATTCAGCTGAAGGTAAGTTGTCATGTTCTGCTGTCTCTAACTCTCCTTATGACTGGTAATACTAATAATAGGCATGGGTAATACAGTAAATGTTATTCTTATATTGGTGAACAGTAGGTTCTTCTACAGGAGTTGTCAATTCCAATTCCCACACACTTATTCAGCAGCACTTCCAGAGTGGAATGTTTTATACGGAACAGTAGTTCCTCTTACACATCCAATTCGGGGGGACTTTTAACAATGTGACTCACAGATAGTGACCTTGCCCCAACCAGGAAACCCCAGACTGTACTAATGCCGCATTCACATGCTCGTCGGAACTAGGAAACTCCGAAATGTCCAACCTGGTGATTTTGTTTAACTAGGCCTGTATATAATTACAACCAGTTAGCATGTTGGAAATTTCAGAGTTTCCTAGTTCCAACTAGCACATGGACGCGGCATAAGGGAAGATCTCAATTGCATACTCCAGGCTTTCTCATCCAATGGGTTTTGAGAGTATGCAATTGAGATCTTCCCTTTGTGTTGAGTGGGGGAAGGGGACTTCAGTTGTCATGTAAGTCTATGAAAAATGAACATGACTTGTGTGGGATTTCCATGTCAGTGAGTGAGTAGCGTTGGCTAAGTGAGCCAGTTAACTAAGGGTTCAATTCTGTATATTGCTGTGTAAAAATGGCCATGAAGAATTACTAGAGTGTGATAGAAAATTAACTACAGAGTAGGAAAACAGCAGTCAAAATCCATTTTATATTATAGATGCATATTTTAATGATTCTTTTCAATAGTGTTTCACTCACATTTAATAAAAACATTCACAAGTATAAAAAATTATATCTCTGTATTTACAATATATGATGTCTGATATATACATGAAAATAGGATAATTCTCTCAGAGGTCAGGGCTCATATTATGCTTCCCGGTGCGTTTGATTTTCAACCCCGAACAAATGCCATCTTCAGCCTTGTCTCTCTGATGTCTTGTCTTTAGGCCAGCTCTATTTGGCTCTCCCCCTAAAGGCTTCTGGGACCTGGAGTTCCCACTGTGCTTTGATTGGACTGGACAGGCCAGTAGCAGCTTCATCGACTTGACTTCACACCACCACGTGATGCGACTGCTTCAATTCTGCCCAAATGTAATGTCATCGTACATCTGTGGAGAACGAAAGTAACAACATTAGGAATCTGTAATCGCAACTGTCATTTAAATAGAAGACAATATTCCTTTGGTACTATAGCCAATCCATTAGTCCAGATAGAGCCTTTTCCCAATCCCCTAGTACTGCAGTTTTTTATTAATTTAACCTTTATTTATACAAAGATCAAATCTCTTTTACAAGAGAGACCAGTGTAACTTTTAGTATCTCACCTGTTCATCACCAGACAGGCACTCCTCCTCACTCTCCTCTGATTCGCTCTCAGGCAGCTCTCTGAGTTCCTGGGCCGTCTTCTCATACAGCTGGTGGTGGATCTCAGCATTCTGACGCCCGTAGGTCAGGTGGAAAGGCGTGTAGCCCCCGTATGTCACACTGTTGACGTCTGCCCCCATGGAGAGGAGCCGGTGGACCAGGGATGGGTTCTGGAGGTCCACAGCCAGGTGAAGCGCTGTACGACCGCTACAATGTTCCTGGGGGAAACAAAAATACACCAAACATTAGTTCCTTTGGTCTGTGAATACATTTAGGTTTTAATTCATCAATGGGGATTCTTGATTCCTGGCATAAGAACACCTGTGTGATGAAACCTTACCTGTGCATTGATATCGGCACCAAGCTGAACTAGACTCTCCACCATGGAGAGGTATCCGTTAATGGAGGCGAGGTGGAGGCAGTTGTGTCCGCTGTAGTTTGGGAAGGTGAGGATGGAGCGGAGGTGGCGGGGGCAGTTCTGGGTGATCACACTGAAGGAGGTGAGAGAGCCCTTCTTACAGGCGATGTGGAGGGCGGTGTTCCCACTGTCGTCTGCTATCCGTGGGTCACACCCAGCCTTTAGTAGCCTCTCTACCAGATGGGGTTGTTCTGTGATCACTGCCAGATGGAGCGCCGTCTGAGAGAAGAATAAGAAGGTGGTAAGCTATTGATTTCAGGTGTAAATACCACCATTTAGATGGCTTGTTTATAACTATGTAAGTGTAGTGATGTTTTACCACCTGTTTCAATAAGACTGTGTTTTATCAACCAATTATTTTTGCTTTAATTAACCCATTAAGTTTGTGTTTTAATTGTTCTATTTTTGTAATCTTCAATTAGTCAATTATACAAAAATTAATTGGTTATCTTTAATTACCTGTCTCTGATTGTTCTGTGCATCCAGGAATAGATCATCATTGTGTGACAGTTTGATCATGTGCTCAGCATGTTCTGTGGCTTCATGAATAATGGCCAGGTGGAGAAACCTATGTGGAAGAGGGGTAAAAGAAAGAGTTAAAAACGGCTTTGCTTCAAATACGCACGTCTGAGAGGAAGTGGTTGAAAAAAAAAGAACAAAGCGCGAGCACTAGAGCGTTGCGCAAGAATGGATTTTTTGGGGGTTATTTCCACCAGTTGCGGCTTGACACATCTGATACATTATCAGTTCCTGGCAACTCGCCAGGGACTTTCCTAACTGCGCATAGCTGATTTTAGCGCCGCCCATGGGCAGCTCTGAGCCAAAGTACACACTCAGCGGACAGCGGAGTCCAAAAGTCCTTTTTTTAACTTGCAAATGCTGACTATCAGCTGATTAATTTGACACAACTTGATTACAGGAGCATATCTGTGCGTTTTAAAAGTGACTTAGGCCTACAATGCAAATTAAGAAAAGCTCATTGAGATAGTATAATTATAATCCAAAACAATACAGCACTTTATGCAAAATCATATGCATTCATAAAACATACCGATGCAACATTACCCAAAGATAAAAGTGAACTTACGTGTCTCTGTCCTCGGTCACTGTTTTCCTCCAGGGTTCATTACTGCAGGAGTTTGACATGACTTCGACGGGGGCCACTCTCAAGTCCTCCAGCTCCTTCACAAGGTTACCATATTCATCGTCTTTTAGCGAATCCAGACCGCTATCAAAACGGTCTTCTTGGCTAGGTATCATTTTGCCATGTTTCGATACCCGTTCATCGACGTTATAATCCATTTGGTTGTCGTTTGAAACTCTATAAACATCCATATTGAATAGACTGACTGACTGACTGACTGACAAGTCCACTCACTACTCTGTTCCCTTTCAAGTCTGGAATGGAGTGCGTGTTGAAGGGAGGCGCCAGTGGCTTAAATATTCTAGCGGGGAGGAGACAAAGAATGGGGGATTTCCACGTTGAGTTATCTCGACACAACTAGGGAAACTCATAGACCGGGCTTTTATGAGAAAAATTCCCTCGAATGAGCCCCGTACTCACGAGTAAGAATGAAAACTTGTAGTTTCCAATTAGACGTACCTGTGATGCAGACATAAATACGTTCAATGAATGAGATAGAAGATGAATGAGAGACAGACATTAGAGGTGCCTTTGACTGGTTCTTGAAGAATTCCCTTTTCACTTGGGGAATAAATGTGTCATAACAAATTATATGAGGGGCATAACTGTTCTGCACCTTTTGACTGTAATGCCACCATCAGGTAACTGTGCAGAACCAGTGTTAAAAGGAATGTCAATTGAAGGTCAACCACAGTGTGAAATAATGAATTGGTTTATTATTAGGCCTGCCATATTTGTTATTATTGTGCTATTACACTTCTGCACCTCACCTGGTCTCATATATGAACAACTACATGGATAAAATGCATCTCTGCAAGCATAAACGGATAAGAAATTGCCAATTTAATATCTATAGGTGGCCAGGTTTTATACAGGTTGGGATACCATTGTTTGAGGGATGTTTGCAGCCTTCATGTCGGAAAACAGAACAAAAGCCCAGTATGGGGAAACAAAACCAAAAGATATCTTGCTGTTGCATGGTTCACAGGTGAATCAGATGGAGCTGGGAGATTCAGGTGATTCCACAGGGACTCTCTGATTGCAGAATAATACCACGGGGTATGGTACAGAGGTGGAAAAAGTTACACTTTCCAAATGGAGACAACCCCACTATGAAACGGACACTGCTGCATGTTCCCCCATGGGATATAGATATAGCCTACTGGACAAACCATTAATGTGCTGCACATACCTAATGTAACATTTACATGGTGTTTTGGTATTTTATTAGGATCCCCATTAGCTGTTGTGAAAGCAGCAGCTACTCTTTCTGGGGTCCACACAAAAAAAATAACCATGACATAATACAGAACATTAATAGACAAGAACAACTCAAGGACAGAACTACATACTGTACATTTAAAAACGGCACACATAGCCTACATATCAATACATACACACAAAATATCTAAGTCAAATAGGGGAGAGGCGTTGTGCCGTGAGGTGTTACTTTCTCTGTTTTTTTTAAACCAGGTTTGCTGTTCATTTGAGCAATATGAGATGGAAGGGAGTTCCATGCAATAATGGCTCTATATAATACTGTACACTTTCTGGAATTTGTTCTGGAGTTGAGGAGTGTGAAAAGACCCCTGGTGGCATGTCGGTGGGGCAAGTGTGTGTGTCAGAGCTGTGTGCTGTGTGTAACTATTTGGAATTTTCAACACATTAATATTTCTTATAAAAAGAAGAAGGGATGCAGTCAGCCTCTCCTCATCTCTTAGCCAAGAGAGACTGGCATGCATAGTATTTATATTAGCCCTCTGATTACAATGAAGAGCAAGACGTGACGCTCTGTTCAGGGCCAGCTGCAGCTTAACTAGGTCTTTGCAGCACTTGACCACATGACTGGACAATAATCAAGATTAGACAAAACTAGAGCCTGCAGGACTTGCTTTTTGGAGTGTGGTGTCAAAAAAGCAGAGCAATAAAAGGGTTTCTCCAACTTTGTTGGCTTTACCTTGCGTGACAACAAGTATAACTGTCTACCTGGGCTAGCCTCACCCTAGCTGACAAGTGAACTGAAAACTCCCTGTTTGCACAGGGAAGGACGCTTTTAACAACATAGCAACCGTAACCACAAGCAGTAAGCATTCACACCTCTGTGGGGCGATACTGGGCGCTACTGTACACAAACACTTACACACACCTTCCTAAAAAGGACAAGCCAGATGACATATAAAGGATTTCAGTGTGAGTGTATGCGTCACACCACCAGGAGTCATGGCAACAGGCAGATACACTCTTCTATCTGTGGGATTGTGATTGGTCTGCTGTGAATTCCACACATTCTTTCATCTCTGCCAAGTAAAGTATCACAATACAGAGTCTAGGTTGGGAACATTATGTGCTTTTTCTGAAGGGGAGTAACCCATGCTTCCTGATGTTATCATGTCTGTTGATGGTGAGATTTTTTCAAGGGAAATGCCTATTAATTTGTAAATAGGAAGTTCCTACTCATTTGTTGTAGTAAAATGCAACATCCTTCCTTTGACCACTTTGTTCTGTGTTTACTGTGGTTTTCATGCACACCATTTATATCCCCAATCTCTCTCTAGATTTCCCTCTATTGGGTTGCAGTTGTAACAGCTACTTCAATAATTTACAATTACACAAGCCAAATCATTGTTCAAGGCACCACGTACACTCGTTTGCAAAGTTAGTCCCCTTATGATGTTTCCACTGATCTAATTATTTTAACATTTAGTTTTACTCCAACTTTTAACTTTACTTCAACTATCTATTTATGGGACATGATAACATCTTATATTCAGCTGATTGTGTAGTTTCAGTTTTATTCATTGTTACATAAGTCACATTAGCTTTCCCAGCATATGTTGAATTACTGCCTCATTTTGTAGTTCCTTCTTATTAACTTTGTCCAGTAATTTCCTGTCTGTTTTCCAATAACACTGCAAGGCAAGGTCCCCTTTGTAGGAACAATTAGATATTCCAGTCTAAAAATAGAATGATCACACTGCATTCTATCACTGATATGAAACTTCTCCTACTCTTTCATAGGATATGTCAGTGGTCAGTTGCGTGTGTGTTATAATACCACACAGATTGATTCAGGTGATAATAATGCCTTCCACTTTCTATTGAAGGAGCTTAATGTTTTATGAGTGTGTGGTCAATATGAGAATGGGAGGGCATTTTAATATGGCAATGACATGGCATCATTTATGTTCCACTGTCTAAGCAGTATTAAATAGTCAACCTTTCTGCTCCTGAATCGACACGTCTGAAATGACTCACATCTGACTCATTCTATGGCCACCATGTCCAAGGGACTTCACCCTTCCCCTATCCACACACATATATATGTACAACGTAAATTGGACTGAGTAATCCTCAGATACAGATTACAACAGGGTTTCAGTTAGAGGAGACAGTGAGGACATACACTGAGTATACAAAACATTAAGAATACTTGCTCTTTCCATGACGTAGACTGAACAGGTGAATCCAGGTGAAAGCTATGATCTCTTATTGATATCACTTATTAAATCCACTTCAATCAGTGTAGATGAAGGGGATGAGACAGGTTAAAGAAGCATTTTTAAGCCTTGAGACAATTGAGACATGGATTGTGTATTTGTGCCATTCAGAGCGTGAATGGGCAAGACAAAAGATTTAAGTGCCTTTGAACGGGGTATGGTAGTAGGTGCCATGCGCACCGGTTTGTGTGAAGAACTGCAACGCTGCTGGGTTTTTCACGCTCAACTTTTTCCTGTGTGTATCAAGAATGGTCCACCGCCCAAAGGACATCCAGACAACATGACACAATTATGAGAAGCATTGGAGTCAACAACACGCTTTCGACACCTTGTAGAATAAATAATAAAACATGTTTCTAATAGGATAGGTAGGAGGCAAGTTTTACCTCAACATGAATAATCAAGGTATGTAGGGAAAAAATACATTAGATCATCACTCCGTCTTTTTCAGTTTCCTCTAAACAAAGATTTGATTACAAATAATTTTACCTAGAAACAGGTATACTTCCTGATTAATTAACGAATTGCCCTGACTTCTTGTAAAATAAATGTGGTAATACAGGTATTGTTCTTATCTTTTCATGTCATCCCTTAAAAGGACAAGCCATATGACATTATTTAAATGACTTCAGTGGCACATTGATTCACCGAAACTAAAACAGTTCTCATATCGTGCCTCTCCCCTCATTGTTCTCAGGGTTTCATGCTGTGTGTGCCGTACTCCTGTGTAGTACACATTTTCGGGGAAAATTTTAGAGTAGGGGTAATACCTTTTACATTCAAGCATTCCCACGGTTGGATAGTGGCAAACCTGAGGTCTGAGTGTGACACAGACATGTCATGAGGGGCTCCCTCTCCGCAGCTGACCCACTGCCCCAATGATACTGGAGGTAAACTTCTCTCTGTTTTATTTCACCTTAATTTAACCAGGTAGGCTAGTTGAGAACAAGTTCTCATTTGCAACTGTGACCTGGCCAAGATAAAGCATAGCAATTCGACACATACAACAACACAGAGTTACACATGGAATAAACAAAACATACAGTCAATAATACAGTAAAACAAAAGAAAACAAAAAGTCTATATACAGTGAGTGCAAATGAGGTAAGATAAGGGAGTTAAGGCAATAAATAGGCCATGGTGGTGAAGTAATTACAATATAGCAATTAAACACTGGAATGGTAGATGTGCAGAAGATGAATGTGCAAGTAGAGATACTGGGGTGCAAAGGAGCAAGATAAATAAATATATACAGTATGGGGATGAGGTAGGTAGATAGATGGGCTGTTTACAGATGGGCTATGTACAGGTGCAGTGATCTGTGAGCTGCTCTGACAGCTGGTGCTTAATAATTATCCTCTACTTCATCACCCTCCCGGATCCGGGATCCTCCTCATCAAAAAAGCTGACTAGCATAGCCTAGCCTAACGGGACAGGGATATCATATAATATAATTTCCATATCATATAATATAAAGTCCAATACAGCAAATGAAAGATAAACATCTTGTGAATCCAGCCATCATTTCCGATTTTTTAAATGTTTTACAGCAAAAACACAATATGTATTTCTATTAGCTAACCACAATAGCCAAACACACAACCGCATATTTTCACCATGTTTCCACCGCATAGGTAGCTTTCACAAAACCGACAAAATAGAGATAAAATTTGTCACTAACCAAGAAACAACTTCATCAGATGACAGTCTTATAACATGTTATACAATACATTTATGTTTTGTTCGAAAATGTGCATATTTGAGGTATAAATCATAGTTTTACATTGCAGCCACCATCAAAAATAGCACCAAAGCAGCCAGAATAATTACAGAGAGCAACGTGAAATACACAAATACATGGTGTACAGCAAATTAAAGATAAACATCTTGTGAATCCAGCCAATATTTCAATTTTTTTAAGTGTTTTACAGCGAAAACACAATATAGAATTATATTAGCTTACCACAATAGCCAAACACACAAACGCATTTATTCACCGCAAAGGTAGCTTTCGCAAAAACCATCAATAGATATAAAATGAATCACTAACCTTTGGACAACTTCATCAGATGACAGTCTTATAACATCATGTTATACAATACATTTATGTTTTGTTCGAAAATGTGCATATTTATAGCTACAAATCCTGGTTATACATTGTGAATACGTAGCAACGATTCACCAGAATCTCCGGAGATATTTTGGACACTCACCTAATCTGACCAAAGAACTCATCATAAACTTTACATAAAAATACTTGTTGTATGGCAAATGAAAGATACACTGGTTCTTAATGCAACCGCTGTGTTAGATTTTTTTAAATAACTTTACTACAACATACAAAATGCATTATTGTGAGACAGCGCTCACATATTCTCCGCCCTGTTGGATTCTACATATTCCCCAGAAATACGAAATAACATCATAAATTGTGTCTTACTTTTGCTGAGCTTCCATCAGAATGTTGTGCAAGGAGTCCTTGGTCCAGAATAAATCGTTGTTTGGTTTTAGAATGTCCATTTCTTCTGTCGAATTCGCGCCACAATGCTAGCCAAGGTTGCTAACATTCCCATCTTCTCTTGGCGCAAAGAACGGAAAACTCCAAAAGTCCCAATAAACGTTGAATAAACTGATAAAACTCAGTTGAAAAAACCTACTTTATGATGTTATTATCATATGTATCAAATAAAATCAGAGCCGGAGATATTTGCCGTGTATACCGAACGCTTTTCAGAAGAAAATGTCGAGGTCCCTCGCGCGCCGTCGAAGACAAAGAAAATACCGAACCTGTCACTCCAAAAGCTCTTATTCGGCCTCAGATCAAGCTAGACACCCCATTCCACCTTCCACTGCCTGTTGACATCTAGTGGAAGGCGTATGAAGTGCATACAGATCAATAAATAAAAGCCAGTTGAATAGGCAGGCCCTGACACAGAGCCTCATTTTCAGAATTTTCACTTCCTATATGGAAGTTTGCTGCCAAATGAGTTCTGTTTTACTCACAGATATAATTCAAACAGTTTTAGAAACTTGAGAGTGTTTTCTATCCAATAGTAATAATAATATGCATATTGTATGATCTAGAACAGAGTATGAGGGCGTTTCATTTGGGCACGATTTTTCCCAAAGTGAAAACAGCGCCCCCGTATTGACAAGAAGTTTTAAAGCTAGTGAGGGAGATATGAGTCTCCAGCTTCAGAGATTTTTGCAGTTTGTTCCAGTCATTGGCAGCAGAGAACTGGAAGGAAAGACGACCAAATTGGCTTTGGGGGTGACCAGTGAGATATACCTGCTGGAGCGCGTGCTACGAGTGGGTGCTGCTATGGTGACCAGTGAGCTGAGATAAGGCGGGGTTTTACCTAGCAGAGACTTGTAGATAACCTGTAGCCAGTGGGTTTGGCGACGAGTATGAAGCGAGGGCCAACCAACGAGAGCGTACAGGTCGCAATGGTGGGTAGTGTATGGGGCTTTGGTGACAAAACGTATGGCACTGTGATAGACTGCATCCAGTTTGTTGAGTAGAGTGTTGGAGGCTATTTATAGATGACATCACCGAAGTCGAGGATCGGTAGGATGGTCAGTTTTACGAGGGTATGTTTGGCAGCATGAGTGAAGGATGCTTTGTTGCGATATAGGAAGCCGATTCTAGATTTAACTTTGGATTGTAGATGCTTAATGTGAGTCTGGAAGGAGAGTTTACAGTCTAACCAGACACCTAGGTATTTGTAGTTGTCCACGTATTCTAAGTCAGAGCCGTCCAGAGTAGTGATGCTGGACGGGCGAGCAGGTGCGGGAAGTGATCGGTTGAATAGCATGCATTTAGTTTTACTTGCGTTTAAGAGAAGTTCGAGGCCACGGAAGGAGAGTTGCATGGCATTGAAGCTCGTCTGGAGGTTTGTTAACACAGTGTCCAAATAGGGGCCAGAAGTATACAGAATGGTGTCGTCTGCGTAGAGGTGTATCAGAGAATCACCAGCGGCAAGAGCAACATCATTGATGTATACAGAGAAGAGAGTCGGCCCGAGGATTGAACCCTGTGGCACCCCCATAGAGACTGCCAGAGGTCCGGACAACAGGCCCTCCGATTTGACACACTGAAGTATATCAGAGAAGTAGTTGGTAAACCAGGCGAGGCAATCATTTGAGAAACCAAGGCTATCGAGTCTGCCAATAAGAATGTGGTGATTGACAGAGTCGAAAGCCTTCGCCAGGTGATGAATACGGCTGCACAGTAATGTCTCTTATCGATGGCGGTTATGATGTCGTTTAGGACCTTGAGCGTGGCTGAGGTGCACCCATGACCAGCTCTGAAACCAGATTGCATAGCAGAGAAGGTACGGTGGGATTCGAAATGGTCGGTAATCTGTTTGTTAACTTGGCTTTCGAAGACCTTAGAAAGACAGTGTAGGATAGATATAGGTCTGTAGCAGTTTGGGTCTAGAGTGTCACCCCCTTTGAAGAGGGGGATGACCGCGGCAGCTTTCCTATCTTTGGGAATCTCAGACGATACAAAAGAGAGGTTGAACAGGCTAGTACTAGGGGTTGCAACAATTTCGGCAGATCATTTTAGAAAGAGTGGGTCCCGATTGTCTAGCCCGGCTGATTTGTAGGGGTCCAGATTTTGCCGCTCTTTCAGAACATCAGCTATCTGGATTTGGGTGAAGGAGAAATGGTGGGGGCTTTGGCGGGTTGCTGTGGAGGTTGCTGGGCAGTTGACCGGGGTAGGGGTAGCCAGGTGGAAAGCATGGCCAGCCGTAGAGAAATGCTTATTGAAATCCTCAATAATAAAGGATTTATCGGTGGTGACAGTGTTTCCTAGCCTCAGAGCAGTGAGCAGCTGGGAGGTGCTCTAGGTCAAGGTAAAGTAGCAATTTAATAATCACTTCCAGGTCAAACTCTGTGAAGTGTCCCATGTCATCATATCTCATCTTAGCTCTAAGGCGAATATAAGCCCCAAAGGTCTGTATTTCAAAGTCTATACTAGCATACCACTTGGTAGTTAAATAAAGGTCAAATAAGAATTCCCAAAAATGTAAACGTCTAATACCCAGCTAGCACATAACATTCTAAGAACCATATGTTTCTTAGAGCTTGGTGAGAGCGAGGTTGTCCTGTGGTTATTTTGCCTAAAACCTTCCCTCAACTTTCTTGGAATGGTGCAGAACAGTTGCTTGGATTTGGAACATTTTAGCATATTTAATGAACTTGACATTGATATTTCATTACTTTAACAGAATGTTTTCCTAAAAGTTCAAACATGGTTACATTTAATATCTATTTTGGTAATGTTCTACGAATGTTCTCCAATTGGTTTGACATTGGGAATGTTCTCAGGTAGTTCAGAGAATGTTAAGAAACAACATACTTCTGTGGGAATTTCAGTACTTCAACAAAGTTTTCTACAGATTTCCTTTCGGTTTAAAGTCTATTTAACGTCATGTTCTCAAATTGTTCCAGGAACTTTAAGAAACAATGTTCTTCTTTGGGAAATTCAGTACTTCAGCATAACATTTCCTACAGGTTTCCTCATGGTTATATTTAAAGACATGTTCTCAAATTGTTCAGAGAATGTTAAGAAAACGATCCATAAAAACACTAGAAAACATTAGTAACGTTCAGAGAAAATCCTAAGAACGTTATTTGAAAACACATACACCTAATTTTGTGGGCAGTGTGCACGTAGCCTGTCTTCTCTTGAGAGCCAGGTCTGCCTTCGGCAGCCTTTCTTAAATAGCAAGGCTATGCTCACTGAGTCTGTACATAGTCAAAGATGTCATACATTTTGGGTCAGTCACGGTGGTCAGGTATTCTGTCACTGTGTATTCTCTGTTAAGGGCCAAATAGCACTATAGTTTGCTCTGTTTTTTAAAATTCTTTCCAATGTGTCAAGTAATTACATTTTGTTTTCTCATGATTTGGTTGTGTCTAAACACATTCTGTTCTCATTACCAACAAAACTCTTTCTATCCTCTATCTTGTTAAGTGTATTCAGGTGTGTTGGCCACACCCACTAATTGGCCACACCTGATCTTAATGAGTGTTTGTTTTCTTTGAAATGGGGTCTGTTGGGGGGGATTGGAGGGACGCCATGTGCGACTGACGTGTTTTCCGTTTGCTCCCGTGGTATTTTTAAAGTTTATGTGAATTTTGCAGCAGAACCGTATTTATTTTCATATATTATTTTGGTGATCCCTTCCCGTAAAAACCAAGACTACTTTACTTCCAAATATCAGCATGTCGACGAAACATAAGGCCAAAAGCATGACTTTGAGAAAACCCGGCCTACAAGACACACTCTCATCACCGCCCTCCCCTGAGCCTGACGGCCCGGGGACTGATACTTTACCCGGGGGGGCGGCTTGGCCTGGCGGCGCTGAAGTGAACATTCTCGAGGCCATCAAACTACTACGCTCTGAGATAGTTGAAATGAAAACGGAGGTGGTTGCTACGATTGAGGCCCGAATAAAGGAGGTTTCTGATACTTTAAAAGCAGATCTAACCATCCTGCGGAACGAGACGGTGCCGGCAATCGCATCACTCAAAACAACAATGGAGTCGCACACTACAACGATTGCAGCACTGGAGACCTTCGCTACAAATGTCTCCGACTTAACTACATCCCTGGAGGCTGACGTGAAACGCCTAGCTGCGGATTTGAAAAAGGTGAAGGAGAGCTGTGTAAGTTTGGAGGGATTCTCTCGCCGCAATAACCTGAGACTTGTATCAGTCCCAGAGTCAGCGGAAATGCCTCGCGCCACGGATTTCGTTTCTGGGCTGCTGAAGGATGTTCTTGCCTTAGATGAAAAGCCCCTGATTGATCGTGCCCACCGGTCGCTGCGCCCAAAGCCCCGGGATGGGGAGAGGCCCCGTAACAATTCTTCGAGTGCACTTTTTCCATGAGAAGATGGAGATTCTCCGACGAGCCCGCAATACCACTCTGAGCTTTCAAGGACAGAGCTTCTCCATCTACCAGGACTACTCCCCCACTGTTTCCAGGCAGCGCGCAGCTTTCGGACAGGCCAAACGACTACTTCGGGACCATCCAGGTGACCATCCAGGTGTGAAGTACGGACTGCGATTCCCGGCCCGTTTATGGCTATCTCATGATGGTAAAGACTACACATTTGAATCTCCGGATGAGGCTCTCTCTCACATTCAACGTCACATCAAGAAGTCTTGAACTTGCTCATAGTTCAGCAACTGTTGCTTGCGAACTGTGGATAGTAAGTAACCCACCTGTGGTACAATTATGTTTAGCTACAACATGCTAATTTTGTATAGTTGGGGAGTTGGCGTACCCATTCAGGCTTATTTGATGTGATCTAATGTTTTGATCATCTAGTGTGCTTGCCTTACAAGCATTCAGTCATTTTAATTTCATTGTATTGCGGTTTTACTATACTCCTGTGTTTTCTAGGCTGTCTTGCTCACCTATTCAGTTTGTTTACATAGTGTCTCAGTGACTCAAAATATTCTTGGTTATTTGCTTACTGCATCCGTTTGCATTGACCCAGTAAACAGTAAATGCTTCCCGAGGCGACACGTTTTTTGGGGTCTTCACTTAAATTTTAAAAGTTCTGAGCGTCATTTATGCCCAGCAAGCGTTCAACGTTGCGCACACGTAGTTTTTTGGTCTTGGTTGTAAGCTGTCTCAGCATTCAACTAGACAACTATTATAATAATAATTATTATTATTATTTTTGATTGTCTTACTACGATTTCCTTACTTCAAATTAGGTTTTCGGCTGAGAGCCTTTATACATTCTATTTATTTTCTTTATTTTCTCTCTCAAATGCCTGTTATAAGACTGGGAATATAATTATATACATCTACAAGTGGTGCTTTTGTAATTTCGTCTGCACAAGGGATTCACTTTAATTTTTTTTATTTAAAAAATGATTATCTCTTTTTGCTGTTTGATCCACTAACAAAACACGACTTTAAAGAGCGGGACTGTGGGTTTAGGTTTAAGACCGCACTCTCACAGACATACTGTGCGAAGAGAACATGTTCTATTTAGGCTTGTACCTCGTTTGGGGAGGTACTGTCTGGGATGGGGGGAGGGGGTGGGAGGAGGGGTTGAATTGTTCAGTTCTAATGTTGTCATTCTGTCTTTTTTGTTTTTTTTTCTGTACTTTTTCCAAACATCTACCACCGTACATTATTACTCTGAGACAAGTTATTCTGGGGTTTTTGGGCGCTCATTGCTTTTCCATTCTATGCTCTAATGACAGGGTTGTATAACGGGAATGCCCAGAGGGGCCGAAACAATGCGATCAAGTACATTTCGTGGAACACCAAAGGGGTTAATAACCCAGTGAAGCGTAAGAGGGTGTTGACACACTTAAAGGGTTTGAATGCAAATGTTGCATTTCTACAAGAGACTCACTTGAGGACTGGTGAGCACTTTAGGATGCGTAGGGACTGGGTTGGTCAAGTGTTCCACTCTAACTTTCATAGTAAATCAAGAGGGGCTGCCATTTTGGTTGATAAAGCCACTCCCTTTGTAGCTTCTGAGGTTATCGCTGATCCTAAGGGACGATACGTCATAGTAACC
Source organism: Salvelinus namaycush (assembly GCF_016432855.1). Classification (NCBI taxonomy): domain Eukaryota; kingdom Metazoa; phylum Chordata; class Actinopteri; order Salmoniformes; family Salmonidae; genus Salvelinus; species Salvelinus namaycush. The sequence continues at coordinate 29,942,718 of NC_052335.1, forward strand.
GGTAAACTGTTTTCTACCCCTCTTGTTTTGGCTAGTGTTTATGCTCCCAATTGGGATGACACAAGTTTCATTTCTTCCTTTTTGTCTGCTATACCCAATTTAGATTCTCATTTGTTGATTTTAGGGGGGGATTTCAACTGCAAAATGTCCCCAGTTCTTGACAAGTCCTCACGAACAACTACAGGCCCATCTAAATGTGCCCTACTTATTCAAGCCTTTCTTCAGAAATATGCCATGTTTGAGGCCTGGCGTTTCCTACATCCTACAGATAGACAGTATTCCTTTTATTCTCATGTTCATCAAACATACTCCCGGATTGATTACTTCTTTTTGGACAAAAAACTTCTGCCTAACCTTCGGCAGTGTACTTACAAGAGTATTGTTATTTCTGACCATTCACCATTAGTGCTTGAACTAGAGTTTCCCCAGCGACCTCCTATGTGTTATCAATGGCGTCTTAACCCCATTTTACTCTCGGATAAGGAGTTTGTCAATTTCATTTCTTCTGAAATCACCTTATTCCTAGAAACTAATTCAACACCAGGTATGTCCTGCTCTACCATATGGGAGTCTCTCAAAGCATACCTACGTGGCCAAATTATTTCTTATACAGCCAACCAAAACAGAGTTCGCTCTCAGCGACTTCGGGACCTGAGCGAATCCATAGCCACATTGGATGAGAAGTATGCCACGGTTCCTTCCTCTGATCTGCATAAAGAGCGCCAACTACTCCAATCTGAATTTGATGAGCTTTCTACCAGGCAAGCTGAACAGTTACTCTTGCGAGCTCGGTACAGAGTGTATGAACAAGGCGACAAGGCCAGTAAACTCCTTGCACATCAGATCCGTAAATCTGAGGCCTCACGTTTAATCCCACAAATAAGGACCCCGTCTGGTGCCACCACAGTTATACATAAAGAGATCAATGATCAATTCAAACAATTTTATTCTGCGCTATACACCTCTGAATCCCCTCAAGACCCTTTGCTGATTGATTCCTTCTTTAATGGCCTGAATATGCCTTCAATTGATACAGACACCCATGACTGTCTAGAAGAAGAATTTACACCTGAGGAGATTGCAACAGCAGTGTCCGCAATGAAAAGTGGTAAATCACCGGGTCCGGATGGTTTTCCAACCGAATTTTACAGGACGTTTTCTGGTCTGCTTTGCCCATTCTTGTCTCGACTATTTGCAGAGTGCCTTAATACCTCAAAGCTACCGCCTAGTCTTTATCAGGCTTCAATTTCATTACTATTAAAGAAAAACAAAGACCCCCTGGAATGTGGATCCTATCGCCCAATCTCGCTTTTAAACTGTGATTACAAAATCCTAGCCAAGCTTTTAGCCATCCGTATGGAAGGCTCGCTGCATCAAGTAATACACTCTGACCAGACTGGCTTTGTGAGAAATAGGCATTTGTTTTTCAATATTAGGCGCCTTATGAATATACTGTACTCCCCTGCGTCGGAGGACCCAGAGGTGGTGGTCTCACTTGATGCAGAAAAAGCGTTTGACCGCGTTGAGTGGGATTACCTAACAGCTACCCTTTATAGATTTGGCTTTGGCCCCAAATTCATTGCGTGGATAAAGATTCTTTATTTTTCCCCCATGGCTTCGGTACGGACTAACAACTTGTCCTCTGACTATTTTCCCTTGCACCGCGGATCCAGACAGGGCTGTCCACTCTCCCCCTTGTTGTTTGCTTTGGCAATCGAACCTCTCGCCATTGCACTACGCTCTAATGATGCCATTCAAGGAATAATCCGGACGGGCTCAGAGCAGAAAGTCTCGCTATATGCGGATGACCTCCTTTTGTTTATCTCTAACCCTGATACCTCATTGCCACGCGCCTTATCTGTTCTTAAAAGGTTTGGATCAATCTCAGGGTACAAGCTGAATCTAGGCAAGAGTGAGCTTTTTCCTGTAAACAAGGCTGCTTTAAAGTGCTCTTTTACAAGTTCTCAGTTTAGGATTGTCCGGGATCAATTCACCTACTTGGGAGTTAAAGTGACAAGGAAATATTCAAATCTGTTTCAGGAAAACTTGGTTGCTCTAGCAGACAGTTTGAAACAATCTTTTACTTTTTGGAATGCGCTACCTCTTTCTCTTATCGGAAGGATTAATGTCATTAAAATGAGTGTGTTGCCCAAATTTCTATATTTATTTCAATGTTTACCCATTTTTATTCCAAAATCTTTTTTTATTTCACTGGATCAAACATTCATGCATTTTATTTGGGATGGCAAGGTACCACGGATTGGTAGAAAACATTTACAGAAGCCTAAGTCATTGGGGGGTTTAGCTCTACCAAATTTTCAGACATACTATTGGGCTGCAAATTTCAGAGCCCTTCTGTACTGGCTGCAGACTGATCCTACTGGCCCTAGACCAATCTGGGTCCAGATGGAGTCTGAATCGTGTAAACCTGCTGCACTTTCTTCTGTGTTGTGCTCGTCTCTCCCAGTGTCCCTAGGCAAAAGGTGTGTCAACCCAATTGTAAAGCAGTCTCTTAAAATTTGGAATCAGTTCCGTTTAGCCTTTGGCCTCCGAGGCTTTTCTCTATCAGGTCCAATCAATCAGAACATTTTATTTCCTCCATCTTTGAATGATGGGGCTTTTGGCATCTGGCACTCACTAGGCCTCTCCTCACTAGCCCAATTATTCTTTGATGATACATTTGCCTCTTTTGCTCAGCTACAGGAAAGGTTCAACCTCCCCCAATCCCACTTTTTCCGCTATCTCCAGACTAGGAACTTTGTCAGAGCTAACACACCTGAATTTCCCCATAGGCCTGTGAATACAGCTATAGAGAGCATCCTGGAGCTGAACAAGCTTCCTAGGGGCGCAATTTCAGATGTATATGCAATCATTCATGACTTACAGAACCCTTCTTTGGTGCCTTTAAAGACTCGATGGGAAAAGGATTTGGGGGAGGAACTTGGGGAAGACACCTGGGAATCTGTGCTGCGCAGGGTGCATTCGTCCTCTTTTAGCACTAGACACAGCCTCATTCAATTCAAGGTGGTTCACCGTATCCACTGGTCTGGGGCCAGACTTGGAAGAATATTCTCTGATTTTTATCCTACCTGTGTCAGATGTAAAATTGAACCAGCCACACTGTTGCATATGTTCTGGGGCTGTCATAAACTGTCAGGTTTCTGGGAATTAATATTTAAATGTTTCTCTGATATATATAACACTGTTATAGATCCCTCTCCCCTTACAGCCCTTTTTGGAGTACTGCCCATAGGCACCCCCCTGTCAAGAATCCAGTCGGACACTGTTGCTTATACAACTCTTTTAGCTAGACGGCTAATACTACAGAACTGGAAGATGGCAGCTCCCCCATCTTATAAATATTGGGTGAGAGATGTGTTGTGCTCTCTGAAACTAGAAAAAATTAAATTCAATTCACGTGGGAACCCCAAACTGTTTAATGAGGCTTGGGCTCCATTCCGGTCTTACTTTAAACAGTCCATCCTCTGATGGCATTCCTATTAAAACCAAAATAAGTCTGTATTTGACCCCCCTGTGACTTAGAGGTTGGATGAGCATTTCTCTGTGTTTTTTTCTGGGGTGGGGGTGGGGGGCATTAAGGTTGATGTGCTTATTGATTGTGACCTGCGGATGCCTTGTTCATCTTGCCCGGGCAGAGACTAAGGTGTGAGCTTGTTTTTCACAGTTATTTTTATTTTTTAATTCTGTTCACGCCTACATAAAATTATTATTATTCATTTTTTATTTTAAAGCATTGTAAACTTTTTATTTTTGGTCCAGTGGATGGTTGGTCTGTGGCCTTGACTGTCTGTGAGTGGTTGCATTTCTCCACCCCATCCCTTGACTGTTTACAGGAACAATGGTGAGGTGTTTGCTCTGTCCCTATACTATAGATTGCCCTTTAACCTTTTGTAGCCTTCTGCCTGGTGTGTTTAACTTGTCTAAAGTATGGTATCTTTAAAGTTATTTTTTTTATATGTATTATTTGTATTTTTTCTAGTTGAGTATATTATTTATATTGCTTTGTCTTGTCTGTGTGTGTGTAAAACTTAATAAACAGAGTTTTCAAAAAAAAAAGAAATGGGGTCTGTTTGAATGGACAAAAATTAACAGCTTTGTATACATAAGATAACATGGCATACTAACCCCATCCTGGTGGTGCAGTGGACAAATTCCATGGATGAAGAACAGAAGATTATAGGTTTGAATCTCACTGATGCTATGTCACAATAAAAATACATGTGTTTGCATGGTTAATTAATTTCTGTGTCCTATCTGTGCTTGGAGTTCAAAAAAGTTAACCAAAAAAACTGTGTTATTAAAAGTCTTATTGAAACATTCAGTGAACATTTGAAGGAAATTGTTCAAAAACCTCCAAATAACCTATCATTTCCATTATCAGAGCATTAATAAAACTTCCCAGGAAAACTTTCAAGGAACCAGAGTAAAACATTCTCAGATCCTCCCTGCAACCTAAAACAAAAACTTTCCCAGAACGGGAAAAAATTTCACTTTGGTTCCTAAAACGTAAAAAAAAAAAAAAAAAAAAGTTTTACCGGTCAGAAACGTATGGCTTCGTTTTCACATCCGATGAAAAACCAAATTACATTCCCACAACTACCAAGAAACCAAAAGTGCTAGCTGGGTACATTGCTTCATTCTAGGTCAGGCCTTGGTAAAGGCCGGCCCAGGGGTCGTATGCGTCCTGCGACCTGATTCAATACGGCCGCGGAATCATGCTCAGATCACATAAAGAATTTGGAATAAAGTTTTTTACTCGCCTTTGTGTAACGATTTAACTCCCACCCCTTGTGGGAAATTTATTTTGAAGGCACGTATAAATAACTGCACAAGGACAGAAAGTGACTGACACACACGTCACAGCTACAAATTGTAGCTAGCTAGAAATTGCGCAAAAATTTGTTTTTCAAAGATTTCAAAGGAAAGTAGACAATGAATGTAGGGTGTTCCAGCAAGAGTGGACATCGAAATATTTCTTTATTGAGATATCAGGGAAAGCTGTCTTGAAAGACTACAACTTGTCCCGATACTTCCAGACGAATCATGCAGAAAAAAATATAGGAATATTCTTCTGAGCAGAGGGCAAGTGCATCGAAAGAGATGCTTTCTCAGTTGCAAAAGCAGCAAGGACTTTTCACAAACTGCATTCAGCAGCAAACGACGGAATTGCGAGAGCTAGCTATGTACTGTCCTACAAAATTACTGAACATAGCAAGCCATTCGCTGAGGGCGAATTCATTAAAGAATGTAATTGACTCTGCAGCAATACTTTGCCCCGACAAGAAAGAGCTGTTTGAAAATGTTTCCCTGTCAAGACGAACAGTGACATGGCGTGTTGAGGACATCGGAGAGAATATTGAACAACAGTTGAAAGACAAGGTAAAGGATTTCACCTATTTCTCCATGGTCTTGGATGAGAGCAGTGATGCACGTGACCCGGCACAGTTGTTGATATTCTTACCAGGCATAACCCCAGACGTTGAAATGACAGAAGAGCTGACTTCACTGTCAATGTAGAGCACAACCACAGGGAAATATTTATTGGAGGAGGTTAATAAGTGTTTGGCAAAGCTGGGACTGAGTTTTGAATAGTTATCCAGTGTGACCACTGATGGGTGCCCAAACTTAACAGGAAAAAACTTTGGCCTTTTGAAAAAGATCAAGTAGTTGAGTTGAACCCAGATCAGAAAAAGCATTTTCCTGCATTGCATTATTCATCAGGAGTGGCTCTGTAAATGTGTTCTGAAAATGAGCCATGTTGTGGATACAGTCACTAAAGTGGTAAACTTTAAAGTGGTAAACTCATATCTCCCTCACTAGCTTTAAGCACCAGCTGTCAGAGCAGCTCACAGATCACTGCACCTGTACATAGCCCATCTGTAAACAGCCCATCTATCTACCTCATCCCCATACTGTATTTATTTATTTATTTATCTTGCTCCTTTGCACCTCAGTATCTCTACTTGCACATTCATCTTCTGCACATCTACAATTCCAGTGTTTAATTGCTATATTGTAATTTCTTCACCACCATGGCCTATTTATTGCCTTAATTAACTCCCTTATCTTACCTCATTTGCACTCACTGTATATAGACTTTTTGTTTTCTTTTTTTCTACTGTATTATTGACTGTTTATTTTTTTATTTTTTTCATGTGTAACTCTTTGTTGTATGTGTCGAATTGCTATGCTTTATCTTGGCCAGGTCGCAGTTGCAAATGAGAACTTTCTCTCAACTAGCCTACCTGGTTAAATAAAGGTGAAATAAAAAATTAAAAAATAAAATAAGAGCTAAATCTTTAAACCACAGGTAGTTTGTCTCACTGTTGGAAGAGACAGATTCGGGTTATGCAGATCTCCCCTACCATACAAACGTGAGATGGCTGAGTTTGGGGAAGGCGCTTAAAAGGGTGTGGGACCTGAAGTCGGAGATTGTTGAGTTTTTGCAAATTAATGGAAAATATGTGGATTTCTCTCAACTGCAAGATAAAGAATGGTTGGCTGATTTTTGCCTTCACCTTGGACTTCATGGCCCTTGTGAATGAACTGAATTCCAAACTACAAGGGAAGGGCCTTTTTGCACACCTGATTGTACAGCCTTGTCAAAGCCTTCAAGGGAAAATGACTCCCCCTGACCCGTCAAGTAGAAGCCAACAATCTCACCTTCCGACACTACTAGTCTGTTCCCTATCAGATGACCAGCAGGAGAAGTATACATCGCTGCTGCGTGCTTTAAAAGGTGAGTTTTCTCGTCGTTTTGAGGATTTCAAAGTGTTGGAAAATGACATGCTCTTAGTTTCCTCTCCTTTCACCTTCAATGTGGATAACGCTCCCACTGACCTGCAATTTGAGCTTATCGATCTTCAATCTGATGCAGTGATTGGAGAACTATTCAATACAATGTCACTGACGAGGTTCTATGCAGATCTCGATGAACAAAACTTTCCAAAGATTAGGAGTCATGCTCAGAAGAGGTTTGTACTATTTGGGTCAACCTATGTATAGGAACAGACATTTTCAGTGATGAAATATAACAAGTCAAGGCACAGATCATCTCTTACTGACTCTCACCTCTCAGCAATCCTGCGCATAGCGTCAAACTGTACCGGATTTCACTGCTCTAGTCAGAAACTATACCTTACTTCACTGCTCTAGTCAATGCCCATCAGAGACTTCACTCCTCACACTGATTTGAGTAGTTTAAATGTAATGTTGAGCTCTCTCTCTTTCTTGTGTTTTTGTGCACACCCGTTAACAAGAGTTATGTCAGTGGTGCTGAATGCACAGTGTACTTTTCCCTCCGTGTAGTTCATTGCATGTTTAATAATGAAAATACCTACCAAAAGGAGAACATGGATGTGGTTTTATTTCTGTGCATGTTAAAAAAGTATAACGAGTAGCATATCTGGACGTGATTTACAGTAGATATATCTGTCAACAGTCATACACATTATATATAATCTTGTAATATGATTCTGGCCCGCAATGGCAAAAATATATTCTAATGTGGACCTCCATAGAACAGGCCTGGGCAATTATTTTCCATGTAGTATGCTAGTTTCTAGGTAGCATGCTCGTGCTTTTTTAAATGTTTTATTTTTAACAAGATCAGCTTTAAAACCATTTATTTACTCTTTCATGAGTTACAGACATTTGTTTTGCATCATCTCTTGTTTTGTTGCTTTTTTTTCTTTAAAAAAAAACAATATATTTATTACACATTTAATAAGCTATATATTTGTTGTTGGTTATATTTCACTAGTCGTATGGGATCAAAAAGATACATACAAAACAATACATTACATTTAACAGCATTTGTAACTTGAGTCTGATAATTATCTGTACAAAACAGTTAATCTGATAATATTTGTGGAAAATAAAAATACTTGCTTGATATGTTTTCCAGTTTCTTGAAATACTTTGCAAATGCAACTTTTTTCTATGTGAAAACTGAAATGGTCTGTTCATTCCTTTTACATTTGAATATACACTCCTATCCAGAGCAACTTACTGTAACGTCCTGACCAGAGTTCTTATGTGTTTTGCTTGTTTAGTGTTGGTCAGGACGTGAGCTGGGTGGGAATTCTATGTTGTGTGTCTAGTTCGTCTGTTTCTATGTTCAGCCTAATATGGTTCTCAATCAGAGACAGCTGTCAATCGTTGTCCCTGATTGAGAATCATATATAGGTGGCTTGTTTTGTGTTGGGGATTGTGGGTGGTTGTTTCCTGTCTCTGTGTTTGTGGTCTGCACCAGATAGGACTGTCTCGGCTTTCACGTTTATTATTTTGTTATTTGTTAATGTTCATCGTTTATTGTTTATTAAACATGTTGAACACTAACTGCGCTGCATTTTGGTCCTCTCCTTCATCCCAGGAAGAAAGCCGTTACACTTACAGTAGTGAGTGCATACATTTTCATACTTTTTTGTACTGGTCCCCTGTGGGAATTGAACCCACAACCCTAGCATTGCAAGGACCATACTCTACTATCACAGTACATCGTCACAAACCACTTGATGTCTCAATGTACTCAATTACTGTATTGTGCAATTGTTTTTCTTCATGGTGATGGAAAGTCTACAGGCACAAACCTAGATGACCAGCCTATATACAATACAGTAATGTACATTTTTAGATTCAGTGGTTTGTAAGGATGGTAAATTAATACTGCACAAAATGTGGTTGTTTTCTATGTTATTTGATCAAGAAAAATATTCAATTTGATGCAGATATTTTGTGTCTTTGCCCATAACTTTGCACCTTTTGATGTAAATGTTTGAGGACTGGGTTTTGTTCTTTCTGGATTCCATTAGAATGATGATCGCAGAGAAAGGGACAGGGAAACAACTTACAATTCCAGCTATTGAATCCTGCAAGGTACTGTTCTTAATTATACAACTACCTTTTGTTTGGCAAAGGAAATGTTTTTGCCCATGCTACAGATGTCTATATTGGTCTGCTAATACAGGACTAGTAAAGGCCCAATGCACTACTTTTATGAAAATGCACCCTCAGCACCCCTACTTCCCGCAGCTATGTTTACAGTTTAGAATACAAAAATATTGAGAATGATTATTAGGAATTCAAAAGTCAAGACTCTTCCACCTAGGCTAATTCATTTTCCAATTCATATAAATTTCCTTTTTTCAAATGTAGTTGTATGTCTTTAAATTCAGATAAAGATATTATTAAAATATCTCTACCTATTATTTTGTGCTTTATCTAATCTAGTGTTACTATCCGCAGAATGGTGATCTGAGAGCAGCAGGATAATAATCTAAAATGAAATGCAGTGGGAAAAGGAAGCACATGAGAATGATTTCACTTTTTCAAAAAACTAGATTTTTAATAATCAAGCCAGCTCAGAAGTCTCTTGATCCCTAGTCCAACACATAGTAAGAGCGCCCTCATGTGTCCTTGCTGTAATTGCATGTACTGCATAATTAATGCCTGACTGCTTAGGAATTAGACTTTAGTCCAAGCAAAAAAAACGTAAAAAAGGTACACTAGCATAATTTTGAAGCCTTTAAATTGACCTAGAATACATCCCACACAGGATATAATGCTGCGACTGTCAGTCTGGTATCTCCAGTATCTTCCTGTTCTCTCTAGATACATACACAAGTATTATTTTTATTATACTTTTTTCATCAGGGGGTACTTCTTGTGGCTACGTACGTACATAGACGATTTCAAAGAAATGCAGATGTAGGCAGTTAACTCTTTTTAAGTGGCTAAAATAAAGCATTGATGTTGTTTTTCTCATTGACCGTTCATTCACTGTTTGGAGATTTTGCTCAATCATGTAAATCACTGAGACCACAGCCTTATGCAAAAACATGCTTCTTCCTTATCTTGGTCTCATTTGACAGGGCTTTCCATTGATGATGACCAAGACATTAATTTCATGTGTGCTGCACAGTTTGTGGTGGTAGGTAAGGTTTAAGATGACAGCTCAGTGAAATTAAATATGTGACACTAGCAAGGTTTCAATACAACTGACAACAGATTTGCATGCATATACTCTAAAGCGTGAAGAAAATATGCACACTTTTCCACCAGTGGTGTTGCCAGCAAACAGACTTGTTGCAGATATAAATCAGTGCTTGATGACGTGGTACACACACAATGTAATTTGTAATTTGCTTAAGTTTTCATGTCCCTAATTAAAAACCATAAAGTTCAATGTGTTTCCATTACATTTTCGAGCCTACCGACAGTTGTGTCACAAAAACTGTTGCGTTAAATAGCAACTGTGCCTACTCTGGTGTTGTCACGTGCGCTCTAGTGTTGGTACTGTAGGCTGTGCTGGTAGGCCAGTCTACAGGAGATTATTATGGATAAGAGCGAGAATATTTTTATTTGTCAAACGGCAGTCGAGCATCGATCATCATGTCACCATAATAAGACCCTCGATACTTATTGGAAATTAGCATCAAACTCATCACCGTGCACTTTCACATGTGAAGCTCGTGAAAGTTTATTTTATTTCATCTGTAGCCTAATATAGTGGGAGGACCACACACCATATCAACGAGTGAATCCAAGTTTACTTCGATATGATGGTTATTGTATCAATATTTGCGCATAAAGCCGTTTCCACCGACATTTCCCGCAAACTTCATTTAAACCAACACAGAAAGATCCCACCACATCGAAAGAACAAAATAAGAGCTGATGTGAAAAGATCTGTTGTGATTGTATATGCAGCCAATGAGGGAGTCTGTGGCCATGTTTGAGAGCATCAAATCCATGATGCATTGTGGGTAAATGGTGACTGGCTGATCTACAAATACTAATGAGTAGTTATTTATGATGCAAGGTGATTTGTAGATCAGTCAGTCACTGCACTGTCGAACAAGCCCTGTGTACCGCTGCACTCACTGGAAACTGCAGTAAACTGGGCCCAGGTCCGGATCCACCACTGAAAGCATTTTAATGTTTCTCTGAAATTATGCTAAAATGTATTACAAGTAATGACAATTTATCTCCACATATTTTTCATAATCATGAATTATGGGCAGTTGGACCAGAGTAGCATTGGATTGCAAACCTTTGATTTGTTTGATTGGAGACTTACAATGACGCATAAAGCCTTTTATTTGTTGGCAGAGAACAGTCTCACGGTCCTCTGCAACTATTTTCTAAAGCAGGGTTCCCCAATCTCAGCCCCCCCGTGCACGTCTTGGTTTTTGCCCGAGCACTACACAGCTGATTCGAATAACCAACTCATCATCAAGCTCTGATTATTTGAATCAGGAGAAACCTTGTTCTAAAGGACTACAATTCCCTACAGCTGTACTTCTTGTTGCGAAGCACACACAGCGTGATTGCAATGCAAGATGGGATAGGAGTTCTTGGCCTTCTCTTCTTTTGCCCTGTTGTTCTTCTTGCACCTTCCTGGGTTCGTCTTTGCTTTGGACACTTTTGAATGGGTTGCATGAAATTTGCCTAATAATAACTCCTATATTGAAAAAGATTTACTAGCAATTTATACTTCCACTATCAATCAATGAAAAAACAAATGTAAACCCTTTGGCCTAGTGCATTGGATGATTAGCCCACATTGTACTGTCTGTCATGCTAGGCTGGGTAGATATGGCCCCATGGGTCAACAAGAGCTAGGTAATAATGTGATGTGAGCATTTGCAGAATGACTTTGATTATTTGTGACAGTGAGATTACACCATGGATTAAACATGTTGTGCATTGTACATCAAAAGCATTCATTTTGTTAACCCCCAGAAGAGGAGACTCCAGTTTACTTTGACCTTTTGTAAAGTTTTGATTGCAACAGTGATGTGAAAGGCTGAAACTGTTGCAGAAAGAAATATGTTGTGCATGTATTGAACGTTATTCATGGTTATATTACTTTACTGGCGTAGCATACCACGCAGCCTCCGCAAGGCGTAAACCATATGAACCCGTCATAAGCATATGATAGCTAGAAAATTAACACATAAGCCATTATTTGTTTATTTTTATTACAGGAAATTAGCTTTAAAACATATTTTTTTTTATGTCAGTCTCATGGCAAAATGTGTAGGATAGAAGGATATTAGCATAGGGATTTTTGAAAGTCGGGACAGTCCTTGTCTGGCAGGGAAACTTTATTTTTATAGTTGGAAAAACATTTTTTTGTTATTATTTGACTTAAATGTAGATTTAGCGGGAAATATTTGTTTAGGGAATTTTAGAAATACTTTCAATATTATTCATTTCCATGTTAAAAGCAAAAGATCCCCATTTCAAACTCAACCCCAAAAAATACTAATCTAAAAACTGGCAAAAATTTATATTAACTGAAAATTGATAGTATGTAGTTACTTGCAATAGCCCCGTGTGAATATTTATCTCAAAACTAAAAGATATGTACGGAGATTCCTTCCTAAAAGCTGTGTCCGGAGATTTGGTTTACTCTGTCATATTTGTCTAAAATCCTGAATTAATTAGGAATGAGCAGGGCCAGCTATACCATAAGGACCCCTTATTCATGTCCTCATAACATGTAGTGCAACAAGAACACTCATGGTCTGTAAAGTTCTCTACTTTTGATAGATTTAAACAAACAATATTGGAATCACCATGGTCACAACCATAAACTGTCAACTCCACCTGCCTGATAGATTAAAATAGAATATACATTTTGGTTCAAATATGTTACATTTAATTATTAGGTTAATTAGGTTTTAGAGTCATAAAGCTACTGTGTTTGTCACTTTACAACAGTGGTCATTCTTCTGTGAGCTGCTCCATGCAACAACCAGTTGAGAACTGCGCGCTCTTGATAATATTCCGCTGTAAATAGGCTGTGTGTGCGGCGCACATGTGAATATACAGTACCAGTCAAAAGTTTGGACACACCTACTCATTCAAGGGTTTTTCTTTATTTTTACTATTTTCTACATTGTAGAATTATAGTGACGACATCAAAACTATGAAATAACACATATGGAATCACGTAGTAACCAAAAAAGTGTTAAACAAATCAAAATACATTTTATATTTGAGATTCTTCAAAGTAGCCACCCTTTGCCTTGATGGTTTAGATCTTATCTATCGGAAAGATATCAATTTGTCTCTGTGAATGGTTTGTCCTCTGACAAATCAACTGTACATTTCGATGTTCCTCAAGGTTCCCATTTTAGGACCACTATTGTTTTCACTATATATTTTACCTCTTGGGGATGTCATTCGAAAAAATAATGTTAACTTCACTGCTATGCGGATGACACACAGCTGTACATTTCAATGAAACATGGTGAAGCCCCAAAATTGCCCTTGCTAGAATCCTGTGTTTCAGACATAAGGAAGTGGATGGCTGCAAACTTTCTACTTTTAAACTCGGACAAAACATAGATGCTTGTTCTAGGTCCCAAGAAACAAAGAGATCTTCTGTTGAATCTGACAATTAATCTTGATGGTTGTACAGTCGTCTCAAATAAAACTGTGAAGGACCTCGGCGTTACTCTGGACCCTGATCTCTCTTTTGACGAACATATCAAGACTGTTTCAAGGACAGCTTTTTTCCATCTACGTAACATTGCAAAATTCAGAAACTTTCTGTCCAAAAATGATGCAGAAAAATTAATCCATGCTTTTGTTACTTCTAGGTTAGACTACTGCAATGCTCTACTTTCCGGCTACCCGGATAAAGCACTAAATAAACTTCAGTTCGTGCTAAATAAGGCTGCTAGAATCCTGACTAGAAGCAAAAAAAATTATCATATTACTCCAGTGCTAGCCTCCCTACACTGGCTTCCTGTTAAGACAAGGGCTGATTTCAAGATTTTACTGCTAACCTACAAAGCATTACATGGGTTTGCTCCTACCTATCTTTCCGATTTTGTTCCTGCCGTACATACCTACACGTATGCTACGGTCACAAGATGCAGGCCTCCTAATTGTCCCTAGAATTTCTAAGCAAACAGCTGGAGGCAGGGCTTTTTCCTATAGAGCTCCATTTTTATGGAATGGTCTACCTACCCATGTGAGAGACGCAGACTCGGTCTCAACCTTTAAGTCTTTATTGAAGACTCATCTCTTCAGTAGGTCATATGATTGAGTGTAGTCTGGCCCAGGAGTGTGAAGGTGAATGGAAAGGCTCTGGAGCAACGAACCGCCCTTGCTGTCTCTGCCTGGCCTGTTCCCCTCTCTCCACTGGGATTCTCTGCCTCTAACCCTATTACAGGGACTGAGTCACTGGCTTACTGGTGCTCTTCCATGCCGTCCCTAGGAGGGGTGCGTCACTTGAGTGGGTTGAGTCGCTGACGTGGTCTTCCTCTCTGGGTTGGCGCCCCCCTTGGGTTGTGCCGTGGCGGACATCTTTGTGGGCTATACTCGGCCTTGTTTCAGGATTGTAAGTTTGTGGTTGAAGATATCCCTCTAGTGGTGTGGGGGCTGTGCTTTGGCAAAGTGGGTGGGGTTATATCCTGCCTGTTTGGCCCTGTCCGGGGGTATCATCGGATGAGGCCACAGTGTCTCCTGACCCCTCCTGTCTCAGCCTCCAGTATTTATGCTGCAGTAGTTCATGTGTCGGGGGGCTAGGGTCAGTCTGTTATATCTGGAGTATTTCTCCTGTCTTATCCGGTGTCCTGTGTGAATTTAAGTATGCTCTCTCTAATTCTCTCTTTCTCTCTTTCTTTCTTTCTCTCTCTCTCTCGGGGGACCTGAGCCCTAGGACCATGCCTCAGGACTACCTGGCATGATGACTCCTTGCTGCCCCCAGTCCACCTGGCCGTGCTGCTGCTCCAGTTTCAACTGTTCTGCCTGTGGCTATGGAACCCTGACCTGTTCACCGGACGTGCTACCTGTCCCAGACCTGCTGTTTTCAACTCTCTAGAGACAGCAGGAGTGGTAGAGATACTCTCAATAATCGGCTATGAAAAGCCAACTGACATTTACTCCTGAGGTGCTGACTTGTTGCACCCTCGACAACTACTGTGATTATTATTATTTGACCATGCTGGTCATTTATGAACATTTGAACATCTTGGCCATGTTCTGTTATAATCTCCACCCGGCACAGCCAGAAGAGAACTGGCCACCCCTCATAGCCTGGTTCCTCTCTAGGTTTCTTCCTAGGTTTTGGCCTTTCTAGGGAGTTTTTCCTAGCCACCGTGCTTCTACACCTGCATTGCTTGCTGTTTGGGGTTTTAGGCTGGGTTTCTGTACAGCACTTTGATATATCAGCTGATGTAAGAAGGGCTATATAAATACATTTGATTTTGATGACAGCTTTGCACAATCTTGGCATTCTTTCAACCAGAATTGGTGTTGGTGAATTGGTGATTTAATTAGAATTCAAGGTACACTTACACAGCATAGCTACCACAGCATTCTGCACCGATACGCCATCCCATCTGGTTTGCGCTTAGTAGGACTATCATTTGTTTTTCAACAGGACAATGACACAACACACATCCAGGCTGTGTAAGAAGGCGAGTGATGGAGTGCTGCATCAGAGGTCCTGGCCTCCACAATCACCCAACCTCAACCCAATTGAGATGGTTTGGGATGAGTTGGACCGCAGAGTGAAGAACAAGCAGCCAACAAGTGCTCAGCATATGTGGGAACTCCTTCAAGACTGTTGGAAAAGCATTCCTCATGAAGCTGGTTGAGAGAATGCAAGAGTGTGCTAAACCTTAATCAAGGCAAAGGGTGGCTACTTTGATGAATCTAAAATATATTTTGATTTGTTTAACACTTTTTTTGGTTACTACATGATTCCATATGTTATTTCATAGTTTAAATGTCTTCATTATTCTACAACGTAGAAAATATTATTCTACAATGTAGAAAATAGTCAAAATAAAGAAAACTCTTGAATGAGTAGGTGTGTCCAAACTTGGTACTGTATCTTTTTGCCAACATGCGGTCCATGTTGGTGAACTTCCTGTTGTTCCAGCCCCTTGCCAGTAGTGTGATAATGTCTGTCCTGTACTGTTGGAAAAACATCTTCAGTCAGCTATTCTAATAAATTACTACTGTGTGCTAACCAATCAACATAAAGATTGCAATTACAGTTGTGTAAGATAAAAAAAAACATGCAAATATGGCCAGTATTTGCATGTAACATCGCAGCAGAAAAAGACTACCATGCCAGCAAAAGACAGATCCTTCTGCAAGTACATTGCTTAGGCATATATCTCACCTCTGTACGTTGAGGGCCTTGAGGAGCACACCGTGTTGGCAAACTGCTGTCTCAAGCCCCTCATCTACTTTGGAAGATGATTTTCCTGATGTCTCTTTGGCCGCTGTCCACTCTGACGTGACACACACTCCTTTGCCTGGCATCTACAACATTAAAATTACAGTGAAGTGTAGAGATTAACTTAAAAGAAACACGTTCTAAACTGGGTGACATTGTGTTATAGAAACTGTGAGAATAATTACATGATTGGTCTTTGTATGGACATGTTTGATGAAGGATGACACATTGTCTTTCGCCAGGAAGACACCATCATAGAAGCCCTCCTCAACACTACATAGAGAGTCAGACTGCAAGATTACATCACAAAATTATACATCAAACCGTCAAGGTGTGGCAAGTAGCCTAGAGAGGTGGGTTGCTGGTTCAAATCCCAGACATCTGACCGTGTGTGTCTCAGAGGGATTTGGATAAAGCAAAAAGACAAAGCACTGTCCCATAATTTTTCTTATTTGAAAATGACCTTCTAGTTGACAATTTAATGTTCTTCTAAAAAGAATACCAACTGCAATATAACATCACAAACATATACTTCATAACAAAAAGACCAGCATGCACTTTAAGAAGGTATAATTATACTCTGAACAAAACATCAAACACATAAGAAGGTAGTATAAAACAAGAAGCTTTCCAGAAGCGGTATTGCTTCCGATTCCCATCTACTGATATAGCATGCATCTCCTGTGAGCAGGCAGGACAATGGAGGAGATCGCTTCCGCAAAGCTTGTCTATTTCAAACCGCCAGTAAGTGCTTTCTAGAATGTGTAGCCACATATCTTTCCACTCTATTAACATGCAAAACATACAGAGGTATAAGTAAGGGGCAATTTTTATATTTGGGACAAATATTAACCACTAATTAATTAAAATTATCATTTGATTAGTATATACACACTTACCCTGCCAAAGTGCTTTGTTGTTCCATCAAAAATTCCCACAAAGGCTTGACGGGAGCATCCTGGGGCCACTGACTTGAATAGGTACACTTTGTAGATCGTCTGGTGAGTCACGGTGGCTGGCCAGTAGACACTCTTTACAAGTTCGTCCAGCCCCACTCTCCAATGTCTCAGACATCTGGAGCAGTTCAGATCAGGAAGGGACAGGTTGTAGCACCCTGAGTCAGGAGTAATTATTGAGAAGTAATTCATTACATTCTTTAAAAAACATGTGACTAGAAGTAAAGTCTTTAAAAATCACATACTTACCATTTTTTCCAATCAGGATGACCTCCTTGTCACTGTCGGGGCGCTGGGGGACCAACCACACAGCTGTGACACAGCCATGGGCAAAAGACAAACTAGAAACCAAAATGTGACAACAAAGAATGACAAACAAATTGTTCTATATATTTGGACTGTAAATACTGATGCATTGAAAATTGTGCAGCATGACTAAAATGTTGGTATTGCAGGAGGTGCTATCAGATTTAATTTGAAACACCAAAACAATAAACACACCTTGCTCCTGGAAGGTAAGGGACCCGTCATCATCCTGATGAATTACGGTGGTTGGGGATAAGGGGTGATAAAACCCTTCAAACAGAGTCTCCCTGTTGTGCAAAACCTTGGTGCTATGAGTGGCTATGTCACATGCGGCACAGAGAAGATGCCTCGGCAGTCAATCTCTGCACTGCACAACAGCATCCTCACTGTTGCAATACTGACACCGGCCCAACACAGTACCTTCAGCAGAGAACATGCTGTCCACCATTGCCTCTCTCTTTCCCCCCACTTTTGTGCACACAAGGCCTGCCTCTCTGCCCAAGTCACCTTTGGGGTTACGTGACAATATGGCCCAGTGAAACTCCTCATCAGCTCCTGTAGGTCCTGCATCAAAGAGTTTAGTGGAGATTTTTTTTTAAGATTTAAAAAAATACATGACAGAACTCATGAAAAGAATAGCTTGGCTGTATTAAAAAAAAAGTTATGGTTGGCATGGTATTTGTTTGGCATTCTAGCATACTGTACCTGTATCTTG
The DNA here is from genome assembly GCF_016432855.1 of Salvelinus namaycush. Taxonomy (NCBI): domain Eukaryota; kingdom Metazoa; phylum Chordata; class Actinopteri; order Salmoniformes; family Salmonidae; genus Salvelinus; species Salvelinus namaycush. The sequence goes on from NC_052335.1 coordinate 29,960,926, forward strand.
TGATGATAGGTGCAGGAGCATGGATACTGCAGGAGGATGGGTAAAGGTACAGGAAACTATTAAATAAAAATTGTGTTATATTTCTTCATCAACGCAACTTAAGTATAACTTTAGTATAACTGTGTTTATTTGGTGAAGAGATGAGAATCCACTCTGACAGATATACAGTACCAGTCAAAAGTTTGGACACCTACTCATTTTCCATTCTTTTTACTATTTTCTACCTTGTAGAATAATAGTGAAGACATCAAAGCTATGAAATAACACATATTTAGTAACCAAAAAAGTGTTAAACAGATTATTCAAAGTTTCCACCCTTTGCCTTGATGACAGCTTTGCACACTCTTGGCATTCTCTCAACCAGCTTCACCTGGAATGATTTGCCAACAGTCTTGAAGGAGTTCCCACATATGCTGAGCACTTGTTGGCTGCTTTTCCTTCACTCTGCGGTCCAACCATCTGAAACGGGTAGAGGTCGGGTGATTGTGGAGGCCAGGTCATCTGATGCAGCACTCCATCACTCTCCTTCTTGGTCAAATAGCCCTTACACAGCCTGGAGGTGTGTTGGGATCATTGGCCTGTTAAAAAACAAATGATAGTCCCACTAAGCGCAAACCAGATGGGATGGCGTATCGCTGCAGAATGCTGTAGTAGCCATCCTGGTTAAGTGTGCCTTGACTTCTAAATAAATCACAGTGTCAACAGCAAAGCTTCCCCACACCATCACACCTACTCCTCCATGCTTCACGGTAGAGGTCGACCGACTATGATTTTTCAACGCTGATACCGATACCGATTATTGGAGGATCAAAAAAGCCGATACCGATTAATCGGACGATTTTTTTTATTTTATTTGTAATAATGACAATTACAACAATACTGAATGAACACGTATTTTAACTTAAAATCAATTTAGCCTCAAATACATAATGAAACATGTTCAATTTGGTTTAAATAATGCAAAAACAAAGTGTTGGAGAAGAAAGTAAAAGTGCAATATGTGCCATTTAAGAAAGCTAACGTTTAAGTTCCTTGCTCAGAACATGAGAACATATGAAAGCTGGTGGTTCCTTTTAACATGAGTCTTCAATATTCCCAAACTGTTGCATATACCCTTAATATTGCCTGCTAACCTGGATTTCTTTTAGCTAAATATGCAGGTTTAAAAATATATACTTCTGTGTATTGATTTTAAGAAAGGCATTGATGTTTATGGTTAGGTACACGTTGGAGCAACAACAGTCCTTTTTCGCGAATGCGCACCGCATCGATTATATGAAACGCAGGACATGCTAGATAAACTAGTAATATCATCAACCATGTGTTATAACTAGTGATTATGATTGATTGATTGTTTTTTTATAAGATAAGTTTAATGCTAGCTAGCAACTTACCTTGGCTTCTTACTGCATTCGCGTAACAGGCAGGTGGTTAGAGCGTTGGACTAGTTAACCGTAAGGTTGCAAGATTGAATCCCTGAGCTGACAAGGTAAAAATCTGTTGTTCTGCCCCTGAACAAGGCAGTTAACCCACCGTTCCTAGGCCGTCATTGAAAATAAGAATGTGTTCTTAACTGACTTGCGTAGTTAAATAAAGGTGTGAAAAAAATATTTTAAAAAATAATACAAAATACAAAAATCGGCAAAATCGGCGTCCAAAAATACAGATTTCCGATTGTTATGAAAACTTGAAATCGGCCCTAATTAATCGGCCATTCCGATTAATCGGTCAACCTCTACTTCACAGTGGGAACCACACATGCGGAGATCATCAGTTCACCTACTCTGCGTCTCACAAAGACAAGGCAGTTGAAACCAAAAATCTCAAATTTGGACTCATCAGACCAAAGGACAGATTTCCACCGGTCTTATGTCCATTGCTTGTGTTTCTTGGCTCAAGCAAGTCTCTTCATATTATTAGTGTCCTTTAGTGGTTAGTGGTTTCATTGCAGCAATTTGACCATGAAGGCCTGATTCACACAGTCTCCTCTGAACAGTTGATGTTGAGATGTGTCTGTTACTTGAATTCTGTGAAGCATTTATTTGGGCTGCAATTCCTGAGGATGGTAACTCTAATGAACTTATCCTCTTCAGCAGAGGTAACTCTGGGTCTTCCTTTCCTGTGGCGGTCCTCATGAGAGCCAGTTTCATCATAGCGCTTGATAGTTTTTGCGACTGCACTTGAAGAAACTTTCAAAGTTCTTGAACTTTTCCTGATTGACTGACCTTCATGACTTAAAGTAATGATGGACTGTCGTTTCTCTTTGTTTATTTGAGATGTTCTTGCCATAATACGGACTTGGTCTTTTACCAAATAGGGCTACCTTCTGTATACCACCCCTACCTCAACACAACTGATTGGCTCAAACGCATTAAGAAGGAAATAAATTCCAAAAATTAACTTTTAACAAGGCACACCTGTTATCTGAAATGCATTACAGGTGATTACCTCATGAAGCTGGTTGAGAAAATGCCAAGAGTGTGCAAAGCTGTCATTAAGGCAGCTGCTAGAAAAACTTGTGTTATGGCTTTACACCCCCTGCTATAATGTGGATAAAGAGTTACTTGTCTAACAGAACACAGAGGGTGTTCTTTAATGGAAGCCTCTCAAATATAATCCAGTTAGAATCAGGAATTCCCCAGAGTAGCTGTTTAGGCCACTTGCTTTTAAAAAATTTTACTAACGACATGCCACTGACTTTGAGTAAAGCCAGAGTGTCTGTAACGTCCGGGGTGTAGTGGAGGAAGAAGTCAGGCGCAGTAAGCAGCGAGTTCAGGGTAGCGATACTTTTATTACACCACACCGGTGAAAATGACGCCAACTCAAACAAATGCCCCAAACAGGGGGAACTAAACAGTTCAGCCAAAAACACCATACACAAACAACCGTGACTTACAGTCGAGTACAAACGTATACTGAAAATAATCCCGCACAACCAGCAGGCGGGCCGGCTGGTAAATAAAGCCCAACCAATTAACCTAACTAAACACAGGTGCAACTAATAAACAGACAAGGGGGGGAAAAAGGATCAGTGGCAGCTAATAGGCCGGTGACTATGACCGCCGAGCGCCACCCGAACAGGAAGGGGAGCCACCTTCGGTGGGAGTCGTGACAGTGTCTATGTATGCGGATGACTCAACACTATACACGTCAGCTACTACAGAGACTGATATGAATGCAACACTCAACAAAGAGCTGCAGTTAGTTTCAGAGTGGGTGGCAAGGAATAAGTTAGCCCTAAATATTTCTAAAACTAAAAGCATTGTATTGTACGCCTACAACGCTGCACCTTGGTCCAATCCATCTCTAAACGAACGTGACATTGAGACTGGTGTTTTGCGGGTACTATTTAATGAAACTGCCAGTTGAGGACTTGTGACGCGTCTGTTTCTCAAACGAGACACTCTAATGTACTTGTCCTCTTTCTCAGTTGTTCATGCCTGCAAGACAGAAGCTTAGTTTACAGTCAATCGGTCTAAGGATTTGAACGTTTTATAGCACCACTTTGTATTTAATCCCACATTGAAATGAAATCCCACATTGAAATGAAATTGAAATGAAGCCAGCTAAAATTGGTCAGTATTTTGAAACTGCATTTAGTACTAGTTAGAAATGTCCTAACAAGGTAGTCATGCTGCCTGACCAGGTGAACGACGCTAGTCTTGATGAGGCTCTTATTCTCTTGGGGTTGTTGTGTGTAGTGTGATTTCCTTTGGGTCAAGCAACCTGGCGTCAAGCCTACCTGAGGTCAATATCCCCTCCTACCATTTGCTACTCTGATGAGCAGAAGTAGGATAGTGTATGAGGGTCAAAAGTATGTCCTGTTATTAAGGCGTGAGGGATTTGTGACAGAGAAGCACAGGTTATGTTTTCTGAACCGAGGGAGTAGTGTAACGATTTCTTAATAGCCTTGATAAGTCTATTAAGAAATCCCCCAAGGGAGATCTCACTCTTCAAAATCAAATTTTGCGCCGAATACAACAGGTGTAGACCTTAATGTAAAATGCTTACTTACAAGCCCTTAACCAACAATGCAGTTTTAATAAAAATACCTAAAAAAAGTAAGAAATAAAAGTAACAAATACTTAAAGAGCAGCAGTAAAATAACAATAGCGAGGCTATATACAGGGGGCACCGGTTAGTTGAGGTAATATGTACATGTAGGTAGAGTTATTTAAGTGACTATACATAGATAATAACAGAGAGTAACAGCAGCGTAAAAGGGTGGGGGGCAATGCAAAAATTCTGGGTAGCCATTTGATTAGATCAGGGATGCCCAACCCTCTTCTTGGACATCTACCGTCCTGTGGGTTTTCACAGTCTGGCTTCATGAGGAACAGACATATTTCTAACAATGTCAGATTAGACATACTTGACTACTCAGACCTAATAACTGAGGATAGCTTCATATTATTTTTTGATTTTTTATAAAGCATTTGACACAGTAGAGCATCAGTTTCTCTTCCACTCCCTTGAGAGACTTGGCTTTGGGGATTTTTTCTGTAAGGCTATTAAGACTCTCTATGCAAATGGTAACAGCTCTATCAAATTGAAATATGGCACCTCACCTAGATTTGAGTTAAAGAGAGGAATTAGACAAGGTTGTCCTATCTCCCCGTATCTGTTTTTATTAATCACCCAACTTCTTGCAAATTCTTTAAAAAATAGTCCTGTACAAGGTATTTCCATAGCTGGTAAAGAAATTATTATAAGCCAGCTGGCTGATGATACTACACTTTTTCTGAAAGACGCTAACCAAATTCCCATATCAATCAATGTGATACAATCCTTTTCCAAAGCGTCTGGTCTATACCTTAACATTAATAAATGTGAACTCATAGCTGTCAAAGATTGTGTGACACCTTCATATTATGGTATTCCAGTAAAAGAAGAACTTACATATTTAGGCATAACCATTACAAAGGATCAGAAGTCTAGAGGCTTACTAAATTGTAACACTCTTATTAAAAATACCCAGAAGAAGCTAAATCAATGGCTACGGAGGGACTTATCTTTAAAAGGTAGAGTCCTAATAACCAAGGCTGAAGGTATCTCTAGACTAACATATGGCGCTCTATCTTTATATCTTGACAGTAAAATAAGCAAGGAGATAGACCAGATGCTTTTCAACTTTCTTTGGAGAAACCGTACCCATTACATTAGGAAAACTGTTGTAATGAACACTTATGAGAATGGTGGACTGAATTTTCTGGACTTTACTACTTTAAATAATACTTTTAAGATCAATTGGATAAAACAATTCCTAAGAAGACCCACTTCTATCTGGAATTTTATTCCTCATCATGTCTTCTCTTCTTTTGGTGGCCTTAACTTCATGTTGTAATATTGACAAAATTCCAGTGAAACTTTCTGCTTTTCATCGGCAGGTTTTCTTGTCATGGTCCTTAATTTATAAACACAATTTTTCTCCACACAGATATTATATATGGAATAATCGGGATATATTGTATAAAAATAATTCTTTGTTTTAAGAATATTGGTTCCGAAATAATATCCTATTGGTATCCTATCAGCACTTCGAGATATTAGCTGATGTACGAAGGGCAATATAAAATAAACTTGATTTGATTTTGGTGAGCCAACTGGTAAATGCAGAGGCTCTTTTACTCAGTTATAAGGAATTCTTCACTTTACAAGGTCCCTGTAACACCTAAAGATTTTGCAATTGTTTTAGACGCCATTCCCTCAGGTGTTGCTCTGTTATTCAGGAACGTGTCAAGACCTGACCCTCAGAGCCTACCTTCTATTGACCCTGTTGACTCATCAGTAGGAAAGATTTGTTTCTCTTTTGGTCCATTCAACAACAGAGCGATACGAACCTTGTTTCAGCAGGATGTTGTATCTATACCTTATGTCATGCCTTATTGGAATGGATTTATTGATAATATCTGTTGGAAAAAAGTTTGGATGTTGCCACACACATACCTACTTCTTAACAAAATGAAGGAAGTTTCCTTCCAACCACTAACCACTAATTATCCTGCCAACCACTATATGAAGAAGTTTAAGGAAAACATCAACTCAAATTGTTCCTTTTGTAATGACCACCCAGAAACAGTGTTGGATCTTTTTTGGCATTGTATACATGTAAGAAAACTGTGGCAAGACATCAGTAGATTTATAATTGAACACATTTATGAAGATTCTACACTATTGTGGAGAGATGTACTGCTTGGATTCTTTACATACGATAAAAATAAGTTTAAACATTTTTATGTAATTAATTTCATTATTCTTTTGGCCAAATTTCATATACACAAATGTAAATTTACTAACAAAAAAACACATTTTCTTACCCTACAAAAAGAAATTGAACTGTATTTTAAGACAGTTAAATATTCTACTAACAAAAAACCTGTTAGAATTGTAAGTGTATGTATGTCCCTTAAGGTCCTTGTGTAATTGTAATGTGATATTGTACCCCCTAGCTCGATTGTCCGTTATATATAATCTATATATACTTGTGTTCCCTTATGTACTTTCTGTATTGATTTGTTGTTAATAAAAAATAAATTAAAAAATATAAGAAAAAGAACGAACACAAAGGTCAGTTCCGGTAGAATTTATAAAACGTCAGTTCCGGTGCTACGGAATCATGGGCGATTGAATTTCACAGTCCATCACTCACTGCCAGACACTTTTAAATCATTAAATAAATACCTTTAAAACATCGCTAAAAAGTATTTCCATGTGCTTACACGATTGATATTATTGATTGTCTTTTTACATAATTAATAACGGCGAGCAGCTAGCTAAAAATGTCCAATATTCACTGGGGTTACAACCGGCGGGAACCAAAAAGCTAACGTTAGCATACAAGCGACTGTTGGCCAGGGCGAATAAATATCACTTCCTGTCTACAAGATGAACGAATATACATAACTGATTGAAATAAATTGTTTAGAATTATGCGGGCCGAAATACAGAGAATACTAGATTATTTGTCATTTCTTGTCCAATAATTCACCTCGTTCTCACTGTAAAATGGCTAGCTTCAACCAAATAAGCATTTATGTTTATTTGTACTTATAGCACAAACTCAGGGCGCATCGAGTTTAGAGATTCAGAAGGGGCGTGGCATCAGAGGTATCTGGTGTTATTGATTTCGATGCGCCATAAATTTCTGCTATTAGTGCATACAAACATTGTGCTGATTTTTACAAATAGTACACACTTAATGAGAGACTGGGTTGCAACCCACCTATAAGTGTGATCGGGGATTTATATTGAAGAAGCAGTTTCTGCCTGTCTTTGACTGTAATGCATCATTGACACGGCATATACCTCCGCTACACTACTTTGATATCGCATCCGTGGATTAAGAAGTGAGTATAAACAATGCCCACTGAACAAAAGTGGGTACAGTATACGGCATATACTGTACCTGTGTATAGCCTCCACCACACCACTGCTTCCTTGACATTCTTTGTCTGTCACCTTCAGCAATGAGTTGTCTTTTAATTATAGAAAAGGCATAGCTCCCTGTATTCATGTATGTTAGAATTTGGTTACCATAGTATTTGTCTGTGTTTGAACAGTTTGTGGCTCATTTGTGGTAATCCGAGTAGCCTGCTCTACGGCGCGACCAATGGGCGCGACATCTGTGCGGCGAGGACTGCGTTTGACACGCACGTGACGTCACTTTGTAGGCGGGTTTTTCATGGAAAGTGCTGGAAAAAACGAAGTACACCCAAAAGAGCTGACTGATATTCTTCCGTGAGAGTAACAAGACCCATCATTTCCACATTTGTATACATTTTAATTTGTGGCAATTTCTTACTACACTGTCCGATTGATACAAAATGTGACATTATGGTTTTAAATCATATATGTTTCCCCATTCACGGTGTCCACAACTAAATGTTAAATATTTGCTTTGAATAAAGCTGTAGTCTGTCATCGTGCCATGTAATCAAAACTCAAAAACCGGCAGTTCAAACAACTATATATGTTTTCCCTATCAAGTCAATAGCCTTTTCCAAAGAAATGTCTGATCATTTACAAAATATTCCACACGCTTGAGAATGCAGAGGCAATTCAAGTCTCAAGTTTTAATGTCACATGCACAAGTACAGTTAAATGCCTTTCTTGCAAACTCAAAACCCAACAATGCAATAAACAATAGCAATGTAATACTAGAGAAAAAAACACGAGAAATAACAAATTTGAAGAACACAATAAGTAGGCGTATTATAGACAGGGTCAATTCCAATACCATATGTACAATGTGCAGGGATACTGGAGTGATAGAGGTAGATATGTATAGGGGTAAAGTTACTAGGAATCAGGATATAAGATAAACATAGCAGCAGCTTGTATGTAAGTGGGTGTGCGTGGAGTCAGTATAAATGTATGTGCGTGTTTGGTGTGAGTGAGCAGATGGAGTGAGTGTGCAGGGCCCTGTGAGTGCATAAAGACACAAATATAAATAAAAATGTCACTGAGGATACAAGGTTAACTCATAGTCTATTTCATGATGGAAATGGATGAAGATCATCATTATGAAAGAAAGGGAAAAAATAACTATCACTTCGATGAAGTTATTCATATTTATTTTAACGTGACAAGCATTTACATGCAATTTAACTTAAGTGTTTGGTGCCTTCATAATTGTTGGAGATGCTGCACCCAAAGATGCCGCAACAACACAGCTGCGGATGGATACGTCCGCACAATCAAACACACAAGAGGGTATAAAGATATCGGTCTTTTAAAAGGAAATCCCTTTCTATTTTCCTGCGTCAGAGAGCAGAGGGGACTTGAGATATTGGCAGCATTTTATTCAAGAGAAGTCAACGGAACAAATAAAGGTATATATGAACGTCTTAACTCTTAAACGCAGCCATGTACTCATAGTTTGCTTTATCAAATCACTGTTCAACTGAAGTATTATTTTGACTATCGTAACGCGTTCACATCTCTGGCTTGGTCCCGCATCCATCAGTCGAGAATGTTCGATTCAGTAACTAACGTTACCGTAGCTAGTTTACAAACGTCTGCTACATTTTACGTAGTTATATAATTAAATTCGTATTCCTTACTTATATACTAAATTATCTAACCGATAACCACATTTTGCGACAATTTTGAGTCCCCACTCACGTCTTACCACGCCTGGTTCTGTCTCATTCGTCCGATGTGTGTGCTAACTGAAGTTAGCTAGATTGGCTAACTTTTGGAGAAGCACATTTCGAGGCTAACGTGACTGAACGTTATCAAGTTTACATTAGATAGTTAAGTCGGCGTTGAACTTGTCGATAACAGTAGCTAGTTCGATAGCCAATCCTGTCAACGTTTTGCTCAGCAGCCATTTGCTAGCTTTCGTTTTCCGTCTGGCCAATGCAGCTAGCTGGCACTGGGTAACGTTAGCTAGCTACACCTGCATGGTTTCTGATACTTTGCAAATTGTTGTAGTGTCAATTTAGTGGCCATTTGAACTGCCCTGAAGTTGGAATTGGTTGTGCCATGCACCTTCTGAATATAGTTAAACATTGTATGCAATGGTTGACCTTGTCCTTTGACTCCAGTAACGTTAATTGTACGTTGCGGACACAGGCAGCATGACTTCGCGAGACGGTACGCTAGTTAACATTAGCTACTTCCTCGTGCATTTCTAGCACTGCGGAATTGTCGTCACCTTCCTTGATATTAGCGATTGATATCCACGTGCGGACAAGTTCAAATTCGGTCAACGTTCTGGAAGTCAATTTGGAGTAGAATTCTTTATGGATTTCCTGAAATCCTTCCACCGACTATATAAAACACGTGCTGGCAACGTCTATTGTCTCCTGTATGTCGCCATGTTGGCTGCTAGTTCCTCAACCTCCGGTAGTTGGTTTATCACGATGAATTTACATCGTTAAAAAATGTAACCTTTATTTAGCAAGGCAAGTCAGTTAAGAGCAAATTCTTATTCACAATGACGGCCTACGCCGTCCAGCTGTGGACGAGGCTGGGCCAAATGTGCGCCGCCGTATGGGACTCCCAATCACGGCTGGTTGTGATGCAGCCTGGATTCGAACCAGGGTGCCTGTCGTGGCGCTGAGAAGCAGTGCCTTTGACTGCTGCGCCACTCGGGAGCCCCATGAAATGGGACTGATTGTAGAGAACACTTGTTAATTCTCAAATTGGCTTTTGTATTGATGCATCTTTTTTTAGTCAATAATGCAGTCAGATTGGCATGGCCATTAACCCGTTAGATTTGAGGACTCTACTATGGAGGTGTTAAATGACTCATTTGCACTGAAGGCAATGAACTCCCCATGTTACTAACGCCACTAGAATATGCATGACTTAATTTAAATCTGTACCTCCTATATTTGTGGGTTTTCCAGATTTCATAACATTGCTGCTTTTGTCCCCAGATGCCTGAAGAAATGCGCCAAGAGGAGGAGGCTGAGACCTTTGCCTTCCAGGCAGAGATCGCTCAGCTCATGTCCCTAATCATCAACACCTTTTATTCCAACAAGGAAATCTTCCTCAGGGAGTTGATTTCCAATGCATCTGATGTAAGTGAGAGGGTTGGCGTTTGGCCCCATGTTGGATATGTAATAAAACACCCCTCTTTGGACTTAGCAATATTTTTGATGCTGACATTTACTTTGTTCAATATCTTTCAGGCTTTGGACAAAATCCGATACGAAAGTCTGACGGACCCCACCAAGCTGGACAACGGCAAGGAACTGAAGATTGACGTCATCCCCAACGTGGAGGAGCGCACCCTGACCCTAATCGACACTGGAATTGGCATGACCAAAGCTGACCTCATCAACAACCTGGGAACCATCGCGAAGTCTGGCACCAAGGCCTTCATGGAGGCCCTACAGGTATGTCAATTGGATTACAGAAACATTCACAAATATGCATTCAAATACTATGCAGGGAGAGAACATGTTGTGATGAGTTATTTCCCTCTTTGCTAGGCTGGAGCTGACATCTCCATGATTGGGCAGTTTGGCGTGGGTTTCTACTCTGCCTACCTGGTGGCCGAGAGGGTGACTGTCATCACTAAGCACAACGATGATGAGCAGTACATCTGGGAGTCCTCAGCCGGAGGCTCCTTCACAGTCAAGGTCGACACTGGTATGTGTCCCACTCAATGAAAGCTGGGTTCGGGGGCGTTGCGCACGACAGAACAATGGAGGGGGGGGTGTACCGCTGCATTTTTTTTAGACAGTATAGTGGATTAAAGGTGTTCTTACACTACATGTATTGTAGTGGTGACAAAATGGGCAAATTGATTTCTATGGTGTAATTCATTTCCAGGGGAGCCCATGTTGCGTGGAACTAAGGTGATTCTGCACATGAAGGAGGACCAGACGGAGTATGTTGAGGAGAAGAGGGTCAAGGAGGTGGTCAAGAAGCACTCTCAGTTCATTGGATATCCCATCACCCTCTTCGTGAGTATATGTATGGAAGTATTTGACAAGTGTGATTAGTGACCATTTTATGTAGGTGTGGTTGAGGATACTGTAGTAAGGGAAAGTTCATTTTTTTATATAGTATTTTTATTGGAGGATTCATAAATTAAATTGCTCCCTTTGTTTCTGTGCAGGTTGAGAAGGAGCGTGAAAAGGAGATCAGTGACGATGAGGCCGAGGAGGAAGAGAAGGCAGAGAAAGAGGAGAAAGAGGCAGAGGACAAGCCCAAGATCGAGGACGTGGGCTCTGATGACGAGGAGGACTCCAAAGACAAGGACAAGAAAAAGACCAAGAAGATCAAGGAGAAGTACATTGACCAGGAGGAGCTGAACAAGACCAAGCCCATTTGGACCAGAAACCCTGATGACATCACCATGGAGGAGTACGGAGAGTTCTACAAGAGCCTGACCAACGACTGGGAGGAACACCTGGCTGTCAAGGTACGAACATTGAAATTTAGAAATTGCGCCGCATTCAAAATGGTTTCCTTTGGTTGCCCAGATGATGGCCTGGTCCCAGATCTGTTTGTGCTGTGTAGCCAACTCCTCTGGTCTGTGGGAATAGCTATAAGCACACAGATCTGAGAACAGAATAAGGTGATGTGAGTATATTGTGTTTAGTAACTCTCCTGCGTCTTCCCTTCTGCAGCACTTTTCAGTGGAGGGCCAGCTGGAGTTCCGTGCTCTCCTCTTTATCCCCCGCCGTGCACCCTTCGACCTCTTTGAGAACAAGAAGAAGAAGAACAACATCAAGCTGTATGTCAGGAGGGTCTTCATCATGGACAGCTGTGAGGAGCTCATCCCAGAGTACCTGAGTAAGTAACCCGATCTTCATGGCTTTCGTTCAGCCTTGGAGATACAAAATGGCTGCCATTTTGTCCCCTGTGACATGTTTGATTGGAAAAGTTCTTAAATGCTCAGTGGTTTTTGTAGTGCAAATACCCCTGGCCACAGTGCCACTGAATGCAAAGGCAGCGCTGTCTCATGAATGGTTTCTTCACATATAGGCTAATGGCAAGGGCTGACAATGCTGCTCTGAAATAGTTGGCTACTTGTCTTTTCTCTTTAGCCTACTTATGATGTATATTAGTTTGTTTTACACACACTGGGGTTCTTTCTATATTGAAGTGCTATAAAAGGGAAATTAATGTCTGTCTTCCCCCCCCTGCAGACTTTGTGCGTGGTGTGGTAGACTCTGAGGATCTCCCCCTGAACATCTCCCGAGAGATGCTGCAGCAGAGCAAGATCCTCAAGGTGATCCGCAAGAACATCGTCAAGAAGTGTATGGAGCTGTTCGGTGAGCTGGCAGAGGACAGGGAGAACTACAACAAGTTCTATGATGGCTTCTCAAAGAACCTCAAGGTAACTCATTGCATATGTCAGGAGATGGGTACGAACTTGAGAAAAAAATTCTGATTGTCTTTTGAGCTGAAATTGTTTTGCTGCTAATAACTCAACTTGTCCTCTCCTGCAATTGCTGTCATTTGGTGTTCTTCAGTGAATCAAAGGTGTAACTCACTGGGTATTAAACAAAGGTTTACCTAGAGTAGATTCCTTTCTAGCAATGTAGTTTGCCCAATTTCTTAATTGCAATATTAGTGAGATCTTGCTCCTCATACCCTGTAGGGCTAGTTGCTGTACTGCGTTCCAAACAGGATCCAGTCTATAGTGTTTTAGAACCATTGATAATATTTAGACTGGCTTCAGGACCCACAAAGTTTTCTGAACCTCCATAAGCTAAATTAGTGCATAAAACTTCCCCTGGCAGTAGTTTAATGTCTAATGGCCTCATATTGACTACCAGATTACACTAATGGTCATTGTTTCTCTACAGCTGGGCATTCACGAAGACTCCCAGAACCGCAAGAAGCTGTCGGAGCTGCTGCGCTACCACAGCTCTCAGTCCGGAGACGAGCTGACCTCCCTCACGGAGTACCTCACCCGCATGAAGGACAACCAGAAGTCCATCTATTACATCACTGGTGGGTCTAGTAAGCTATTTAGCCCCAATAAAGTAGAGCCCCAAACCCAGCGGCAGACAGTGAATCACCCAGAAGTTGACTGACATCACTTTTTTTTTTTAGGCGAGAGCAAGGACCAGGTGGCCAACTCTGCCTTTGTGGAGCGCGTGCGCAAGCGAGGATTTGAGGTCCTGTACATGACGGAGCCCATTGACGAGTACTGTGTCCAGCAGCTGAAGGAGTTTGACGGCAAGACCCTGGTCTCCGTGACCAAGGAGGGCCTGGAGCTGCCGGAGGACGAGGAGGAGAAGAAGAAGATGGATGAGGACAAGACAAAGTTTGAGAACCTCTGCAAGCTCATGAAGGAGATCCTGGACAAGAAAGTAGAGAAGGTAGGTGACTGGAACAACCTATGATTTCTGCAGTTATTTAATCCATTTCTGGTATTTTCTCTATTTTTAGAGTGCAACCGTTGATGTTTTACCTTTTTTATTTCTGGTTGTGAACAGGTGCCCTAGTTCATTAGTTAATATTGATCCTGGTGAGTCCATGTAGTCTGCGGTGGTCCTGTCCCGTTGGGCTGCCGTGGTGTGTTGTGACGCTGATCATTTTGGCATTGACTTGGGTGGGAATGCTGTAGTTTTTATCCACAGGTGTTTGTGGCATTACCCTGAGACTCTAGAATGCGTTGTGAATTTGTGAAGCAGCATTCATTAAGTGGTGATTGAGTGTGGCGATAACATTCTAACACTGACCCCATCATTCAGACTTGAGAATTTGCACATTTCTGACTACATTTTGGATGTGCTATTTGGGTGAAATCTAACCAGACTTTCCTGCATGATATTTAACTGGATTTTGACAATTTTTAAAACATCTTTTGAATATGAATTAGCCTTGCCTACACTGATTCTTGCCAAACTAATCTCCCATGCTGTTACCACGTGAACTAACGCTGCTTGGTGTTCCCCAGGTGACCGTGTCAAACAGGCTGGTGTCGTCGCCCTGCTGCATTGTGACCAGCACGTATGGCTGGACGGCCAACATGGAGAGGATCATGAAGGCGCAGGCCCTGAGGGACAACTCCACCATGGGCTACATGATGGCCAAGAAACACCTGGAGATCAACCCAGACCACCCCATTGTGGAGACCCTGAGGCAGAAGGCTGACCTGGACAAGAACGACAAGGCGGTGAAGGACCTGGTAATCCTGCTTTTCGAGACAGCTCTGCTCTCTTCTGGCTTCAGCCTGGATGACCCTCAAACTCACTCCAACCGCATCTACAGGATGATCAAGCTGGGCCTGGGTGAGGATGCACTCAACTGTGGGAGGGGGAGAATTAAGTTCATCTTTGTTGATTATAATTTAAATGTATGCTGGATCTAATGTCCCTTCTTCCCCTCCAGGAATCGATGATGACGAAGTGATCCCTGAGGAGCCCACCTCTGCACCTGCCCCAGATGAGATCCCACCTCTAGAGGGAGATGATGATGCATCACGCATGGAGGAAGTGGATTAAATGTCACTTAAAATCTACCCCTTATATAGCCTCACGTTTTTCCAATCGAACATGTTTATTTGCCCTTTTTAAATGGGTAACCTGGTCAGTGTCCTTTATGGTATAAAAAGTCTTAATTCTAGAAATGCGGTTCATTTGTTGTACAAGCTGTATGTAATAGTTAATGGTGGGCAACGCATCTGGAAAAAACAGTACCCTGTTGCACTGAGTTTTAAATATTGGACTGGTAGATGTGTGAACAATGGGAAATGGAACATTCCATTACTGACACGGTGTTGGGTTGGTTCTCATGTGCAACATAACATGCACGCTGCATGGAGAGTTGACTGCAAGGTTCCTTTGCCTGATTCCAGACCTGTCTGTATTCAGTCTTTGTTTTGCAGAAATTAAAAGATGTAATACCTTAAACGTTCTAATTTGCTGTCTGGACTACTTTGTTCTTCAAAACTGCACCTGCAGGGTTGTGTTGAAATGGAGACCTCTGAAAATGAGGAACAATTAATATCAGATCCCCAGTTCAACCACTTGGTGTCACTTTCTCTTAAGGGCTAGGTTTAACAATGAGGATCTTCTGTTGCAAGGAAGGTACATTTGTTTGAGAAGTTGACACGTCCCTGAACTACTGCACATTTCAGAAAGTTACCATATATTTTTGAGCACAGGCAAACAGGCTTAATTTTGGCAGCCTCCTGACCTGTAATGGAATCTTATCTTGACTACAGAACAGGCGCTGGAGATGGCATTAGTGGTGAACGACCCTCTGCAACAATCAGCAGTTTAAGTTCATAGACTGCTAACTACATGCAACGCCTGACCATGATATCAAAATTATAGTTAACACTAGCCTCAATGGTTTAGACATTTGAGGATAACAAGCATTGGGTCTTAATGGGATACGAGTTAAAAATAAACTTCGGTGTCCCTTCCGCGGGACCGGTAAACTAACGTGATTAGCATGAGGTAAGTAATGAGAATTTCCCGGGACAGATATCTGATAATGCCAGAATGCTAAACTAACGGCACTGTCCAATGTACAGTGAAAGAATACCATGCTATTGTAGTGCACAACTCTGAACATAAGTTATATATTTGGGCAGTCTTCATACAGAAGTTCCGTCTAAAACTTTGCACATACACTGCCATCTAGTGGCAAATGTATTTTGCACCTGGGCTGGAATACTACATTACGGCCTTTGTATATCTTTTACCAGATCTATATTCTCCATCCCTTTCAAATTTCCACAGGGCCTGAGCATCCGCAAAAGGGGCGGATCCTTAAGAGGCATTTTTCTTGAACACTGGGTACATAGTGCCTTCGGAAAGTATTTGGACCTGTGACTTTCAACATGTTACAGCCTTTCTAAAGTTGGATTAGATTGGGGTAGTGTAGATTTTCCTCAATGACAAAGCAGAACGTTTCATTTATAAACTCACATTTACGTTAGTATTCAGACCCTTTACTCAGTACTTTGGCAGTGATTACAGCATTGACTCTTGGATATGACGCTACAAGCTTGGCACACCTGTATTTGAGGAGTTTCTCCTATTCTATGCAGATCCTCTCAATTTGGATGGGGAGCATTGTTGGACAACTATTTTCAGGTCTCTCCAGAGATGTTAAATCGAGTTCACATCCAGGCTCTGGCTGGGCCACTCAATGACTTGGTACCCTTCCTCAGAGCTTTATGGACAATTCTTTCTTGTTTTTGCTCTGACGTGCGCTGTCAACTGTGGGACCATATATAGACAGGCGTGCCATTCCAAATCATGTCCAATCAATTGAATTTACCACAGGACTTCAATCAAGTTGTAGAAACAGGATGCACCTGAGCTCAATTTTGAGTCTCATAGCAAAGGGTCTGAATACTTATGTAAATAAGGTATTTCATTTTTAATACATTTGTAAAAATTTCAACCTGTTTTCATTTTGTCATTATTGGGTATTGTGTGTAGATTGCTGAGAAAATGTATTTAATCCATTTTAGAAAAAGGCCGTAAACATAACAAAAATGCGTAAAAAGTCCAGGGGTCTGAATACTTTACAAAGGCACTGTAAATCAGTGGATGTAGCAACTGCAGATTGTCCCTTTAAGTTGGACCTTGCATAAAACTGTCTAGAATATAGGTTTTCAACTTGAACCATAATGGTAGTGGTTCGCACCCTGCAAATGTCTCCGTTGTCACTCAAGGCATTAACACACAAAGATATGTTGAGGTTACGAGTTATTCATACAATCAGTGAGAATCATGAAAAAGTCAGGGTGAATTCTTTGAAATCACATGGTTTGTAGTATATTGCAGAGGCCTAGTGAGGGGGTGGAGATAAATGTAGATTTGCAGTTTTCAGCTGTTGTATGGAGGAAATGTGTTAACTTGTGTGGGTGTCTTACTCAAGTCTGACCCCTGGCCACTTCTCAGTCATTCTGATTCTGAAGGGTCTAACCAAGCGAGTGACAGAAACAATAGAAGAACCTCTGCTTGCTAGGCTACTATGAATATCAGTGGAGTGAAAAGAGAACGCAGTAGTAGATTAAAAGTTTAATGGACAGTACATACTGATGGGGAGGGACTTTTAGACAACGTTTCAATTTGCCTCCTCTTTTACTACTGCAACTAGAGATTTCACATGTAAAGATTTAACTCATGTGACTTCCCTGCTTCAACAAATGACTTCCTGTGGAACTTGTTCTTCTAAAGATCTGTGGTTGTCTTCACACTCTTGGTGGTGACAAAATGTGTCCCCAAGTAGGTGATCATGTTCATTCTTGTACATTCACACTGTACCACACCTCCCTACATGATCTATAGAAATGATAAATCAAGATCTGATTAAAGAAATGTCATCATGGGGGTGATGAAGGTCAATTATGTTGGGCAATTGATGAGCACACTGTGGTTGATTCTGAATGGCGTGATTAAAATAAACTGCTCAAAGTAAAGTGTGAGATATTTGCTTTACAATAAATTGAAACCACAAGATGCAATATAAGGAGCACATCCTGCACCCCACAAGATTACAATTTGTCTTTGTCAATGTACACGGTATCGTCACTGCGGCTCTCTTGCACGATACCAGTGTTGTATTTAGGTTTCCATTACGTTTACGAGCCCTGAGAATGAGTAGACCTGACAGGATAGCGAATCTAAATAGAATAGCTTAAATCAGAGATTACTATCTTCAATATCTGAAGGGGGAAATATTTGTTTACGCACGCTGATAAGTTATCTAAAACATGACAGACAGGAAATTGATCAACCCTAAAGAAGCGGGTGGAATTCAGATGACATAACCGGAGAGGTGACCTAAAATAAATGACACAAGAACTGGACCCACCAACTAATAACCTTTACAGTTGGGTGGAAGGAGATGTAGAACATTACACACAGAGCATAACACTTCACATCTGTTTTGTTCCACTACTACAGTAAGCATTATCACTAGTTAACCCTTTCCTGCCACTCACAGTGAAAGCTTGTAGTGACTGGTTGGTTTCCCCAGGAGTGGGAAGGTTAACTGAGGGTTGGCTGAGGGTTGTGTGTGTAGCCTTTTGCTCCTTTACACCAGTGAAGAGGCATGGAGATGCTCACGTCACCACACACTGATCCGGACGGTTTGGGAGTAGGAGGTGTTGTAATGACAGCCCGGGGGGGGAAGTTCCCCCCATATGGCTGTGTGTATATGTGTATGTCACACTGATAAAAGAATGTGACAAATATCACACACTACCATAATAGCTTTAAATCAACAACACACACTAACAGCCAGCTTATGGAGAAGATCATCATTCTGTTCTCTGGTAATCTAGTTTACACACAATTACCACATTTTACTGACTCCTTGACGTAAACCAATACCCACCTATGAGAACTACACTGGATCAGGATAGCACCAAATTTTCCTTAGGTTATAATAGTTTAATATCAAGAGGTCATGACCTTTTAAAGGTCAATAATCAATATATGCAAGAGGAAATAATGTATCATTAGTGTAGTCAGCCCCCCCTAGGGCACAGTTACATCTCATAGCACCCTCTGACCTTTTCACACAAAAAACAACACATTCAAGGTGGAAATTACACATACATCCATTCCAAGTGTTAACTTCATGTATTTAAATTAATTTTAAATATTTTAATTATCTATCCAGCCTACTAGTTGAAATACTACAAAGGATAAAAACAGAAAGTACCGGTTACATTTAGTTCTACGCCAAAGCCCAAGACTGTCCAATCCATCCTTCACATTCCTGAGCGAGAACATCAACCCCCATCGCCATCCATTCAGGCCACATTAAAACATTCTCACACCAAAAAGCAGATAGCAACAGCGCAGCTCTCCTCAAAATAAGCACATCATTATAGACAGAAAAAAAATGTATGACTCCATCATAAGAAACATGTACTGTATTCAACAACGCGCCATGTGTCCAAAGACAAATGTTTACATTGCGTTCTTCCCTAGGTGACTCCCCCAGGCAACATTGAAGGCTATGTAAAAACCATTGAATTATCTTGAATATGCCACGTCCCATGACCTATTCTATGACATTTGCTTTGTTCTAACTATAGTCTTTGTCTAGGCCGGATAGAGGTTGGGCAAACCGTCTGTTCAAACACCACCATAAGCCAACTGACATTTCAACAAAAGGTGTCAAGCTAATGTAAACAGAACATAAAAATCTAACATTTGTACAGCCTATACATAGGGCATTGATATTGTTTTGAGTCATATTCATCTCAAGTGTTGCAGCAAGAGCAGATTGGCTTCTGGACCATAGTTAATGATACAGTGCTGTATATTTGAATGTTTTATATTTGAACTTCATGAAGTGATTGCAATTTGACAAGTCAACACCCTTCATTGACAGGGCCTGTACACACTACACCCTATGGGTGATTACTGACTATGGCTTGTTTGAATACAAATTCAAATTTTGATAATACCAGTACAACAGGTCCATGTCCGGTTCCAAATTATACACTGAGTGTACAAAACATTACAAACACCTGCTCTTTCCATGATGGATCGACCAGGTGAAAGCTATGATCCCTTATTGATGATACTTGTTCAATCTTTTGAGGGCAAAAGTGGGGGGTGCAACTCAATATTAGGAAGGTGTTCTTAATGTTAGGTACACTCAGTGTACCAGTAAAAAGTTTGGACACACCTACTCAATCAAGGGTTTTTCTTTATTTGTTTCTATATTCTACATTGTAGAATAATAGTGAGGACATCAAAACTATGAAATAATACATATGGAATCATGTAGTAACCAAAAAAGTGTTTGAAAAATCTCAAATATATTTAGATTTGTTTAAGTAGCCAACCGTTGCCTTGACAGCTTTGCACACTCTTGTCATTCTCTCAAGCAGCTTCATGAAGTAGTCACCTGGAATGCATTTCAATTAAACAGGTGTGCCTTGTTAAAAGTTTTTATTTTATTTTTATGCACTTGAGCCAATCAGTTGTGACAAGGTAGGGGTGGTATACAGAAGACAGCCCTATTTGGTAAAAGACCAAGTCTATATTATGGCAAAAACAGCTCAAATAGGCAAAGGGAAACAACAGTCCATCATTACTTTAAGACATGAAGGTCAGTCAATCCGGAAAAGTTCAAGAACTTTGAAAGTTTCTTCAAGTGCAGCCGTAAATACCATCAAGCGCTATGATGAAACTGGCTTTCATGAGGACCGCCACAGGAAAGGAAGCCCCAGAGTTACCTCTGCTGAAAGCGCATAAGTTCATTAGAGTTAACTGCACCTCAGATTGCAGCCCAAATAAATGCTTCACAGGGTTCAAGGAACAGACAGCTCAACAACTGTTCAGAGGAGACTGCGTGAATCAGGCCTTCATGGTTGAATTGCTGCAAAGAAACCACTACTAAAAAGGACACCACTAAGAAGAGACTTGCTTGGGCCAAGAAACACGAGCAATGGACATAAGACCGGTGGAAATCTGTCCTTTGGTCTGATGAGTCCAAATTTGAGATTTTTGGTTCCAACCGCCGTGTCTTTGTGAGACGCAGAGTAGGTGAACGGATGATCTCCACATGAGGGGTTCGCACCATGAAGCATGGAGGAGGTAATGTGATGGTGCATTGAAGGTGACACTGTCAGTTATTTGTTTAGAATTCAAGGCACTCTTAGCCAGCATGGCTACCACAGCATTCTGCAGCAATACGCCATCCCATCTGGTTTGCGCTTAGTGGGACTATCATTTGTTTTTCCACAGGACAATGACCCAAAACACACCTCCAGGCTGTGTAAGGGCTAGTTGACCAAGAAGGAAAGGGATGGAGTGCTGCACCACAATCACCCGACCTCAACCCAATTGAGATGGTTTGGGATGAGTTGGACTGCAGAGTGAAGGGAAAGCAGCCAACAAGTGCTCAGCATATGTGGGAACTCCTTCATGACTGTTGGAAAATAATTCCACATGAAGAATTTAAAATCTATTTTGATTTGTTTAACACGTTTTTGGTTACTACATGATTCCATACACTACCGTTCAAAAGTTTGGGGTCACTTAGAAATTCCCTTGTTTTTGAAAGAAAATCAAATTTTTTGTCCATTAAAATAACATCAAATTGATCAGAAATACAAATAGTACCTGCAAAACACCAGTCTCAACGTCAACAGTGAAGAGGCGACTCCGGGATGCTGGCCTTCTAGGCAGAGTTCCTCTGTCCAGTGTCTGTGTTCTTTTGCCCATCATAAACTTTTATTTTTATTAGCCAGTCTGAGATATGGCTTTTATTTTGCAACTCTGCCTAGAAGGCCATCCTCCCGGAGTCGCATCTTCACTGCTGACGTTGAGACTGGTATTTTGCGGGTACAGTTGAATGAAGCTGCCAGTTGAGGACTTGTGAGGCGTCTTTCTCAAACTAGATGCTAATATACTTGTCCTCTTGCTCAGTTGTGCACCGGGGCCTCCCACTCCTCTTTCTACTCTGGTTAGAGCCAGTTTGCGCTGTTCTGCGATCTTCAGTTTCTTGGCAATTTCACACATGGAATAGCCTTAATTTCTAAGAATAAGAGTAGACTGACAAGTTTCAGAAGAAAGTTCTTCGTTTCTGGCCATTTTGAGCCTGTAATCGAACCCGCTGATGCTCTAGATACTCAACTAGTCTAGTCTAAAGAAGGCCAATTGTATTGCTTCTTTAAATCAGGTTTCAACAGTTTCCAGCTGTGCTAACACAATTGCAAAAGGGTTTTCTAATGATCAATTAGCCTTTTAAAATGATAAACTTGGATTAGCTAACACAACGTGCCATTGTAACACACGAGTGATGGTTGCTGATAATAGGCCTCTGGATGCCTATGTAGATATTCCATTAAAAATCTGCCGTTTCCAGCTACAATAGTAATTTACAACATTAACAATGTCTACACTGTATTTCTGATCAATTTGATGTTATTTTAATGGGCAAACATTTTTTGCTTTTCTTTCAAAAACAAGTAAATGTCTAAGTGACCACAAAGTTTTGAATGGTAATGTGTGTTATTTCATAGTTTAGATGTCTTCACTATTATTCTACAATGTAGAAAATAATACAAATGAAGTAAAACCCTTGAATGAGTAGGTGTGTCCAAACTTAACTGGTACTGTATATAAACATACAGTGTATCAATTAAATGATAATTAGTTTATATACATAGCGCTGATTCATTTGCCTGGCTAAGCCAACTGGAAGTCCTTCCCTCCCCATACACACTCCCTGGGTCAGCCAGGCCACTAAATTAATGCCACAATACTTTTAACATACAGCATAAAGATTTATGGCATTTATGCTAATCAAATATGTCATTATGGTTTGCTGAGTTGAATCCTAAACTAACAAAGCAGAGAGCAAATAATTGTGCAGGCTGAATGTTCCAAAAGCTGAAGTTGGAATAAATCCGTCTGGCTGCAACTCTTGCTGGCATTTGACAGTAAATTGTCTTTTGCATGACCCAACGTTAGTGTGTCCTATTAAAAAAATAAGATGGGCATCTTGAATAAGCATCTGTTGACCTAACACACACTGGAAAGTATTCAGATCCCTTTTTCCACAGTCACGTTAGCCTTATTCTAAAATTGATGAAATAGATTTTTTTCCTCGTCAATCTACACACAATACCCTATAATTACAAAGCGAAAACAGGTTTTTAGAAATATTTGTATATTTATACAACTTTAAAAACCGAAATACCTTATTTACCTAAGTATTCATACCCTTTGCTATGAGACTCGAAATTGAGCTCAGGTGCATGAATGAACAGGGTCTGCAAACTTACATAAATGTAATATTTTGTTTAATTACATTTGCAAACAATTCTAAAAACCTGTTTTTGCTTTGACATTATGGTGGTATTGTGTGTAGATTGAGGACTGAAAAAAAACGATGTAATACATTTTAGAATAGGCAGTAATGTAACAAAATGTGGAAAAAGTCAAGTGGTCTGAATACTTTCTGTAGGCACTGTGTGTGTGACACACACAGTCCCAGTTCCATATTAAAATAGAACATTAACTGCTGCAAAGTTATTTTTGTGATGCTGTGAGGAAAATGGTTTAGTTCTCTCTGTGGGGACACTATCAGTAACATTCCTTATCAGACATTCTCTGGGAAGCCACGAGGGACAAAAAACATAAACTTTCTATAATCTGTATTTTGACTTGAGATCTGGGTTTGCACAGCTCGAACGTCCGCGTAAATCCTTCATTCATGTCAATGGTAGACTTCTGCGAAAACGTAAGTTAAGTGGGCAGATCTTAAGTCAGAACACTGCCCAAAGTGAATCTTCTTTATACAGAAGAAATAAAATATTCAAGCAGAATTACCTGATCATTGACTAGTAATGATCATAGAACATTTCTCTCATGCCATGTACAAAAAGTAGAACAATGCAATAATGACATCGTTTTTAAACAAAATTGATAGAGTATCTAAACAGAGATGATCCCCTGCTCTGCTAACCACAATATCTCATGTTCTCTCACTGTCAAAGTAACTTTTCATAGAGGCCTTATAAACCACTTAATATGGTGCCATTCGCAATGTTACATTACCAAGAGCTGGAGTCTTGCAGTACACAGCTCATGTACTAGCGCTAACGCCAACCCTACACCTCAAATGTCCAATTTATGTTCTGAGTGCTGCTCCAGAAGCATATCACGGAGACAGAAATCAAAAGGCGTCAGCCATTATCAGTTATTTACATTTCACATGCCAATGTGGTATGCTTTTGAGCTGGGTTTCAGATACACAAATGGACAAGCGACGGTTGCCGTATAACTTAAAACGCCTGTGACTGCTGATTGCTTTAGCCGAATGACCTCTGACAACAGCTCAGTTCGTGTCAAGTCAAACACCTTTAAAAGGCATTAGAATCCCTTTCTGTACCCTTTCTATACAAAGTAGAAACCCATAAAATGAACACTTAAAAAAAGTCAAACTGGACACACAGACGAGAAAAAGCGCCACCGAAAACGTGGCTTTAGTTCATTTTCCAGTTCCCTCCAACTCCTCCTCCTAGACCTTCTGCACCTGTGGCTGGGGTACCTTGCGTCCCGCCTTCATGCGGCTGCGGGCGTAGACACGCAGGAAGAGGGCAAGGAAGACCACGGCCATGCCAAAGCCCCCCACCATGGTGACGGCGTGGCCGTACAGGAAGCAGGAGAGCAGGATGGCGATGGCCTGCCGCAGGGTCATGATGATGGTGAAGACGGCGGCGCCGAACTGCGCGATGGTGTAGAAGATGAAGAGCTGGCCGCACGCCGAGCACACCGACAGCAGCACAGCATGGAATGCGAACTCCGAGTGGCGCGTCATGAAGGCCAGCGAGTCGAAGAAGGCGCCCTGCTCCAGCAGCGAGCCCACGGTGAAGAGGCAGGAGAAGAGGTTGACGCCGAACATCATCTGCACAGATGACATCTTGTGCTTGAACAGGTTGTCCTGCCAGTTGGACGTGAAGCTGTCGAAGACGATGTAGCCACCCAAGATGACCACGCCGCTGAACGTTGTGACCGTAGATGGGTGCTTATCGGCTGTGCTCGTCAACAAGAACATGCTGACACCCAGAGAGATGAGTGCCGCCGTCAGGTACTCCCAGTACTCGTAGCTCTTGTGTGACACAATCTTGCCCATGAGCATGACAGGGATCACTTTAGAGGCCTTGGCCAGCACCTGGGTGGGAAAGCTGATGTACTTGAGGGCCTCGTACTGGCACCAGCTGCTGAGGACGTTGGAGAGCGAGGCAAATGAGTACTTGTACATGGGTGCGCCGTGGCGGGGCTGCTTGAACAGGACACACCACAGGCCTGACACAGTCAGTGCCAGGATACGGTTCATGAACACCAGGAACTGGGAGTCCTTGAAGTGTTCGCCCTCCTCCTCGGGGGTGGAAGCCCCGTACGAGCGAGTCATCACCCTCTCCTGTAGGACACCCCATGTCAGGTAGGACACCTGGAGAGACAACAGGATAACATAGAGAAGGAGACTAAACAATATGAAGTACATAAGATATGAATAAGTCAATGTTTGCATTGCAGTTTAAATATATAGAATATACCCAATCAAATTCAATACAATTTATTTACAGTGCCTTCAGGAATTACACCCCTCGACTTTTTCCCCATTTTGTTAATACAGCCGGAATTTAAGTGATTCAATTGCGATTTTGTGTCACTGGCCTTTACACACACACACAATACCCAATAATATCAAAGCGGAATCATGTTTTTAGAAATGTGTGCATATTAATAAAAAGTTTAAATGTCTTGTGTCAAAGTATTTAACCCCTGTATTATGGCATAAAAATTTGCATTTTTGAATGACTACCTCATCTCTGTACCCCACACATACAGATAATTGTAAGAGCCCTCAGTCGAGCAGTGAATTTCTGACACAGATTCAACCACAAAGACCAGGGAGGTTTTCCAATGCCTCGCAAAGGGCACCTACTGGTAGACAAAAAAAAATAATAATATCCCTTTGAACATGAAGTTATTAAATACATTTTGGATGGTGTATCAATACACTCAGTCACTACAAAGATACAGGTGTCCTTCCCAACCCATTTGCCATAGAGCAAGTATTGGGGGTACGCAAAATAAAAATGTGATTCACATTTACATTTTCTTCCGCACAAACAGTCCATTTATATTTTCCAACTGGTATATACACATCCCCCCCCCCCCCCCCTCTCCTGAGTAGCCTCATTTCATTGCCAAAAATAAAATTAAACCACCTAGTGTTCAGTGAAATAACAACACAATGTCAAATACAGGTAGCCTAGTCAAATAATTAACATCCAATCACATTAACCATTACACTCTCGCAGGAATTCCACTAATGGTCCATATGTAGCCAAACGTAGCTGCTGCTCATTCCGTTTGCTCTAAAATTGATAAAATGGTTAAAAAAAAGTAAGGCCCACATACCAGCTCTACTGGTAATACTGCTACTACCAGCAGTACTACACCTTCACCTATCGACAACACAAGTTGTTCTGCTTCCACGTGCACATCCAATGCTAGCATCAGTAATTCTAGATTTGTTGTTAGCCCAACTAGCATGGACACTGACAGTTGTGAATCTGATGCAGCCAAAGAGCTACTGCCCCCTTACCCGGGAAAGCATCGAACAACAGACAGGGACATTTGACCATCAGAGGCGCAAATATTATGAGAACTACATTGATTTGGGGTTCACTTATATTGGGAGTAGTGCCTTTCCTCAGCCACAGTACTTTTATATATATATAACGCACTCTCACAACTCAATGAAACTCTTGCGCACAGAGATTTAGAAACAAAACATGTCATTTTTGAAGAATAAGCCACGGGAGTTTTTTGAGTGAGAATTAAGACGACTTTCGAGTAGTAAGACATGTATAAAGGCAACAGATACCATTAATAAGGGGCTACAAGCTTCTTATATGGTGAGCTACCGAGTAGCTAGGACAGGCAAGCCCCATACTATTGTGGAGAATTTGTCCTGCTGCCACAGATGTGGTTGGGACAATGCTGAGGGAAAAGGACAACAATAAAAAAACTATACAGACAATGCCTTCATCAAACAACACTGTTTCACGACGCATCAGTGACATGGCAGGAGATGTTTTGAAACAACTACTGCTTCACATATAAGCCAGTGAATTATATATGTTACAGCTGGATGAGTCAACAGACGTGGCGGGCCTGGCACAGTCCGTGTCACTAGCATGAACACTATATACAGGCACAGACTGTGTGTGGAAAATGATTTAAGACTGAGACTCTCTCCAATATAACCCAACACTGCAGAGTTATGTGCATCCTTTCAAGCACACACTTCTCATTAACCTGTGGTGAGTTATTCACAATTTTCCATGAACAAATAAGGTTTTATATGTAAGATGGTTAAATAAAGAGCAAAATTATTGATTATTATTATGTGCCCTGGTCCTATAAGAGCTTTTTGTCACTTCCCATGAGCCAGGTTGTGACAAAACTCACACTCATTCTTATGTTTAATAAATGTATCGTGTGTGGCAGGCTTACAATGAAGGCAAAAAACAACATTTGAGAATGCGCTGACCCTGGACGCAGCTGGAGGTTGAATGTTTGAGGCGGTACGGGACTATAAAAAGTTTGGGAACCACTGCTAGAGGAAGGAAACTGCTCAGGGATTTCACCATGGGGCTAATGGTGACTTTAAAACAGTTAGAGTTTAAATGGCTGTTAGGAGAAAACTACAATGTTCTTGATCCATCCTTAGTTACGCCACAATACTAACCTAAATGACAGAGTGAAAAGGAAGCCTGTACAGAATAAACACATTTCAAAACATGCATCCTGTTTGCAATAAGGAACTAAAGTAAAACTGCAAAAAATGTGGCAAAGAATTTTTTTTTTTTTTTTGTAGCATTAAAAAAACAAACAGAATACAGCTAAGCACAGGCAAAATCCTAGAGGAAAACATAGGTCAGTCTGCTTTAGAACATACACTGGGAGACAAATTCACCTTTCAGCAGGACAATAACCTAAAACAAAGCAAAATGTACACTGGAGTTGCTTACCAAAACAACATTGAATGTTCGCGAGTGGCCTAGTTTCAATTTGGACTTAAAATAAAAAAATTAATCGCCATGAAAACCTACGGCAAGACTTGAAAATGGATGTCTAGCAATGATCAACAACCAACTTGACAGAGCTTGAAGAATTAAAAAAATAATAATACTGTACAAATATTGTACAATCCAGGTGTGCAAAGATCTTAAAGCTGGCCGAACGAAGGGAGAGCGGTGCGGCAGGTGCCGCTTTTCCACCAGATGCTGTTATTTTATCTAAAAGATCAGGTATACACCGACCCCAGCTAAGTAGCTCTCGCAAACATTTAAAGTGCAATTATGCTTTTTATCTCCAGTACATTGCCACGATTGTCAGCTATGTACAGAATGTAGCTGCTCTACTGATAATCTCAGTGCGTCCTTGCTGGGATGACAATCTACAGTTCAGCGTCGTGTTCTTCTAAAACACATATTGATCTGGTGTTTAGTAATACACCAGAAAGCATGACTAAATCATTCTATATGGTTACTGGGCTGTCTGACCATAATGTGACACTCATAGCCAGAAAGCTTTCTAAGAACAGGTTTAACCTCACTACTGTTAGAAAGCCTGATCAGCTCAGAATACCTAAGGGTGAATTAAATGATTTTGATGCAATTAAGGGAATGAACTGTCCTATACAAATGTAGAAACTGACAGTCAGGTTTTTCTATTCACAATCCAGCCTACAATAAATGGTTTCCTAAAGAAAACCAAATCCAAACCTGGCTGGAAGAGAATTCTTCCTTGGCTAAATGGAGAAATTTAGAAACTGATGAAAGAATGAGATCATGCTCGAAAAACTGCCCTGAAGTCCAAATTAGAGCACGACAGATGTAGGTTTACCATGTTGAGAAATAAGGTGATGAAAGACATCACAGGCAAAGGAAAACTTTTAATTTTTTTAAATCAACATAATTGGTGAAGTTACGAAAAATTCTAAATTGATCTGGGAGAATCTAAAGAAGTTGACAGGGAAAGACCATAGTGACACTGCAAAAACAGGCTCTAAAAGTGCTTGATAGACATCATCATTGTTACATCTTCAGAAAGCATGAGTTCCTGAGCTTGTATTCAAGATCCTAAATGGTCTGGCACCCCCCTGCCATGAGAGGTGACTGTATAGTTCCCTTAAGGAATAGCACCTTTAGTCAAACTGCTTTCTCTATGAGAGCTTCCCATGTCTGGAACACTGCCATCAGACACACAACTGCACCACCTATCACATCTTCACAAAAAACAAAGTCATGGCTAAAGGCCAATCAGACTTGGGAACATAATCCCTAGCTGTGTATTACTGCTTTCCATGTTATCTGTAGCTTGTGAGGTGTGGAAACACTGTTGCTTTTATACATTTTGTTTTGTTGCGCTTTGTCTGCGTGTTGCTTGTCCTATGTTGCTCTCTCTGTCTGCTACGTGTTGCTTGTCCTATGTTGCTCTGTCTGTCTGCTACGTGTTGCTTGTCCTATGTTGCTCTGTCTGTCTGCTACATGTTGCTTGTCCTATGTTGCTCTGTCTGCTACGTGTTGCTTGTCCTATGTTGCTCGGTCTGTCTGCTACGTGTTGCTTGTCCTATGTTGCTCTGTCTGTCTGCTACGTGTTGCTTGTTCTATGTTGCTCTGCATCTGCTCACTGCTCTGCATGTGCTCACTGCTCATTGTTTTTCTGTATTGTTATTGTAATAGTTTTTAATAACATGCCCAGGGACTGCGGTTGAATATTAGCCGGCTGGCTAAAACCGACACGTTTACTAAAAGGTTGATTAAATGTGCACTGTCGCTGTAAAAAATAAACTCAATAAAGTAAAGAGACTTACCCAGAAAGAGTCACAACTGTAATCGCTGCCAAAGGTGATCCTACAAAGTACTGACTCAGGGGTGTGAATACTTACATAAATTAGAATTCTGTATTTAATTTTTCAATAAATTAGCATGTTTTAACTTTGTCATTATTTGGTAACGTAAAAAAATATATTTAATACATTTTTGAATTCAGGCTGTAACACAACCAAATGTGGAATAGGTCAAGGGGTATGAATACATTCTGAAGGTGCTGTATACAGCCATTTTAACTACATGTCACAAAGTGCTCTACCTGAAGTCCTGCAGCGCAGAAGACTAACTTGAAGGCTTGTCTGGCCGACGAGCCTGAGTCCGCGTCATTTCTGGGAGCTAGCGACACGTCGTCTAGGAGACCTGTCTTCGATTCACTTCCAAACACACAGGCCTTTATGACAGGATAGCAAATGCCTCGGCCTGGGAGGAGGGGAATAAACAAGGTCCAGAACACATCAACCATTCACTGATCCATCAAATTCAACATACTGATCATGTTATGTCAACAGAGAGAACATGGGATTTGCAACTTGAAGGACACTAAGTCATACCGGATAGATAGGTAGGTGTTAGTCATGTGGAGAAAAGGTGTAGGCCTGTGTGTGTGGGTCTGCGTGTATGCCAGCGTATAAGTGCAACGTGTGTGTAATCACCAGTTTGTAGATCATCCACACCTGTTTGGAGGTAGTTGATCCTCTTCAAGTAGGTGATGAGCAAGTAGCCGGGGATGATGATGGTGGTGTAGCCCAGCACGTTGAGGAAGAAGCGGAACAGCCACACGTCATGCCAGTCCTGCAGCAGCGACGACTCTTCGTCCGCCGCCAGCGAAGATGGGAGGATCAGAACCAGGCCAAGCCAAAGCCTTCAGCGCGCGCGCACACACACACACACACTAGGATTAGTACCAGAGACATGGCAGGTAAGTTATGTAGTAGACTGATTAACTATAATAAAGCAGTCATAGCCATTGAAGCAGCATGTTTTTCACACATTTTTAGAGTGATGGATTGAAATACTGCAGACTCATCTCTGATGAGATATCCAAACTTTGATTCATATTGGAAGGTGGGACACACTGTCATTTAAAGCACAAAACACATAACACCCATTGAGTCAAGAGAAGAGACCATAGCTTTTCATACAACAGCCCCCTACTGGTCGAGGTTGCAAGACCAGTTTCCACCTGTCATGTTCACTAATCCTGTACACTAGCATCCTTTTCCACAATACACACAGGATGGGTGTAGGTAGGTTAGTAGTATGTGTGTGTGCGTGTGGGGGGGGGGGGGGGGGGGGGGTTGTAACCTAATCAGGCTGTGTGAAAGGTGTGTTCCCAGCCTGCCTGGATACTTCTCTGCTTGACACAGAAAGAGGCTCTTTGTGTGCACCTCTACCCCAGGCCAGGCCACTGCAGCTTCTCCCTGTGCAGTGAACAAGCAGCTCACTATATGCAGGAATGCAGTCCTCTCTGCACTTTAACCAACCAACCTGCAGGCCGAAGCCATTCACATCAGGGCAGAGACTTAAAAATGGCCACATTTAGGCTACCTGAAGGGACAGTAGGCCAAATCGTGCCACAGTTGCCAGGATTTAATCTACTTATCACATGGTTCATATTTGACTGTTACACAATTGCAAAGAGGGCCTTGTTGCTTTTATATATAGTAGGTACTCTGCAACAGTTAGCATAATTATTGTAATGGTTAGAATACACACTTGTATGACTTGAGACTAGGATGTCAGCCTGGACCAATAAACGCCTTGGCGTTTACATGTTGTTTTTCACAAACCTGACAGGGATGGACTACATTACACAGACTTGTCCTAGAAAAGCTGAACTGTCTCCATTGTAATAATATACAGTAACAGCAACCACATACGACTATCTACCCAAAGGAATGGACTAAAAGCTGAAACGTGTGAACAGTTACATGACTAGACCTACATCATGTCAATGGCCACAGCAAGGGTCTTTATTCTGCATTTATTCATTTGGACCTAAGTAACTAGTTAAATCAATCAATCAATTTTATTTTATATAGCCCTTCGTACATCAGCTAATATCTCGAAGTGCTGTACAGAAACCCAGCCTAAAACCCCAAACAGCTAGTAATGCAGGTGTAGAAGCACTGTTAAACTGTTGTCATAACACCTAACGTCAGCTCTAGAAGCTAAGTACAATGTTGCAATCTTCCTGAAAACAAAACATAACGTCGCGTGCACAGTCTGACTGTTGTTTACAAGGGCACGCTCACATTGACAACTAGCAGTTTGCTGTGTCAAATCAACAAAATAATGCTTTACGTTGGGTTTAAATTGAATGCATTTTCAAAGGAAAATTAAGAGGCGACCGCATCAGCACAATGTGTTCCTACCTCCATGAAAAAGATGGCATTTTCCTCCCACTAACACCTGGCGTAGCGAACACGCCGAACAACTTAACCGCTTTCGCTGCAATGAAGCATGTAGCGACGCAAATCAACTGTTGGAATCGTTATTATAAAGCAATTTCGCCCCTGAGCTAACTGTTTTCTTTTTCAGTGCCTTTACAACTTATCAATTGCCTATGTGTTCACTTCAAGAAAGAACCCCCCCCTTCAGTGGAAAATTAGGTTGTAGTCCTCTTTTGCGACATTGCCACCTGTAGGGCTGGATGAATACATTCACGAATCCACTGCACTGTAGCACAGCACAACTATTGTGCACAGCACAGTACTGTAAGTATCGCTACAATATGTACAGTAGTTTAAATTAAACAAGAAAGTCAATCAGAAATGAAACCTTGGAAGAATTTAGTTGATTCACAACAACAGAATACATGTCTGTCACCCGATAATGTAATAGAAACAATATTATCAACATAGTTTTTCCAAAGCATGAACAATTTATAATGAGGAGTTTTCATTTATCCACACTGAAAACCAAAAGTTTGTAAAGATGCATGTCCCTCACAAAAAAAGGGAGCTAGAACAGCCAGCATGTTTCTCAGCACACCAGCAAGCAAATGCTGTTCTCTTGACAATGAGGAAGTGTTGCTGTCCAAAAACACAGACATGGCTGTCATTGAATAAGCCCATGCCATGATTAGATAATTTTCCATACGCACAAAAAGCTTATTTCTCTCAAATTTTGTGCACAAATTTGTTTACTTCCCTGTTAGTGAGCATTTCTCCTTTGCCAAGATAATCCGTCCACCTGACAGGTGTGGCATATCAAGAAACAGATTAAACAGCATGATCATTACACAGGTGCACCTTGTGCTGGGGACAATAAAAAGCCATTCTAAAATGTGCAGTTTTGTAACACAACGCAAAGCCACAGATGTCTCAAGTTTTGAGGGAGTGTGCAACTGGCATGCTGACTGCAGGAATGTCCACCAGAGCTGTTGCCAGAGAATTGAATGTTCATTTCTCTACCACCTCTACCATTTCTCTCTACTTTCTCTACCACCTCCAACATAATTTTGTAGAATTTGGCATTACTTCCAACCGGCCTCACAACTGCAGACCGTGTGTAACCACGCCAGCCCTGGACCTCCACTTCCGGCTTCTTCACCTGCAGGATCGTCTGAGACCAGCCACCCGGACAACTGATGTAACAGGAGTATTTATGTCTGTAATAAAGCCCTTTTGTTGAGAAAAACTCATTCTGATTGGCTGGGCCTGGCTCCCCAGTGGGTGGGCCTATGCCCTCCCAGGCCCACCCATGGCTTATCAGTGATGTCTGTTGTACTGTTGTGCTTGGTACAGTATGTGCTGCACACTGTCAGTGCAGTACACATGCTGCGTAGCATGCTACACAATGGCCTTTTCCGACGGCTATCATCTTATTAGCCAAGGATGGCCTTATGAGACTATTACCTTATTAGAAAAGAGGATGTGGAAATACTGTATCTGCTCAAGATTGCTGATTTTAAATGCCACACCACCAACCACAGAGGAAGTGCCATCCTACCTGCCCATCATGATCCCTTCTCATGCATGCTTTCATGCAGTGTTGGGGTGGTTGGGTAGAGAGGAAGTAGCCTTAACCAGGGGTTGTAGGTGTCATAAAGTAGGAGTGCTGATCTAGGATCAGTTCAGCCTTTTAGATCATAATGTATGAGATTATATGGACAAGTGGGACCAGGGCCCATATCCACAAAGCATCTCAGAGTAGGAGTGCAGGTTTAGGTTCTACCAAGTCCCATCTGTCCATGTAATCTTATTCATTATGACCTAAAAGGCTAAACTGATCCTAGATCAGCACTCCTCCTCTGATATGCTTTGTGGATAGTGCCCTGATCCTAGGTCAAATGAAATCAAGCTGTATTTATACAGCACATTTAAGACATGGAATGCAAAGCAATGTGCTTTACAGGACAAAAAATGATTTAAAAAACTATGAAAATAAAATATGAAAAGATTAGAGCTCAAAAGATTAATACATTCAATACAGACAGGCCTTGGAGTCAGTCTCTTTGTCAACATGAATATTAACATCACCCAACACAATGATTTTATCATAGTTCTCAAGGACAATAGACAATACTTCAGAGAAATCAGTAAAGAAAGTGGGGCAGTGCTTAGGTGGCCTATACAGGGTTATAGCCAGCACTGGTGGCTGACATTTAAACAGTGTAGCAAGATGCTCAAAAGACCCAAAGTCGCCAAACGAAATGTCCTTACAACTGAGAGCATTAGTAAAAATAGAAGCTGTCCCCCCACCCTTTTCCCTTTTCTGATAGAGTATGAAAAGCTGTAGTCTGTGGGGGAGGTTTCAATAAGAGCGGCACTACAGTCTGACTACACAGTCATGTTTCAGTGAAAAACATGCAATCAACTTTGCGCTCAGTAATGAGGTCATTCATGAGAAAGGTTTTACTGGTGATTGTTCTAACATTTAAAACCTCCATATTCAATGAGTGGGTCACTCTGCCCCTGGGGTCATCTGCCTCGAGGTAAACCAATGGAATAACAACCAAATTAAATTATTAACATTACAACCACGTTTTCGGACAGTCTCAAATCTATCAGAATGGTAGGAGATAAAAGTTTGTATAAACTCACTAGAATGCAGAGTTAAAGGAACATTAATTAGGTTACTCACAACAACCATAGTTCCATATCTACAAGAGTTGATATGTTTCCAAGTTCTCTGTTGCTTATTCTGACAGGGAGGACTGGAGCACTACCAGACCCTGTCCGTCAGTCTCTAAAACAGTTTGATGTTGCTGGAAATAATCTTGGTCAGCACTCCTAGTCTGAGATGCTTGATACATACAGCCCCGGAGTCTTACATCTGCTTCTTGTCACAGGACACAAAAGCAGCCAGGTGTGTCTACTGACAATAAAGTCATTTTAGGGAATTCGTTCACTCAAAAGGGCGTCGGCCATTAGGTTTTACCAAAAGCAGCAGACAGGAAACTGAGAAATAAGGGGGTTTGCAGTTATCAAGGAGGCTTTGTTCTCCCGAGTCAGCATCCCACAATGTTAACAAAAATTTATTGGATGGATTTGCAGTACAAGCTGAGTCAGAAATAGCCTGCAAGAATGGCTCTATCAACAAAACATCTATTCGACCTCTAGTCTATATTAATGACATACAGTGCATTCGGAAAGTATTCAGACCCCTTGACTTTTTCCACATTTGTTTGTCCCATTACAGCCTCATTCTTCAATGGATTAAATACATTTTTTCCTCATCAATCTACACACAATACCCCATGATGACAAGGCGAAAACAGGATTTGAAAATGTTTGGAAATGTATTAAAAAATGAAAAACAGAAATACCTTATTTACATAATTATTCAGACCCTTTACCATGAGACTCGAAATTGAGCTCAGGAGCATTCTGTCTCCATTGATCATCCTTGAGATGTTTCTACAACTTGATTGGAGTCAACCTGTGGTAAATTCAATTGATTGGACATGATTTGGTAAGGCTCACACCTGTCTATACAAGATCCCCAAGTTGACAGTGCATGTCAAAGCAAAAGCCATGAGGTCGAAGGAATTGTCCTTAGAGCTCCGAGACAGGATTGTGTCGAGGCACAGGTCTGGGGAAGGATAGCAAAAAATTGCTGCAGCATTGAAGGTCCCAAGAACACAGCGACCTCCATCATTCTTAAATGGAAGAAATTTGGAACCACCAAGACTCTTCCTAGGGCTGTCCACCAGGCCAAACTAAGCAATCGGGGGCGAAGGGCCTTGGTCAGGGAGGTGACCAAGAACCCGATGGTCACTCTGACAGAGCTCCAGAGTTCCTCTGTGGAGATGGGAGAACATTCCAGAAGGACAACCATCTCTGCAGCACTCCACCAATCAGGCCTTTATGGTAGAGTGACCAGACGGAAGCCACTCCTCAGTAAAAGGCACATGACAGCCCACTTGGAGTTAGCCAAAAGGCATCTAAAGACTCTCTGACCATGAGAAACAATATTCTCTGTTCTGATGAATCCAAGACTGAACACTTTGGCCTGAATGCTAAGCGTCACGTCTGGAGGAAACCTGACACCATCCCTATGGTGAAGCATGGTGGTGACAGCACCATGCTGTGGGGATGTTTTTGAGCGGCAGGGACTGGGAGACTAGTCAGGATCGAGGGAAAGATGAACGGAGCAAAGTACAGAGAGATCCTTGATGCTTGGTGTCTGGGTTGGCGCCCCCCCCTTGGTTTGTGCTGTGGTGGAGATCTTTGTGGGCTATACTCGGCCTTGTCTCAGGATTGTAAGTTGGTGGTTGAAGATATCCCTCTAGTGGTGCGGGGGCTGTGCTTTGGCAAAGTGGGTGGGGTTATATCCTTCCTGTTTGGCCCTGTCCGGGGGTATCATCGGATGGGGCCACAGTGTCTCCTGACCCCTCCTGTCTCAGCCTCCAGTATTTATGCTGCAGTAGTTTATGTGTCGGGGGGCTAGGGTCAGTTGGTTATATCTGGAGTACTTCTCCTGTCTTATCCAGTGTCCTGTGTGAATTTAAGTATGCTCTCTCTAATTCTCTCCTTCTCTCTTTCTTTCTCTCTCTCGGAGAACCTGAGCCCTAGGACCATACGTCAGGACTACCGGGCATGATGACTCCTTGCTGTCCCCAGTCCACCTGGCCTTGCTGCTGTTCCAATTTCAACTGTTCTGCCTGCGGTTATGGAACCCCTACCTGTCCCAGACCTGCTGCTTTCAACTCTTAATGATCGGCTATGAAAAAGCCAACTGACATTTATTCCTGATTATTATTTGACCATGCTTGTCATTTATGAACATTTTGAAAATCTTGGCTCTCTCTAATTCTCTCCTTCTCTCTTTCTTTCTCTCTCTCGGAGGACCTGAGCCCTAGGACCATACGTCAGGACTACCGGGCATGATGACTCCATGCTGTCCCCAGTCCACCTGGCCTTGCTGCTGTTCCAGTTTCAACTGTTCTGCCTGCGGTTATGGAACCCCTACCTGTCCCAGACCTGCTGTTTTCAACTCTTAATGATCGGCTATGAAAAGCCAACTGACATTTATTCCTGATTATTATTTGACCATGCTTGTCATTTATGAACATTTTGAAAATCTTGGCTCTCTCTAATTCTCTCCTTCTCTCTTTCTTTCTCTCTCTCGGAGGACCTGAGCCCTAGGACCATACGTCAGGACTACCGGGCATGATGACTCCTTGCTGTCCCCAGTCCACCTGGCCTTGCTGCTATTCCAGTTTCAACTGTTCTGCCTGCGGTTATGGAACCCCTACCTGTCCCAGACCTGCTGTTTTCAACTCTTAATGATCGGCTATGAAAAGCCAACTGACATTTATTCCTGATTATTATTTGACCATGCTTGTCACTTATGAACATTTTGAACATCTTGGCCATGTTCTGTTATAATCTCCACCCGGCACAGCCAGAAGAGGACTGGCCACCCCTCATAGCCTGGTTCCTCTCTAGGTTTCTTCCTAGGTTTTGGCCTTTCTAGGGAGTTTTTCCTAGCCACCGTGCTTCTACACCTGCATTGCTTGCTGTTTGGGGTTTTAGGCTGGGTTTCTGTACAGCACTTCGAGATATTAGCTGATGTACGAAGGGCTATATAAAATAAACTTGATTTGATTTGATTTGATGAAAACCTGCTCCAGAGCGCTCAGGACCTCAGACTGGGGCGAAGGTTCACCTTCCAACAGGTCAAAGACCCTAAGCACACAGCCAAGACAACGCAGGAGTGGCTTCGGGACAAGTCTCTGAATGTCCTTGAGTGGCCCAGCCAGAGCCCGGACTTGAACCCGATTGAACATCTCTGGAGAGACTTGAAAAGAGCTGTGCAGCGACGCTTCCCATCCAACCTGACAGAGAAGAATGGGAGAAACTCCCCAAATACAGGTGTGCCAAGCTTGTAGCGTCATACCCAAGAAGACTTGAGACTGTAATTGCTGCCAAAGGTACTTCAACAAAGTCCTGAGTAAAGGGTCTGAATATTTATGTAAATGTGATATTTCATTTATTTTTTTTACTTTGTCATTATGGGGTATTGTGGTTAGATTGATGAGAAAACAGTATTTCATTCATTTTAGAATAAGGCTGTAATGTAACAAAATGTGGACAAAGTCAAGGGGTCTGAATACTTCCCGAATGCACTGTAATTGATGAAATCCTAATTCCATATACCATCATTTTTGTATTATCCCCTTTGAGCATAGAGGGCCTGCTCAGATAGTATAGGTACATTACTTATAAACAATTAATATGACACACATCCATGACACACATCCATGAAATTATCAAGGAACCTACCAGGTACAACCCTAAATCCGTAATCACGGGTACCCTCATAGATATAATCCTGACCAACCTGCCCTCTAAGTACACCTCTGCTGTCTTCAACCAGGATCTCAGCGATTACTTCCTCATTGCCTGCATCCGTAATGGGTCCGTGGGCAAACGACCACCCCTCATCACTATCAAACGCTCCCTAAAACACTTCAGCAGGCCTTTCTAATCGACCTGGCCCGGGTATCCTGGAAGGATATTGACCTCATTCAGTCAGTAGGGGATGCCTGGTTATTCTTTAAAAAGTGCTTTCCTCACCATCTTAAATAAGCATGCCCCATTCAAAAAAATTAGGACTAAGAACAGATATAGCCCTTGGTTGACTCCAGACTTTACTGCCCTTGACCAACACAAAAACATCCTGTGGCGTACTGCATTAGCATCGAATAGCCCCCGCGATATGCAACTTTTCAGGGAATTTAGGAACCAATATACACTGCTCAAAAAAATTAAGGGAACACTTAAACAACACAATGTAACTCCAAGTCAATCACACTTCTGTGAAATCAAACTGTCCACTTAGGAAGCAACACTGATTGACAATAAATTTCACATGCTGTTGTGCAAATGGAATAGACAACAGGTAGAAATTATAGGCAATTAGCAAGACACCCCCAATAAAGGAGTGGTTTTGCAGGTGGTGACCACAGACCACTTCTCAGTTCCTATGCTTCCTGGCTGATGTTTTGGTCACTTTTGAATGCTGGCGGTGCTTTCACTCTAGTGGTAGCATGAGACGGAGTCTACAACCCACACAAGTGGCTCAGGTAGTGCAGCTCATCCAGGATGGCACATCAATGCGAGCTGTGGCAAGAAGCTTTGCTGTGTCTGTCAGCGTAGTGTCCAGAGCATGGAGACGCTACCAGGAGACAGGCCAGTACATCAGGAGACGTGGAGGAGGCCGTAGGAGGGCAACAACCCAGCAGCAGGACCGCTACCTCCGCCTTTGTGCAAGGAGGAGCACTGCCAGAGCCCTGCAAAATGACCTCCAGCAGGCCACAAATGTGCATGTGTCTGCTCAAACGGTCAGAAACAGACTCTATGAGGGTGGTATGAGGGCCCGACGTCCACAGGTGGGGGTTGTGCTTACAGCCCAACACCGTGCAGGACGTTTGGCATTTGCCAGAGAACACCAAGATTGGCAAATTCGCCACTGGCGCCCTGTGCTCTTCACAGATGAAAGCAGGTTCACACTGAGCACATGAGCACATGTGACAGACGTGACAGAGTCTGGAGACGCCGTGGAGAACATTCTGCTGCCTGCAACATCCTCCAGCATGACCGGTTTGGCGGTGGGACAGTCATGGTGTGGGGTGGCATTTCTTTGGGGGGACGCACAGCCCTCCATGTGCTCGCCAGAGGTAGCCTGACTGCCATTGGGTACCGAGATGAGATCCTCAGACCCCTTGTGAGACCATATGCTGGTGCGGTTGGCCCTGGGTTCCTCCTAATGCAAGACAATGCTAGACCTCATGTGGCTGGAGTGTGTCAGCAGTTCCTGCAAGAGGAAGGCATTGATGCTATGGACTGGCCCGCCCGTTCCCCAGACCTGAATCCAATTGAGCACATCTGGGATATCATGTCTCGCTCCATCCACCAACGCCACGTTGCACCACAGACTGTCCAGGAGTTGGCGGATGCTTTAGTCCAGGTCTGGGAGGAGATCCCTCAGGAGACCATCCGCCACCTCATCAGGAGCATGCCCAGGCATTGTAGGGAGGTCATACAGGCATGTGGAGGCCACACACACTACTGAGCCTCATTTTGACTTGTTTTAAGGACATTACATCAAAGTTGGATCAGCCTGTATTGTGGTTTTCCACTTTAATTTTGAGTGTGACTCCAAATCCAGACCTCCATGGGTTGATAAATTTGATTTCCATTGATAATTTTTGTGTGATTTTGTTGTCAGCACATTCAACTATGTAAAGAAAAAAGTATTTAATAAGAATATTTCATTCATTCAGATCTAGGATGTGTTATTTTAGTGTTCCCTTTATTTTTTTGAGCAGTGTACATAGACAGTTAGGAAAGCAAAGGCTAGCTTTTTCAAACAGAAATTTGCATTCTGTAGCACAAACTCCAAAAAGTTCTGGGAAACTGTAAACTCCATGGAGAGT
This sequence comes from Salvelinus namaycush, assembly GCF_016432855.1. NCBI lineage: Eukaryota > Metazoa > Chordata > Actinopteri > Salmoniformes > Salmonidae > Salvelinus > Salvelinus namaycush. The sequence continues at coordinate 30,001,647 of NC_052335.1, forward strand.
AAGAGCACCTCCTCCCAGCTGCCCTGTTCAACCTCTCTTTCGTATCATCTGAGATCCCCAAAGATTGGAAAGCTGCTGCGGTCATCCCCCTCTTCAAAAGGGGGAGACACTCTAGACCCAAACTGTTACAGACCTAAATCTATCCTACCCTGCCTTTCTAAAGTCTTCGAAAGCCAAGTTAACAAACAGATCACCGACCATTTCGAATCCCACCGTACCTTCTCAGCTATGCAATCTGGTTTCCGAGCTGGTCATGTGTGCACCTCAGCCACACTCAAGGTCCTAAACGATATCATAACCACCATCGATAAAAGACAATACTGTGCAGCCGTCTTCATCGACATGGCCAAGGCTTTTGACTCTGTCAATCATCGCATTCTTATCGGCAGACTCAATAGCCTTGGTTTCTCAAATGACTGCCTCGCCTGGTTCACCAACTACTTCACAGAGTTCAGTGTGTCAAATCGGAGGGCCTGTTGTCCGGACCCCTGCCAGTCTCTTTGGGGGTGCGACAGGGTTCAATTCTCGGGCCGACTCTTTTCTCTGTATACATCAATGATATCGCTCTTGCTGCTGGTGATTCTCTGATCCACCTCTACGCAGACATCACCATTCTGTATAGTTCTGGCCCTCCTTTGGACACTCTGTTAACAAACCTCCAGACAAGCTTCAATGCCATACAACACTCCTTCCGTGGCCTCCAACGGCTCTTAAATGCAAGTAAAACTAAATGCATGCTCTTCAACCGATCACTGCCCGCACACGCCCGCCCGACTAGCATCACTACTCTGGACGGTTCTGACTTAGAATATGTGGACAACTACAAATACCTAGGTGTCTGGTTAGACTGTAAACTCTCCTTCCAGACTCACATTAAGCATCTCCAATCCATAATTAAATCTAGAATCGGCTTCCTATTTCGTAACAATGCATCCTTCACTCATGCCGCCAAACATACCCTCGTAAAACTGACTATCCTACCAATCCTTGACTTCGGCTGCCATCAGTTTTGTCACCAAAGCCCCATATACTACCCACCACTGCGACCTGTATGCTCTCGTTGGCTGGCCCTCGCTTCATATTCGTCGCCAAACCCACTGGCTCCAGGTCATCTATAAGTCTTTGCTAGGTAAAGCCCCGCCTTATCTCAGCTCACTGATCACCATAGCAGCACCCACCCGTAGCACGTGCTCCAGCAGGTATATTTCACTGGTCATCCCCAAAGCCAACTCCTCGTTTGGCCGGCTTTCCTTCCAGTTCTCTGCTGCCAATGACTGGAACAAATTGCAAAAATCACTGAAGCTGGAGTCTTATATCTCCCTCACTATCTTTAAGCATCAGCTGTCAGAGCAGCTTACCGATCATTGCACCTGTACACAGTCCATCTGTAAATAGCCCACCCAACTACCTCATCCCCATATTGTTATTTTTTTTCTTTCTCCTTTGCAACCCAGTATCTCTACTTGCACATTCATCTTCTGCACATCTATCACTCCAGTGTTAATTGCTAAATTGTAATTATTTCGCCACTATGGCCTATTTATTGCCTTACCTCCCTAATCTTACTACATTTGCACACACTGTAAATAGATTTTTCAATTGTGTTATTGACTGTACGTTTGTTTATCCCATGTGTAACTCTGTGTTGTTTGTGTCGCACTGCATTGCTTTATCTCTGCCAGGTCGCAGTTGTAAAGGAGAACTTGTTCTCAACTGGCCTACCTGGTTAAATAAAGGTGAAATTTGTAAAAAAAAAATAAAAAAAAATTTAATGAACAGAAATTCTGAACATATGTTTAGGAACGACAAGAAAAAAGTGAAATGGTGTTGATTATATTCTGTTTATTACAAAATATAGGAGTTTGAAACTGTTAAGAGAAGGCTCAAAGATCAAAGCTAATTGATCAGAGAGAAGGAGGATGGTTAAACAGGGAAAATATAACTGTATTGAAAATACATCTATTACGATAAAATGTGTCTTACCAACAAAGATACTGGCAAGGCAATACATTCAAAGTATAAATCAATAAATGAAATATACAATGAAAGATATTAAGTTATGATAATAGATAAAGAACCTCTTTATGATAACAGATTTACAGTGACTAAAGTTTTTAAAAATGTAAAGTTCCATTCTGAGAGCTTAAACAATTTTCACTTACAGCATGACAGCAATGCATTTTCTTAATCAGTTAGTATACACATTTGATAGAGGTAGATTCCCTGTATTTTATAGGGAAATTAAACATTTGAATTCTTCCCACTCATACTCATCTGTTTTTGATAGTAAATTAATGTAGTTCATTTAGTTTCCAAGTGAGATTTAACTGCTCCTAGTATTTGAAAACGGGTAAAGAACTAATTCAGTAGATATACATTTTCCCCTTTGTACCTTTTGCTAGTGGAGAAAAAGCTACTTTTCAATGTGAATTTCTCATGCAGAGGGACGAATTCTAACTTTGACTTTTCATGCACAACTCAATCTTACATTGACTTCAATGCATGATTAACACAAAAGGCATGCAGATTGCAGGTTAGTATTCAGCCCATATAGTATATAGTCATGATGTACAAAACATTAGGAACACCTTCCTAACATTGAGTTGCACCCCCCCGCCCCTCCCCTTTGAACTCAGAACTGCCTTAATTCATCGGGGCATGGTCTCTACACGGTGTCCAAAGCATTCCACAGGGATGCTGGCCCATGTTAACTCCAATGCTTCCCACAGTTGTGTCAAGTTGGCTGGATTTCCTTTGGGTGGTGGGCCATTTTTGATACACACAGGAAACTGTTGAGCGTGAAAAACCCAGCAGAGTATGCAGTTTTTGACTTCCTCAAACCGGTGCGCCTGGCCTCTACTACCATACCCCATTCAAAGTCACTTAAATATGTTGTCTTGCCCATTCACCTTCTGAATGGCACACATACACAATCCATGTCTCAATGGTGTCAAGACTTAAAAATCATTATTTAACCTGTCTCCTCCCCTTCATCTACACTGATTGAAGTAGATTTAACAATAAGGGATCATAGCTTCCACCTGGATTCACCTGGTCAGTCTATATCAGCAGGTGTTCCTAATGTTTTGTTCACTCAGTGTACATGCAATATAAATGAAAGTAAACCATCACACAATAACAAACATGATTGAAGTAAAGCTACAGTTTTCCGATGAGGCTCAAGATGTTCAAGATTCAAAATGTCTCCAGCTGTAGAGTATATTCAGGTGGTGAGAGTACACTCAGAATGGCCCTCCAACCACTGACCTGCCCTGGATTTGAATGTCATCAAAAGGGAAAAGAGCAAGGATCTGAAAGGAAGCCATATGGTGGGGGTTTATATTTCACATATTTTATACCTCTGATCCAGACAACAGTCCAGTCAGTCTCTTTCATAACAATAAATAAACTGTGAATGTTACAATTTCCCCCCAAATATGTATTTATAGCATTCTCAGTGAATATCACCGGACTTCGAGTCAAACGCCAAATACACTTTGAGCTGATTTCCCAGACACAGATTAAGTTTATAGCTATAGTCCTGGACTAAAAAAAGCATGTTCAATGGAGAATATTTTTTAGTCCAGTACAAGGATTAATTTGTGTGTGGGAAACTGACCCTTCCTGTATAACTCACATCATCATTGCCATCGGCTAGATCCAGTGCCGTCTCATCCTCCATGTTCCTCAGCATCTTGTCGGCCCCAGACTGGCAGAGCAGGTTGGCGATGGCTGCGTCCTGCCGGCCCACCGCCAGGTGAAGTGGCGTGCAGCCGTTAAACATCGCAGCGTCCATGTCAGCTCCCTTGTTCAGCAGCAGAGTCACAGAGATCACGTCGTGGAGCTCCACGGCCAGATGGAGAGCTGTCTTACCACTTGTACCTTCCTGGGGGACAGAGAAAAGACAGGCAAGGGTAAGGGAATCGGTAAATACAATTTCCCTTCAAAAAAGGATAGGGTGAGGGAAAGGCCACTAGGGGGAGCAAAGGACTAAACAATCTTAGTAAGGAACTGTCCTCCTCAATTCACTATCTATTCATTCTAAAACTGAAAATGTGCCAATGTCTTGAACACATAAAATTAGGCAAATTATATCTACTGTATAGCAAGCTTATTTCCCCCAGAAATATATCTGGGGTAGGTAAGGTCAGTCTGCTATGTTGTGTTGAGTTCTATATCCATCTATATGTGACTCAGACTTGCTGGCCTGGGCCTATTCTCTGACACGTCAAGCATCTCCAGAAAACCCCCTGGTTCCCAGCCAGCCTCATCACGACCCAACTCTAATTACATGAATCCATCAGAATCCACTGAGCTCAGGCCGTATCACTATCAGTACAGTAAAGTAGTAAAGGACATAACTTGAAGGAGAAAGTCTGAACCTCTAAATATATATATTTTTAAATACCATGTGTTCATTAATGTATCACATTTGCTCAAATCATGACATGATACATTCCTTTAAAGACAGTCCTCAAAGGTGTAGCTTGATCATCTAAATCGAGGTAAATGTATATCTGCCCTACTACAAATGAAGAGGATTTAGGAACGACACAATGTTATGAAGTACTAACTACAGTATTACAGCACAATGTAATGCAGTACTTGAGTAATACAAGGTTATTGTAAGGGAGTACACCCGGGGAAGTCATTGGACAAACCTGGATGTTGAGGTCTGCCCCTTTCTTCATCAGTAGCTTCATCAGACAATGCTGTCTGTTCACAGTGGCTAAGTGGAGACAGGTGAGACCTGAAAACAAAGACACACATTCCTTTAAAAAAATATCACCTTTCAAAAATCACCTTTCTGAATGAGGGATTAGATTATTTTGACTACATGTTATAGCTAGTATCAAACAAGCATCAGTAAGGTCATGCCACGTGACACACAATAACATACATAAGCTACTTAACAAACAAAATATACAATTGTTTACAACCATTAACATGATTTCCATCTCCAAAATCTACTTAGCCGGGAACATCGAATACCAGCTCGACAGCAACAACAAATCATTTAGACCACAGTCTTGTCTCGCACAGAGCAATGTCGCAATAAAACACAAAGTGCGAGGCAAGAACAAGCTCGCACAGATGCCGACATACTGTAGACGCCAACACAACAGGAAGTGGCACTAAATAAAGAGATATCACATCATGGTATCATTATAGCCTCGCACACAGCGTGCAAGGTGGCAACAGCTGATCATCCTGGGCCCTGTTCAGTAGGCACACAGCGTGCAAGGTGGTAACAGCTGATCATCCTGGGCCCTGTTCAGTAGGCACACAGCGTGCAAGGTGGCAACAGCTGATCATCCTGGGCCCTGTTCAGTAGGCACACAGCGTGCAAGGTGGCAACAGCTGATCATCCTGGGCTCTGTTCAGTAGGCACACAGTGTGCAAGGTGGTAACAGCTGATCATCCTGGGCTCTGTTCAGTAGGCACACAGCGTGCAAGGTGGCAACAGCTGATCATCCTGGGCTCTGTTCAGTAGGCACACAGCGTGCAAGGTGGCAACAGCTGATCATCCTGGGCCCTGTTCAGTAGGCACACAGCGTGCAACGTGGCAACAGCTGATCATCCTGGGCCCTGTTCAGTAGGCACACAGCGTGCAAGGTGGCAACAGCTGATCATCCTGGGCTCTGTTCAGTAGGCACACAGTGTGCAAGGTGGTAACAGCTGATCATCCTGGGCTCTATTCAGTAGGCATACAGCGTGCAAGGTGGCAACAGCTGATCATCCTGGGCCCTATTCAGTAGGCAAACATTGTGCAAGGTGGCAACAGCTTTGCAAAGAAGGGCACCTATTGGTAGATGGGTAAAAATAAAAAAGCAGATATTGTATATTTCTTTGAGCATGGTGAAGTTATTAATGACACTTTGGATGGTGTATCAATACACCCAGTCACTACAAAGATACAGGCGTCCCTCCTAACTCAGTTGCCGGAGAGGAAGGAAACCGCTCAGGGATTTAACCATGAGGCCAATGGTGACTTTAAAACAGTTACAGAGTTTAATGGCTGTAGTTACTCCACAATGCTAACCTCATTGACAGAATTAAAAGAAGGAAGCCTGTACAGACTAAAAATATTTCAAAACATGCATCCTGTTTACAACAAAGACTAAAGTAATACTGCAAAAAATGTGGCAAAGCAATTCACTTTTTGACCTGAATACAAAGTGTTACGTTTGGGGCAAATCGAGTACCACTCTCTATATTTTCAAGCATAGTGGTGTCTGCATCATATTATGGGTATGCTTGTAATCGTTAAGGGCTGGGGAGTTTTCAGGATAAAAAAGAAATGGAATGGAGCTAAGCACAGAAAAAATCCCAGAGGAAAACCTGGTTCAGTCTGCTTTCCACCAGACACTGGGAGATTAATTGACCTTTCAGCAAGACAATAACCTAAAACATAAGGCCAAATCTACACTGGAGTTGCTTACCAAGAAGACAGTGAATGTTCCCAGATGGCCGAGTTACAGTTTTGACTTAAATCTGCTTGAAAATCTATGGCAAGACTTGAAAATGGTTTTCTAGCAATGATACGTTTTGAAAAGAATAATGGGACAATATTGTTTATTCCAGGTGCAAAGCTCTTAGACACTTACCCAGGAAGACTCACACCTGTAATGGCTTTCAAAGGTGATTATAACATATATTGACTCTGTATTGAATATTTAAGTAAATTAGATATTTCTGTATTTCATTTTCAATAAATGTGCAATTTGTTTTGCAAAAATATATATTTAATAGCCTGTAACACAACAGAATGTGGAATAAGTCAAGGGGTATGAATACTTTCTGAAGGCACTGTACATTATGTAGAACACACATGTAGAATAAGGAAAGTAACAGCTCTATTCATGACATTTATAGCTGTAATATTTAATGTTTACCTACTGTAGTGGGCCCAGGGTTGTATTCATTAATGCACACATAGAAAAACAAAAATGAGTGTTTCTTATATGGCAAGTCCAGGTAGGCTCTCCCTGTTTCAGTCAGTTATTTCCCCATTCGGTGCCTAAAGAATATGGGCCCTGCTCTCTCACCTCTCCAGTTCTGGGTCTCCAGCACGGAGCCCAGCTTGCTGGGGGAGACATCCCGGGTCATCTCGGTGGCGCATTTGGCCTGGCCCTGCTCGCAGGCCACATGGAGCGGCGTGTTGCCCTCCTGGTCCTGGAGCTCCAGGCTGGCCCCGCTCTCCACAAGGCCCCGCACCACCGAAGACAGGCTCAGGTAGGTGGCAAGGTGTAGCGGCGTCTAAGGACCACGCATCAAAATATAATTACTTCTATGGGTACACTCAATATGGCCGCCAGTCCACCCATCACAGAACATTGACTAGGATGGGGATCCCCTTTCTAGTAATTCTATTTCTATGGAAACACATAATAATCCAAACAAACATCCAACAATGGGTTAGTATTACAGGTTGGTGTGATATCTGACTTGGAGTCAGAATGGGCTCTCTTTTAAAGTGAATTTAGTACAATCAGGGTTGCTAAGAGCTGATCAAGGATCTGAACTTAAGTACAGTAGCTAGTATCTACATTGAGTGTACAAAACATTAGGAACACCTTCCTAATATTGTGTTGCACCCCCTTTTGCCCTCAGAACAGCCTCAATTCGTCAGGGCATGGACTCAAAAGCGTTCCACAGGGATGCTGGCACATGTTGACTGCAATGCTTCCCACAGTTGTATCAAGTTGGCTGGATGTCCTTTGGGTGGTGGACCATTCTTGATACACATGGGAAACTGTTAAGCGTGAAAAACCCAGCAGCGTTGCAGTTCTTGACACAGTCAAACTGGTGCGCCTGGCACCTACTGCCATTCCCCATTCAAAGGCACTTTGCTATTTACCCTCTGAATGGCCCTCATACACAATCCATGTCTCACTTGTCTTAATAATCATTCTTTGACCTGTCTCCTCCCTTTCATCTACACTGATTGAAGTGGATATAACAGATGACATCCATAAGGGATCACCTCGATTCACCTGGTCAGTCAATGTCATGGAAAGAGCAAGTGTTCCTAATGTTTTGTAGACTCAGTGTATGACTCAGCTTAAGTATAGAATAGTTGAACTCTTTAATGCCATAGGAAGCCATACCAAGTGAGGGGATGAGCAACAATACATTGGTAAGTAACTAAAATAAATAAAATGTAGGCCTAAGGCATCTCAATGTGGAACTGCTGATTGAACTGTGTGGGGGGGGAATATAATGACTAATATAACCAGTAGGTCTACCACTGCTTACGTGGCTTTTGGTAAACTCTAACAGAACAGAGAAATAACAAGGCTATGTGTGTGTGAGTCACGGTGTAAAACGCTGACTGTGTCATTTCTGCTCTCTCCGCTTTCCTCTCCATCAGGATTTCTCCAACGCCACGTCAGCTTGCCCCCCCTGCATGTTCACTCAAACCTCCTCTTAAATCTGCCCTGTCTAGCTTAAATGTTTTTATCTATGAGACAGAGAAGATTCCAGATAAGATTCCTCCACTCTTATTCGTTTTTTAAAGGCGGGAAAGCAGTGGAGTTTCCCCATTTCATTTAAGCTCCCTTATGAAATAACTCTGGAACCACCCACCGAACCGTTACGGTGGGAGGATGCACAACTGGAGAAAGGGGAAGAGAATTTCTCTTGAATTACACGATGCAGAAATAACATTATCACCTCTGTCGTCATAAACATTGGCAATTGCAATCATCAAGAGGAAGTATCATGAAGGTTAAGTCAGTTTCAGTACACCAGTATGACCAGTGTTGAGTGTGTAAAGAGAGGAGTGTTGCTTTGTTTACTGTACCTGGTACAAGTTGTTCTGGATGTCCAAGACATCTTTGGGGAACAGCTGTATCAATTGGTTGGCAAAGTGTTCATCTTCATGGATGATGGCTAAATGCAGGACTCTAGAAGGGGAACAAAAACAAAACAACTTTTCTCATTACATTTCTATAATAAATCAGATTGATTTATAAAGACCTTTTTTCATTAAACGTGTCATAAAGTGCTTTTACGGTGACCCGTCCTAGGCCCCACAGCAAGCAAAAGCAGTTTTGAGTTACTGTCACTTAAACGTTGCATTCGACCGGAAAGTGAGCTGCCCGAGGAGAGTGGAATCGTTTCTCATTCAAAATGTCCAGTTACTTTCCTTTAAACGTTTAAAAGTAAGCAGCCTCAGGAGATGAGAACAACATATAATTTGATGGAAAGAATTACCTGTTTGAGCATTCTTAGAATGATATCCAGACCTACCTGGAAATGTAACACATTGCATTAATGTCAACTGGTTGCTTAGAAGGCCACACTCATTGGTTGCGAATGTTGTGCAATAATGGGACTTTTATGCAAAGAACAGTCATGTCAGGAGGATGTTTCATTCCGCAAAGCACTTTTCAAATATGTATCTTCTTGGGTATCATTCACCACTAGAACCGTAGTTACTTGAAAAAGAACAAACAAAACTATCGGTTGATGAAGGGATGTTTGACATACACAAACCGCAGACCTATGAACTTTAACTACACAGTTCAAATACAAATGCAATGAATTTTGTTCTTTACTGCACCCCATTCACGCTGTCATCACATTTGGTTCATACAGTCAAAGTGGAAAACAGCAACACCAAGAAACACTCACCCCAAATGCTAAAGGGGAAGTTCTAGCAGACAAAAGAGTCAAATGCAGGAAATGGGCACAACAGTGCTTAGTTTAACCTACATCAAGGTTTTCCAAAACACATTGTTCACACACTATTCCCTACAAAGTGCATTACTTTTGACCAGAGCTACATTTTCAACCTAACTAACTGATGTGAAAGTAGTGTAGAAGGCCGATAAGGCCAAAAGTCTGCATGTCTGTGGTAACTGTATGAGTTTCATTAATCCGCCTATTCTTGGGAGATAATTACTATGTGAACATGTGCCCTGCCTCTTCTATCATGGGGAATTTCCAGTGCTGTGTCTTTTACACTTCTGCTTTCCAAGTCGAGGCACCTCACAGGAGTTCATCTGCAGCTTTCACACAAAGGCCTGAGAGTATGTATCACTCCACACTTAAACTCTCCTCTTAGTCGACATCACATGCCATGATTATTGGGATTAGGATAAACATGACACAAGCAAAGAAAGAGCTGTGCAGGGCAAAACTACAGGTCATTCTCCAAGCCTTGACTTATTCATCCAGACAGCAACAACAATTGGTGGTTGTTTTGATTGTTTGCTGCAAATTGGTGCAGTAGGCCTAGTCTACGAAAACGCTTCCATCTTCAAATTGTTATTGTGGTTAACACACTCAGACATCCAGTCATTCCATCAGACATGACGGCATCAATGAAAACGTCACCTGTTTGTTGACAGTGGTAATTTTAGCCTATGCTTTCATTGCCAGATGAAACCCCTAAGAGGACAGCCAAAGAGTACCACCCATCCAATTCTGTAAGATCTACCAGGTTGAATCTGGAAGGGTCTCTAGGTGCTTGGGGCAAAGAGTTGGTTTTTGGATTGGGCACAAATGTATGGGGTAGGACAGACACCATAATGTGCATTAGAATTGAATTGACAGACATTTGCATGGCCCAATTGGTACTCAATATAGCCTATGCTATGTATTTTAGACAGGGGAAAGTCATATTATGTATACAGATACTAAGGACGCCGCTGCTGCGACTCTGTTCTTTATTCTTACTCTTATTATCTATTCTGATGCCTAGTCACTTTAGCCAGCGTTTATGTACATATCTACCTCAAATACCTCATATTCCTGCACATTGATCTGGTAGTGGTACTCCCTGTATATAGCCCCATTATTGTGTATTCTATTTAAGCAATAAGGCCTGGGGGGGGGGTGGTATATGGCCAATATACCCGGCTAAGGGCTGTTCTTATCACGACACAACGCTAAGTGCCAGGACACAGCCCTTAGCCATTGTATATTTGCCATATATCACAAACCCCAGAGGTGCCTTATTGCTATTAAAAACTGTTTACCAACAGAATTTGAGCAGTAAAAATAAGTGTTTTGTCATACCCGTAATATACGGTATGAAAGCTGTCAGCCAATCAGCATTCAGGGTTCAAACCACCCAGTTAATAATCCTCTTTTTAACTCTGCATCTTTAGGGAGGGGTCATAAACAAACATTTCAATGTAGTCTACACCTATTGTTTTCGGCGCATGTGACAAATATAATTTGATTTGATATTGTCAAATTAAACTAAAATTAGCCGACTGTTGTCCATACTTGTGTCTATACTGAAAAATGTCTCAATTTTTTTCACAATTTCCTTCTGGCTATTTGTGTCCAACAAGAATTTTGGGCAGATCCCAATGTAATTAATTAAAATGCTCTAAGTTAACCACGCCTTGGCATGCACACACGCATGCGTGTGTTTCTTGAAACGTTGTTCACCAAAATTTCGTCGCCATGACAAGAACACGTTTTACCTTTTCAAAAACACAGCCATAGGGTAAATTAAAATATTAGTTATTTAAAAAGAGGTAAATAAAAAACGTACGTGTCTCCATCTTCAGTGATGGTGGTGAGAAGGTTTTCTTCATGTTCACTACATTCTGTGTTCTCTGCGCTGTCATCTTTAGACTTTGAAATGTTGCAGCCCCCTATAATCTCACTCAAACTCTCAACATTTAGTGACGATGAGCCATAAGCAGAATCCAACCGCTCCTCTGTGCTGGTGTTAGTCAATTTATCCCTGGCTTCATTGGGTTCAGAAGTCGATTCCCGATCTGTTTTGATAAAGGGGTCATCTTTCATTAATGATTGGAAGGATTCAACACCAGAGTCCATTTGATTATCCTCCAACAAATCCAATTTCCGCTTCGCATCTTCGGCGCTTTGCATGGTGGCCCGCGATCCACAGTCACTCCAGGTAGTCTTGACCGGTTTAATCCCTGAGAGGCCTATATGTTGCTTGATGGTGCGAGCAGTTCTCGGAGGAAAACTCGATCACACCTGAGTAGGAATTCACTGTTCCTTTCTGAAACCAAAGGTAGCGGTTGCGTTTCATGCCATCGGATCGAGCGCGTTTACTTTCCCCCACACCACCAGTTTAGGCTACATGAAAATAAGTGGAGTCATCTTGCAACAACGCATAAATGGTATAAACGCTTCCCTACACGCAAAATGGGACATTTACTTCAAAACATCATAAGAGTCTTAACATCAGCAACAGGCTTCAAAATAACTTTGGCACTGTCATAACCTGTGGTAAACCTGCATAGTTGAGAGCATGTGAGCGATGAAACGCGATAGGGGAAGCGCTCTGCGCTTACGTGAAAAGGCGGACTGTTTTTGTCTGGAGATGTGGATGGGGAATCCCCGAAGTGCGTATTATGCACTTACATTACAACCACCCCCAACGCTGTGGAGTGTCCCTGGTTTTACAGGATAGGTTTGAACTACACTCCCCGTGCCATACTTTCATTTGTGTTTCTTTGTAAACTAGTGTGTCACAATGTTCAAGTGAGTAAAGGCCATATGATAGGCCTAAAACAGCATAGCCTAGACCTGTACTCTAAATGTTGCAATATGGGGACATATAACTTTTTGTAGATACAGTGCCTTCACAAAAGTATTCACACCCCTTGACTTTTTCAAAATGTTGTTGTGGTAGAGCCTGAATTTAAATTGGATTATATGTAGATTTTTTTGGTCACTGGCCTACACACAACACCCCATAATGTCAAAGTGGAATTACGCTTTTAGAAAAATTCAAAGTCAATAAGTATTCAACCCCTTTGTTATGACAAGCCTAAATGCGTTAAGGAGTAAAAATGTGCTTAACAAGTCACATAATAAGTTGCATGGACTCACTGTGTGCAATAATAGTGTTTAACATGATTTTTGAATGACTACCTCATCCCTGTACCCCACACATACAATTAACTGTAAGGTCCCTCAGTCGAGCAGTGAATTTCAAACAGATTCAACTACAAAGAACAGGGAGGTTTTCCAATGACTTGCTAAGAAGGTAGATGGGTAAAAAAAAAATAAGCATATATTGAATATCCTTTTGAGCATGGTGAAGTTATTAATTACTCTTTGGGTGATGCATCAATACACCCAGTCACTACAAAGATCTAGGCTTCCTTCTTTACTCAGTTGGAGGAAGGAAACTGCTCAGGGATTTCACCATGAGACCAATGGTGACTTTAAAACAGGTACAGAGTTTAATGGCTGTGATAGGAGAAAACTGAGGATGGATCAACAACATTGTAGTTACTCCACAATACTAATCTAATTGACCGAGTGAAAAGAAGGAAGCTTGTACAGAATAAAAATATTCCAAAGCATGCATCATGTTTGCAACAAGGCACAAAAGTAATACTGCAAAAAAAATGTGGCAAAGCAATTAACTTTTTGTCCTGATTACAAAGTCTTATGTTTGGGGCAAATACAATACATTCCTGACTACCACTGTCCATATTTTCAAGCATAGTGGTGGCTGCATCATGTTACTGGTATGCTTGAAATCGTTAATGACTGGGGAGTTTTTCAGGATAAAAATGAAACGGAATGGAGCTAAGCACAGGCAAAATCCTAGAAGAAAACCTGGTTCAGTCTGCTTTCCATCAGACACTGGGAGATGAATTCTCCTTACAGCAGGACAATAACTTAAAACACAAGGCCAAATCTACACTGGAGTTGCTTACCAAGAAGAAAGTGAAAGCTCCTGAGTGGCTGAGTTACAGTTTTGACTTAAATCTACTTGAAAATCTATGGCAAGACCTGAAAATGGTTGCCTAGCAATGACCAACAACCAATTTGACACAGCTTGAAGAATTTTGAAAATAATAAATGGGCAAATATTGTACAATCCAAGTGTGCAAAGCTCTTAGAGACTTACCCAGAAAGACTCACAGCTGTAATTACTGCCAAAGGGGATTCTAACATGTATTGACTCAGGGGTTTGAATACTTATGTATCACGCCTGCTCCCGCTCTCCCTCTCTGGCGCTCAAGGGCGTCATGCTGCCCTTCATTACGCACACCTGTCACCATCATTACGTGCAGCTGCGCAATATTGGACTCCATTACTTTGTTGATTACCCCCTCTATATCTGTCTGCTCCTCAGTTTGTTGTTTGTTCCCTGTGTCAGCATTGATGTCGTTATTTTCCCCCTGTCCAGACGCTGTTCCTGTTCTGTTTCATGTCCGATGTTTATTAAATGTTCTCCCTGTACCTGCTTCTCGTCTCCAGCGTCGATCCTCACACTTATGTAAATTAAATATTTCTGTGTTTCATTTTCAATACATTTGCAAACATTTCAAAAAACATGCTTTCACTTTGTCATAATTGTATGTGTAGATGGGTGAGGAAAAAAATGGATTTAATCCATTTTGAATTCAAGCTGAAACACAACAAAATGTGGAATAAGTCAAGAGGTATGGATACTTTCTGAAGGCACTGTATGATTAAGCATTCACAATAGGCCATGGAAATGGAAATACAACTGGTGGCCTATAGTATAGCCTACTAATGCTTACTCACTGTAAACACAACTTCAGTGGCCAATATAACCTACTAGGCTAATGCTTATTCACTGTAAACATAATTTTAGTGGCCTATAGAAAAGCCTACTAATGCTTAAATCGCTGTAAACCCAACTGCAGGAGTTTCACAGCTGTTTTGAATCCAACCCCAAAAGGTATTTTTCACAGTTGGTGTTCAATATGTCTCCTGTAGGCTATTTCTCCTCTCTGGGGGGTGCTCTCTGATTTAGCTCATGGTATCACAATTTTAAAAAGAGGTATCATCTCATTTGTAGCCTTTTCTTGGAAACAAAAGAGAAAAATGTGTTCATGGGTGGACAGAGGGTAGTAGTCTGAAATCTGCCAAAATGCCACACCATTCCATAAGAGTCAAACCTGACCGTAAATCCCTTTCCCCTTTTCAAATTAAGCCTAATATCAGTATGGCCATTAGGGGGCAGAATCAACCATGTTATAGCAGATTATTTACCTTTGAGAGTTGATACCACGCTTTACAGCCTACAGTACAGGCGATAATACATTAGATGTTACATGTTTGACTACAGCATTATTGCAGAATTACTACAGCATTACCACAGCATTACTGCAGACTTACTACAGCATTACTGCAGACTTACTACAGCATTACCAAGGCATTACTGCAGAATTACTACACCCTTACTGCAGAATTACTACAGCATTACTGCAGAATTACTACAGCATTACTGCAGAATTACTACAGCATTACCACAGCATTACTGCAGACTTACTACAGCATTACTGCAGAATTACTACAGCATTACCACAGCATTACTGCAGACTTACTACAGCATTACTGCAGACTTACTACAGCATTACTGCAGAATTACTACAGCATTACCACAGCATTACCACAGCATTACCACAGCATTACTACAGCATTACCACAGCATTACTGCAGACTTACTACAGCATTACTGCAGAATTACTACAGCATTACTGCAGAATTACTACAGCATTACTGCAGACTTACTACAGCATTACTGCAGAATTACTACAGCATTACCACAGCATTACTGCAGACTTACAACAGCATTACCACAGCATTACTGCAGAATTACTACAGCATTACCACAGCATTACTGCAGACTTACTACAGCATTACTGCAGCATTACTGCAGACTTACTACAGCATTACTACAGCATTACCACACCCTTACTGCAGAATTACTACAGCATTACTGCAGAATTACTACAGCATTACTGCAGAATTACTACAGCATTACCACAGCATTACTGCAGACTTACTACAGCATTACTGCAGAATTACTACAGCATTACCACAGCATTACTGCAGACTTACTACAGCATTACTGCAGACTTACTACAGCATTACTGCAGAATTACTACAGCATTACCACAGCATTACCACAGCATTACCACAGCATTACCACAGCATTACTGCAGACTTACTACAGCATTACTGCAGAATTACTACAGCATTACTGCAGAATTACTACAGCATTACTGCAGACTTACTACAGCATTACTGCAGAATTACTACAGCATTACCACAGCATTACTGCAGACTTACAACAGCATTACCACAGCATTACTGCAGAATTACTACAGCATTACCACAGCATTACTGCAGACTTACTACAGCATTACTGCAGCATTACTGCAGACTTACTACAGCATTACTACAGCATTACCACAGCATTACTGCAGACTTACTACAGCATTACTGCAGAATTACTACAGCATTACCACAGCATTACTGCAGAATTACTACAGCATTACCACAGCATTACTGCAGCATTACTGCAGACTTACTACAGAATTACTACAGCATTACTGCAGAATTACTACAGCATTACCACAACATTACTGCAGAATTACTACAGCATTACCACAGCATTACTGCAGCATTACTACAGCATTACTGCAAAATTACTACAGCATTACAGAAACACAGTGCTACAGAGGATTACTTGAATAATATTAACTATAGAAGGCCTAGTCTTGCCCATAGCATGAAAAGCTACTCAGCAGATTTTCTGTGCATTTCAACTTGCTGTCAAGAGCCGCTGTTGCATATTTTGGCCTGCAGTTAATGTCATTAATGTTCCAAGTGCAATCATATCTGGCCATGCTTTTTGAATGATTAGATACAGTTGAAGTCAGAAGTTAACATACACTTGGGTTGCAGTCATTAAAACTCGTTTTTCAACCACTCCACAAATTTCTTGTTAACAAACTATGGTTTTGGCAAGTCGGTTAGGACATCTACTTTGTGCATGACACAAGTAATTTTTCCAACAATTGTTTATAGACAGATTATTTCACTGTATCACAATTCCTGTGGGTCAGAAGTTTACACACACTAAGTTGACATACACTGCCTTTAAACAGCTTGGAAAATTCCAGAAAAGGATATCATGGCATTAGAAGCTTCTGATAGGCTAATTGACATCATTTGAGTCAATTGGAGGTGTACCTGTGGATGTATTTCAAGGCCTTCCTTCAAACTCAGTGCCTCTTTGCATGACATCATGAGAAAATCAAAAGAAATCAGCCAAGAAAAAAATGTGTAGACCTCCACAAGTCTGGTTCATCCTTGGGAGCAATTTCCAAATGCCTGAAGGTACCACGTTCATCTGTACAAACAATAGTACGAAAGTATAAACACCATGGGACCACGCAGCCGTCATGCCACTCAGGAAGGAGACGCGTTCTGTCTCCTAAAGATGAACATACTTTGGTGCGAAAAGTGCAAATCAATCAAGGAACAACAGCAAAGGACCGTGTGAAGATGCTGGAGGAAACAGGTACAAAAGTATCAATATCCACAGTAAAACAAGTCCTATATCGACATAACCTGAAAGGCCGCTCAGCAAGGAAGAAGCCACTGCTCCAAAACCGCCATAAAAAAGCCAGACTACGGATTGCAACTGCACATGAGGACAAAGATCGTACTTTTGGAGAAATGTCCTCTGGTCTGATAAAACAAAAATAGAAATGTTTGGCCATAATGACCATCGTTATGTTTGGAGGAAAAAGGGGGAGGCTTGCAAGCCGAAGAACACCATCCCAACCGTAAAGCACGGGGGTGGCAGCATCATATTGTGGGGGTGCTTTGCTACAGGAGGGACTGGTGCACTTCACAAAATAGATGGCATCATGAGGTAGGAAAATTATGTGGATATATTGAAGCAACATCTCAGGACGTCAGTCAGGAAGTTAAAGCTTGGTCGCAAATGGGTCTTCCAAATGTACAATGACCCCAAGCATAGTTCCAAAGTTGTGGCAAAATGGCTTAAGGACAACAAAGTCAAGATATTGGAGTGGCCATCACAAATCCCTGACCTCAATCCCATAGAAAATGTGTGGGCAGAACTGAAAAAGCGTGTGTGAGCAAGGAGGCATACAAACCTGACTCAGTTACACCAGCTCTGCCAGGAATGGGGCAAAATTCATCAAACTTATTGTGGGAAGCTTGTGGAAGGCTACCCGAAGTTAAACAATTTAAAGGCAATGCTACCAAATACTAATTGAGTGTATGTAAACTTCTGACCCACTGGGAATGTGATTAAATAAATAAAAGCTGAAATAAATCATTCTCTCTACTAGTATACTGACATTTCACATTCTTAAAATAAAGTAGTGATCCTAACTGACCAAAGACAGGAAATTTTTACTAGGATTAAATGTCAGGAATTGTGAATAACTGAGTTTAAATGTATTTGGCTAAGGTGTATGTAAACTTCCGACTTCAACTGTACATTGATTATATCATGCTCACGTAATCACTGTGCCATCTAATAACATCACTTTGGGGTGAGCCATAAAACTGGCTAAGGTCAATTTGGCTTACTGGGAACTTGTGTTAAAGGCTTAAATCTTC
This sequence comes from Salvelinus namaycush, assembly GCF_016432855.1. Lineage (NCBI taxonomy): Eukaryota > Metazoa > Chordata > Actinopteri > Salmoniformes > Salmonidae > Salvelinus > Salvelinus namaycush. Next base: position 30,020,022 of record NC_052335.1, read on the forward strand.
ACTGAGCCAAGGATCTTTTTCATTGAGTAGGCTATGGAGGTTTATACCAGTTCTGTCAATCAATTGGTCTTCATCAGTGGACAGTCAGACTATATCAGTTGGACTTTGAGTAAAATCTCTTCAATCAGAGGCCCACATCAGAAATGATTTGTTCACTTAGTGTTGTTATTCTCTAAAATGTATGAATGTATGTGTTTCTTGTGTTCGTGATACGGATGTGTGTGTGTGTGTGTGTCTGTGTGTGGGTGTTAATAGAATACAATCAAATCCATCAATCTCAATCAATCAGTTTGTGAAATATGACTAGGTTGTTCTGGCACAACAGTCTGCTTAAAGTAGCACTTCAGTTTCCTTTTCACCTCATTTAACATCTGATTTACTTAACAAAATGCACATCTCAATAGGTGGTCCAGGTAAGTCATGACATAGCACAAGTAGTGGAATGGGGTGCTTGCTCCTCTATTGTACCTCAAGCAAGGGGGGGGGGGGGGGGGGGGGGGGGCAATGACATCACGACTTCCCATCAAACCAACTCCTTGAATGCCCTAGTCCTTGAAGTTTGTTTGCAGTTCTGTAAAAAAACAATATTTTGCTCTAAACTTTTTTTTTGTACCGTTTATTGTGTGTAATTTACTGTATCTATAGGCCTACTTGGGATATCACTTTTCAACAGGAACAGTAAAAAACTTTCCTAATGACATGGAATGGGGAATAATCCACCCATACAGACAATTTCACGTATCCCTTCCCTGCAGAGACCAATGGACACTGAAGGGGAACCTTGCTATGCGCCGTCTACTGCATTCTCATCACAGATACCTGGAGAGGATTGCAATCACCACGAGCACACACAGGCGCGCTCTTATATTTACATTTTGCCTATGCCATATCGTGTAGAATAGTCTACAGAGTATTCGTTTTTGTGCTATATAGCCTAGTAGTGCACTTGTTTTTTCATTTACTGAGGCTAATTTATGCAGCTGCCATGACCATTTCATCCTGACGGGGACTGACTAATGTCTTTACCATTTCCCACTACTCTATCGCAAGAGCCTTTCGGGAAGCACCTGCATCAACGCGCAAAGGAAGGAGCCCGTTGTTTTCTACCGCGGACATATGAACTCAAGACATTACGCTTTGGATATAGGCTGCCCGTAGCCATGCAACGGCATCTCACATCAAAGATTCTGTGGGGAAGAAGATGCTGCTTTGAAACTGGAGCATTGTTAACAATGATGTAGAGGTTCCTTCCGGCTAAATCGGGTTGGATTATGTAGCTCGCGATAGGCTTGCTGGCGAGTTTACGTTGCACTGTGATTTGAACCTCAGTTTTCCTAAGGTGATCCATGTCCCTGTGTTTTTGCCTTTGTCAACATGTCCCCAGCATCGGCTGCCACGGCCAGTGAGAGCAGCACCACTACGGTTCCAGAGGAGGACACAGAGGAGAGCCCCCGCGAGGAGGTGAGAGAAGAGAACCGCTTTGTATACCTTCAATTTTGCGCCCTCGGCTGCACGAGAGCTGCTAGGCGAAAATAGTTCATATTCATATCACAGCTAAATCACCCATAACCTGAGCCCTAATCTGATTCAGAGATAGCGGCTCAATTACCCATTTATAATAAACGCATTACGCGCTGCAGCTGCACCAATACGGTTTTTACCGTTTATCATGTAAATTATAAATAGCCTATAGTTTTGACCATATTATTCATTCAATATGTTGTGTTAGCTGTGCGTGAGTTTGCGCTGGTTTTTGTCTCGTCTCCAGCCACTGTAAAACATCCCCGTTATATGGTCCCTTTCTGGTGGGTATCAACACGATTGACAGCCCCCTATCTGAGGAGATATCGTAATGACAGGCTATAGGCCTATACTCCTGTCAAGGCAAGGGATTATCAAAGCCCTTTAAATATTCATTTATACAGCAATAGTAACATTCTGGACGTATTTCAAACTATTATTATTTGTAATTGCTACAATGAACCCTTCTTGTTTTTATAGTGTCATTCTGATCAGGGAACACGATTGTATACATTTTGTTAGCTGCTGGCGGGTTATATTTTGAGGATTTAATAGGGTTTATTATCAGTTGATAGGATGTCACTAACCATTTTAATGTATTCATTCGCTTACATTCATAATTCCTGTTACACTTCTGGATTAAACATAAGACTGAAGAGCTGACAATTCCAATCAAGTAGTAGGTTTAAGTATCAATATGTGCTAATGTTGAGTCAAACTTTTGTTTTAGTTGGGCATCTCTTCCATTAGCCTTTCTATTACACTAAAGGATTTTTATGTACCACAGAGCCAGTCTTAACAAGAGAGAAGTGTCAGCTTGACAGAAACTCAATTGGGGGTAATTCCACGGTAACATAGTGATGCTGAGACTCCGATTTTTCACTTTAAAATGTATGTAAAACAAAAACCAATGATTGCGAAATTAAACAATAAATACAACTCTATGCACAAGGACTACCTTTAACAATTTCCACTGAACATTTTACAAAAACACAATTTACTTGAAGAACAGTGCAGATGCAAAGTTTGGTAACAGAATGAGGGTTTGTGCTGTTGATGCCATCATTCTGTTACCAAACTTTGCATGTGCAACGTTTTCTCGAAATTTCACGAAATGGTTGTTTTATAACGTATTGTAGCCTATAAAAATAGGTAATTTACAAGTGGAAACGCCATGTCACAGGTAGTGTGAATGAAAGCCTGTCAATCTGACAGTGTGAACCCAGAGGAACCCTAAAGTAATCGGGTAGAAAGTGGGACACTTCTTTAACACCCTCACTTTGTGCTTCATCAACACCATTTGTTGAACACACCTCTGGTGAAAATCAGACCACCTGAGAGTGTCATCATTATGGCTGTTTTCAGCTCCTACAAAATTCATTATGAAGTAGGCATTATCCACAAAGAAGACATTATCCATGAAGTAGGCATTATCCACACACACAGCAAGACAATCATTTTTCATATCATTATTTCATTGTATAGTATTAATTCAGCTGCCTCCACATTGTTGATAATTAATTGCCTGGTGCATTTTCCCTAGCTTTTTCAATCAGCTTTTATCAAATGAAGCTTAAAATGTCAGATGCAATGACTGCAATGCTTTCCTAATAAAAAATATTCATCAAGTTACATCTAGAATTGACTGAGAAATGGCTGTACCTGCTATCCTGCTTTCCACTAAGGTTTCCCAAACACTCTATAGCCTGTTTCTGCATTGTTGAGGCAAATGGTCATGATGAATATACGATGTATTGATTTTTGCTATGCATGATATACATCAGACCAGAATATATCATCAGACCAGATGGTATCTTTCCTCAGGCACCTCGAGATGCTCAGAGCTTGAACATATCCTACTGCCATAGGTAAGGGCAGGCATGCTGTATAACACAATGTGAAACATTATCTGTTGGACACCAGGCAAATACAAAAAAATAGTAGAAGAAATAAAAGTATTTCCTTCAAATTAAAAGTCTAAAAGAAAATGTAGTGCAATATCCACTGTGCAAATACAATGTGTATCCCTTCAAAACTGTAAAATGTTAGATGAGTACCAAAGGACACCCCGATCCTCTACAATCAATCATGATCTCATGTCATGCTGCTTAAACTCATATTACTTTATGCTCAATTCAAAAAGAGTGCACAACAGCTCCATGCAACAGGAGCTGGAAAGTGTGTTATGTTAGATTGATTACGGTGCTGGCTAGAGTTTATCCACTGCCAGTGAGTGAATAATATTCCATCGCAGTAGCATACAGTGGTGGGCCGTCAGGGCCTGCAAGGCCTTCTCTGCTGGCCTAAACATCATCAGAATATAATTTTTTTTTAAATATATTTTCCCACAAATATGTATTAAATTATTCCCCAGAGTAAGAGTTATACTCTTCATTTCATAGCTTTCCTCTTGGTTGCACTGCTTCCAGCCCCAGGTTGAGATTTGGAGGGCTGGTCTTTGTTAGATCTTTTATCCAATCATATTCAGCCATCATGTGTTGCCAGGGGTCTAAAATCTGCCCTCAGGCCTTCAGAATCAACAGTGCGGGCGCTTGTCGCTAATAGTGAATGAAAATGAAAATTTAGCGTCAACCAATCAGCTTTAGAGTTGGCTATTGTACGCCTGCTGGCTGGCTCCAGTGTTACACAGGAGCCAGCTAGCAGGCGTAGTGCGTGCACGTCTTTTGATTGGATTACCAATATTGAGAGGCAGGTCCTATGGAGATCTAGGAAACTGAATTTGATAAACAAATTAATTTGCGTACTACTAAGCTGTTTTTTCAACCCACAATGGCGGAAGGAGGAGAAGATATCGATTTGGTCGAGGATATAATTATAACGCCATTCTCAAGACGAACTTTTCAAGAAAAGTTAGACATTGTAAGGAGAGGTCGCCCGACGCCACAAAGCCTGTCACAGGCGGGAAAGGGCTTCGTTCGCTCGCCACTTTCAAAGTTTCAACTACGAGCGCTGTCAATGGCTCCTTGGCTCCGAGAAGCACTGCAAACTGTACTGCTGGGAATGCCTATTATTTGCAAGTGATCGATTTGGTGTTTGGAGCCACACTGGCTTTGCAAACTTGAGTTGTCTAACCAAGGCAGCAACGAGACACCAAAGTACGGCTGGGCACTAACAAGCAATGGTGCTTTTGAAAACTTTTGGGGACACCGGAGTGGATCTACAGCTCAAAGAACACGCGCGCAGGGCAACGGAGCTGCACGATGAAAAGGTGAAGGGAAATATTGAAAAGACTCATTGATTGTGTCATGTTTTTGGGTAAACACTGTTTACCCAAAAATGTCAATTTGTCAATTTCAAGGTGACGCAACGCCTGGTTATACTGCGTTTCTGTCTAAATGTATAGTGTCTAGAGCCATGGCATCATAATGAGGTGGATTAATTCAGGTGGGACTGTGTAATACCTCACTGAAGGCCCAGGCCCCAGGCCCACGGCACGCCACTGGTAGCATATCAACAGAAGGGGAAGTTCAGTGCTAAGCCCTCTGCCCTGTGGGGCGTTGTGTTGACAGGGGGCACGGGGACCATGTCATGTGACAAGGTAGGGGGAGGATAATTATGGAGAAGGAACATCTATTATTTACTCAGTGCTGTCATGTTAGGAGCACGGCTTGCTCATGTGTTTTTCTGCTCACGACATATCAGAGAAGGTCTTCTGTAAAAACCTCAAATACAGTTTGGCGAAACCTGTATTTAAATCCCCCAAAAGGTTGTCTATACAGTATTATCCTGTATTATACACTGGGTGGTTCGAGCCCTGAATGCTGATTGACTGAAAGCTGTGGTATATCGTATGTCATGTTTTGTCTTTCATCATGTCTTGTCCCTGTGCTTCCCTCTGCTGGTCTTATTAGGTTCTTTCCCTCTTTCTCTCTCTCTATCGTTCCGTTCCTGCTCCCAGCTGTTTCTCATTCTCCTAACGACCTCATTTACTCTTTCACACCTGTCCCCTATTTTGCCCTCTGATTAGAGTCCCTATTTCTCCCTCTGTTTTCCGCTTCTGTCCTTGTCGGATTCTTGTTTGATGTTTGCTGTTCCTGTGTCCTTGTTCCGCCCTGTCGTGTTCTTTGCCTTCTTCAGATGCTGCGTGTGAGCAGGTGTCTATGTCAGCTACGGCCAGTGCCTTCCTGAAGCGACCTGCAGTCTGTGGTCGCGTCTCCAGTCGTTCCTCTCTATTGACGAGAGGATTTCAGTTCCTGTTTTGGATTGACCATTGATAATATCCAGGAGAATCATTATTTGTTTATTACTGGAATAAAGACTCTGTTACTATTACGTCGCTTTTGGGTCCTCATTCACCAGCATAACAGAAGAATCCGACCAAGATGGACCCAGCGACTATGGATTCTCTCAACACTGCCGTCGAGTTCCAGGGAGCAATGCTCGGCAGACACGAGCAGGAATTGTTTGCTGCTCGTCATGCCGTTGAGACCCTGGCCGCTCAGGTTTCCGATCTCTCTGGACAGTTTCAGAGTCTTCATCTCGTGCCACCAGCTACTTCCTGGTCTTCCGAGTCTCCGGAACCTAGGGTTAATAACCCACCATGTTACTCTGGGCAGCCCACTGAGTGTCGCTCCTTTCTCACCCAGTGTGATATTGTGTTCTCTCTCCAGCCCAACACGTACTCAAGAGAGAGAGCTCGGATCGCTTACGTCATATCACTCCTTACTGGTCGGGCTCGGGAGTGGGGCACAGCTATCTGGGAGGCAAGGGCTGAGTGTTCTAACGATTATCAGAACTTTAAAGAGGAGATGATACGGGTTTTTGATCGTTCAGTTTTTGGGAAGGAGGCTTCCAGGGCCCTGGCTTCCCTATGTCAAGGTGATCGATCCATAACGGATTACTCTATAGAGTTTCGCACTCTTGCTGCCTCCAGTGACTGGAACGAGCCGGCGTTGCTCGCTCGTTTTCTGGAGGGACTTCACGCTGAGGTTAAGGATGAGATTCTCTCCCGGGAGGTTCCTTCCAGCGTGGACTCTTTGATTGCACTCGCCATCCGCATAGAACGACGGGTAGATCTTCGTCACCGAGCTCGTGGAAGAGAGCTCGCGTTAACGGTGTTTCCCCTCTCCGCATCTCAACCATCTCCTCCCACCGGCTCAGAGACTGAGCCCATGCAGCTGGGAGGTATTCGCATCTCGACTAAGGAGAGGGAACGGAGAATCACCAACCGCCTTTGCCTCTATTGCGGTTCTGCGGGACATTTTGTCATGTCATGTCCAGTAAAAGCCAGAGCTCATCAGTAAGCGGAGGGCTACTGGTGAGCGCTACTACTCCTGTCTCTCCATCAAGATCCTGTACTACCTTGTCGGTCCATCTACGCTGGACCGGTTCAGCTGCTTCCTGCAGTGCCTTGATAGACTCTGGGGCTGAGGGTTGTTTTATGGACGAAGCATGGGCTCGGAAACATGACATTCCTCTCAGACAGTTAGGGAAGCCCACGCCCATGTTCGCCTTAGATGGTAGTCTTCTCCCCAGTATCAGATGTGAGACACTACCTTTAACCCTCACAGTATCTGGTAACCACAGTGAGACCATTTCCTTTTTGATTTTTCGTTCACCTTTTACACCTGTTGTTTTGGGTCATCCCTGGCTAGTATGTCATAATCCTTCTATTGATTGGTCTAGTAATTCTATCCTATCCTGGAACGTTTCTTGTCATGTGAAGTGTTTAATGTCTGCTATCCCTCCTGTGTCTTCTGTCCCCTCTACTCAGGAGGAACCTGGTGATTTGACAGGAGTGCCGGAGGAATATCATGATCTGCGCACGGTCTTCAGTCGGTCCAGAGCCAGCTCCCTTCCTCCTCACCGGTCGTATGATTGTTGTATTGATCTCCTTCCGGGGACCACTCCCCCTCGGGGTAGACTATACTCTCTGTCGGCTCCCGAACGTAAGGCTCTCGAGGATTATCTGTCTGTTTCTCTCAACGCCGGTACCGTGGTGCCTTCCTCTCCCGCCGGAGCGGGATTTTTCTTTGTTAAGAAGAAGGACGGTACTCTGCGCCCCTGCGTGGATTATCGAGGGCTGAATGACATAACGGTTAAGAATCGTTATCCGCTTCCCCTTATGTCGTCGGCCTTCGAGATTTTGCAGGGAGCCAGGTTCTTTACTAAGTTGGACCTTCGTAACGCTTACCATCTCGTACGCATCAGAGAGGGGGACGAGTGGAAAACGGCGTTTAATACTCCGTTAGGGCATTTTGAATACCGGGTTCTGCCGTTCGGTCTCGCTAATGCTCCAGCTGTCTTTCAGGCATTAGTTAATGATGTACTGAGAGACATGCTGAACATTTTTGTTTTCGTTTACCTTGACGATATCCTGATTTTTTTCACCGTCACTCGAGATTCATGTTCAGCACGTTCGACGTGTACTCCAGCGCCTTTTAGAGAATTGTCTCTACGTGAAGGCTGAGAAGTGCGCCTTTCATGTCTCCTCTGTCACATTTCTCGGTTCTGTTATTTCCGCTGAAGGCATTCAGATGGATCCCGCTAAGGTCCAGGCTGTCAGCGATTGGCCCGTTCCTAAGTCACGTGTCGAGTTGCAGCGCTTTCTCGGTTTCGCTAATTTCTATCGGCGTTTCATTCGTAATTTCGGTCAAGTGGCTGCCCCTCTCACAGCTCTGACTTCTGTCAAGACTTGCTTTAAGTGGTCCGGTTCCGCCCAGGGAGCTTTTGATCTCCTCAAGAAGCGTTTTACATCCGCCCCTATCCTTGTTACTCCTGACGTCACTAAACAATTCATTGTCGAGGTTGACGCTTCAGAGGTGGGCGTGGGAGCCATTCTGTCTCAGCGCTTCCAGTCTGACGATAAGGTCCATCCTTGCGCTTACTTTTCTCATCGCCTGTCGCCATCGGAACGCAACTATGATGTGGGTAACCGCGAACTGCTCGCCATCCGCTTAGCCATAGGCGAATGGCGACAGTGGTTGGAGGGGGCGACCGTTCCTTTTGTCGTTTGGACTGACCATAAGAACCTTGAGTACATCCGTTCTGCCAAACGACTTAATGCACGTCAGGCTCGTTGGGCGTTGTTTTTCGCTCGTTTCGAGTTCGTGATTTCCTATCGTCCGGGAAATAAGAACACCAAGCCTGATGCCTTATCCCGTCTCTTTAGTTCTTCTGTGGCTTCTACCGACCCCGAGGGGATTCTCCCTGAAGGGCGTGTTGTCGGGTTGACTGTCTGGGGAATTGAGAGACAGGTAAAGCAAGCACTCACTCACACTGCGTCGCCGCGCGCTTGTCCTAGTAACCTTCTGTTCGTTCCTGTCTCTACTCGTCTGGCTGTTCTTCAGTGGGCTCACTCTGCCAAGTTAGCTGGCCATCCCGGCGTTCGGGGTACGCTTGCTTCTATTCGCCAGCGGTTTTGGTGGCCTACTCAGGAGCGGGACACGCGCCGTTTCGTGGCTGCTTGTTCGGACTGCGCGCAGACTAAGTCAGGTAACTCTCCTCCTGCCGGTCGTCTCAGACCGCTTCCCATTCCTTCTCGACCATGGTCTCACATCGCCTTAGACTTTATTACCGGTCTGCCTTCGTCTGCGGGGAAGACTGTGATTCTTACGGTTATCGATAGGTTCTCTAAGGCGGCACATTTCATTCCCCTCGCTAAGCTTCCTTCCGCTAAGGAGACGGCACAAATCATCATTGAGAATGTGTTCAGAATTCATGGCCTCCCGTTAGACGCCGTTTCAGACAGAGGTCCGCAATTCACGTCACAGTTTTGGAGGGAGTTCTGTCGTTTGATTGGTGCTTCTGTCAGTCTCTCTTCCGGGTTTCATCCCCAGTCTAACGGTCAAGCAGAAAGGGCCAATCAGTCGATTGGTCGCATATTACGCAGCCTTTCGTTTCGAAACCCTGCGTCTTGGGCAGAACAGCTCCCCTGGGCTGAGTACGCTCACAACTCGCTTCCTTCGTCTGCTACCGGGCTATCTCCGTTTCAGAGTAGTCTTGGGTACCAGCCTCCTCTGTTCTCGTCCCAGCTCGCCGAGTCCAGCGTTCCCTCCGCTCAGGCTTTTGTCCAACGTTGTGAGCGCACCTGGAGGAGGGTCAGGTCTGCACTTTGCCGTTACAGGGCGCAGACTGTGAGAGCCGCCAATAGACGTAGGATTAGGAGTCCTAGGTATTGTCGCGGTCAGAGAGTGTGGCTTTCCACTCGTAACCTTCCCCTTACGACAGCTTCTCGCAAGTTGACTCCGCGGTTCATTGGTCCGTTCCGTGTCTCTCAGGTCGTCAATCCTGTCGCTGTGCGACTGCTTCTTCCGCGACATCTTCGTCGCGTCCACCCTGTCTTCCATGTCTCTTGTGTCAAGCCTTTTCTTCGCGCCCCCGTTCGTCTTCCCCCCCCCCCCCCCCCGTCCTTGTCGAGGGCGCTCCTATTTACAAGGTACGAAAGATCATGGACATGCGTTCTCGGGGACGTGGTCACCAGTACTTAGTGGATTGGGAGGGTTACGGTCCTGAGGAGAGGAGTTGGGTTCCATCTCGGGACGTGCTGGACCGTTCGTTGATTGATGATTTCCTTCGTTGCCGCCAGGGTTCCTCCTCGAGTGCGCCAGGAGGCGCTCGGTGAGTGGGGGGGTACTGTCATGTTTTGTCTTTCATCATGTCTTGTCCCTGTGCTTCCCTCTGCTGGTCTTATTAGGTTCTTTCCCTCTTTCTCTCTCTCTATCGTTCCGTTCCTGCTCCCAGCTGTTTCTCATTCTCCTAACGACCTCATTTACTCTTTCACACCTGTCCCCTATTTTGCCCTCTGATTAGAGTCCCTATTTCTCCCTCTGTTTTCCGCTTCTGTCCTTGTCGGATTCTTGTTTGATGTTTGCTGTTCCTGTGTCCTTGTTCCGCCCTGTCGTGTTCTTTGCCTTCTTCAGATGCTGCGTGTGAGCAGGTGTCTATGTCAGCTACGGCCAGTGCCTTCCTGAAGCGACCTGCAGTCTGTGGTCGCGTCTCCAGTCGTTCCTCTCTATTGACGAGAGGATTTCAGTTCCTGTTTTGGATTGACCATTGATAATATCCAGGAGAATCATTATTTGTTTATTACTGGAATAAAGACTCTGTTACTATTACGTCGCTTTTGGGTCCTCATTCACCAGCATAACATCGTATACCATAAGTATGACAAAATATTTATTTTTACTGTTCTAATTACATTGGTAACCAGTTTATAATAGCAATAAGGCACCTTAGGGTTTGTGTTATAATATATACCACGGTTAAGGTCTGTATTCAGGCACTCTGTTGCTTCGTGCATGAGAACCACACCCCCTCGTGCCTTATTGCATAAATAACCTATGCAACGAAAGATAACCATTGAAGCATGATGCCTCCTCTTCATAGCTGGTTGCAATGTCCTGCCTACCCTCTGTAGGCTACTGTTTAGTTCCAACAAATTAATCCACTGCCAAAAGTATCACCCCATGATGTCCAGGCAGCGAGCCTCCTGTACTATGTACCATTAAGCCAATCAATCTCTGCCCCCTGTGTGATGACTGACATGCAAATGTAGGAATGAACTGCGCTATAATCCAACCATCCTGAGGCTTTTGGATCCCTTGCCAAGTGTGTAGGCAGGCCGCACTCCCATAAGGCGTGACCAGCTCCTGATGCAGGCACTGGGGCTTGCGGTGCCCTGGGGTAGAAAAGATACCAGCAGCTTCATTGTGCCTGGATGAAATGGCTGCATGATTTCTTCTGGATGGTTTGCTCTCTTAACGGTTCACAATTTTGGAATCCAAAGTGTTAGATATCTGTTTAAATAAATACTATTTATATGAGTAAAACATTATTTTGTAGCTAATATAGCTAATTTCACTTTTATTATGCTACTGTATATTTGATCAGAAGACTCCTATATCCACATACATAGGGCCATAAACTGGGAGTGCTTCACACTCACTTGAAGTTGCTGGTAGCTTCTCCACGTGGTAGTGGACGTAGGCCGTGCGGTACTCGGTTAGCACGCGCAGCGGCCAGGAGAAGGTGAAGGCGCCGGCCGTCTAGAACACGTACCAGGGCAGGTGGTCCGGATCCGAGAAGGCAATCATGTACTCCTTAAAGTCTACATTCTTCAGGTGCATTCCCTCGCGGGCCTCCATGTAGTCGTCCAGGCCCTCATTCTCAGTGAAGAAGCGGGCCCGCTGAGTCAGGTAGGCGTTCTCCGACTCCACGTTGGCGAAGCTAAAGCACTTGGTGAACCTCAGCTTGGTGACAGGGAAGCAGTCTAGGCCCTGCAGCTGCTTGGATATGTCCTTCACACCGCAGTTGCTGTAGTCGAACTCCGCCTCGGCCACATGCGTGTTGACGCGCTCGTGGTACACCTGCGTGGTGGTGTATGCATCTCCGTTACGGTAGCGTGTTACCTGTCACGTCCGCTGCACAAACTGGTAGCTGATGGCCTTCCACCAGATGCAGGGCGTGGCCTGCTGCATGCGCCCAACACGCTCTCCCACACTCTCCACGTTCACCTTGTGCTGTAGCTGGTTGTGGGTGTGGCAGTGCCAGCATGGCGACAAACGCATTAAATGTTTTCTCAATTGCCTGGAATGGAAACAAGCAGATTCTCATGAAAAGGTTGAGAGTTCAGATGGAGTGTGTGAGCCGTTTGATCTTAACAAGCAAAGACATGATCAAGCGGCTCCCTGCTCAGGAATAAGATATGTTAATGCACTTAGAATGCTGACTATTTCTCTAAATATTTAATGTGTTGCAAAGAGCAGATGCTTTTGGTGTTTCTATAGAGTTATTTCAAAGATAGCTATTAAAAAATCCATTGATTCATTCTCATCAGGTATCTGAAATGTATTTTGTCCACAATGCTTGCAGGTATGTGTTCACAGACTCAGATTGGTATTTTCTCTCTCTGTTTCCCTCTGTGCAGCAGCGGCCCCTGAAGCAGTCACTCAGTAAATCCCTGTGCAGGGAGAGCCACTGGAAATGCCTGATCCTGTCCCTGCTCATGTACGGCTGCGTGGGGGCCATGACCTGGTGCCACGTGACCAAGGTGACGCGCCTGTCCTTCGACAGTGCCTACAAGGTCAAGTCCATGATGTACCACGAAAGCCCCTGCTCCAACGGTTACATCTACATCCCTGTGGCCTTCATGGTCATGCTCTACGTGGTCTACCTGGTGGAGTGCTGGCACTGCCACACCCACAACCAGCTACAGCACAAGGTGAACGTGGAGAGTGTGGGAGAGCGTGTTGGGCGCATGCAGCAGGCCACGCCCTGCATCTGGTGGAAGGCCATCAGCTACCACTATGTGCGGCGGACGCGACAGGTAACACGATACCGTAACGGAGACGCATACACCACCACGCAGGTGTACCACGAGCGCGTCAACACGCATGTGGCCGAGGCGGAGTTCGACTACAGCAACTGCGGTGTGAAGGACATATCCAAGCAGCTGCAGGGCCTAGACTGCTTCCCTGTCACCAAGCTGAGGTTCACCAAGTGCTTTAGCTTCGCCAACGTGGAGTCGGAGAACGCCTACCTGACTCAGCGGGCCCGCTTCTTCACTGAGAATGAGGGCCTGGACGACTACATGGAGGCCCGCGAGGGAATGCACCTGAAGAATGTAGACTTTAAGGAGTACATGATTGCCTTCTCGGATCCGGACCACCTGCCCTGGTACGTGTCCAACTACGTGTTCTGGACGGCCGCTGCCTTCACCTTCTCCTGGCCGCTGCGCGTGCTAACCGAGTACCGCACGGCCTACGTCCACTACCACGTGGAGAAGCTGTTCGGCTTCGACTATGTCCCTGTCACGCCATCTGAGGAGCGACCATACTGCCACCACATCCCTCGGGTCAACACCATCGACAGCACCGAGTTGGAGTGGCACATCCGCTCCAACCAGCAGCTGGTGCCCAGCTATTCAGAGGCTGTACTCATGGACCTGGCTCAGCTCTCGTCAGGTGGCGGTGGCAATGCCAACACCTACTCAGTGTGCGGCGGCTACGGCAGCTACCGGCAGAACTGCGAGCGCTGCCACCGCACCATCAGCAGCTCGTCCATCTTCTCACGCAGCGCCCTGAGCATCTGCACTGGGACTAGCCCGCGCATCCCCTTCAGCGGCAGCCGCTTCTCGCTGTCGCGGCTGTACGGATCGCGGCGCAGCTGCCTGTGGCGGAGCAGCGGCAGCCTCAATGAGACATCGTGCCCCACAGAGAGCACGCGTTGCCTGACGCCGTCGGGCCAGCTGACTAGCGAGGAGAATCCGCCGGACTACCAGGACGCGCTCTACTTCCCTGTGCTCATCGTGCACCGCAATGAGGGCTGCCTGAACCACTCGCTGCACAGGAACGGATCCTGCGTCGAGACCTCTATATGACCCAGCGCTGGGCCTCCCAGTCCAGACCTGAACAAGGAATGTAATGCTACTGTCCTTTCTCTGGGAGGACACTGACTGGATAATGAACCTTCCTTTTGGATCTTTGTTTTTCTTCAATAGACCACAGAACACATGACACACCAGTGGCATTCCGGAACCCTTCCAGACCTCTTCCAGCACTGTTTATCAAAGACAGTACTGAGTTAAATGCACATTTTGAATGCTCACTCCAACTTTTCCATAACTTCCTTTGCAGCCCAGCTCATCTCACATGAGATGCCCTCCAGTGATATGTTCATCATAGTAAGTAATAGACTATGTAACTATCTCAAAGCATGTATGAAAAAAACACATTCATAGGCAAAATCAGACAGTCTGCGACAAATGGACATAATGATCTGAGAATGATATTTGGAAGGACATATGTTGCGCGGAATGCACACCACCACCACCATTCTGGACCAATCACAATGCTCTGTTCATATCAGTTTGAGTTTCCTTAACCAAAGTGTCATGTTAGCTTCCACACTATCTATAAATAGAGAACATGAAAAAGCAAGGTACACTAACAGACATTTGGCCCGAGAATAAACTCCACCTTAAATCGTAGTGCATTTTGCTGTTGTCATAACCAGGTAGCAAAGAACTTCAATTGGAACATCTGTTTTCGAAGTTGGATAAAATGTGTTATTTTGTAAGAGTCTTAGAAGGGATGTCTTGTGACTGAAAATCCCCAACACAGCTCAAGACAGCTCAACGGTAGAGGCCTCCAACACAGCTCGACTAGAGACCTTCATTGGAGATGACTCATAAGTGGGGCATGAGTTTAAGGAACATAAACATGATTTATTCAAGCCTTAGAGAGCAATTTGGAGATGGGAAGGAAAACCATGACGCCACATTAAATAATTGAGAGCAAGAAAAGTTTAAAACATCTGACATATTTTTCTAGTAAATGCATTACTGGATATTTTAAATTATGTTGCAGATATCAAAGTAAATTCATACAGTCTATAATTAGTTTCCATCTAGCTCATGGTTCTCAATGAAAAGCCTTAGACGCAGATCTACATTTTTTATTAAAACATTACAATTTGGGGCTATATGATGGTGTAGTTGTTTGTTTTGAGGCCAACAAGAGATCTTTTTACGGAATTAATGTTATTACATGATAATGATGATGATGTGAGATACAGCAGTTACAACATCCAGTTAATTAGCAACGGGAATCAAATATCACAGGATGCAATAACATTCCCACTTCCTGACCCTCTAAATATAGTAACATAGTCAGATACATGAATAATTTAGATCAGGAGGACTAAATGGTACAAATACTTCAAACTGAATCCATGAGAGAAGTCTTTCATCGCATTATTTTCCTTACTGTCAATATTACTGTGTCACTCTTCACTACATGTTAATGCATTTCTGATTGACTAATACATACAACATCAATGTGATTATATCATGTCAGCTCAGCTGTCAATAATAACCTCAGCATTGCATATCTCCTATTTCCAATTAATATTTGAACACAAAATTATTATTAATTACTATATGAACAATAATTTCCTTCAAACTACCTCTTCTTTGTTTTCGTGATTTAAGTGCCTGACTGTGGGTGCTTTAAAGTTTGGCTTAAAATCACACCTAAACCACATAGCACACCTACCCATTCATCCAAAACTACACCTAAACCACATAGCACACCTATCCATTCATCCAAAACTACACCTAAACAACATACTGTAGCTCACCTACCCATTCATCCAACCAACCAACCAACCAACCAGAAATACAAAGGCAGCAACAGAGCAACTCAACTTTCACTGCATCTCTTCTAGGTAGCAATATACTGATGAGACAGGACATTTAATTGAGGCTGGCACCAATGATCAGGCCTTGAAAACTTCAAGATGTGCTTTGTCTATTGTCAGAAAAAGTAGGTTTAAAAGCAGGACCACGTGCTGATTCTGATGATGCCTATCAGAAACAGCCAGACAGCCATCGCAGAGACCCAAAATAGACTGAGGGCTGTGTTCAAACACTGATAATGTCAGCTTTAATAATAAACCAGGAGGATTTTTGAAGATCTGAGAATAAACATGATCACAACTGATCAAATGTTCTATGTACTAATGGCTTATTTCCACTAGCAAAGTTTCAAAGCAAGGCAAGGTAAATAATATTTTAAAATAAGTTCAATAAATGTGTAGAATTCACACCTAGGACCAATCACTTATAAAGTACACAGAAAGGTTGCCCAGCTCATGAAGTGAAAAATCCAACCCACTTCCCCCAGTCCACTGAAATATACACACACATTTTGTAAATAACTCTTTAAATGGTTTTGAAGGTAGCGGTCAAAGGGCTTTGTTGCTGTGATCAAACTAAAGCTAACCCTAGGAGCTGGAGTCAATATGGCCCGGGATAAGAGCTAAGCTGACAGCTAGCCAGTCACTTCTGGCCCAGAGGCCTCTGCTATTTAATAGAAAACAACTCTGATGAATTCAGGGTGACGGCAGAGCTCAGTAATCTATGCCCAGGACTCACACTTACAATTCACACATTGTTATTAGATCTATATACACAAAGGATAGATAGGCCTTTCTCCATTTTATGTATCCTGCTGACCTCAGATTCTCACAGCAGAAATGACTAGCATTATTGACTGATGTGGATATGTGATTGAATTGACTGTAAACATTTGATTGACCACTTAATAATCTAATGCTGTCAAAGATAAACTCATTCTGCTCATTTTGAAAAAACATACACCTATTTTGTGAAATCCGGTGATCATCCCATGAACAAAAATTGCATTAACAATATACTGGTAGATCTCTTGCAGAAAGTGTAATAGCATTTCTTTCTCTTGATGCGTTTCTTCCTTGCACCCTACTACCTTTATAACGTCACTTGCCACTGGCCATTTTAGGGAACTAGATGCGAAGCAATTAAAGGAAGCTGTTCCACCTCAATCCCATTTTCTCGACAACAAACCAAAAACACTTCATCTATACAATAAAGCAGCCAACAAAAAATACACACCAGTCATAACCATAAGACACAGAGTCATGTCTGGTTAGTTGTGGCTCACCTCATCTAAAGCGCATCTATGCAACCCCCATAACCAACTCAGGAGTGTAGTCAGGATATCCACCTTACATTTGTCATAAATTCTACCCCTTAACCTTTTCTTATTATCCCTGTCAGCTGACTTGACAGTGCCGTTTGATTTGTTTTCCAGATAGGAGGCTATGAGGATGCACTTAAGTGCCCATATTCACAGTCTCAGAGTAGGAGTGCTGATATAGAATCATTTTTGCCTTTAGATCATAATGAAAAAGGGGAGACCTGATCCTAGATCAACACTCCTAGGTGTAGGTCTGCTCTGCAGTTCCTTAAAGTGTCAGAGGCTTTGACCGTGTGTATCAGCTGAAATGAATGGTGTCCTTTATGGTGTTTTAATCACAGCATGTGACGCAGCTCTGTAACCATACTGATGCTCCTATAGCAGATGATGGAAGGAAGGTTATTCTAGCCTAGCTGGAGGTCACACACATCATGGGAAGCACAGTTCACTCAGTCACAGAAGGCCCTCTTTTTCATTAGAAGACTTTCAGAGTTTTGATGAGCTCTCTTTATTTAGATCACTCCTATTATGTCTGAGATGGGTTGACGTTTGGAAACAACAGATAGTGAAAAGTTTTAGATTTCAACAATGGTCAAAAAAAGATAGTGATAACGGCATTATATTACCAACATTTACATTACAGACTCAATAGTCCATTGCTCACTGACCAGCCTCTCACTAATAAAAAAAAAGTTCAGTTAATGTAGATAAAACAGTTATATCAGATGGCTTCACTGTGATATGTAATTGTGTACAAATAAAAGTGTTTAACAGTGCTATGTTTACTAACCATAAAACAATAAATAGTATACAAGTACAGAAAACCAAGGTTATCAAACTGAGTTTTTTAGTGACAATTCAGAAAACTGAAAATCTTTTCCTACCACAGACTGTTGACTTCAAACCCTTTATAATAATGTAACATAGAACCAGGCTTGCAAAATTCCGGTAACTTTCCCCAAAATCCCGGTTGGTAGATTCCCAGAAACAGGAGGGCATAACCAGGAAATCCTGAATCTTCCAACCAGGATTTCTGAAAAACCTGGGAATTTTGAGAAAGTTAGAGGAATTTTGCAACCCTACATGGAACCCTTTATTGTGTGTACAAAGTGGAGTAATACCTTATAATACTGTATGTACTCTCACACCCAGAATGCTTTTGGGGCTCCTCTTTTTATAATGTTGTGTATAATTTTGTGGCTTAAAACAGGATTGCAGGAGAACGATTTTGTACTGTAAGTAATACAGAGATTGTAGGTTAGGACTGTTGTCGTGTTTCTTGTGCTTAGTCGATTGTGTCACCAATAAATGCATAAAATGTGGTGTTTTATTCACAAACACTGCTAATCCTCAAATGTACTCGACAACAGGGAAGTGTTTCGGGTTTGCAGATCAACAATCGACACATTTCTATATAAAATGGTGTTTTACAAGGAAAATGAATCTTGTAAATACAGTACAATTTCAATTGCAGACCCTGCGGCCAATCTGATGCTGTATGAGCTATACACTTACTTTGCAATGGCAGAGCACTGTTGATTCTTTCCTTCGACGTTATTGATACGTTGTAACACTCTTTCTTGATAGGGGAAAGGCTGGAAGAGATTACACATTTTTGTATGGAGGTCAAAGCCGCAGATTTGAGTGCAGACAACTTTTTACATAAGGAAGCCAACCGCTGACTTATTTGATCAATATTCCACTATCTTAGACTGTCATTCAGGCTAGTTACATGGGTTGCGTCCCAAATGGCACCCTATTTCCTATGTAGTGCTCTACTTTCAAACATATCCCTCTGGGTTTGCAGATCTATGTGTTCTGGGCCTTGGTCAAAAGTAGTACACTCTCTAGGGAATAGGGTGCCATTTGAGACACACCTATTGTTAAGTTTATTCTGATCATACTGAGAACATTGCCCTGCCTGCATTATTCTTACTCTCTCAATGTCATAGATTGCTGGTCCTTGCAGCAAGATCTACAGTCAGGAAACATGTTTTGTACTGCCTAGGTAAGGTGGATCACAGGTTGAGTGTGTGACTACTAAATAATAAATATAGGGGAAAACTGCAAGTTTGCATGTACAGTTGAAGTCGGAAGTTTACATACACCTTAGCCAAATACATTTAAACTCAGTTTTTCACAATTCCTGATTTAATCCTAGTAAAAATTCCCTGTCTTAGGTCAGTTAGGATCACCACTTTATTTTAATAATGTGAAATGTCAGTATAATAGTATAGAGAATTATTTATTTCAGCTTTTATTTATTTCATCACATTCCCAGTGGGTCAGAAGTTTACATACACTCAATTAGTAGTTGGTAGCATTTCCTTTAAATTGTTTAACTTGGGTCAAACGTTTTGGGTAGCCTTCCACAAGCTTCCCACAATAAGTTGGGTGAATTTTGGCCCATTCCTCCTGACAGAGCTGGTGTAACTAGTCAGGTTTGTAGGCCTCCTTGCTCACACACGCTTTTTAAGTTCTGCCCAAAAATTTTAACTTGGGTCAAACGTTTTGGGTAGCCTTCCACAAGCTTCCCACAATAAGTTGGGTGAATTTTGGCCCATTCCTCCTGACAGAGCTGGTGTAACTAGTCAGGTTTGTAGGCCTCCTTGCTCACACACGCTTTTTAAGTTCTGCCCAAAATTTTTTCTATAGGATTGAGGTCAGGGCTTTGTGATGGCCACACCAATACCTTGACTTTGTTGTCCTTGAGCCATTTTGCCACAACTTTGGAACTATGCTTGGGGTCATTGTACATTTGGAAGACCCATTTGCGACCAAGCTTTAACTTCCTGACTGATGTCTTGAGATGTTGCTTCAATATATCCACATAATTTTCCTACCTCATGATGCCATCTATTTTGTAAAGTGCACCAGTCCCTCCTGCAGCAAAGCACCCCCACAACATGATGCTGCCACCCCTGTGCTTCACGGTTGGGATGGTGTTCTTCGGCTTGCAAACCTCCCCCTTTTTCCTCCAAACAGAACAACGGTCATTATGGCCAAACAGTTCTATTTTTGTTTCATCAGACCAGAGGACATTTCTCCAAAAAGTACAATCTTTGTCCTCATGTGCAGTTGCAAACCGAAGTCTGGCTTTTTTATGGTGGTTTTGGAGCAGTGGCTTCTTCCTTGCTGAGGAGCCTTTCAGGTATGTCGATATAGGACTCGTTTTACTGTGGATATAGATACTTTTTTACCTGTTTCCTCCAGCATCTTCACAAGGTCCTTTGCTGTTGTTCTGAGATTAATTAGCACTTTTCACACCAAAGTACGTTCATCTCTAGGAGACAGAACGCGTCTCCTTCCTGAGCGGTACGACGGCTGCGTGGTCCCATGGTGTTTATACTTTCGTACTATTGTTTGTACAGATGAACGTGGTACCTTCAGGCATTTGGACATTTCTCCCAAGGATGAACCAGACTTGTGGAGGTCTACAATTTTTTTCTGAGGTCTTGACTGATTTCTTTTGATTTTCCCATGATGTCAAGCAAAGAGGCAGTGAGTTTGAAGGAAGGCCTTGAAATACATCCACAGGTACACCTCCAATTGACTCAAATGATGTCAATCAGCCTATCAGAAGCCTCTAAAGCCATGACATCCTTTTCTGGAATTTTCCAAGCTGTTTAAAGGCACAGTTAACTTAGTGTATGTAAACTTCTGACCCACTGGAATTGTGATACAGTGAATTATAAGTGAAATAATCTGTCTATAAACAATTGTTGGAAAAATTACTTGTGTCATGCACAAAGTAGATGTCCAAACCGACTTGCCAAAACTATAGTTTGTTAACAAGAAATTTGTGGAGTGGTTGAAAAAACGAGTTTTAATGAATGCAACATAAATGTATGTAAACTTCTGACTTCAACTGTATATTGACACTATCACAATGTTGCCTTGATGTTGCATAATACAGTTACAATGACCGCAAACCAAATCTGTGTATCAAAAGTGGAAAAAGGCTAACTCAATAAAACAGCTTGTAAAATTGTTGAAACATAATGTGTCTTTTTACATACGACTAATAACATGTACACACTGAAACCCATGTGGTAAAAGAATATAAAGCCTATATTTACCAGTATATCCAACTTTCCAACCTAATTTATATGCTAATTGGCTGACAGCCGTGGTATACCACGGGTATGACAAAACATTTATTTTTACAGCTCTAATTATGTTGGTAACCCATTTATAATAGCAATAAGTCACCTTGGGGGTTTGTGGCATATGACCAATATACCACGGGCTAAGGGCTGTATCCAGGCACTGCGCGTTGCGTCGTACCCAAGAACAGCCCTTAGCCGTGGTATATTGGCCATATACCACACCCCCTCGGGCCTTATTCCTTAAATATATAACTCCACTTTGTACATTTACTAAACAGTGAATACAAACAATGAGTAGCCTACATACAGTGAAGGTGCCCCATAGCTCAGTGGTGGATCTCAACAACCTGAAGTCATCCCAAAATAACACCTATGTCACTATTCATCCCTGACCTTCGGACCAAGCCCATTTATTACATCCTAATAAACTGGGGTTATTTTCCATGGGCCAAAGGTACAGTGGTGTAGCCTATTTAGCTATCTTCTGATTTCAGTGGTAACACATTACAGACATCGCTACATTTAATAACTTTGCAGATATGAAACAAATAGTAGGCATCCTGTCTACAATATATGACAAAGTGGCACTTTGGTGAACATAAATGGGCTGTATGTTTATATGAATGAATGAAAATGTATTTCCATGTCAAATCACCAGCTGGCAACCCATCCCTTATGGGATTAATTGACACATAAACAAACATTACAATAATTCACTGTGATAATTCAGTGATGATTCTTCTTTGTATTTAATAATGCTCTGAAGTTTAGGCTAGGTTCTCTTCTGTGTTGTGTTTCCTGTGTGCTTGGTTCTGATTGTTGCGTACCACCTGGCTGATGCAGTAGTCGCTCTCCTGGCCCACCTCTGTCAGGCGGATATCACACTCCACCATGCTGCTGTTGTGACACATGCCCTCCTCCAACACTTTACCACCATCCTGAATGAACACAGACAACACAAACAAAACACAATGCACACGGCAGTTGGTTAATACACCACAGACATTGTATGATGCCAAACGCATCATCATCACCACAGTTTTTGCTCAGCACTGAAAGTGCGCTATCTTGAAAAGCTGACATGGACACTTTTTTAGGATTGTAATAACAGTGGACTAACACTAAAATCTAGTTTATTTAAGTCAGATTTTCACTTAGTCTCCCACTGACATCAGTGCATTAAGTGGGAGTTAGGATTCTCACACTGCCTGACATCACACCGTAATCTCACTCTGGAGAAACTTGGAACAGCTGGGGTCAAGGCTACATAGTATGTAATAGGACATGAAGGATGGTTTCAGTCCTTGAAACCCCTGGCTGAATGTACTGTGGGCTACAGTGTCATACAAGGTCTCTCCAATGGCCTATTGTACTGTCAACAGTGTTTTATTGTCATGTCTGAGACAAGCGTTTTTCTATTTCAGCGTACA
The DNA here is from genome assembly GCF_016432855.1 of Salvelinus namaycush. Lineage (NCBI taxonomy): Eukaryota > Metazoa > Chordata > Actinopteri > Salmoniformes > Salmonidae > Salvelinus > Salvelinus namaycush. The sequence goes on from NC_052335.1 coordinate 30,042,561, forward strand.
CTATACCAAGGTCAGACAGACATTTTGATGCACGTGACAGTTTTGCTATGCGGTTGATTTTTCACCCTGTGCACTCCAGTTCCACTTCCTGGGATGAAACTGACATCTGAAAGGGGAAGCTGCACGAGAGAGAGGGAACAATACATCCCATTGGAAAACAGCTCCTACTTAGCTTTCCATTATTGTGTATTTCTGGCATGCATATGAATAATTGAAGATGCAAACAGCTTGGATTGTAGAGCTAACATTTGCCTGTTTACTTTCCCATTGGAACCAAGTCTGTATAATATGCCCTCTCTTTGTTGCATGTTTGATCCGTTATTTGTAGTTGTTGAACTATAGTACCACCTTAAAGGTGTTTGCAGCAGATATAACGTGGATGCTTCGTTAAGCCTACCATATTACAACTTGACTTTCTGTTAAGTTAGTGACATTTGTTAAATGTTGAATCAGTAATGTGTTTCACTGAATCTAAAGTTGAATGATCTAAAATAAAACAATGCCAACCTTTAAAACAGTACAGTACTATACAATACAGCAGACAGATCATACGATGTAGTTTGTGTCTGAGGTAAGCGCCAGCACTCACCATACCCAGCCTGTTACAGGACAGGTTGATGCTCCTCAGCGTATTATTCTGGACCAGGACTTGGGAAAGGACCGTGGCTGTGGGCTCTGTCATTTCGTTGCCTCCCAGGTGCAGCCATTTCAGGGTGCGGTTCTTCAGCAGGGCCTGGGCGATGGCCTGGCCCCCCTCGTCCCCCAGCCGGTTCAGACGCAGGTTGAGGGACAGCAGGCTGGAGTTCTTGGCCAGGGCGTAGGCTATAGCCTGGGCCCCCGGCCCCCGAATGTTGTTGTCGTAGACAGTGAGGCTCTCTAGCTTACTCCTGGTTAGTTTAATTTAATTAGCAATAATTACAGGAGAAAATGTGATAAAAGGGAAGGATGAAATAGTATGAAAACATGTATCAAAATAAAGTTTTTAATTAAAATATGTAAATCATTATTTGAATATGTTGGAAACCCGTTGTATAAAAGTGATAATGCCCTCGAAGCCGGTGTTTGGAGAATATATTGGCACTGTTTGCCAGACCTCGACTTAATCTTGGGCCTAACAACACCAGTGCCATTATATCCTCCTAACACCGGCTTCTCTGGCACTATCACTTAAAGGGAACACATGCAGTTGAGGTAGGCAACCTGACAAAATCACACCTGTTGAGCAGCTTTCCGATGGCCCGGGCTCCCCGGTCCCCGATGAGGTTGTGGGAGAGGTTGAGCTCCTTGAGGGACGGGTGGTCCAGGAGGTTGTTCACAAGCTGACGACACTTCTCGTCATCCACTTTGCTTTGGTGGATCCTCAGCACCTGCGACGATAGCATAGTATGGGGCGGGTAGATCTACGTGTTAAAAAATATATATAAAACAGCAAGCTGGAATCAAACGTCATTCTTTATATATAAATATTATAATATATAAAACAGCAAGCTTGAATCAAACGTCAGTCTTTCCTCTGATAGAACAAAATGTGATGATGTGGGCTATTATCTTTTAACAGTTTTGCCCAATTCATTCTGATCAACCTAGCAATTACGACACACCCCTCACTATTGTCACTGGTTGCACTAATTTAACTGTTTGTCTACATAACCTGGTTCAAGCATTCATGACATTACCCTGAAGAAGGCACAGTGATGTCGAAACCTTGGTGTTTTTTTACCCAATAAATGACTGGGAGGATATACATATGGATTGTGCGACTCTCTTTGTTTTTATAGCTTAGTTAATTTTCCATTAGTCAGCACCTCTACACTAAATAATTTTCTCTGGGTGTGCGCCAGCTCATAATTTTTTATGTGGTATTATGTTATGCCAAGTAGCCAAGAAGCAATGAATCCCTGTGCTGTAGCATAATAACAGTTGTGTCATACAAGGAAAGGTGTTTAGGGTTTCAGCCTCAGGCATTGTTGTACTTCCTTTGATGTAAGTAGAGAATTATAATACGTCTGTGATACTGCAGTTTGTTTCACCTCATTTGAAACAGAATCTTTGTTACTGATGCTTACTGAGGAAGTGTATGACACAGAGCAGAAGAGAAATGCCCCAGACAACCTGACTCCATCCTGTATAGGAAAGCAGAGCAACAAAGCCAAAGGGCACCATGCCAGTGAACACTGAGAGGGAGTCGATCGATACTCACCCTCAAGGTCTTACAGGACTTCAAGGCCTTGGCCAGCGACTCGCAGTCGCGGAAGGTGAACTCAAAGAGGTTCCACTCAAAGTTCATGCCGCATCCCTTGACCCGGTAGACCACGTGAAACTCCTCCAGATGGCTCAGCTTGTCCAGCAGGATGCCAAAGTCAAAGTGGTCCATGGATGGCCCATCCATGCCCATGTCGCTGGCCGAGTCAGAGTTGTCGTCGTCCTCTGACTTCTGGGGTTCCTTGATTGGCGGCATCAGCTGTGAGATGTCCAGCCTCTTCACGTAGTTCCGGCACAGAGGCACCATGCCCAGCACCGTCTTGGGGTCAGTGGCATCAGGAATGTAGAGCTCGATGATGTTCTCCAGGTGCCTCTCAAAGAACATGCGTTTCCAGCTGTGGCCATATGAGGAGACGTCACACAGGCCCCAGCGTTGTTTGCAGCAGCGCTTCCAGTAGCCGTCGTCGCTGATCAGGTTGGCAGTGACCTGCAGGGGCAGGGACGGAGAGAGCCTCTCCAGGACATAGTCTTTGTGCCTGGGAAGAAGTTCTTCCAGAATGGGCTTCTCTGTGACCAAGATATAGAGGTTGAATTATGTGATCAAATAAACAACTGACTTGATTCATTGACTGAATAAATAACATAGAACATATATAATAAAACATACCCTCAAAGTTTCTCACTATGTGTTGCAGGCAGAGGTTGGATAAAAGGGGCACTACAGTGAGGGACCACTCTGGATCTTCTGCAATGATCCTGCGCATCTTCCTGGGGTCTGCAGCCAAGTTGAGTTTTGCTATTGGGGGATACATGCCAGCCCCAGGAGACTTGGACATTGTTGCAGTTATGCTTGGGAATTTGGGGGGGAATTACCTGTTCAATATAAGAACAGAGTTTAACCAGAGAGAATTCTCAAAATGCAATGTTAGAGTTTGCAAATAAACCATAGTCAAATATAGTATTACTTTTGAGCAGGGATTCTGTAACTTGTTAGGCCTATCTATCAGCTACCTTGAACTAATGCTGGCATTATCAGCCCTTCCAAACATGAGAGCTAACGTTAGCCTAACTAAATTAGTAACTTATCAGCTAGCTAGCTAAGTTACTTGACATAGCAGGATAGCTAACTTTAGCTAACCACTGCAATGCATAGCTACCTAAATGCTGCAAATTCTCTATTTATCTGATAACGAGTGCACATGTTAGCTAGCTAGCTTACCTTGTTTTGCCTTTGGTCGACCGACGTTGCCGTGGTTACAAACAAGCACACTTGCTCGTGGGAGAACGCCTCCGGTGGGAAGTGGTTTCCACTAGAATCCACAGCCATAAAGGCAAAATTGGCTATATCGTAAAAATGTATGAAAAAACATTTATGTCTAGTGTTAGGCATACGTTTAGCAGTGTCGTTAGGGTTAGGTTTCACATTGAATTTTAAGAATATAAATTGTAGAAGTAGGCGGAGTTTAGCCATAATTAATACTTTGTTGCATCAGGACAGTCAAGCAGGCACAATCTGGGCATTTAGTTGCAATGCGCGTAATACATCCATATACTGAGTGCATTAATGTTGACCTATTATTTTATTATTCCCAGAACCAGAATTATGCATAATTGTTTTACTTCAACATAAAAGTAACAAATCACAATTCTTAGGGGTGACCAACATTTATGCAGTAGCCAACAGCAGATGTCCCTCCTGTCTCCATGGTCCCCCAGGAGTCTGCTTCAGTTTTGATGTCAGCAGCCAAAAAGAGTTTGATTCCATGTGCATAATTTATATTTGCATAAAACATTTTAAATTGGTGGTAGAAGTACTTGCTAGTTAGCAGGGGTAGAAAAACCAGTACAAGATGTTGATACCATGTTACCCTACAACCCCAACCCACATCCTTAATGAATGTAGCCAGTAGATACAATAATTATAATTTATTTTATTGACCTGTCTGTTTTATGAAATCAACAATGAGTGGGTCATGATTCCCCATTCGTGTACATATAATGCATTCACAAAAAGTGTACAATCCCAATCTCAGTAGTTAGGCAAAATGTAATTCAAAAGAAAATCTTGTGAGTTTGGCTTAGATGGCTGTAGACACCAGTATTTGCCAGTGTTTCCCTTGCCATAACGGGTTATTGTAGCCGGAGGTCAGTTGATTTCCTGTGGCAGTGAATGACCCAGCCATGTTGGGTAATGTCAACGGCAACCAAGTGGTGTCCATGGGACCTGCTAAAAGAAGAGAAAACCGCAACTTCAATATCTTACTCTCAGGGTAGTAACACCAAAGCCACACAATACCAGTGAGCAGGAACAATGTCTCAATTCAATTAATGGTATAAAGCTGACATCCAGCGTGCCTTTGTCTGAGAATGTAATGTCATGACTGATGATAAACTGTGGACAAAATGTCATGTATTGATAGAAAGTGAACAGTGCTAGCTGCTCACACACTATATGTGTTACGTCTGGCACATATTGTGGCACCTGGTCGTTGACCTTGTTATCCGGCTTGGATATCTTGGTGAGTTTGATCATAGGAAGGAAGTGGGCCTGCCTCGGAATAAAGGGGTACCTCAGGCCGTCGGTCTTCAGACACTTAGTGTGTATGTGGTCACACTTATAACCATAAGGAAAGCACTGGACACCATCCAGACAGCACACGCTCTAGGAAACAGCAAAATACAAGTTAATGTTTTGATGTTACACATTTTAAGTAGAAATGTTTAACAATGCTGTTTATAGAAATATGCCTAACTTTACTGTGTAGTTACTAATGTAAGTAGAACGTAGCAAGCATTAATTACATAGTAGCCTAATAACAAAACTGAATATCGACAATATATTTTTACAATATATATTTATCCTGTTATCCAAGATGTAAAGTTACAGTAGACCAGGGGTCTCAAATTACCGGCCCAGATTCACAAAACACGCAAAACCGACTTACGCAAAAACCATGTAATGACCTTGGTTATATCTAAGTTATAAAATACTTTTATCCGTAGGTTCTTTTCAACGTGCTACCACCTTTAATAACATAAATGCCAACGAACAAACAACATGCGACTGAATCCTAAGTAGCCATGCCCCCCCCCCCCCCCAAATAAAATGTCAGTTAAGAATACATTTCTTCTTAAGGAACAAATCAAACATTTATTGTGGAACTGGGATTCCTGGGAGTGCACTCTGATGAAGATCATCAAAGGTAAGTGAATATTTATAATGCTTATCTGACATCTGTTGACTCCACAACATGGCGGATATCTTCTGGCTTGTTTGGGCTCTGAGCGCTGTACTCAGATTATAGCATGGTGTGCTTTTTCCGTAAAGTTTTTGGGAAATCTGACACAGCATTTGCATTAAGGAGAGGTTTATCTAAAGTTCCATGTGTAATACTTGTATCTTTTATCAATGTTTATTATGAGTATTTCTGTAAATTGATGTGGCTCTCTGCAAAATCACCGGATGTTTTGGAGGCAAAACATTACTGAACATAACACGCCAATGTAAACTGAGATTTTTGGATATAAATATGAACTTTATCGAACAAAACATACATGTATTGCGTAACATGAAGTCCTATGAGTGTCATCTGATGAAGATCATCAAAGGTTAGTGATTAATTTTATCTCTATTTCTGCTTTTTGTGACTCCTCTCTTTGGCTGGAAAAATGGCTGTGTTTTTCTGTGAATATTTGCTGACCTAACATAATCAGATGGTGTGCTTTCGTCGTAAAGCCTTTTTAAAATCGGACACGGTGGTGGGATTAACAACAATTTTATCTTAAAATGGTGTAAAATACTTGTATGTCTGAGGAATTTTAATTATGAGATTTCTGTTGTTTTGAATTTGGCGCCCTGCACTTTCACTGGCTGTTGTCATATCGATCCCGTTAACGGGATCCCAACCATAAGAAGTTTTAAGAAGGTTTTGTGAATCTGGGCCCTGTGGGCCAAATGCTGTCCTCTGGACTTTGGGGAAGAAGATCAAATGTGGCCCGAAGGCAAAATTAGTTTGAGACCCCTGAACTAGACCATGAAGCCAACATACAAGCAGAAAGACTACTCAAAGGGGAAAATAGACAGTAGCTCCACCCGCCCTCGGGGTGACGGCAGCAGGGCAGATATTTGAGCAATCACAGTGCACCATAGAGACAGAGCTCTCCACTGTTGCAGAATTGCTGCAGCATTGCTCTGGGATGATATCAGACTCAAGTGGGGGAAAGACAGGAGAGCATGGTTCCTCTGCAGCCACCTTGTTCTGCATGGGCAAACTGCTCTATGGTTGGTAATATTTCGCACACATCTGTTCCGTGGTGTTGCAGCTGTATCCGGACAGGCAACAGTGGGTTATGTTAGAGCAACACTACTTACAAACATAGTGAAAATAAAAGTTATGAGGTGATCTGTGAATACCTTGTAATTCATATGTAATGAATCTCTAATACCTCTCAGTGAGCTCTGATGAGGTTCTTCGTTTTGACCGAAAAGTTTATTTCACCATTGAAGAACTACATTTACACTAGTGGTGTCAAATTAGTTTCGTACCCATTCAGGGAAGGGACAGCAGGCGTATCCTCCATTGGTCATACAGCAGGTTGACTGATCAGAGCAGACCCTGCCACCACTAACACCAATGCAGCAAAATTCCACATCTAAGGACAGAGAATAAAATGTTATAGAAGCATTGTTTAATATGCCAAAATTGAAATTAATTATATTGTGACATACTGAATTATTTCAAATTGCAATTTCACTTACCAGGTAAGATAAGCCTATGAAACAACGTAAAGGGCGACTCCTCAAACAACGTAATTAAACAACGTAAAGGGCGACTCCTCAAACAACGCAATTAAACAACGTAATTAAACAACGTAAAGGGCGACTCCTCAAACAACGTAAATAAACAACGTTAAGACAGACTCCTTAAACAACGTAATTAAACAATGTAAAGGACGACTCCTCAAACAACGTAATTAAACAACGTAAAGGACGACTCCTCAAACAACGCAATTAAACAACGTAATTAAACAACGTAAAGGGCTACTCCTCAAACAACGTAAATAAACAACGTTAAGACAGACTCCTTAAACAACGTAATTAAAAGGACGACTCCTCAAACAACGTAATTAAACAACGTAAAGGATGACTCCCCAAACAACGCAATTAAACAACCTAAAGGGCAACCCCTCAAAAACAACACATCTTTTTAAACTGCATAGTAGATTTAATCCAACCACTTTTAATAAGGACCTAACTGACCTAACCTGATGTCAATGATACTGACCTCAATTAGGGCTAATTTCTTTATCCAGTGTGTTTTTAAGTTGCTGACACCATTCAAACCAATGAGGGTTTGGAACGTTATAGCCAATTATCTCAGAATTATATTTTTGCAGATAGAACCTTATAGTCCCAATCTTTCAAAATTGGTTATTGATGAATATCAAATGTTCAATTATGCAACAAGGATATTCCATTGCCCTCATTAGTTTAACTGGGTGAGGATTAAAGGTGAGGTGAGGATTAAAGCCTAAAAGCACTATGAACAAGACAATTTCAGCCAGTAGAGCTGATTCTCATCAGCGAAAACCTTTTCCCTGATTTATGTTCAGCTGAAGCTTGGCTGGCAGCTCAAAGACATCCCTGCAGGGAACCTGCGCGGTCATGTCACACCACGTCTCACAACAAAAGACTATACACGTGTAATTACAATTACTGTCTGCCATCTTTGTTTCTGTCTGTAATGCAACATTATATAAATTACCCGCAAAGCACTCGTTTGAGTAAATTACTACTATCCAATCATGTAGACCTACTGCTCTTATTAAAACAATGAAGGTGAAGAAGAAAAGGACAGGGCTTGGGGCAGTGAGCTGTGCTTGGTGCAGAGTGGAGTGGACAGAATAGCTTACTCTGCATACTACGCAACACATACTGTACACACTCAACACACAGAACTGTAGAGGCAGTGCAGCTGTGTGCCATGATCCTGCTGTGTGGACCATTTGTGAGCTAGCTGGCAGATGGAACGAGGATTTTGGATAAGATGCATTTGGAGAGGATCCATCATCCATCCCAAAGCATCTAAACAAGCAGATTCTCTAGTCTAAAACCGTGGTGGTTACTACAACACATTGTCTTGCTGCTGCAAGAAAGGCTTTATCATGTGTTGAATGAAAGAATCACACACCAAAACATAACATATCTTAAATCTAATCAAATCTACTCAAATTTTATTTGTCACGTGCTGAATAGAACTGGTGTAGACTTAACCGTGTAATTCTTGCTTACGAGCCCTTCCCAATGATGCAGCAGAGTAGATTTGACAAATAATAATACAAATGAAATAGTAACACAAGAGGAATAAAATATCATACACAAGAATGGAATGATATACAGGAACTACCAGGACAAGATCAATATGCAAAGGTATGAGCTATTTGAAGTAGATATGTACATGAAGGGTAAAGTGACCAGGCATCAGGCTATATATATATATATATATATATTAACAGTCAAATAAAGAGCAAAGTACACGTTTCTTTTGTACTTACACGTTAGTACAAAAACAAGAAACACACAACCCAATAATGATGATCGATTCAGAGCCATGAAGCCTATCTGAAGAGTTGGACAATAAAACCTAAACAGGGGAACTTATGTTACATCACTTTAAGGTTACACTTTACATACTATACATTCTCCCAGACACCGCAGAATAATGAATTGCAGTCATGAAACACAAAAAAAACAGCTAGATCAGCCTTAGCCTTACAAAATCCCCCAATTATGCCATCCTCAGCCTATAACAATAGTCACCAAGGCCTGGAGTTGACCGTCTATGACAGGAGCCAGTGCTAGTAGGTCTTATCATCAGTTGCAGCACTAGGGAGGCGCCGGAGAGGAGGGGCTGGGAAGCCGATGGGTCCTAATGTTCTGTCTGTAACCCTCATCTGGAGTCTGTGTAGCTACCTCTCCCAGATTCCCCCTGCACTCTGTTCTACTGCAGCCACGGTTCATTGAGTGGAGCTTGTTTCTTCAAAGGGTTTGCAGCGAGTTCAGAGGCATGTCAGTTTGGCACAGTAGCACTATGCTGATTCTCCCAACAGCCCCAAGCTAATATAGAAAAGTAGGAATAGTATGTTTACTTAACTTAAAGCTTACCATTTGACAGTATGCATCAATGACACGTCATATACACATTCCTATTAGTATTTAGGTTCTAAAATATAGGACTAAATTATATGGAATGGGGGAAGGGGTTAGGCAGGGGGAAATGCTTTACTTTATCATGACACTGAAAGCCTAATGACATAATATGGTGTATTACGAGGATATTCACTTAATTATGTAATAAGATGTGTAATCCTACTTAGTAACTTAATGGGACATGACCGGTCACATGGTGCGACCCAAACGCTTCAGCATGCCAAGGGGGGGGGGAGCAAGAGAGAGAGGGTAACTGTTCTTTTCATGACACATCATGGTAGAAGCTCCTGGAGGAGGGATGGAGTGAGGGTAGCAACGACTCTGACTAGGGCCCCGGGGCTGACCGTCACTGTCGCCCTGGTGTAACGCAGTCTGACAGACACACGCTTTCCTTGCTCTTGGCTTCTACTGGACTGGCATGACATGGGCCTTCTCCACGGAGCAGTGGGTCTCCGGAAGCAGGCACTGAAACGCGCTCGGGATATCAACCTAGTGGGGGGGAATGAATCAGTGTTGGGGATCCCAGGCTGCATCTGCTCTAGCCTGGAACTGAAGAATAATGTGTGGGGAAATCCAGTGTCATCTATGAGTCTTGCATGGCTTAGTGATGTTAGTTAGGCTTTGCTCTTTTAGTGCAACCTCTTATCCCCATTGCTTTGTGTCTGAAGAACCCAAAAAGATCTGTAACACGGTGGGGAAAATCTGCATGTTGATAAGACTAATCAAAGTAAATGAATTAACAAACCATATAACCACAATTTATGTTGGTAGTTACAGTAGAATTGACAGGGGACACATCTATGGTTGAAGTGCAGCGATAACACTGACTGCATTCTCTATTGACAGGTTAAAATATGAAATGCCCACACATTTCCAGAAGTGCTGATGTCATTGCGTTCCCAGTTAAAAGCCAATTTAGGCTTAATCCGAAAATGTGGTGGAGGCACCATATGGATGGTCTGACACAATCACAGAGCCTCTGGAGGCGTAGAGTGCAAATTGAGCTCCATACCACAAATGTTGCAACAATGGGGAGGGGGCCCCGTATAACTAACTACGCATTGACATGACCGTTTATACAGGACCAAATGTCAACCACACTCACTTCACAACAGCTCTGCGTTGCTTGGCAAAGCGCAAGAAGTTTGAATGCCTTGATTTCTGCAGAGGCCGTATCACCATAAACGCTTCACGGCCACCGCAGGCGTCCAATTGACCATGTGGCACCTTTAACAGTGCAGGGTTCCCCTCTGCTGCATCATACAACACAGTAGGATATTGGCCCATATATCTCACCTAGTACTGCCTGTTTCATACAGAAAATAGCTTTGCTATTGGAAAATGCAGTAGATGCCATCTTTACTTACAGAATTTACAGTGCCTTGAGAAAGTGTTCACACCCCTCTACTTTTTCCACTTTGTTATTACAGTCTGGATTTAAACTGGATTAAATTGAGATGTGTGTAGAACAGTGACACAAATACCTCAAAGTCAGTGAAATTATGTTTTCAGAAATGTTTAACAATTAAATTCAAAAGGAAAAGCTGAAAAGTCTCAAGTCATTAAATATTCAACCTTTTACAGCAAGCCTAAATAAATTCACAAGTAAACATTTGCTTAACTATGCCCATAAGTTGGATGGACTCACCGTGCACAAGTGTTTAACAATCTTGAAATGACTAATGTATGTACCCCACATACAGATAATTGTACAAGCAGTGAATTTTAAGCACAGATTCAACCACAAAGACAAGGGAGGTTTTCCTATGGTTTGCAAAGAAGGCTATTGATTGTTAGATGGGTATAAAAAAAAACATTTAATATCCATTTGAGCATGGTGCAGTTAAATTGTACACTTTGGTGTACACCCAGTCACTACAAAGATACAGGCGTCCTTCCTAACGCAGCTGCCGGAGAGGAAGGAAACTGCTCAGGGACCTTACCACGAGGCCAATGGGGACTTTAAAACAGTTAGAGTTTAATGGCTGTGCTGGGCAATAACAGAGGATGGATCAACAATATTGTAGTTATTCCACAATACTAACATAAAATGACAGTGAAAAGGAAGCCTGTACAGAATAAAAATATTCCAAAACACATCCTGTTTTCAATAAAGACACTATAGTAATACTACAAAAACAATGTGGCAAAGAAATACATTTTTTGTCCTGACTACAAAGCATTATGTTTGGGGCAAAGCCAACACATGACAGAGTACCACTTCAAATATTCAAGAATGGTGGTGGCTGCATCACATTATCAGTATGCTTGCCATTGGCAAGGACTAGGGATTTTTTTTTTAGGCTAAAAAGTCAGGTAAAAGCGCTAAGCACAGGCAAAATCCGAGAGGGAACCTGGTTTAGCCTGCTTTCCAACAGACACTGGGAGACAAATTCACCTTTCAGCAGGTCAATAACCTAAAACACAAGGCCAAATACACACTGGAGTTGCTTACCAAGACAACATTGAATGTTCCTGAGTGGCCTAGATAGTTTTAACTTAAATTGGCTTGAAAATCTATCGCAAGACTTGAAAATGGCTGTCTAGCAATGCTCAACAACCAACTTGACGATTTGTTTTTCAAGAACGGATATATATTGTACAAACCTAGTGTGCAATGCGCTTAGACTTACCCAGAAAGACTCAAAGCTGTAATCGCTGTCAAAGGTGATTCTAACATTGACTCAGGGGGTTGAATACTTATCTAATATTTATTTCCTGTTTAATGAAAAAATATATATAATTCCACTTTGACAGAGTATTTTTTGAAGATCATTGACAAAAAATGACAATTAAATCCATTTTAATCCCACAACATTTGGAAAAAGTTAAGGGGTGTGAATACTTTCTGAAAGCACTGTAAATTGTCTTAACATCTTCAAAGATCCCTTTGTGTAAAGGAATTCAAAACCCAGCACAGAGAGAAAGACCACCCATCCGTTTATCCATGAAGAGTGCCAGCAGTATTTCCTGCATTATTGTTGGGATGGTGGCACAATCACACTTCTCTATTTGACTCCATTGCATTAGCTGCTAGGCAATGTGGCAGTGTGTAAATTGCCAAAGAGTAGGTGGAAGGTGTGATTTGAGAAGTGGAATTTACAAAAAGATAGATAAACCAGTTTCACACCCACAAAAATAGTATATATTTTTTACTGGCGCCACCTTGTGTCCATTTCTGTGCAGAGACATTGTGACACTTCAAATTAATGAAGAAACTTTATTCTGTTTCAATGGGAAAATAAATGAACACAAAAAAGAAAAAGACACTGTTACCAAATATATGAACACTAACGTAATTTAATCGTACAATATTGAGTGCCTTAGTTTCCTGTCAAGGACTGGCTTTTTCCTCTGCACTCTCCACGGCCGTCTGACAACCTTACAGGACAATGCGTGTAACAGAAAAAAGAAAGAAAAAAAGTTACGTGAAACACCCAACGTCAAATTGGCTAAAGATCATTGTCCACATCTGAATCATCACTGATATAAGATGCAGGGCTGGAGCTCCAAATGATGCTCCCTTCCAGGGAGATGACGGAGCTGAAGCTATCCATGAAGAGGTCACTGTTACTGCTGCTGCTACTACTGCTGCTACTGCTGCTGCTACTACTACTACTACTACTGTCGTCGTCGTGGATCACCATCACCTCCTCTGGCTGGGCTGTGTGGAGAGACAGTAGTAGAAGGCACCATGAGAGCCCTTCAGACCCACACTGACCTAGGTCGTGTTCGGTAAGGCACTTGTTGACTAACTTTGATTTGACTTATCACTCAAACATCCATCCATCCGTCCTTCCATCCATCCACCACATCTTCACCCATGAGTTCCAAGGCTTCCCCTCAACAACTTCATCAAACTTAGGAGTGGGGTGTACGCACCTCTCACCTTTCCTCTCAGTGATGAGCACCAGTCGTCTCTGCTTCATGTCTGGGCTGAGCTGCTCCACCATGCGATCAATGCAGTTGTCCAGCACCAGCGAGCGGGTCTGAGACAGGATGGCCTGCCGGCAGATGGGGCACTCGTTCTTCCGCTTGCGCCACTCACTGATGCAGTGCAGGCAGAAGCTGTGGGCGCAGTTAAGGGTCACCGCCTGTAGGGGATATATGAACAAAAGATCGAAACATAACAGCTCAGATTAAAGGCTCACAGCATTCAAAATTCAGTTTTACCTGTGTTTTGTATCATATTAAACTGTAAAAGTGTTAGTTTCTGGTTAAAAATAGGGCTAGGCGATATATCAAATTGTTTTAGCGCGATGTTCCAAATGCCTGTATCGTATTTAATTTTTTTTATGAGTGTTCTGTCTTTTTGGTCTCATATCCTTAGCTCCTTCTGTGCTGTGTGCACCTTCCCACTTGCAGACACGAAGCCCCTTGCCCTGCAACTCATAACAATGACGAAAGATGACCTTCTTCCTCTCTGACAACAAGCAGTGTAAGGGATACATTGGGATTTTGGCACTTTCCCAGAGTCAGATGAACTCGTGGATACCAATTCTATGTCTCTGTGTCCAGTATGAAGTAAGTTAGAGGTTGTTTTTGCGAGCCAATGCTAACTAGCGTTACCATAGACTTCCAGTCATTGCACTAGCGCATGTTAGCAACGACCTTCAAACCTCACGCAGAGAAATAAAAATGGAATCCACGAGTTCATCTGATTCTGGGAAGTAGATAAAGGGCCTCATTGCCAAAATCCCTTTAAACTATTTGCATTCGAGGTTTGGTCAAACAAAAATCAGTCATATGGACACCGAAATGCTTTGACATTATTTTACTGTAACAGTTAAGAACTTAAAAAGGATATCGTTAGAAAGGTTGTGACAGACTTATGTGCTAGCTGTCTAGTCCGTTTTATAAAAATGTGCAATGAGCATAAAAACACACATTTAAATGAGGAATTGGCAACTTGTTCTCCATCTTCTTCACTAGGTAAGCCACTTGATTTCAATATCTGAAAGTGAACAGGCTGTGTTGTTCAAACAGTTGGAGGCGGACAGGAGGGTGTATTCATAACAGTTCAACTGTTCTACCTTATTATCAAGCAAATGGATCCAAATTGGCAAGACTTTAAATATGAAAGATTAGCTGGCTACTCACTAGCACGTGGGCTTTTACTTAATAGATTTATTATGAGACCTATGAACATTTTCTAGAATGCCTGCTACAAGTTGGCCATTATTAGTGGATGTGCATGGGTCTGGTTACATTTGTAACAAAAATAGCATTTTCATAGAGACTTGAAAGGTAGATCATCAGTCTAAGGCACTGCATCTCAGTGCTGGGGGCGTCACTAGACCCTGGTTCGATTCCAGGCTGTATCACAACCGGTCGTGATTGGGAGTCCCATAGGGTGGCGCCCAGCGTCGTCCGGGTTTGACCGGGGTAGGCTGTCATTGTAAATAAGAATTTGTTCTCAACTGACCTACCTAGTTAAATAAAAGGTTCAATAATTAATATTATACACATATAGTTTTAAAATCAGCAGGTTTAAACGGGTGGAGTTTTGGCTTGTCCGGTGACATCAACAGGCGGTATAAGTTAATAGAAAAATAAAGAGTTCCAAGCCTCTCTGCCAATAACAGATAAAAAAGATTTGATATTGAGATAAAAACAGCCACATTGGAATTACAGATTGAGATTACAGTACAGCGTCTTCCAGTCAGTAGCTATACTCCCAGCCAGAGATGTAAACTTAACTGTACATGAGACTGTTATTGATATCCAATGGGAACTCGATAAAACGGTCAAAATATTTACCCTAATGAAGAGCTCAGAACAAATGATGCATTGAAGTTCGTTCTCCAGCACCTCCGTCATTTGTGTTACCACTTCCTCCTTTTGAGTTCTCGCCCTCTCCTTCTCTTCCTGCAAGACAACACATTGGTTTGAAACCTCACCAATTTATTTTAATCCAGGCATCTCAAGTGAAGACAGTTTCATTCAAACGAGTTAGGAAATTAAATTGAGTGAGGAAGTCACGCTGAAGGTAGCTTACCTTTGTCACCTCCAGCTCTTTGTCTTTGGCCTTGAGGACGTCCTCGAAGCCTTGTCGAGAGAGTGCAAGTTCCTCTATGACTTTTCTTTGCTATACGGATTGCAACAGATTCAAGATTGGTTACACAAATAATAGAGTTGTCAGGCCTTTAATACAAGAGCTTAATGTTTTATGTTGCTTACCTCTTGCAATGCCTCCTCCAGCTGCTTTTTCAAACCCTTCTCCTCCAACTGTTTTGTCAAACCCTCCTCTTCATGCTGTGTTTTTTGCACCTTTAAAAACAACAAACACATTTGCCAGTGTTAAATGAGTCATCATTCTGGAGCACACCGTGATCATTATCAAATACATATTTGCTCTACTATACACTCAAATACGTTTGTGTAAGATTCCTCCTGAAAGGTCTTGTCAAAGTAGTATAATATATGCAGTGCCTTCAGAACGTATTCATAACCCTTGACTAAATCCACATTGTCGTTACAGCCCGAATTCAAAATGGATTAAATGTTTGTTTTCTCTCGCCCATCTACACACAATACCTCATAATGACAGTGTTTTTTGTTGTTGACATTTTAGCAAATTTATTGAAAAAGAAAATGCAGAAATCCCATTTACATACAGTAAGTATTCATACCCCTTTGCTATGACAATCCAAATTGAGCTCAGGTGCATCCAATTTTCTTTGATCATCCTTGAGATGTCGCTACAACCTGTGGCCAATTCAATTGTTTGGACAAGATTTAGAAAAAAACACACCTGTCTATAAAGGTCCCACAGTTGAAAGTGCATGTCAGAGCAGAAACTATACCAATGAAGTCCAAGGAACTGTCCGTAGCTCTCCAAGATAGAATTGTAATGAGGCATACAGGACCAGTCTCAAGTTGACACACCTACTCATTCAAGGGTTTTTCTTTATTTTTACTATTTTCTACAATGTATAATAATAGTGAAGACATCAAAACTATGAAATAACACATATGGAATCATGTTGAAACCAAAAAGGTGTTAAACAAATCAAAATATTTGAGATTCTTCAAATAGCCACCCTTTGCCTTGATGACAGCTTTGCACTCTCTAAGCACTCTCTCAACCAGCTTCATGAGGAATGCTTTTTCAGTCTTGAAGGAGTTCCCACATATGCTGAGCACTTGTTGGCTGCTTTTCCTTCATTCTGCGGTCCAACTCATCCCAACCCATGAAGAAACTTTATTCCGTTTCATTGGGAAAATAAATTAACACAAAAAAGAGACATTGGGTTGAGGTCAAGTGATTGTGGAGGCCAGGTCATCTGATGCAGCACTCCATCCATTTCCTTCTTGATCAAATAGCCCTTACACAGCCTGGTGTGTTTTGGGTCAATGTCCTGTTGAAAAACAAATGATAATCCCACTAAGCTCAAACCAGATGGGATGGCATATCGCTGCAGAATGCTGTGGTAGCCATGCTGGTTAAGTGTGCATTGAATTCTAACTAAACCAGACAGTGTCACCAGCAAGGCACCCCCACACCTCCATAATTCACGGTGGGAACCACACATGCGGAGATCATCCATTCACCTACTCTGCATCTCACAAAGACACGGTGGTTGGAACCAAAAATCGCAAATTTGGAGTCGGACCAAAAGACAGATTTCCACCAGTCTAATGTCCATTGCTTGTGTTTCTTTGCCCAAGCAAGTCTATTCTTCTTATTGGTGTCCCTTACTAGTAGTTTCTGTGCAGCAATTCAACCATGATTCACACAGTCTCCTCTGAACAGTTGATGTTCAGATGTGTCTGTTACTTGAACGCTGAAGCATTTATTTGGGCTGCAATCTGAAGTGCAGTTAATTAACGATTTCTGAGGCTGGTAACTCCAATGAACTTATCCTCTGCAGCAGAGGTAATGCTGGGTATTCTGTTCCTGTGGCAGTCCTCATGAGAGCCAGTTTCATCATAGCGCTTGGTTTTTGCGACTGCACTTGAAGAAACGTTCAAAGTTCTTAATTTTCTGGATTGACGGACCTTCATGTCTTAAAGTAATGGACTGTCGTTTCTCTT
This sequence comes from Salvelinus namaycush, assembly GCF_016432855.1. Lineage (NCBI taxonomy): Eukaryota > Metazoa > Chordata > Actinopteri > Salmoniformes > Salmonidae > Salvelinus > Salvelinus namaycush. The sequence continues at coordinate 30,060,010 of NC_052335.1, forward strand.
TGCTTATTTGAGGTGTTCTTGCCATATGGACTTGGTCCTTTACTAAATAGGGCTATCTTCTGCATACCAACCCTACCTTGTCACAACTGATTGGCTCAAACGCATTAAGGAAAGAAATTCCACAAATTAACTTTTAACAAGGCACACCTGTTAATTGAAATGCATTACAGGTGACTACCCAATGAGCTGTCATCAAGGCAAAGAGTGGCTACTTTGAAGAACCTCAAATGTATTTTGATTTGTTTAACACTTTTTTGGTTACTACCTGATTCCATGTGTTATTTCATAGTTTTGATGTCGTCACTATTATTCTACAATGTAGAAAATAGTAAACAAAAGAAAAACCCTGGAATGAGTAGGTGTGTCCAAACTTTTGACTGGTACTGTATAACTGGGAAAGGGTATAAAACAATTTCTAGAGTAATGAACATTTAAGAGCACAGTGGTTTCCATCACTGGTAAATGGAAAAATGATGGAACTACCCAGACTCTGTCTAGAGCTGGCCGTCCGACCAAACTGTGCAACTGGTAGTGCTGAGCAATTTGTGTTTTTTGAGGTTGTAATATATTTATCAAGGTTATCAGTTTCAATTTTTAAAAATTACATTAAATGCACTATGCATTATGTGGGTTGAATGCTGTAACACAGAATAAAACAATTAATACCTCGGTAACCTCATTGCTGCTATTCCTGCATTTCAGTTGAATGCCTCCTTGCACTTTCAATTTGCTGTCATTGCACATTTATACATCCCACTTAACATACATTGTCTTTAATTGTTTCACTTGTACATTTTTTGCATTCTTATATTTGCACTTCTGGTCAGATGTTAATTGCATTTAGTTGTACTGTACTTGTTCAATGACAAAGTTGAATCTAATCCATGTAGAATATTGGCCTGTTGGAAACAAGCTCCCTACCTCATTGCATAGTTCAGTCTGGATCTGATTTATCTCTAGAGAAACTGTGCAATGTGCGCAATAAGCTCACAGAAATAAAACAATTAGTTGTTTAAAACCCGAGAAACTTGAGATTTCAGTTGATCGCTCAGCACTAGCAACCAGGCAAGGATCTTGATCCGGGAGGTGACCAAGAATACAATGACCACTAACAAAACTACAAAGTTTCTTGGCTGAGATGGGAGAACCTGCCAGAAGGACAACAGTCTCTACAACCCTTAACCAATCTGGTCTTTATGGGACAGTGGAAAGACAGAAGAAAAAAGATTCTGTGGTTTGATGAGACAAAAATGTATCTCTTTGGCCTGAATGCAAAGCGCTATGTCTGGAGAAAACCAAGCACAGCTTATCACCTGTCTAACACCATCCCTACCGTGAAGCATGGTAGTGGCAACATCATTCTATGGGGATGCTTTTCAGCGACAGGGAGACTGGTAAAGAAAGAGGGAACAATGAATGGAGACAAATAAAGGCAAATTCTTGATGGGAAGCTGCTTCAGAGTGCAAACAACCTCAGACTGGGGGGGGGGGGGGGGGGGGGGGGGGTCGAAGTTTTTACCTTCCAACAGGACAACAACCAAGCATACAGCCAAAGCAATGCCGGAATGGCTTCAGAACAGTGGCCCAGCCAAAGCCCAGACTTGAATCCCATTGAAAGACTTGAAGAGTGCTGTTGATTGCCACTCCCAATTTAACTTTACAGACAGTGCGAAAATCCACAAATCCAGATGTGCAAAGCTGAAACAGATACCCAAGACGACTGAAAGCTGTAATCGCCTCCAAAAAGGTGCTTCTACAAAGTATTGAATGAGGGCTATGAATATTTATGTAAATTGCATATTTATGCATTTCATTTTCAATATACATTTAATATAATTTCTAAAAACATGTTTTTACTTTGTCGTTATGGGCTACTGTGTGTAGATGGGTGAGGGAGGAAAAACTATTCAATCCATTTTGAATTCAGGCTGTACCACGTGGAATAAGTCAAGGGGTATGAATACTTTCTGAAGGCACTGATCACAACAACAAAAAATAATGGGCTAGCAACGGGGTATAGGTCTGTAAATTTTATGTGATTGGAGGATAATCTTATAAAAAGCAGGAATTCTGGATGAATCCCTGATATCCCCTTACTGAGGCTCACCTCCAGGCGGTTCTCAGTCTCGCTGATGGACCTCTCCAACAACTCCATCCTGTGCAGCTGGCCCCTCAGCATCTCCAGCTGGCTCTGCAGCTCCCTCACCTGCTCCTCCCGGTGAGGGTCGTCCCGCTGTCGCCGCCCCTCACCCTCCAGGGCCTCCACCCGCCGCTGGGTGAAGTTCATCCGCTCCAACAGCACCAGCATGTTCTGGCTGTACCTAGCAGCCAATCAGTACATTTTTGTTTTTCAGTCTGGATGTTAATAATGAGAACACCTGGCCTTTCTACAAATCTGTCCTCCTTTCCTCTTTCATCGTGCTGATCTAGGGTTGCAAGATTTTGCTAACTTTCACAAAATTTCCCAGGTTTTCCAGAAATCCTGGTCGGAGGATCCGGATTTCCTGCTTATTCCCTACTGACTCCAGAAATCTTCCTAACAGGATTTCTGGAAAAGTTACCAGAATTTTGCAACTCTTTGCTGATCAAAATAATTGACCTGGTGAAAGCCAGCCTAATGATGAGCTTCCATCATATTGTTTCACCTGTCAAGTCTTTTCCAATCAGTGCTGACAAGGAAAGGAAACAAGGACTGATTTCTAGACAATTGAGAAAGAGACATTCTCTTTTATATAGAACCTGCCCAATATGTTATAAGTTAGCAGCAGGAGACAGACGTACATTTGCAGGCTGGACAGATTCCTGCTAGGACTGCTGGGTCTCTCTAGAGGCGAGTCCAGCCTCCGATGCTGCCGCACGCTGGGCCCGGCCTCCTCCCGTACCCTGGTCCCTGGCCTGTCCCGGGGCTCGTCTGTGGGGCAGGGCTGGCCCTGGGACTTTTCTGTGGCAGAATGGCGGTAGAGCTTGGATTTAGATGAGGTTGAAGGCTCCAGTTCAGAGTTAAATTTCCTCTTCGTCTTCTTGATTCTGGATGTGGCGCATGCCCCTTCACTAGGTCCCGTCACTAGATAGGGTTTGATGTCCTCGAGGCGCTGCCGAACAAGTATGTACTCATACTCCACTTTGGTGCCGACGATGGGCACCCCCAACTTTATCGAGTCCCCAAGCCTCAGCGGGTGAGCTTTGTCCACAGGAATTCGTTCTCCATTCACCCACACACCATTAAGGCTCTGGAAAAAGAATAAACTGCTCAAACCTTTTTTTTTAATAATAAAAACACTATTTCATTTTAAAATTGGATATATGGAGAAGCTGTACCTTCTTATCGGTCACCGTCCATTGGCCTCCGTCTCGTTGCTTGAACATACAGTGCATTCTGGATATCATTAGGGGGCAGCTTGGGGACACGAGCTGGTGAGTGACATTTAAGCCACGTCCAATTGTGACCTGAGACAAGAATGGAGCTTAGGGCATTTCATTCACACAGTAGCTGGTTATACTTTTTTTGCATAATGTTTACAATACTATTTATTTGCATAGAGCAGAATTAGAGTCCCTAGTTCTCTGTATGATAGAATAACATCACTAGAACATTTCTCTATGTGACATCTGGCGACCCGCCATTCAGGGCAGGTTGGGCCAGTTTCGTATGTTATTTTAGCATTAATAGATGTAATATCAGTTTGCAAACAATGTAAAGCCACATACAAAAATGGTCTCTTTTTCTTGAGTAAAGCATCTCCAAAACGCAGGTGTTTCAACCTAGCTCAGAGCTTCTATGGTGGTGGAGTAGCAAGTGCAAAATATGGAGCGTAAGGGTTGGTATCAAATCAAATTTGATTTGTCACACACATGGTTAGCAGATGTTAATGCGAGTGTAGCGAAATGCTTGTGCTTCTAGTTCTGACAATGCAGTAATAACCAACGAGTAATCTAACCTAACAATTCCACAACTACTACCTTATACACACAAGTGTAAAGGGATAAAGAACATGTACATAAAAATATATGAATAAGTGATGGTACAGAACGGCATAGGCAAGATGCAGTAGATGGTATCGAGTACAGTATATACATATACATTATATTAAGTGGCATTGTTTAAAGTGGCTAGTGATACATTTTTGATCAATTCCCATCAATTCCCATTATTAAAGTGAGCTGGAGTTGAGTCAGTATGTTGGCAGCAGCCACTCGATGTTAGTGGTGGCTGTTTAACAGTCTGATGGCCTTGAGATAGAAGCTGTTTTTCAGTCTCTCGGTCCCTGCTTTGATGCACCTGTACTGACCTCGCCTTCTGGATGATAGCGGGGTGAACAGGCAGTGGCTCGGGTGGTTGTGGTCCTTGATGATCTTTATGGCCTTCCTGTGACATCAGGTGGTGTAGGTGTCCTGGAGGGCAGGTAGTTTTCCCCCAGTGATGCGTTGTGCAGACCTCACTACCCTCTGGAGAGCCTTACGGTTGTGGGCGGAGCAGTTGCCGTACCAGGCGGTGATACAGCCCGACGGGATGCTCACGATTGTGCATCTGTAGAAGTTTGTGAGTGCTTTTGGTGACAAGCCGAATTTCTTCAGCCTCCTGAGGTTGAAGAGGCGCTGCTGCGCCTTCTTCACAACGCTGTCTGTGCGGGTGGACCAATTCAGTTTGTCCGTGATGTGAACGCCGAGGAACTTAAAACTTACTACCCTCTTCACTACTGTCCGGTCGATGTGGATAGGGGGGTGCTCCCTCTGCTGTTTCCTGAAGTCCACAATCTTTGTTTTGTTGACGTTGAGTGTGAGGTTATTTTCCTGACACCACACTCCGAGGGCCCTCACCTCCTCCCTGTAGGCCGCCTCGTCGTTGTTGGTAATCAAGCCTACCACTGGAGTGTCGTCCGCAAACTTGATGATTGAGTTGGAGGCGTGCATGGCCACGCAGTCGTGGGTGAACAGGGAGTACAGGAGAGGGCACAGAACGCACCCTTGTGGGGCCCCAGTGTTGAGGATCAGCGGGGTGGAGATGTTACCTACCCTCACCACCTGGGGGCGGCCCGTCAGGAAGTCCAGTATCCAGTTGCACAGGGCAGGGTTGAGACCCAGGGTCTCGAGCTTGATGACAAGTTGAGGGTACTATGGCGTTAAATGCTGAGCTGTAGTCGATGAACAGCATTCTCACATAGGTATTCCTCTTGTCCAGATGGGTTAGGGCAGTGTGCAGTGTGGTTGCGATTGCGTCGTCTGTGAACCTATTGGGGCGGTAAGCAAATTGGAGTGGGTCTAGGGTGTCAGGTAGGGTGGAGGTGATATGGTCCTTGACTAGTCTCTCAAAGCACTTCATGATGACGGAAGTGAGTGCTACAGGGCGGTAGTCATTTAGCTCAGTTACCTTAGCTTTCTTGGGAACAGGAACAATGGTGGCCCTCTTAAAGCATGTGGGAACAGCAGACTGGGATAAGGATTGATTGAATATGTCCGTAAACACACCAGCCAGCTGGTCTGCGCATGCTCTGAGGACGCGGCTGGGAATGCCATCTGGGCCTGCAGCCTTGCGAGGGTTAACACGTTTAAATGTTTTACTCACGTCGGTTGCAGTGAAGGAGAGTCCGCAGGTTTTGGTAGCGGGCCGTGTCAGTGGCACTGTATTGTCCTCAAAGCGAGCAAAGAAGTTATTTAGTCTGTCTGGGAGCAAGACATACTGGTCCGCGACGGGGCTGGTTTTCTTTTTGTAATCCGTGATTGACTGTAGACCCTGCCACATATCTCGTGTCTGAGCCGTTGAATTGCAACTCTACTTTGTCTCTATAGTGACGCTTAGCTTGTTTGATTGCCTTGCGGAGGGAATAGCTACACTGTTTGTATTCGGTCATGTTTCCGGTCACCTTGCCCTGGTTAAAAGCAGTGGCTCGCGCTTTCAGTTTCTCGCGAATGCTGCCATCAATCCACGGCTTCTGGTTTGGGAATGTTTTAATAGTTGCTATGGGTACGACATCGCCAATGCACTTTCTAATGAACTCGCTCACCGAATCAGCGTATTCGTCAACGTTGTTGTTGGACGCAATGCGGAACATATCCCAATCCCCGTGATCGAAGCAGTCTTGAAGCGTGGAATCAGATTGGTCGGACCAGTGTTGAACAGACCTGAGCGCGGGAGCTTCTTGTTAAAGTTTCTGTCTGTAGGCTGGAAGCAACAAATTGGAGTCGTGGTCAGCTTTTCCGAAAGGAGGGCGGGGGAGGGCCTTATATGCGTCGCAGAAGTTAGAATAACAATGATACAGGGTTTTACCAGCCCTGGTTGCGCAATCGATATGCTGATAGAATTTAGGGAGTCGTGTTTTCAGATTAGCCTTGTTAAAATCCCCAGCTACAATGAATGCAGCCTCAGGATATGTGGTTTCCAGTTTACAGAGTCAAATAAAGTTTGTTCAGGGCCATCGATGTGTCTGCTTGGGGGGGGGGGGGGGGGGGGGAATATATACGGCTGTGATTATAATCGAAGAGAATTCCCTTGGTAGATAATGCGGTCGACATTTGATTGTGAGGAATTCTAAGTCAGGTGAACAGAAGGACTTGAGTCCCTGTATGTTGTTATGATCACACCACGTCTTGTTAATCATATGTTGTTATGATCACACCACGTCTCGTTAATCATAAGGCATACCCCCCCGCCCCTCTTCTTACCAGAAAGATGCTTGTTTCTGTTAGCGCGATGCGTGGAGAAACCAGCTGGCTGCACCGACTCCGATAGCGTCTCTCGAGTGAGCCATGTTTCCGTGAAGTAAAGAACGTTACAGTCTGATTTCTCTCTGGAAGGCAACCCTTGCTCAGATTTCATCAACCTTGTTGTCAAGAGACTGGACATTGGCGAGTAGTATGCTAGGGAGTGGTGCGATGTGCCCGTCTCCGGAGCCTGACCAGAAGACCACTTCGTTTGCCCCTTTTACGGCGACGTTGTTTAGGTTCGCCGGCTGGAATCAGATCCATTGTCCTGGGTGGAAGGCAAAACACAGGATCCGCTTCGGGAAAGTCATATTCCTGGTCGTAATGATGGTGAGTTGACGTTGCTCTTATATTCAGTAGTTCCTCCCGACTGTATGTAATAAAACCTAAGATTACCTGGGGTACCAATGTAAGAAATAACACGTAAAAAAACAAAATACTGCATAGTTTCCTAGGAACGCGAAGTGAGGCGGCCATCTCTGTCGGCGCCGGAAGTACGTGTCAAGTGGATGTTCTCTAGTTGCGCCGTGATTGGCTCAGTGTTCTGTCACTCATTATGGACATTACCTCACCGCAAAATCTACGGGTAGAGCTCGAAAATTCAAGCCCCTTGAATGCTGCCATAGAGTTACATTAGAAGTGCACATCCAAGAAGCCTCAAGGTCATTTGCCACATATAAAATGACATCAATTCAGTTTACATCTACCGTAGCCTTGATTGGACTAATGTCCAACCTCATACTCCTAAAATCTTAGCTAGCAAGCTAGAAAAGCAGTCATCGTCATGAATAAAGTCGACAATCTACTGGCAAATCCTTTTCAATCCTTGTCATATGAAGAGAAATTACAGATAAAACGTATCAGTGCTCATCGGCCATAAACATTACACAACAAGCTGGAAATCTCAAATACAACAATGAGTGGAAGGAATCAGTGGCTAACTGCAAGCGTTGCAAAGCAAATCACTAGCCTACTATTAAGCGGAGTGGGTGTGTGGTCCAAGTCTGGGTTAAAGGGTCTCTTTCCTAAACTTAAAACAATAAACATGCAACACCATTGGCCATAGAAGGTTGAATACATTGGCCATGCTGTTAATCCAGCATGACTCCTGCCGTGTTCAAAACAATTGGAAACTCGGAATTGGAAAATCTCCAGACTTCGGTGAGTTTAAGCCAACTGGGAACTCTGGGGTGGGAGAGCTCCAAATTCGGGCCTCTTTCTAGAGCGCCGGCCTGAAGATCACTGACGTCATGATTCAACCTTGTTTATGTTGTGTAGTAAGCTGTCAGTAGCCCATGTGCCTCCCCCTAATAATTTGTTGCACTACATTAAAAGTGCTGAACAAATAGTTATTGACTACGTCTGTCCTAGCTCGCTTATTGTCTTAACCGAAATTACAGATCGCCTCTTATTCACTCGACACCTTATGCTATAATTTGTACATCAATTGTCAGTAGAAAACACATTTACATTACATTTAAGTCATTTAGCAGACGCTCTTATCCAGAGCGACTTACAAATTGGTGCATTCACCTTATGATATCCAGTGGAACAACCACTTTACAATAGTGACATTTGTTTAAGCAGGTCAGCCATATCAGCTATGTTTTTTCAAAAGGCAGTAAATGAGGCTGAATGAACTGTTTTGCTGCCAGACAAGGCTCTGCTGATAGCCAGGTGTAGTAGTGGTAAGGATTCACTCCATGGTGCTGAAAAGTAAGCTCTGCTGTTGGGACAGCTTTATGTAGGCTCTAACAGTTTGTGGGCGCGGTTTGCCACCGTTATAGTGCAATTCAAGTATTGTTTAGTGTTGTGGCTTTGCTGGCATGCAGTGGCGAATTGAGCATGTAAATCTTGGCGGGGCAAACGCCCACTTTTATGCATGCCAACAAAGCCACGACACTAAACAATACATTAATTACACTATAACGGTGACAAACAGTGCCCACAAACTGTTCGAGCCTACATAAAGCTTTCTAAACACTAGCACTGCTACACTTGACCAAATAACCTAGTTAGCTAATAAAAGTTTATAATAGTTTTCCTATTGATATCTGGATCCTGTGTCACAGTTAGCATTAACGCTTGGACCGCTGATATATGTCCCGGGATCCATGCTCAAACAAGGTGGTACCACATTGACAAAGGATCTAGCTTAGCTGCTAGCTATCAAGCTAGGCAACCTGGTCTACTTCTGCTGGATAGCAAGCCCGCTAAGCAGTTAGCCCTTGTGGCTAGGGCGGCACTTCGATTGTCTTGGGCTTAGGACTACTTAGGATTTCTAGAGTGTTCTCCTGCCGGCGTCATTCATTTTACGGAGTGAATAGCGGGCTCGCCCTACTATTAGTACTTCTATGCCTCAGAAAAAAGACGAGGATCACATCTGTTAGGCAGTTACATGAACTCATGAAGAAGCAGAAAGTATAAGGAAACTATACTTCAGCAGGAAAATAACTTTAAAAGCTTCATACAAATTTGGTATTTTATTAGGATCCCCATTAGCTTTTGCAAAAGCAGCAGCTACTCTTCCTGGGGTCCACACAAAACATAATACAGAACGACATAATACAGATCATTAGACAAATGATCATAGAGTCTACCAACAAACGGCTGGAGGACCTGACTAAAGATGTACAAGACATTAACACAAGCCTTCAGTTCACACAGAATGATGTGGATGTATTGAAGACCACATAGGATACACTTCCCAGAAACTGTTCCTCTATGCAGAATGAAGTCACCACAGTCAGGGAGGGCCTCCAGAACATGTCTGGGAAGGCTGATTACATGGATGGACAATCGAGGAGAAATAATCTTGTAATACATGGTATCCAGGAGAAACAAAGTGAGACACGGGCTGAATCAGAGGAGAAAGCATGAAAGCTGTTTTCCGAGGAGCTACAATTGGATCAACAGGTTGAGCTGGAACGTGCTCACCGGTATGGGAAACCAGAGGGCCCTGGTGGTGTCAATGGAAGCAGACCCAGGCCAATTGTAGTGAAATTCCTCAGGTTCAAGGACAAGCTTGCAGTCTGAAAAAGCCAAATGCATCAATGAGGATTTCTCTGATGCAGTCCGTCAAAGAAGAAAGGAACTAATACCAGCTATGAAGGCTGCAAGAGAACAAGTTGACATAGCATACCTCAGGTATGACAAACTGATTGTTCACCCTCACTCCCAAGTTTTCTTCTTTTGAGGCTGCCGAGATCTCTCTATACATGGATACAATTTGTTCAGGAGGGACAGAAATAGATATGGGGTGGAGTTACAGTTCACATCCAGAGTCATATTCAAGCAAAACAACATAAGGACTTAATGTTGAATTGATTAGAGGCACTTAGGGTACAGGTGCATTTACCACTGTTGATCATTGAGATAGTAAATGAATAATAGGAAGTGAAAGAGACTGGGTTATGTCAGAAGTTAATGGTTCTGAAGACAGATGGCTTCGGAATGTGAGGAGAGCAACGTGTGAAACAGGGGAGACAGAAGGACATCTGTGGATTAGATGAAGGAGGGGTTGAGGTGAGGACAGATTCTCTTAACTTCTTATGGCTGAAGGGGCAGTATTGAGTAGCTTGGATGAAAGGTGCCCATTGTAAACGGCCAGCTCCTCAGTCTCAGTTGCTAATATATGCATATTATTAGTAGTATTGGATAGAAAACTCTAAAGTTTCTAAAACTGTCTGAATTAAGTCTGAGATTAACAGAACTCATATGGCAGGCAAAAACCTGAGAAGTTCCACTTCCTGTTTGTATTTTTTCTGGGGGTGCCATATTTTCAACCAAACTCTTATTCAAAATACAGAGACATATGGATGAGTTTTCACTTCCTACGGCTTCCACTAGATGTCAGCAGTCAATAGAACTAAGTCTGATGACTAATGTGAAGGGGGGTCGAAGGAGACAGAATTTAGTATGAGGTGCCATGCATTCAACACGCACGTTCACGTGAGAGGCAGCTCTGTTCCATCTCTCAATTGAAGTCGATGTAGTTCTCCGGTTGGAACGTTATTCAAGATGCATGTTAAAAACATCCTAATGATTGATTATGTACTTAGTTCGAAATGTTTCTTCGACCGGTAATATCATTTTTTGAAGTTTTTGTCCGATATAACGCTGACCAGAATTAGCGTTTGGATATGTAAACCAGACGCGCTAACAAAAGAAGGTATTTGGACATAAATAACAAATTTTTCCGAACAAAACAAACATTTATTGTGGACCTGGGATTCCTGGTGTGCTTTCTGATGTAGATCAAAGGTAAGGGAATATTTATCATATATTTTCTTGTTTATGTTGACGCCATCTTTGCGGCTGTGGTGTTTTACTTTTGAGCGCCGTCTCAGATAATAGCGTGGGTTTCTTTCTCCGTTAAGTTTTTTTGAAATCTGACACAGCGGTTGCATTAAGAGGTATATCTATAATTCCATGTGTATAACTTGTATTATCATCTATATTTATGATGAGTATTTCTGTTGAAACGATGTGGCTATGCAAAGTCTTGATGTTTTTGCAACTAGTGAATCTAGTCGCCTCAATGTAAACTCAGATTTTGATATAAATATGAATTTAATCAAACAAAACATACATGTATTGTGTAACATGAAGTCCTATGAGTGTCATCTGATGAAAATAATCGAAGGTTAGTGATTAATTTTCTCTATTCTGTTTTTTTGTGAAGCTATCTTTAGCTGGAAAAAATGGCTGTGATTATTGTAGTTTTGTGGTGACCTAACAATCGTTTGTAGTGCTTTCGCTGTAAATCCTATTTGAAATCGGACACTTTGGTGGGATTAACAACAAGATTACCTTTAAAATGATATAAGACACATGAATGTCTCAGGAATTTTAATTATGAGATTTCTGTTTTTTTGAATTTGGCGCCCTGCACTTCGACTGGCTGTTGTCATATCGATCCCGTTAACGGGACTTCAGCCATAAGAAGTTTTTAAGGCAGTAATAAAGGTTTGTTATCCTGTTAGCCTCTATATTAGCTTCCTGTGGAGCCATAAACTAAGGATTGGAGAAGGAGGAGTGTTTTAAGTAGGATGTATAACTGTGAAGTGAGAAATGTTTTGATGTCCGATTACAGCTGTACAGAACCTTTGTGAAGAATTAAACTTGGTTAAAGCTTTTCTAGTGTCCGTGAGTTATTTACTCTGAAAAATAAGAACCTAACACCACATTAGAAACGTATACTAGTTGGTTGCTGCTATAGGGCACCTAGTGCTGATGTGAAATATCTTGATGTAATATGCGAAATGTTGGATAAGATATCTGATGAAAATAGGTAAATATTTTTTTTTTTAAACACCAACTGTCAAATAAGAAACACACTTCTGTTGCCAATGTATGTAACCTGACCCAAGTTATGACATTTACAACAGCAGGGGTGGAAAAAGTACCCAATTGTCATCTTGAGTAAAAGTATTGATACCTAAATAGAAAGTTACTCAAGTAAAAGTCACCCAGTAAAATAATACTTGAGTAGAAGTCTAAAAGTATTTGGTTCTAAATATACTTAAGTATCAAAAGTAAAAATAATTTCAAATTCCTTTTATTAAGCAAAGCAGATGGCCCCATTTTCTTGTTTTTAAAATATACTGATACTCCAACATGATTTACAAACAATGCATTTATATTTAGTGAGTCTGCCAGATCAGAGGCAGTAGGGATGACCTCCTGTTCTCATGATAAGTGCGTGATTTATAATTTTCCTGCCATGCTAAGCATTCATCATGTAAAAAGTACTTTTGGGTGTCAGGGAAAATGTATGGAATAAAAAGTACATTATTTTCATTAGGAATGTAGTGAAGTAAAAAGTTGTACACATTTATAGTAAAGTCATGTACAGATACACACACCAAAATACTTTTGTACTTTAAAGTACTTTTACACCACTGCCAACCAGAACGTTCACTAATAGGTCCGTTATCACATCATCAACTTGTATCGATCACATTTTTACTAACATGGCTGAACATTGTTCTAAAGCTGTATCAGTGGCACTAGGATGTAGTGATCATAACTTGGTTGCACTCAATAGGAAAACAAGCTACCGATGGTCCTACAGAGGGTTCAATCAGGGATTGAAAAGGGATTCAATCAGCACAAAATAAATGTGTGAAGGGTGATGGGGGAAAAACTGGAGAATGTTGAAGGCCATTCTGGGTAGGAATTCTAACATGTCTGCCTCTGTTGAATCAGAGGGTATATTCATTACAAAACCACAACATCGCAAACTACTTTAATTAATATTTTACAGGCAAAGTGGAAAAGTTGAGGAATGCTATGATTCCAACTGATGGCTCCATGTCATACACCCTAATAAAAGATTGAAACATGATGGAGAGGCAATGCATATTTAAATTTCACCAAGTATAAAGGGAAGAGGTAGAAAGGATGCTGTTGTCTCTCACCTGGTACAGATAATCTTGACGCCAAATTGCTTAGAGTTACAACTAACCAAAAACCTACCCCAATCTCTCAGTGCTTGATGTATGGGGTGTGCACAGAAGTCTGGAGAGAGTCAAAGGTTATTCCACTAAGGATAAAAAAAATCTGCATTCACTCACTGGTCCTAATAGTCGTCATATAAGCTTGCTATCTGTGTTGTATCTGTAAAAATCAAGGATTATTTCTCAAGTAATGGTCTGACAACAGGTTTCCAGCACGCATACAAAGGGCATTCTATAAGTACGGCCTTAACACAAATGACAGATGACTGGTTAGAGTATGGATGACAGGAAGTTAGTGGGTGCAGTGTTACTTGATTTCAGTGCTGCTTTTCATGTAATTGATCACTAACTGTTACTAGGTAAACTCAAATGTTATGGTTTTAAGTCTACAGCTCTATCCTGGACGGAAAGCCATCTATCCAAGAGAAGGCAAAACATGTTCTTAAATTGGTAGATTTTCAAACAGTAAAGATATAAACTGTAGTGTTTCTCAAGGAGGCTGCCTAGGCCCACTTCTCTTCTCTAGCTTTACTAATGATTTACCTTCAGTAATGAACAAAGCAAGAGTGGTAATGTATGCTGATGACTCTACAATGTATAGCGCAGCATCAGAACGCAATGAGCTAACAGATGTACTGAGTAGTGAACTAAGAACTGATATGAACAAATAGGTGTTGAACATTTCTAAAACTAAATGTATTGTATTTGGTTCAAGATATGCTTGCTGATGAAACCCAATTGAATTTGTCGATGAATAGATATGTAGAGCAAGTGAAAGAAAAAAAAAATACTAAGCGTCATGTCGGACTCAGCTTTATCATGGTCAGAACACATAGATAATATTATTAAGATGGGTAAGGGAATTGCTGTTACAAAAAAAAAAATCAGAGTACGTAACATATAGCACTCAATCAGGTGATTCAATCCCTGGTCCTATCACACTTAGAGTACTGACTGTCCAGTTATATGGTCATCTGCAGTAATGAAAGATATTAAAATCTCCAAAACAGGGCTGCCAGATTAGCTCTATCGGTATGAATATTATCCAAATGCACCAGAATCTCTCATGGCTTCACATTGAAAACAAATTACTATCCAGTCTTCTGATTTTCTTTTTAAACAGTTTTTTTTTTCAGGCCAGTTAGTACATACTAGTGACATGCATAAACAACAAACCAGACAGGTAATTCAGGGCACATAAGACAGTGGTTCCCAAACTTTTTATAGTCCCGTACCCCTTCAAACATTCAAATTCCAGCTGCGTACCTCCTCCTGCACCAGGGTCAGCGCACTCAAATGTTTCTTTTTTGCCATTGTAAGCCTGCCACAAACACACAATACATTTATTAAACATAAAAACTCATTCTTATGTCACAACCCAGCTCGTGGGAAGTGACAAAGAACTCTTATAGGACCAAAGCGTAAATATAATCAATAATTTTTCTCTATATTTAGCCATCTTACATATAAAACTTTATTTGTTCATCGAAAATTGTGAATAACTCACCACAGGTTAATGAGAAGGGTGTGGTTGAAAGGATGCACATAACTGGAGAGTCAGTCTTAAATCATTTTTCATACACAGTCTGTGCCTGTCTTTAGTTGTCATGCTAGTGAGGGCTGAGAATCCACTCTCACATATGTTGTGGTTGCAAGGGGTATCAGTGTCTTAACAGCCGATTTTCCAAGGCAGGATACTCTGAGCGCAGCCCAATCCAGAAATCTGGCAGTGCCTTCGGTTAAATTCAATTTTCACAGAACAGCTTGTTGCAATTTCGATGAGGCTCTCTTGTTCAGATATCGGTGAGTGGACTGGAGGCAGGGCATGAAAGGGATAACGAATCCGGTTGTTTGTGTAATTCGTTTCGGGAAAGTACCTGCGTAATTGCGCACCCAACTCACTCGGGTGCTTCTTCTTGAAAATAGTTGGAGTCCCTGTAATCCTAGATTCACATCGTTCAGGCGAGAAAAAACATCACCCAGATAGGCCAGTCGTATGAGAAACTCATTATCATGCAAGCGGTCAGACAAGTGAAAATGGTCAGTCAATACCCTTGATGACCAGCGCACTTCTGTATGTTGTAAAAGCGTTATATGGTCGCTGTCCATATCATTGCATAGTGCAGAAAATACACGAGTTCAGGGGCCTTGCTTTAACAAAGTCACCCATTTTCACTGTAGTGTCCAAAACGTCTTTCAAGCTGTCAGACATTCCCTTGGCAGAAAGAGCCTCTCGGTGGATGCTGCAGTGTACCCAAGTGGCGTCAGGAGCAACTGCTTGCACGCAGTTGCAAATAACCTGCCCAGGGACTGCGGTTGAAAATTAGCCGGCTGGCTAAAACCGGCACTTTTACTGAAACGTTGATTAATGTGCACTGTCCCTGTAAAAATAAAATAAACTCAAACTCAAACGCATGTTACCACTCTACTACATCTCCCTGTTATGGCTTTTGCACCATCAGTACAGATACCAACATGAGCAGCAGCTACATTTGGCTACATATGGACAGTAAGTAGAATTCCCGTGAGAGAGTAACGGTTAATTAGATTTAATGTTAATTATTTGATTAGACTACCTGTAATTGACATTGTGTTGTTATTTCACTGAACTCTAGAAGGTTTCATTTAATTTCTGGCAGTGAAACATGGATACACAGGTAAGAAAAAAATCCTCACTCAAATGTATAGCCCCGTTGGAAAATATAAATGGACCGTTTGAAAATGTGAAGTAAAAAAGAAAGTGAATGTCATTTTTATTTGGCATACCCACGACAGGCATTGCACGTTTGGGAATACCCGATCTAAGACAACCCAAGGACAAATCTCCTTTACAGTTTTATATAGAGCCATAGCTGAATGTTGCTCTTTACCAATCCATATTTCTCAGGCAGAAAGTAAAGCCACCTTCAAGAAAGAAAAAATTAAGTTCTAATGCGAGAAACAATATGACTGGACAGGAAATAGATTGTCTATTTGTTAAATGTTTGTAAAGTAATTAGCTAATGAGGATCCTAATAAAAATTCACAAATACACACCCGGCTATCAGCGAAGCCTTGTCTAGCAGTGAACTAGTTCATTCAGCCTCTTTTACTGCATTTGGGAAAAAAAACATAGCAGAGCCCCACCTGCCTTGAACGACGGGTCACCACTGCTGGCATGAATCTAAAATGTATTTTTTGCTCCACCAAGATTTACATGCTAAAATCACCACTGGTGACATGTATTGTATGTAAGGGTTGTAATTTAAAAACAATGAATTTGTGTTTAGTGAGTCCGCCAGATCAAAGGCAGTAGTGTGACAAGCGAATGACAAGGGATGTTCTCGATAAGTGTGCAAATTGGACCATTTTCTATCCTGCTAAGCATTCAAAATGTAACGAGTACTATTGGGTGTCAGGGAAAATGTATGGAGTGAAAAGTACATACTTTTCTTCAGGAATGTAGAAATAAAAGTAGTCAAAAATATAAATAGTAAAGTACATATATCCGCCCAAAATACTTTAGTACTTGAAAGTATTTTTACCACTGTTAAGGGCCAATTGTATATTTTGCCTCCCGGAACAGCATGGTTTAATCATTATGAAAGACAAACATGGAGATGGAGGAAGCTTGTCATGATGTGCTAGGCGTCTTATGACATGTCTAACGTTACATAATTATACCTACGGAGGAGCGGCTTTTATGGAGGAACTTTGAACTCCCGAGTTAGTTTAATGTTGGACCTTGCCAAACGTTAAACTTGTGTGTGCAGAGCAGCACTAGAATAACAAACACGTCTTACCGTTTTGTAGTTAGTAAATCCAATGTGAAACGTGATAACTATAGTACCCTTTACTAGCATTGAAAAAGTAAATTTTCTAAACATCCAATATAATTGTAACATGTTTCGTAAACAGGTGTATACTAACAGTGAAATGCTTAATTACGGGCCCTTCAACAGCGCAATATACAATACAGAAAAAACATGTATAGTAACACGAGGAACAAATACACAATGAGCAATGATAGCTTGGCTATATACATGGGATACCAGTAAGTTACCAAGTCAATGTGCAGGTGTACGAGGAAATTGAGGTAACGTTACAGGATAGACAATAAACAGTAGCAGCGTATGTGATGAGTGTGGAAGTGTGTGTCGAATGTGTGCACGTGTAATTTATGAATTAAACTAGTAACGTTGTCAGTACTAGGCTACAGTAACCTATGCTTCAGAGGGTAGCCTACACTGTACACACCCATTGGCAAATATAGTATTTCCAGCTGGCAGATGCTGGAATAAGTTTGAGTGACAGAGGGCTTTGCATACTGAACAGGTCTCAGCCCTTGACTACCATTTCGCATTCAAGAGGGATTTAACTAACACTCTAGGTAGCTAGCTAGCCAGTAGGTTGAGGTTCAACTTCAGCAACAAACAGCTAACTACTTAAAATGTACATACATGTATGTTTGATTCGCAGCTACATTTACTAACGGCTAACTATCGTTAGCTACTGTACCTCTGTATTCTCGAACAAGCGGAGCCAGTCCAAATCTTTCCCGACTCGTGTCAAACACCATACTAATTTCTTCGCAGATTCATCTTCCTCAGCTGTAGAGAAATTTGAGCTTTCTATTTGGTCCATTTTACAACATATTACAGCCAGATCGCTGAGCAAAATATGTTTCGTTTTCCCTTCTTAGGGGGTGACAGAGTCGTCAGAGGAAAATAAATCACGTGACTTATATAAAAAAAGTCCCACAATGCCTCACTCCAAAACTTGTTGGGTTTCCACTACTTACCCAAGTCACAAAGTCAACATCGTAAAACTTAATTAAAACAAACATTTGCTTTTCTGTCTCAATTTAAGGTTAGGGTTATGCATAAGGTTAAAAGTGCGGTTAATTTAAGTGTTAGGTTTAATGTTACATTTTAAGAAGATACATTTAAGAAATGGGCGGGGTTTATAACTTTGTGGCTGTGGTAACTAGTGACGACCAACCTTTTTCTTCATGTCTGGACCATTGATTGTTCTGGAAAAGGGCTCCAACAAGTCGATCGCGAGCTCGCAGCCCACCTATGAGTAGCTCGTCAAACAATTCTGAAAGTGCATGTATGGCATAAACAAATCTCACAAGTATCAGACACCTCAAGCTCCCGGCTACTATCCAATCAAATCTACATTGACATTATCAAACCTATTTAGCAACAATTGGCCTAAAAAGTCAAAGGTAACACATCTGCCAATTAATTGTATAGCAACATTGCCCCTGTAAGCCAAATCAAATGAAACGCGAACGACCATTGCTTCACGTAAACACGACAAAAATATACTTTTACTTTCGAAGCGAACATGACACTTTTGACCGCGTTGACACTCGAGGCCCGTCTATTTTCTAAGGAAAGGTTAACATTGTTTTACCCGGAACAGTCTTAATACTTGTAATTATAATTATTCAATTGCGTTTTCCATGTCTTTTTCTCTCCACTTGTCTTGTGTGCATTTAAAATCAAATCCAATTTTATTGGTCACATACAAATATTTAGCAGATGTTATCGCGGGTGTAACGAAATGCTTGTGTTCCTAGCTTCAACATTGCAGTAGTATCTAACTCACAACAATACACACAAATCAAAAAGTAAAATATATAAATATTAGGATGAGCAATGTCAGAGTGGCATTGAGTAAAATACAGTATATACAGTGCCTTTGGAAAGTATTCAGACCCATTGACCTTTTCCACATTTTGTTATGTTATAGCCTTATTCTAAAATGGATTCAATAGTTTTTTCTACAATCTACACACAATACACCATAATGACGAAGCAAAAACAGTTTTTTAGAAATTGTTGCTAATTTATATAAATAAATAAAAAATGAAATATCACATTTACATAAGTATTCACACCCTTTACTCAGTACTTTGTTGAAGCACCTTTGGCAGCGATTACAGCATCGAGTCTTCTTTGGTATAACGCAACAAACTTGGCACACCTGTATTTGGGGAGTTTCTCCCATTCTTCTCTGCAGATCCTCTCAAGCTCCGTTCATATTTTCCTCGATTCCGACTGGTCTCCCGGTCCCTGCCACTGTAAAACATCCCCACAGCATGATGCTGCCACCACCATGCTTCACCGTAGGAATGGTGCCAGGTTTCCTCCAGACGTGACGCTTGGCATTTAGGCTAAAGAGTTCAAACTTGGTTTCATCAGACCAGAGAATCTGAGAGTCTTTAGGTGACTTTTGGCAAACTCCAACAGGGCTGTCATGTGCCTTTTACTGAGGAGTGGCTTCCGTCTGTTCACTCTACCATAAAGGCTTGATTGGTGGAGAGTGGCAGAGATGGTTGTCCTTATGGAAGCTTCTCCCATCTTCACATAGGAACTCTAGAGCTCTGTCAGAGTGACCATTGGGTTCTTGGTCACCTCCCTGGCCAAGGCCCTTCCCCCATGATTTCTCCGTTTGGCAGGGCGGCCAGCTCCAAGTAGAGTCTTGGTGGTTCTAAACTTCTTCCATTTAAGAATGATGGAGGCCACTGTGTTCTTGAGGATCTTCAGTGCTGCAGAAATGTTTTGGTACCCTTCCCCAGATCTGTACCTCGACACAATCATGTCTTGGAGCTCTACGAGCACTGTCAACTGTGGGACCGTATATAGACAGGTGTGTGCCTTTCCAAATCATGTACAATCAATTTAATTTCTCACAGGTGGACTCCAATCAAGTTGCAGAAACATCTCAAGGATGATCAATGGACACAGGATGCACTTGAGCTGAATTTCGAGTCTCATAGCAAAGGGTCTGAATACGTATATAAATAAGTTATTTCTGCTTTTTATTTTAATTACATTTTTAAAAAATCTAAAAACCTGTTTTCACTTTGTCATTATGGGGTAATGTGTGTAGATAGCTGAGGATAAAAAAATAAAAAGTAATCTTTTTTAGAATAAGGCTGTAACATAACAAAATGTGGAAAAAGTCATTGGGTCTGAATGTATGAAATGAGTAATTATTACCTTCACCACCTGGGGGCGGCCCATCAAGTCCAGAACCCATTAAAGCAGTATGAAAACATTATTAAAGTGACTAGTGTTCCATTATTAAAGTGACCAATGATTCCATGGCTATGTACATAGGGCAGCAGCCTCTAAGGTGCATGGTTGAGTAACCGGGTGGTAGCCGGCTAGTGATGGCCTTGAGATAGAAGCTGTTTTTCAGTCTCTCGGTCCCAGCTTTGATGCCCCTGTACGGACTTCGCCTTCTGGATGATAGCAGGGTGAACAGGCCGTGGCTCGGGTGGTTGATGTCCTTGATGATCTTTTTGGCGTTCCTGTGACATCGGGTGCTGTAGGTGTCCTGGAGGGCAGGCAGTGTGAGCCCTGAGAGCCCTGCGGTGGCAGGCGGTGCAGTTATCGTACCAGGCAGTGATACAGCCCAACAGGATGCTCTCAATTGTGCATCTGTAAAGGTTTGTGAGGGTCTTAGGGGCCAAGCTGAATTTCTTCAGCCTTCTGAGGTTGAAGAGGTGCTGTTGCGCCTTCTTCACCACACTGTCTGTGTGGGTGGACCTTTTCAGATTGTCAGTGGTGTGTACTAAGAAGAACTTGAAGCTTTTCACCTTCTCCACCTCAGTCCCGTTGATGTGGATAGTGGTGTGCTCCCTCTGCTGTCTCCTGAAGTTCACGATCAACTCCTTGGTTTTGTTGACGTTGAGGGAGAGGTTATTTTCCTGGCACCACTCCGCCAGGTCCCTCACCTACAGGGAGTAGGCTGTCTCGTCATTGTTGGTAATCAGGCCTACTACTGTTGTGTCATCTGCAAACTTGATGATTGCGTTGGAGGCGTGCGTGGCCACGCTGTCATGGGTTAACAGGGAGTACAGGAAGGGGCTGAGCACGCACCCTTGTGGGGCCCCTGTGTTGAGGATCAGCGTAGTGGAGGTTTTGTTTCCTACCTTCACCAACTGGGGGCGGCCCCTCAGGAAGTCCAGGACCCAGTTGCATAGGGTGGGGTTCAGACCCAGGGCCCCAAGCTTAATGATAAGCTTGGAGGGTACTATGGTGTTGAAGGCTGAGCTATAGTCAATGAACAGCATTCTTACATAGGTATTCCTTTTGTCCAGATGGGATAGGGCAGCGTGTAGTGCATCGTCTGTGGATCTATTGGGGCGGTATGCAAATTGAAGTGGATCTAGGGTGTCATGTAAGGTGGAGGTGCTATGATCCTGAGCTTGCCTCTCAAAGCCATTCATGATGACAGAAGTGAGTGCTACGGGGCGATAGTAATTTATTTCAGTTAACTTTGCTTTCTTGGGTACAGGAACAATGGTGGACATCTTGAAGCAAGTGGAGACTGCAGACTGGGATAAGGAGAGATTGAATATGTCTGTAAACACTCCAGCCATCTATTCTGCGCATGCCCTGAGGATGCGGCTAGAGATGCTGCATCCTCAGAGCCTTGCTAGGGTTAACACGCTTAAATGTCTTACTCACTCGGCCATGGAGAACAAGTGCCTACAGTCCTTGGGAGCGGGCCGTATTGGTGGCTGTCCCCGGGGACAGACGCTCAGAGAGGGGGGGTTGACCCCTGCCCAAGGCCACCAGGGGGCGCCACTACAAGGCCACCAGGGGGCGCCACTACATCCAGCCAGCTCCCTTCCCCAGGGCTTTGGGGGGAAAGGGCCAGATGTGGTGGAGGCTGACCCATGGAGGGGGCCTACCCCCGCCAATGGCCACCAGGGGGCAATTAATCTTCTCCTTTCCCCCTTCTGATAACCAGGTGGCGAATCGCATCTCTGCATGTCTGGCAGACATATCAGTGTGGATGACGGATCACCACCTCAAGCTGAACCTCGGCAAGACGGAGCTGCTCTTCCTCCCGGGGAAGGACTGCCCGTTCCATGATCTCGCCATCACGGTTGACAACTCCATTGTGTCCTCCTCCCAGAGCGCTAAGAACCTTGGCGTGATCCTGGACAACACCCTGTCGTTCTCAACTAACATCAAGGCGGTGGCCCGTTCCTGTAGGTTCATGCTCTACAACATCCGCAGAGTACGACCCTGCCTCACACAGGAAGCGGCGCAGGTCCTAATCCAGGCACTTGTCATCTCCCGTCTGGATTACTGCAACTCGCTGTTGGCTGGGCTCCCTGCCTGTGCCATTAAACCCCTACAACTCATCCAGAACGCCGCAGCCCGTCTGGTGTTCAACCTTCCCAAGTTCTCTCACGTCACCCCGCTCCTCCGCTCTCTCCACTGGCTTCCAGTTGAAGCTCGCATCCGCTACAAGACCATGGTGCTTGCCTACGGAGCTGTGAGGGGAACGGCACCTCCGTACCTTCAGGCTCTGATCAGGCCCTACACCCAAACAAGGGCACTGCGTTCATCCACCTCTGGCCTGCTCGCCTCCCTACCTCTGAGGAAGTACAGTTCCCGCTCAGCCCAGTCAAAACTGTTCGCTGCTCTGGCACCCCAATGGTGGAACAAACTCCCTCACGACGCCAGGACAGCGGAGTCAATCACCACCTTCCGGAGACACCTGAAACCCCACCTCTTTAAGGAATACCTAGGATAGGATAAAGTAATCCTTCTAACCCCCCCCCCCCCCCCCCCCTTAAAAGATTTAGATGCACTATTGTAAAGTGGCTGTTCCACTGGATATCATAAGGTGAATGCACCAATTTGTAAGTCGCTCTGGATAAGAGCGTCTGCTAAATGACTTAAATGTAAATGTAAATGGAGGTGGGCCGACCCCCACCCAAGGCAACCAGGGGCGCCACTACATACACCTAGCTCCATGCACTAGGGAGGTCGGGGGAGAGGGCCAGAGAGGGATGGCGCCGACCCGGGATAGGGGGGACCAACACTCAGGGAGTGGGGCCAACCCTCACCCACGGTCACCACTACATCCACCCAGCTCCCTGCACCAGGGAAAGGGTGGGGGGGACGGCCAGAGAGGGATGGGGCCGACTCAGGGATGGGGGCTGACCCCCGCCCGTGGCCAACAGGGGACGCTACATCCAGCCAGCTTCCTGCCCAGGGAATGGGGGGAGAGGGCCGGAGGGTGCTGGGGCCGACCCAGTAAGGGTCGGCCCCTAACTCCTGGGGAGGGGGCCCAATCCCCAACCACGGCCACAAAGAGGAGCCACTAGATCCACCCAGCTACCTGCACCAGGAAAAGGGGGGGAGAGGGCCGGAAAGGGGTGGGGCCAACTCAGGGAAGGGGGGCCGACCCCCGGAGAGGGTGCCTGATCTCCGTCTACTGCCAAGGCCGCAATGGGGTGCCACTCCATACAGCCAGCTGCCCCAGCTGTAGGCCTCAGCCTGCCCTCCACACAACATAGGCGCAAAAAGGGTGACAGAGCAGACAACCTCAACAGAGGAACATATAGAACGCTCCGTAGCTCCTTTTGCATAGAGTGTGTAGAGTCCTTAACCATAACCCTATTTTCACTGCAATTTCAACGTATGATCATGTTGACATTAGATTGATGTAACAACCTGTTAGTCAGGTTAAGTCATTGTTTTTTAATTGAACTTTTACCCTAATTTCAATGTTTACAACGCTGGTTGAAATTAGATGAAAACCATACTGGTTGATGACTTTTGCACATCCAAATGTGTTTTCAACGTAGATTCCACACATTAGGCCGACAATAACGTTGAAACAACATTGATTCAACCAGTGTGTGCTCAGTGGGCTGGAACTGTTTGGCGGCCATATTAGAAAATGTGTACCCTATGATTAAATCGGTAATAGCTAGGCATCATTGTTTAGACTTCCCCTAGCTTTATGTACAATTTGGTGCACTCATTATGAAGACATTTTTTGAAAATGGTGGTATGGAAATTCTTACACAGGGACATTCGAAGTCAATCTTAAATGACTCATTGTTTATTGTCAGCGCGTTGGAGAGGTTCCAACCAACTCAATGCACCATAGTACACATGTCAATCAGGAGCTCTCCCTTGGCAGACCCAGCAGTTGTCTTATATACGGCTATACACAGACAAGTTATATTTGCATGATTTAGCATAATTAATTCATCATTACCGTTATTTTCCATTCATGTGACCGACCAATACTGTTTCATAACATGTGACAGACCAACATCTCATGAGGCTTCTCCTCTCTAAGCTGAGACCTTGAAACTGAGATATATTTCGTTTGTTCTCAAAACAACGTCATTCGTTCTCAAAACACGGTCTGGGCGTACTGCCAAATTGCAGCTACTGATAGTGAGGATTTATACAGTCAGCCACTTATCTCAGCACACTGGTCACCATAGCAACACCCATCCATAGCACACGCTCCAGCAGGTATATTTCACTGGTCATCCCCAAAGCCAACACCTCTTTTGGCCGCCTTTCCTTACAGTTCTTTGCTGCCAATGACTGGAACGAATTGCAAAAATCACTGAAGCTGGAGACTTATATCTCCCTCTCTAACTTTAAGCATCAGCTGTCAGAGCAGCTTACCGATCACTGTACCATCTGTAAATATCACACCCAACTACCTCATCCCCATATTGTTATTTTTTTGTTGTTGCTCTTTTGCACCCCAGTATTTCTACTTGCATATCATCATCTGCACATCTATCACTCCAGTGTTAATTGCTAAATTGTAATTTTTTTGCCACTATGGCCTATTTATTGCCTTACCTCCTTAATTTTATTACATTTGCACACACTGTACATAGATTTTTCTATTGTGTTATTGACTGTACTTTTGTTTATCCCATGTGTAACTCTGTGTTGTTGTTTTTGTCGCACTGCTTTGCTTTATCTTGGCCAGGTCACAGGTGAATATGAGAACTTGTTCTCAACTGGCCTACCTGGTTAAATAAAGGTGAAATTTTAAAAATGTAAAAATGAACACAGAAATTGGTTTGTAGAACAGCACATGAATAGAACACAGAAATTAGTTATACAAATATTATTAGTTATAAGAATAGCACAAGCATAAACATTTCCCTTACAATGTACATCTTTGCTGGACGTAATGCATTTCTATGGGATTTCATATAGGGTGCAATGTACTGGGAGTTACTTAATGTTAAAGTTATAGAATCATATTGAATATAATTTTAATCAATAGAAATACAGTACCAGTCAAAAGTTTGGACACACCTACTCATTCAAGTTTGTTTAAAATTTTTACTATTTTCTACATTGTAGAATAATAGTGAAGACATCAAAACGATGAAATAACACATATGGAATAATGTAGTAACCAGAAAAGTGTTAAACAAATGAAGATATATTTTATAATTGAGATTTTTCAAAGTAGCCACCCTTTGCCTTGATGACAATTAACACATGAGCCTTCTTAAAAGTACATTTGTGGAATTTCTTTCCTTCTTCATGCGTTTGAGCCAATCAGTTATGTTGTGACAAGGTAGGGGTGGTATACAGAAGATAGCCCTATTTGGTAGAAGACCAAGTCCATATTACGGCAAGAACAGCTCAAATAACCAAAGAGAAACGACAGTCCATCATTACTTTCAGACATGAAGGTCAGTCAATCCGGGAAAATTAAAGAACTTTTGACATTTCTTCAAATGCAGTCACAAAAACCATCAAGCGCTATGATGCAACTGGCCCTCATGAGGACCACCAGAGGAAAGGAAGACCCAGAGTTACCTCTGCTGCAGAGGATAAGTTCATTAGTTACCAGCCTCAGAAATTGGTAATTAACTGCACCTCAGATTGAAACCCAAATAAATGCTTCACAGAGTTCAAGTAACAGACACATCTCAACATCAACTGTTCAGAGGTGACCCAAAACACACCTCCAGGCTGTGTAAGGGCTATTTGACCAAGAAGGAGAGTGATGGAGTGCTGCATCAGATGACCTGGCCTTCACAATCACCAAACCTCAACCTAATTGAGATGGTTTGAGATGAGTTGAACAGCATAGTGAAGGAAAAGCAGCCAACAAGTGCTCAGCATATGTGGAAACTCCTTCAAGACTGTTGGAAAAGCATTCCTGGTGACTACGTCATGAAGCTGGTTGAGAGAATGCAAAGAGCGTGCAACGCTAGAGCTAGGGCTTGTAAGTAAGCATTTCACGGGAAGGTCTACACTTGTTGTATTCGGCACATGTGACAAATAAAGTTTGATTTGAAGCTGTCATCAAGGCAAAGGGTGGCTACCCCGCCTAATAGGAGGTTAAAGATATACTGTAGAATTGAAGTCGGAAGTTCACATACACTTAGGTTGGAGTCATTAAAACAAATTTTTCAACCACTCCACAAATTTCTTGTTAACAAACTATAGTTTTGGCAAGTCGGTTAGTACATCTACTTTGTGCATGACACAAGTACTTTTTCCATTCAATTGTTTACAGACAGATTATTTCACTTATAATTCACTGTATCACAATTCCAGTGGCTCAGAAGTTTACATACACTAAGTTGACTGTGCCTTTAAACAGCTTGGAAAATTCCAGAAAATGATATCATGGCTTAAGAAGCTTCTGATAGGCTAATTGACATCATTTGAGTCAATTGGAGGTGTACCTGTGGATGTATTTCAAGGCATACTTTCACACTCAGTGCCTCTTTGCTTGACATCATGGGAAAATCAAAAGAAATCAGCCAAGACATCAGAAAAAAATT
Organism: Salvelinus namaycush; assembly: GCF_016432855.1. NCBI lineage: Eukaryota > Metazoa > Chordata > Actinopteri > Salmoniformes > Salmonidae > Salvelinus > Salvelinus namaycush. Next base: position 30,086,764 of record NC_052335.1, read on the forward strand.
GTAGACCTCCACATGTCTGGTTCATCCTTGGGAGCAATTTCCAAACGCCTGAAGGTACCACGTTCATCTGTACAAACAATAGTACGCAAGTATAAACACTATGGGACCACGCAGCCGTCATACCGCTCAGGAAGGAGACGCGTTCTGTCTCCTAGAGATGAACGTAATTTGGTGCGAAAAGTGCTATCAATCCTAGAACAACAGCAAAGGACATTGTGAAGATGCTGGAGGAAACAGATACAAAAGTATATATATCCACAGTAAAACGAGTCCTATATCGACATAACCTGAAAGGCCGCTCAGCAAGGAAGAAGCCACTGCTCCAAAACTGCCATAAAAAAAGCCAGACTTCGGTTTGCATCTGCACATGGGGACAAAGATCGTACCTTTTGGAGAAATGTCCTCTGGTCTGATGAAACAAAAATAGAACTGTTTGGCCATAATGACCATTGTTATGTTTGGAGGAAAAATGGGGAGGCTTGCAAGCCGAAGAACACCATGCCAACCGTGAAGCACGGGGGTGGCAGCATCATGTTCTGGGGGTGCTTTGCTGCAGGAGGGACTGGTACACTTCTGAAAATCGATGGCATCATGAGGAAATAATATTATGTGGATATATTGAAGCAACATCTCAAGGCAACAAAGTCAAGGTATTGGAGTGGCCATCACAAAGCCCTGACCTAAATCCTATAGAAAGTTTGTGGGCAGAACTGAAAAAGCATGTGCGAGCAAGGAGGCCTACAAACCTGACTCAGTTACACCAGCTCTGTCAGGAGGAATGGGCCAAAATTCACCCAGCTTATTCTGGGAGGTTCTGTAAGGCTACCCGAAACATTTGACCCAAGTTAACAATTTAAAGGCAATGCTACCAAATACTAATTGAGTGCGTGTAAACTTCTGACCAACTCGGAATGTGATGAAAGAAATACAAGCTGAAATAAATCATTCTCTCTACTATTATTCTGACATTTCACATTCTTAAAATAAAGTGGTGATCCTAACTGACCTAAGACAGGGAATTTTTACTCGGATTAAAAGTCAGGAATTGTGAAAAACTGAGTTTAAATGTATTTGGCTAAGGTGTACGTAAACTTCCGACTTCAACAGTACATGTCCTGAGCAAATAATTCAAGCCATTGCACAAATAAAACATAGTGAATAGGCATATTTTATGATTTGTAGGTGACTAATATGCCCAAGCAGTAAACTAGGCCATGACATATGTTATACAATATATAAAATGTATACACTACCGGTCTATGCTAAGTTTTAGAATACCTACTCATTCAAGGGTTTTTCTTTATTTTTTACTATTTTAAACATTGTAGAATAATAGTGAAGACATCAAAACTATGAAATAACACAGGAATCATGTAGTAAAGTGTTAAAGAAATCAAAATATATTTTATATTTGAGATTCTTCAAATAGCCACCCAGTGCCTTGATGACAGCTTTGTGTTATTTCATAGTTTTGATATCTTCACTATTATTCTATAACGTAGAAAATTGTAAAAACAAAGAAAAACCCTTGAATGAGTCGGTGTTCTAAAGGTTTTGACCGGTACTGTACATTTTTAAAAAATTCACCACATTGGGGAAAGTAAGTAGTGTGGACACTTTGTCACTGGTGTAACATTCCAAATGCACGTTGATGTGCTAAGCTGTGTTCGTGACCAATACACTTTTATTTTATTTAATCACTATTTGAAGCCACCATTGCCACAGTAATTCAAGTGTAATTTAATTAAGAACAACTGACATGAAATAGATTTTTTTAAATACAGTCAGCCACCTTGCATACATCATTCACAAAAAAAAAAAAAAAATCATAGGAATTTACAATATCCCAATCCAAATCCAAATAGTGTTAAACATAAATCAAATCAAATCAAATGTATTTATATAGCCCTTCTTACATCAGCTGATATCTCAAAGTGCTGTACAGAAACCAGCCTAAAACCCCCAAACAGCAAGCAATGCAGGTGTAGAAGCACGTAAGTAGCATAAAAGACAAAACATCTGGAATACAACAACTCCACGTGCGCAGCTAACTCTGAAGATGGTGTGGTAGGGCATAGCCATTACTGGGATCCTATACCTGCCCCTATACTCTCCCTTCCTCAACCCTATTGAGAAATTATTTTCAGAATGGAGGTAGAAGGTGTACGATCGCCATCCCCATGAGCGTGCCACCCTCCTTCTGGCCATGAATGAGGTATGCGACGACATCAATGCAGACCAATGTCAAGCTTGGATTTGCCATGCCAAAAGGTTTTTAGCATGAGGACATTCATTGTGATGTGGATGAGAATTTAGGGCCAAATGCTCAAGACAGACTTGCTGCAAATGCGTGCTAAACGTAATTGTTTTATTTTCATGAATTTAATTTGTTTAATTTAATTTCTTTCATTTTATTACTGACAGTACACCTATGTCGCAATTATATCTGAAAAATACAAATACTCTTTTTGCATGAATGATTGTAAAGGATCTTCATTGATCACACCTTTGATTACACATTGGATAGATATTATGGAAATGATCGATTTCCTGTTAATTTTGACATACAATAGACATACATTGGGTAATGTATATCTATTGCCTAATGTGAAAACTGTGTAATCTACTGTAAATTACAGTACTGGAGCATATTACTTTCAGCACTTCTTAGGGAGATTTGAAACTAGTTTCTTGCATTGTTTGCTATTGGATTATCTGTAACGATCGTCGTATAGAGGAGAAGGAGAAGACCAAGGTGCAGCGTGGTAAGTATTCATAATTCCTTTTAATGAATACGAATACTAGAACAAAACAACAAAAACGATAAACGAACAGTTCTGCAAGGTGACATACACTAAACAGAAAACAACCACCCACAAACACAGGTGGGAACAGGCTACCTAAGTATGATTCTCAATCAGAGACAACGATAGACAGCTGCCTCTGATTGAGAACCACACCAGGCCAAACACACAGAAATACAAAACAAGGACAACATAGAACACCAGACATAGAATGCCCACCCCAACTCACGCCCTGACCAACCAAAATAAAAAGGATCTCTACGGTCAGGGCGTGACATTATCTGGTAGTTAATACGACTAAATTGAAATTATCTAATTATGTTGTTTTGGTGATTAAACCAAAGTTCTATTTACATCTCACAATAAATGTATATGTTGAATCAATGGTTGTGTGGTGAGATGTTTACAATCCAAATGAATGCACAAGGACAGGTTTTAAATGAAAAACTGGCCAGTTTGGAGTTTTATACTTGGAGTTGTGAAAATGCACCACATACTTGTGAAAATAGTACCAAAGTGATTACAAAAAACTAAACATGCCATTAGTTGTGTGTAACTCTGTAACTAAACATGCCATTAGTTGTGTGTAACTCTGTAACTAAACATGCCATTAGTTGTGTGTAACTCTGTAACTAAACATGCCATTAGTTGGGTGTAACTCTGTAACTAAACATGCCATTAGTTGGGTGTAACTCTGTAACTAAACATGCCATTAGTTGGGTGTAACTCTGTAACTAAACATGCCATTAGTTGGGTGTAACTCTGTAACTAAACATGCCATTAGTTGGGTGTAACTCTGTAACTAAACATGCCATTAGTTGGGTGTAACTCTGTAACTAAACATGCCATTAGTTGTGTGTAACTCTGTAACTAAACATGCCATTAGTTGGGTGTAACTCTGTAACTAAACATGCCATTAGTTGTGTGTAACTCTGTAACTAAACATGCCATTAGTTGGGTGTAACTCTGTAACTAAACATGCCATTAGTTGGGTGTAACTCTGTAACTAAACATGCCATTAGTTGGGTGTAACTCTGTAACTAAACATGCCATTAGTTGGGTGTAACTCTGTAACTAAACATGCCATTAGTTGGGTGTAACTCTGTAACTAAACATGCCATTAGTTGGGTGTAACTCTGTAACTAAACATGCCATTAGTTGGGTGTAACTCTGTAACTAAACATGCCATTAGTTGGGTGTAACTGTAACTAAACATGCCATTAGTTGGGTGTAACTCTGTAACTAAACATGCCATTAGTTGGGAGTAACTCTGTAACTAAATATGCCATTGGTTGGGTGTAACTGTAACTTAACATGCCATTGTAGTGAACATGCAGTACATGTGATTGAAGTCATGGAATGGTCTGGGGAGTTTGAGGTGTTTCAGGTGGAACTTGTATGAATTACAGTGTGTGTGTGTGTGTGTGTGTGTGTGTGTGTGTGTGTGTGTGTGTGTGTGTGTGTGTGTGTGTGTGTGTGTGTGTGTGTGTGTGTTTGTTTTTGTATAAGTCGTATGAGTAAGCAGTGTTAGCTACCTGTCTAGGCTGGTAGGGAAGGCAGGAATGACTGTAGATATGTTTTAAAGGCTAAACGATCTTTGTACCTCCTAGGTCAGCCCTCCTTCTCTTCAAATTCTGCAGAGCCTCATCCATAGTCTTCTGGCTGTAGTCCTCACTCTTACTGACGTCCAGAAAGACACACACAAGGTCAAAGGGTCATCACCACAACATATTGAAAGGCCCAAGACATAGACATTTAAATATGTTGCCTACCTGCTACAAATTATTAGATGTAAACATTAACTGTCAAACAATGTCACTGTTTACCTTTGGATTTAGATTAACACCAAACAGAATGACATGGCTAAATGTGTTCGTAAACAACTTGAACTGACTTGAGACAAGGGTTGGAAGGAGAGAACACTCACAGAAAGAAGGGGAACTCTGGGTACAGGCTCAGCATGACCAGTGGGTCGCCCATCAGAGTGCCTGGGTGGGGAGAGAGAGGGTGGGGAGAGAGAGAAGTGGAGAGAGAAGAGGAGAGGAGAGAGAGAGACAATAGAGAACGAAGAGGAGCCAGATAGGTCTGGTCGACCGGCTGGTCAGATAGGACCGGTCTGGCCGGGCAGATAGGGTGGTCCGACCGGCCAGATGGAACCAGTCGGCCTGACAGATGGGACCAGTCGGCCAACCAGATAGGTTGAGCCTCGACACAATCCTGTCCCGGAGCTCTACGGACAATTCCTTCGACCTCATGGCTTTCGCTCTGACATGCACTGTCAAGTGTGGGACCTTATATATAAAGGTGTGTGCCTTTCCAAATCATGTCCAATCAATTGAATTTACCACAAGTGGACACCAGTCAAGTTGTAGAAACATCTCAAGGATGATCAATGAAAACAGGATGCACCTGAGCTCCATTTGAGTCTCATAGCAAAGGGTCTGAATACTTTTGTATCTAAGGTATTTCTGTGTTTTTTATTTATTTGATAAATTTGCTAAAATTTCTAAAAACCTGTTTTCGCTTTGTCATTATGGGGTATTGTGCATAGATTGATGAGAAATAAATCATATTTAATCAGTTTAAATATAAAGTGACAAAATTTGGAAAAAGTCAAGGGGTCTGAATACTTTCCGTGTGCGTTACAACACTCCTATTCGGCTGGAGTGTCGTAAAGCATTCTGGAGCAGTGGAAACGCATTCTCTGGAGTGATGAATCATGCTTCACCATCTGGAAGTCGGATGGACGAACCTGGGTTTGGCGGATGCCAGGAGAACGCTACCTGCCCCACTGCATAGTGCCAACTGTTTGGTGGAGGAGGAATAGTGGTCTGGGGCTGTTTTTCATGGTTCAGGCGCCTTAGTTCCAGTAAAAGGGAAATCTTAACGCTACAGCATACAATGACATTCTAGACGATACTGTGCTTCCAACTTTGTGGCAACAGTTTGGGGAAGACCCTTTCCTGTTTCAGCATGACAATGCCCCTGTGAACAAAGTGAGGTCCGTACAGAAATGTTTTTTTTGAGATCGGTGTGGAAGAACTTGGCTGGCTTGCACAGGGCCCTGAACTCATCCCCATCGAACACCTTTGGGATGAATTGGAACGGCGACTGAGAGCGAGGCCGAATCACCCAACATCAGCGCCCAACCTCACTAATGCTTGTGTCTGAATGGAAGCAAGTCCCCGCAGCAATGTTCCAACATCAAGTGGAAAGCCTTCCTAGGAGGCTGTAATAGCAGCAAATGGGGGACCAACTCCATATTAATGCTCATGATTTTGGAGTGAGCTGTTCGACGAGCAGGTGTCCACATATGTCAAATGAGGTACTGGCAAATTACACTATGAAGGAATTATACTTTGAAATCTGTCAATTTTCCACTTGATCACTTCCCTTTACTGGAATGACTGGTATAAACTAGCCCATACCTACACCATTTCAATGCTATTAGATTTGTGGGATGTAGTGAACAAGTTCACACTTTGGGATGCATCCCGGTTTGCGACAGGTAGCCTAGCAGCTAGAGCAATGGGCCAGTAACCGAAAGGTGGCTGGTTCAAATATTATGGGTGTCTGTCCTGTTATAGCACCAAAAATTATCAGCTAATAGGGTAAAACATTTTATATCCTGTGTTTGATGACAGATGTAAAATAATAATTCCACAAGTGACAAAGGCAAATTATAAATCTGTTAATGCTTCTTTATTGAAATATTGATTGAACATACATAACTGGAAAACAAATAACAACGTACCATAGTGATGTGCCTGAATAACCGTCCCAGCCTCTAGACTCATCGCATACATTGAAAAATGAACAGGTTGTAGAAAAATCACCCACATAATAAAATATCTACAGACATGTAAGAATGCATCCGCTCAGTACACTGTGTCTTTGGATACAGGCAGTCATTCATTATGTCATAAAACATCTACAGATATGTACAAACATCTACAAATATTTATCAGTACAAATATATATATGCTCTGTACATTGTGTTTTTGGATACAGGCAGTCATTCGTTATGTCATAAAACATCTACAGATATGTACAAACATCTACAAATATTTATCAGTACAAATATCTGCTCTGTACATTGTGTTTTTGGATACAGGCAGTCATTCATTGTCATAAAACATTACAGATATGTACAAATATGTACAAATATTTATCAGTACAAATATATATCTGCTCTGTACATTGTGTTTTTGGATACAGAATTCATCCATTATGTCCTTCGATCATTTCTCTCTCCCCACAGGATAAGGCCATGCACTGTTGATAGATTGATAAACATAAACAATCATTCAGGTCAAAGATACAGATACCCATATTTGATTAATGTCCCAAAATAATGCAACTATTGATCAACATTAATATCAAAATACCTGGGTTAAAATAACAATTTGAAATCTTTCAAATACTTTTAGTGTTTGATGTTGCCTTCCAATAGTGCCAGCTGGGAAGGGTTTGCACTCGACTATTCTATTGGTTCTATTGATAAATGAAAGTACAAATCAAGCCCAGCTAATGCATTTCAAATGACTTCAAAATAGTATTTGAACTCAGATCTGATATAGATTTTCTGGACCCAGTTTCTCCAAAAACATTTAATCCAGATCAAAAATGTGTTGTATTAAATTCTGATCCCCCTCCAGCTGTGGTCCCTTTTTTATTTTGGGATGTCGTATTAAGACAAAATGAAAAATCCCATTATATGCTACAAAAAATATGTTATATGACATTAAGTCTAAATATTGTCATCCTGTGTGTTTCCAAAATCGAATGGGGGAAACCGGATTGAGACAGCACAGGATAATTTTGATCTGGATTAAATGTTTTTGAAAAACTGGGCCCTCAACAATTCAGAAGCCCTAACCTCAGTGTCTCCAGCTTAAAGGTCGGGTCCTCCATTACGGCAGAGAGCAGTCTCAATCCAGAGTACCCAGGGTAGTTGTTGTCTAGATTAATTTCTCTCAGGTGTGACGGGTTGGACAACAGAGCTGAAGCCAGAGAAGAACATCCCTCATCTGTGACTCTACAGCGTGACAGTCTGCAGAAAAAGTGAGTGAGGGAGGAGAAAGACCAAGAGAGCAAGGAGGGAGAAAATATGAAAACACTGTCTGTAAGCCCTAGTTACATTGCTCAGATAAGCAGACTCAAAACAGCAATTCTGTAATCAAGTATTATTACCTAAAGGCATGGTAATTGACTTGCCAGCAAAGAGATTAATATTACATGTGCAATAGAAAAGAATGTACTGTATGTGTGTTCTCGCCACCAGAGGGAGAAAAGGCTTAGATAAAACACCCAGGTTTCCTCACACACACACATTGTGTGTTAGTGTTATGTGTATACACTTGTGTATCTTACAGATATCCACCTGCTGCCTTCACCAGGGTTGGGGTAAATTCCAGGCAACTCAGAAAGTAAACCAAATCCCACATTTTCCTAATTGAAAAACATTGCGAGAAAATAATGATAGGAATGTCAGTGTACTTCCTGAATTGACTGGAATTGACCCCAACCCTGGCCTACACCGAACCCAGCTCAGAAATCAGTGTGATTGAATGTGACTGAATAACCTGATTGAATGTCTCAGCATAACATTATCTTCCAAAGTGTAGTCATTCTGATGTACTGTTTTTGTTGTGGTGCTAATTTATGTGATTCAAGTGGATGATACCATAGAATTGGAATTAGCCAATTAGCCATAGTCTGAGGGTATATGTTAATTATATTTCTATGGAGCTTACCTGAGTGTCTTCACTTTACAGTGAGGACTTCCCAATCCAACACAGAGCAGTTCCATCCCTGAATTCTTCAGCTCGTTGCCACTCAGGTCCAGCTCTCTCAGACTACAGCACTTTGAGCTGAGAGCTGAGGCCAGGGCACCACAACATCTCTCAGTGAGATTGCAGTCCTTCAAGCTAAAGGAAATACCATTTTTGTTTGGAATGTGTTAAAATCTCTTTAGTTAAAATAACATATACCTTGTAATATGATGGTCACAATACGTACTGCAATGTCTCCAGATTACAATGTAGATTCTCCAGTACAGCAGAGAGCAGGTTTACTCCTGAATCTCCTAGACTATTCCCACTCATGTCCAGCTCTCTCAGGAATGAGGGATTTGTCTTGAGTGCTGAAGACAAGAAGGAAATCCCGTTCGCTGTGACACCACAATCTGACAGCCTACAGAGAGAAGGATAAAAATTCAGACAGTCTTGGACTTCACACAACTTATCTTTGATAAATTGGGATAAGACATATTTATCAATGTATCATAATCATCCAATAAGTAGTAGTGTATCATTTGTAGATTCAATACGATCATCCAATATACTGTACATTGCAATACATCATTTGTTGATTCATATACATTGTTAAATAATATGAATCATCTGTCACCTTCATGATTGTCTAACTTCTCCATTATCTAACTCAAGTTTAATCAATCAAAGTGATTAACTTTGTGATACTTCATTTTAGGACACATACACTATATGACCAAAAGTATGTGGAAACCTGCTCGTCGAACATCTCATTTCAAATTCATGGGCATTAATATGGAGTTGGTCCCTCATTTCCTGCTATAACAGCCTCCACTCTTATGGGAAGGCTTTCCACTAGATGTTGGAACATTGCTGCGGGGACAACTTGCTTCCATTCAGCCACAAGAGCATTAGTGAGGTCGGGCACTGATGTTGGTCGATTAGGCCTGGCTTGCATTCAGCGTTCCAATTCATCTCAAAGGTGTTCGATACGGTTGAGGTCAAGGCTCAAGCCAGTCAAGTTCTTTCACACAGACCTCGACAAACCATTTCTGTATGGACCTTGCTTTGTGCACGGGGGGCACTGTCATGCTGACACAGGAAAGGGCCTTCCCCAAACTGTTGCCACAAAGTTGGAAGCACAGAATCATCTAGAATGTCATTGTAAGCTGTAGCATTATGAGGGCCCTAGCCCAACCATGAAAAACAGCACCAGACCATTATTTCTCCTCCACCAAACTTTACAGTTGACACTATGCTTTGGGGCAGGTAGCGTTCTCCTGGCATCTGCCAAACCCATATTTGTTCACCGGACTTCCAGATGGTGCAGCGTGATTCATCACTCCAGAGAACGCATTTCCATTGGTCCAGAGTCCAATGTCGGTGAGCTTTACACCACTCCAGCAGAGGCTTGGCATTGCGCATGGTGATCTTACGCTTGTGTGCGGCTGCTTCGCCATGGAAACCCATTTCATGAAGCTCCCGACTAACAGTTATTGTGCTGCAGTTGCTTCCAGATGCCGTTTGGGACTTGGTAGTGAGTGTTGTAACCGAGGACAAACTATTTTTACATGCTAAGTACTTCAGCGGACTCGTTCTGTGAGCGTGTGTGGCCTACCACTTCGCGGCTGATCCGTTGTTGTCCTAGACGTTTCCACTTCACAATAACAGCACTTACAGTTGACTGGGGCAGCTCTAGCAGGGCAGAAATTTGACGAATTGACTTGTCGGAAAGATGGCATCCTATGACAGTGCAACGTTGAAAGTCATTGAGCGCTTCAGTAAGGCCATTCTACTGCCAATGTTTGTCTACGGAGATTGCATGGCTGTATGCTCGATTTTTCACACCTGTTGCTGAAATAGCTGAATCCACTTATTTAAATGGGTGTCCACATACACTATATATACAAAAGTATCATGTATAATTTAGCTCTCTTACCTCAGTGTTGCCAGATTACAGTAGGTATTCCCCAGTCCAACAGAGAACAGCTTCACCCCCACATCGTGGAGATTGTTTTTCCCCAGGTCTAGCTCTCTCAAACTTGAAGTGCTGGAGCTGAGAGCTAAAGCCAGCGCTTCACAGCATTTCTCAGTGAGGTTGCAATCATTCAACCTAGGGAGATATAGAACAGATCCGTTATTGTTTATTTGACCAAACCTCACAACACACACACCCAGAAGGGTGGAAACAGAAGAGCGTCAGCCGCAGAGCAGTGCTGCCAAACCAAATGCAGTCTGCCGGTTCAGTTCCGACTTTTTGCCCTGCTTGAACCAACCACCATGAGGACACAGTCTTTACCTCAGTGTTTCCAGTGTACAGCGTTTATCCTCCAGTACAGAAGAGAGTAGTTTTACTCCTAAGTTACCAGGTTGGTTCTCACTTAGGTCCAGCTCTCTCAGGTGTGATGGGTTTGGCCTCAGGGCTAAAGCCAGAGCCAGAGCAGCACAGCCTTCCACTGTGAATGTGCATTTTTTAAGCCTTTGGAGAGAAGTGAACATTTTTTAAGATTGGTAACATGAGGTGCATATTTGTTAATAAGTCAATGAGATGCATATTATTTCATATGCATTGCTATATAGTCTAGTTAATGTAAAATAAGACCACAGTGTTCAATTGAAAATATCAATAACATAAAATATTATCTATGAAAACATTTCTCAAGTGCTCAAAATAATGAGTTGTTTACAACAGTTTCTCAAGTTTGCACTGTGGATTCTTCAAAACAACTGTCAGGCGTTCTAATTCGGAGTCTCCTAAGTTATTCCCGCTCAGGTCCAGCTCTCTCAGGTGAGAGGGGTTTGACGTCACAGCTGAAGCCAGAGAAGCACAGCCTTCTTCTGTGATACTACAGTTTGACAGCCTGCAGAAAGAAGTAATAACACCGTCACTCTTCACTCAGAAATATGAGATACTGTAGAAAGAAAAGACTATTCAATTATTCACCTCAGTGTCTCAAGTTTACAGTGTGTATCCACCAGTACTGCAGAGAGCTTCTCCACTCCTGAGCCTCCAGGGCCATTCCTGCTTAGATCCAGCTCTCTCAGGTGTGAGGGGTTCGACGTCAGGGCTGAAGCCAGAGATGAACAGCCTTCTTCTGAGACTGCACAGCCTGACATCCTGTGATGATAGTTAATGTAAAAACATTCAACTCTTTGCCTCAAACGATTATTCACATTTAGAAAATATTCAGTGTCATTGTGAATAGAAGTAAAGCATTGTAGTTATACAAAAATAATTCATATTAATGTTAATTATGGAACATTTGGCTCGAAATGGGTCACTTAAATGGCCAGAAATATTACCCAGAATTGATATTTTTGGGTAGGAAGGGGCACACATAGCCACAACCATGAGCAAAAACATATGTTAGCTAGGGCTGTGATGATACCAGTATCGCAATATTTCTTCTATGGCAAAAATTCAAACATGAAGCAGACCAAACTGTCTGGTCCTTTAGAAACCTGCTGAATAGCTTGGAAAATAAATACAAGTGACTCTGGATGACAACATAATGAGATTTGTTTCCAACATTAGGGCTGTTTTCCTAAAGAAGTTACATCTGCTTTGTATTTTGTTTCCTTGCCACGATACTGTCGCAATGCTGGTATCATCCTGGCCCTAATGCTAGACTATAACTGGTTTCATGAGTTTAAAGAAATCAATGATTGTTATATATGTTTATATGAACCACACAGGCAACACTCATGCCATAATTTGAGGAAAACAATTAGCAACTAAACTTGAGATTTGATGAGGTAAAAATTCCCGGTTTACTTTACGTGAATTCTGCTGCTTGTGTTTAGACAGGTGCATGCTGAACATGTCTTAATCCTGTATTAAGGTGTACTGTGGAAGGTGTACTGTCCTTAATGTTGCACATCAAATGGTCTTCTGTTTGTTTTCTCCACATGACAGAGGAGCATGTCTGATTCACATTTCATATATCTATTTGGACATTCTGAATACATTTTTATCAAATTAGTCAAATCTACTACGAAACACACATTGTTGAATGTGTGACAGTCTAAAAGCATATCGACTTTCAACTTTCTGTTGATGTCTCCATAAGGAAGGGAAAGTAATGGTAACGTGGTAAAAAGGTGAAACCAAGCTAGGATTCTTACTCAGGTGTTCCTTCGCCGGGTCAATGGGAATCTACCTCCAGTCACCTTTTTCTAATGCAATTGTTTTTGTTTAATTCCACTGATCAGAATACTCACCTCAATTTCTGCAGTTTACATTGTGGATCTTTGAGTACAGTAGAGAGCATTTTTACACCCGAGTCTCCTGGGTTATTTCCACTTAGGTCCAGTTCTCTTGGGTGTGATGGGTTTAACCTCAGTGCTGAAGCCAGAGAAGCACAGCCTTCCTCTGTGATATTACACTGAGACAGTCTGAAGAGAGACATTCTACAATTAAATGGCATACGCTTAACCACAGGGCTGTGCACTAAATGGTAGTAAAAATCACAACTTATTGTTGGCCGTAAATATGGTTATCTAGCATTTAAAATCTAATTTCACGCTCAGAAAATTGTTTTACTTCAGTGTGTCTAGTTTATTGAGTGGATTCCCCAGTCCAGCACAGAGTTTTTTCACTCCTGAGTCCTGCAGGTCATTGTTTCCTAGGTCCAGCTGTCTCAGACTAGAGGACTTTGAGCTGACAGCTGAGGCCAGTGCTTCACAGCATCTCCAGGTAAGTTTACATCCATCGAGTCTGGAAAAATATATTGTCAAATGTAATGAGTTATCAGGTGACATCTTCTGTCTCCAAAACTTCCTTCATAGCACGAAAAACACTGCACAAATGAACCATGGCATTTTAAAGAGACAGTACACATTGGTGTCCTATCCGAAACAAATTTAGAACGGGTAACATGGTGGTTACTTATAGAACTTAATTATCTTCACTTGAATAGATCAGTAGTATGGTTTCGTCCAGGGACTACGAAATTGAATTACCATCAAGTAATAGCATATTTGGAATGTTCATTTGCTAACCTTCAGTACATCGATTTGACCAAATACTCACAGAGCGGTTCTAGAAGCTTTGACCACTGGCAGCAGCCTCAGAAGACACTCATCCGATCTGATGTATTTCTTCAGGTCAAACACTTCCAGCTCGTCCGTGGAAGTCAGCAACACAAAAACCAGAGCAGACCACTGTGCAGATGAGAGTCTGGCAAACAAGGAACTTCCAGACCTTATGTAGCTTTGGATTTCCTCCTGTAAGGAATGGTCATTCAGCTCATTCAGACAGTGGAACAGATTGATGCAACACTCTGGAGAGGGCTTCTCCTTGATCTTCATCTTGATATACATGGCTGTTTCCTCATTGGTCTGTGAGGTGCCTGTTTTTTCTATCAGTAGACCTTGTAAGATATCTTGATTGCTCTTCAGCGAGAGGCCGAGAAGGAAGCGGAGGAAAAGGTCTAGGTGCCCATTCCCACTTTGAAGGGCCTTATCTACTGCACTTAAGTAGATGTCTTTGCCTTTGGAGCAGTGTTGTTCTTCTAGCATTGGATTTTCATTGCTGGTTTTGAATGAGATGAAAACATACACAGCAGCAAGAAACTCCTGGATGCTCAGATGCACAAATTGGTACGTCTTGCTCTCGTACAATCCAAACTCTGTATTGAACATCTCTGAACAAACCCTTGAAAAAATGGACCCCTCTCTGACATCAATGCCCCACTCTGTCAGATCCTCTTCAAAGAAGGTCCGATGGCCTTTTTCCAGTTGCTGATAGGCCAGTTTTCCCAGTGACATGATGCTCGCTTTATACCAGAGTGGATCTCGCTCATTTTCTCCAGGGTACTTTCGTTTCCTTAGCATTCTCTGGATGTTCAGGAAGTGTGTGTACATTTGGGTCAGGGTTTTGGGGATCTCTCCACTCTCTGTTTTGCTCATTCTCTCCAGGACAGTGGCTAAAATCCAGCAGAACAAAGGTATGTGACACATGATGTGGAGGCTCCGTATTGACTTAATGTGTTTGATGATTCTGTTGGCCAGTTTCTGATCACCGAATCTCCTTCTGAAAAACTCTTCCTTCTGTGGGTCATTGAACCCTCGTACCTCTGTCACTCTGTCAACAAACTCAGGGGGGATGCGATTGGCTGTGGCTGATTGGGAGGTTATCCAGATGCGAGCAGATGGGAGCAGATTCCCCTTGATGAGGTTTGTCAGCAGCACATGCAATGAAGTTGACTCTGTGATGTCACTCAAGATCTTGTTGCTCTGGAAGTCTAGAGGAAGTCGACACTCATCTAGACCATCGAAGATAAATAACACTTTGTGTTCATTGTTGTTGAGGATTCCTGCTTCTTTTGTCTGAAGAAAAGGATGAAGAATGTCCATCAAACTTTTATTCTCCCTCATCAAATTTAGATCCCGAAAATGAAGTGGAAAGATGAATTTTATATCCTGATTTGCTTTTCCTTCAACCCAGTCCAAAACAAACTTTTGCAAAGAGACCGACTTTCCGATGCCTGCGATTCCTTTTGTCAGCACAGTTCTGATAGGTTTGTCTTTCCCAACTATGGATCTGAAGATGTCGTTGGATAGGATTGGAGTTTCTTGTAAAGCTGTTTTTTCAAACGGTCTTACCTCATGCTCATTATTGACCTCTCCACTTTCCCCCTCTGTTATGTAAACCGCTGTGTAGATGTCATTAAGCAGTTTGGAGTTTCCATGCTGAGCTAAACCCTCCTGAATAGTACTGATCTTTCTGTTAATCTTCAGATAGTCTTTTAGTTTTTGACAGTGGTCTTCAACATGTATATCTGAAAGAAACAAAATGACAGAAAAATACATCAAAACATGAAGACGATAGATTTGATTGTCAACAGAAATCTATGCTCAGTAGCTTGTGCGTGCCCTTTTATTCAAAGGGCTGTGACATCCACCAAAAATATATAAAGATTCACACACTTAGTGTCTGATTTGCATGTAAAGTTAAAAGTAATTACTGTATAAAAAAAATAAAAACTTAGATGGTCTGTAAAGGGTGTTATTACCTTCAGAATGAGGAGACGTCTCTTCATCTGGAACGAGAAAAAGCGAGAGAGAGAGGAAGGGAGAGAGCGACAAAAAGATCTGGGACGTGTGTAAAATCTCCCAAACCCAGATAGTAAGTAGTACTTTATGTATTCAATTTAATGAGTCAGAAGTTTAAGGTAACTTACCACCACCCTTCGAGGCCACACTGATGTAATAATTAATGTCTCTTATTTGGCTGCCAGAGATCATGGGCGATATGACATTGCTGCCATCCTGAGCAGTGTTGGTGGACTGGAAAGAAGTTCCTTGTGTAGGTATGGAGAGATCTGGCCTCTTTGCAGGGCCAGCCTCCTTAAAAAATAAACGTTCTGAGAGAGGAGTCAGACAGGGAAAATAGATGCATATATATAGGAGCATAACAAATTCCAGACTTGATTCCATTTTAACCAGTAGTCCTGTCCTCTGTATAACACAACGTTATATAACTAACGTTAGTAGCTTATTCTACAGTTATGGCCTGTATAAGGGTTGAACATTTGAACAATTCTGGTTAATTACCTTTGGAATCCATAGATACAATCTCAGCTGGGCTGGCATGGACAGACAAGGACTAACCTGGAAAACAGAGAAAAAGCAAGAAAGATATGTAAATATTTTGGCTATTAGCTTCGGTGCACATTTATTTAATGTTCCAAATGCAGGTTGACGTTTATGCTTTAGCCAACACTTCAAGATGGCGGACTGAACACAATTATGTAGACCACCTCATGATAAAAACGAAATATTAAATATCGGTAAATTAGACTAAATATTAGCGCTACACAATCTGGTGGGTAATAACCTTCAATCTGGATAACACAAAACAAATCATAACACTAGAGAAATGTATCGACAAATATTACGAAAACAAGCAACACCCAAACATAACGGAGAGTAAGAACCTATTTCAAAACGAAAAAGTGACTCTTCTACAGACACAGACGATTTAATATTTTCACCACCGTGAATGGCAAATGGTCGAACCCGATCTGTTCAAATCAATAAATGACAAACTGGGCATACTTGAACTAGTCAGTAAGGATATAAAAGAGTTGAAGGCAAGTTTCAAGACGAGTGACGAAACACCTGCGACATTGGAGAAAGACACAAACAAGCTAAAAGGGATAATAAGGGACAATAAGATTGAAACTGAAGTTAATTAACTTAAAAGAGAGAACATCGTTCTGAGAGAAGCCTTACTTGACATATAGACTAGACCCATGAGAGAAAAGCTGGTACTTACAGACCGAGGTAAAGACAGTTTCAGGTTGGATATTCGCCTGTAGTTTTCCTTGCGTCCACCAACAGCAGTTAGGGATGTCAACAAAGTGACACATTTTTCAAATTTCAATAGCTCTTTAACCATTACTCCTAAAACTTTCAAAACTGGTTGTAGCTAACCCGATGGCATAGACACACACTTTTATTTGTCGATTTACATCTTGCACTATTTTCAATTATGTATTTACATTTTTGAATTTCAATAGCTCATTGGTCATGTGACCAACTGACTTCAAAACAAGGTTCAGAATTCCACTGTGGGCCTACACATTGCACACCCTTTAGTTTGTCCATTTTCATCTCACTCGATTTTACATGAATTTTTCAAAATTTAAAATTTCAATAGCTCCTTGGTCATGTGACCTACTGACTACAAACAAGGTTCAGAATGTCCACTCATTGGTCCTACACATAAGACCACTTTTTCCAACATCGTGACACTTATTTGGAGTCTGTGGCTCAAGTGGTTTGAACGCTATTGAGGTTTGAAAGCGCGAATATCCGTTGAATATCCAACTTCAACTGTCTTTGCTTCAGTTACTTACAGGTATCCAAGAGAAAGACGTTCCTTAATGTGTAGTTAGAGAGTTCCTCTTTACAGCGCTTCAGATCCCACGCGAAGCTATTGACAAAATCTAACTCGAACGTGTACACAGCTTCAGGCAGAGGTATGAACGCCCAATCGTTGCCTAATTTGCTTTCTTTAAAGATAAAATATTGGTTAAAAGCCTGGGTAAAATACTTGCTGGCATGAAAATAGGAATGAATGACCAGTTCCCGAAGGAAATTGCAGAATGGCGCAAAGTTCTGTATCCAATTGTCAAGAAAAATAGGTTGAAAGGTGTCACGAGAATTTCCAATCCCAATGATAATAACAATCAATCACTAGCTCTGACCAATTTCCGAGGTTTGTAAGACCATGCGTATAATAATAATTAGTCAGACTCAGCTTATGCAAAAGGTTAGTACAGTTTATTCAGAGAACGTTCTAAAGTCAAGAACACAAAGACATCCATTTTATAGCTGCGCACATACTTCCACACAAACAGATATCCTACGCACATACATACACACAAAGAGATATCCTACGCACATACATACACACAAACAGAAGGTATCCTACGCACATACTGTCTCACTACCCAGCCGACAGAGATTAGGGAGACCTTGACCTTGAGACGTACTCCCCATTCTCTCCCAAATCTCTAGTCAGGTCGGCACCGAATTTTGCTCAGACAGTCTGTGTTTAAAATACCATAAAGACAAACATGAGCTATATTGTTTTACCCTAATTCTGACTAGGACTACACATTTATTGATTATGATTTTATACATTCTGATCAATTCCATACAATTATATGTTTCAGGGTGGAATATTCTAATCATTCAATGAACAGATAAATCCCATTAACAAAAGGGAAACCCGTAGCTCTTGTGGCTGAAACTGTATATTGATAACCTGTTGTTCAGAGACACAATGACTACTCCATGGCGATTCTAAAAATGTGTAAGTTCTCATAGAGGACGCAAATAATGAAAAACACAATTCTAGCCCTGTTATGGATTGTAATAATACAACAAAAAAATATGAAAATATAACTAATTGGAACACAAAGGAAGGAAATTCTCAAAGCTGCTATTGAGAACCTTTACGACCTTGTACCTAGCCGGTGTGGGTTCCGGTGGGGTGCCCCCACCCAGGCAGTGGCAGTGCTGGCAACACTAGCTGCAGTAACCCATGGGGAGGGGGTCACACTCGGACATTCAGAGAGGGGGAATATTATTGTGGTCATGGTGGCACAAAATCAAAGGTCTGACTGCACGGAGATGCTTGTGAATATGGTCACTACGGGGGACCATGTGTGGGTGTTTCAGGGTCTCAGGAGAAGGGGGTATATCTGACCTCCATCACCTAGGACGTGACAATGGTTAATCAATTCTGCCCATTTTTTTGCTCAGTTTTGCAGGCCTTCTCATACAGCTGCAACTGTATATGCATTCGTAAATCAAGACCTTTCTTGAGTTGGGCTCTGGGATGGTGCAACTGTTAACAGTTGAGAATCTGAGTCTATGGTTGTTGTGAGGGAAAGGGGTTGTGTGTGTATCCCACAACTGTTGCAAAGGAGTAAAAGATGTTAGGGACAATATATGATGAATCACTATAATTGTTTTCCAAAATAATAATTGCTTGCCATAATGTAATTTTGACAATGGCGAGACTGGTGAGAGGTAAAAATCCTTTGCATAAACTGCCTACATTACTACAAATATTAATAGCTAATTATGGAAAATAAGATAAACATGATTTTTTAAATATATGTATTTTTAATGGCTATGTATAATACAAATCGAGGTGAGGGTGATGGAAATGCATTTGGCTGTTGATCTGCTTCTGTTCTGTGGGTGGCACTGTGTGCTCTTATCGAAGGATGGGTCCCGGTCTTTCCGGGGCCATGGGATCCGGGGGGGGGGGGGGGGGGGGGGGTCTTCTGGGCATTGGGATGACAACCTAACTCGGGATGAGGGGTTTTAGCGGGTGGAATAGTGGGGACCAATTGGAGGTTTGCTTAGTAGCAATGCAAATATCATGGTACAGCTATATAGACACTTAATCATCATGTTACTTTTTAATGGTTCGTTTACAAACATATATTATGATTAATAGAATTGAAACTTGTATCTCATTATGGTAATTGGTGAAATAAGTATAGCCAGGCTTAGCAGATAATAAGAAAACACAATCAGTATTTACCTGGCTAAAAGAGAAGGAATATAATATCTATTGTTTACAGGAAACTCATTCAACAATTTTAGATGAAGTTTTATGGAAAATGGACGGGGGGGGGGGGGGGGGGGGCGAAATATATTTCTCCCATGGGCAAAGAAATTCAAAAGGGGTGACGATATTAATTTACAGTAATTTTGATCTAAATATGCAAATTATCCAAACAGATCATCAAGGTAGATGGATTATTTTTAATATGTTATTGGACAATAAACAGATATGGCTTATTAACCTATACGGTCTAAATAATGATGATCCAAGCTTCATTGAAAATATACATAAGAATTTATCAACTCAACTCTTCTGAAACTTGTCAGTCTATTCTTGTTCTTAGAAATGAAACCTATTCCATGCGAGAAATTGCCAAGAAACTGAAGATCTCGTACAGCGCTGTATACTACTCCCTCACAGAACAGCGCAAACTGGCTCTAACCAGAATAGAAAGAGGAGTGGGAGGCCCCGGTGCACAACTGAGCAAGAGGACAAGTACTTTAGAGTGTCTGGTTTGAGAAACAGACGCATCAAGTCCTCCACTGGCAGCTTCATTAAATAGTACCTGCAAAACACCTGTCTCAACGTCAACAGTGAAGAGGCGACTCCGGGATGCTGGCCTTTGTACGCCTATGTAGATATTCCATAAAAAATCTGGCGTTTCCAGTTACAATAGTAATTTACAACATTACCAATGTCTACATTGTATTTCTGATCAATTTTATGTAATTTTAATGGACCAAAAAATTTGCTTTTCTTTCAAAAACAAGAACATTTCTACGTGACCCCAAACTTTTGAACGGTAGTGTGTGTATATATATATAATATATATATATATATATATATATATATATATATATATATATATATATATATATATATACACACACACACTATATATAAATAAATGTATGTTTTCTCTAAATAAGCGTTGTTGTACAATTAAAAGGTCAATTACACTGCATTTCAAACAGTCAGAGGTAATCAAATGAATTCAGGGCTTGTGAAATTATACCTAGGCTGAATATAAGCCTTCGAAAAACATAGTACCCACTAATCATTTAATTAATTCATCAAAATAGTTTAACCTGCTTTTTTTTGCAATAATCACTGCTCTGGCTTTCAAGTCGGTCTATGAAAATACCCTTTTTTGTAACAAATTTAACTAGAACCATGCATAATACACATTCACTAATAATGACAAACTTATTGTAGCAGGCATTAGCCTATAAAAAATTAACACAGGTCTCATCAACAATCTCTTAGGCCTGTTATGTTCTAATTATCATAGTAAGAACTCAACGGACACTATGAAAGCTCAAACCAAGTTTTTTCTTCCAAAAGGATCGAACAGCTGAACAGACCAAAATATGGTTTCACCCGTAGTAGTATACATACCCCACTTTGGGTGGAGACTCCTCGTCACTAAACATGGCATGTTATTGCTAAGCAGGAAGCTAAGTGATAAGGGCAATACACGGTTCCTTCCCTTATCAGTACTGCCACATGTGACCGTTTTCCCTGCAATTAGCCCCTCCCAAGCTTACTTATGGCACCCCTCATGTCTCTATTATAACTAATGATTAATAATATAACTAATGATTAATAATAGTTAAAGATCAGAAATCCAAACCTAAATCAGGCCCATGTGCTAGTGATTTGCCAGCTAATCTTTATATTTCATGTTTAGCCAACTTGGATCTATTTGCTAGCTAACAAGGAGAACAGTTGAATTGTTATGAACACACCATTTTGTCTGTCTTCAACTGTTCAAAAAGCATGTTGGCCTGTCCACTTTGTTCAGAGGCTTGAAATCAAGTGGTCTACCTTATTTCTCAGAATGAGAACGAGTTGCCAATTCCTTGCATAAATTTGTTTTATGCTTATTGTACGTTTATAAAACACAGATTAGACTTGCATCACAGTCTTTGGCTAAAATGCTGCTAGCTGTAGCCCAATGCTGCTTGCGACTAACTGAGTAGAATCAATGTTCATTGATACTCTCAATGAGTATTCTCTGGTGTGAGTCGTTGAGACATAAAAAGGGTATTGATAGAAAAGTCAACTTCTCCTCTATTACAGTCAACGGTAATAATGTCTCAATGTGTTTCAGTGTCCATATGACCCATTGTGTTGGATCAAACCTCAAATAGCGAGTTGAAACCACTTGTCAGAGAGGAACATGTGATCTCTCAATTTTGTTGGCGTGAAAGGCAGGAAGGGGCTTGTGTGTAAACCATAAAGGAAGAGGCGAAGCAAGAGGTTTCACTTTCACTAAAATGCATTTCTATGGGTTTATTTTGGACCTAAGCTTGCATTCCCGCTTTTGGGACAACGACTATGGAGCCAGATAGCTGCCAAAAGGTACGTATCGTTAGGATTGTAAGAAAAGCCATGCATGAAACATGAAACATAACATTTAATCTGTGAACATACAAACACATACAACCTTTTAGGCTTGAACAAATCTTGTGTTGCAATTCTGACATACAATAATACCTTTCAGAGTTTTGGCAATTTCGTCTCACCAACAACAACTATACCAAACGGTCTGTGAGCAGTGCTACAGAACAAGCACAACACAGTATAAAAACAACAGAAGTCAGGGAAACCAGAAAGTGGTATCCTGCACGTTTTCAAGTTAAAAGTCTCCATTCTCTATTACTCAATTGAGTTTACTTCCCATTTAGGTAGCTAATGTAATGGATTTGTTTGCCAGCGCAAGTCTATATCTCACTAGCTGTATTATTCCTTCAACAGTGAAGTTTCAGTCCGCTAGGTGTATCTCTACAGCATGTGGACATCCCCATGCATGCACCTTATCAAAATATGACTAATTCAGTATTGCACCATCCCATTCTCTGGGCTTTGTCTGCAATCATAACCAGTAGTATATACCAGGAATAATGAAACGTATAATAATAGATGTTTGGTGAATCTATGAATTATGTATGACCACTGGAGTCTAAGCCACTCAAAATACTTTTTTATAGAATATTTTGACATTTATTTTAATCACTGAAAAGCTTGCCAAAACATATTCTGTAGGAGGGGTTAATATGAATGTAAAATAATTTGACATGATTTATATGAATCGGGTCATGAACATTGAAATGAACAAGGAAGAGGTTAAATGTAGGCTAAGTCTGGCATAAGCTTATTCCCACACTTTACAATAACTCTGTTACAGTGGTCTTCGGTAGTCTCTGTATAGGCTATTCCCTCCATCGCAACACTGCTGCCCAGTTGAAGAGCTTGTGATCTCCATGCAACACCACAGCAGCACGCGCCTTCAGAAAAGCACCCCTCAGCCTCAGAAGATGCCCTTCTGGAGGCCTGCAGACAGAGTCATTATACACTAATGTAGGACTATTTGCATATTAGCCAAATAAAGTGCAGAGCATGCATGATGCGTGCAACTCAACATTCCAACATATTTGAACATTTAATTCATCCTTCATTCAGTTCAGTCAGTTAGTATGTCATCCATTCTGTCATTTGTCTGAGTTCCAATAGGAACTAAATCAAAGAGAATAAAACAGTCTTATCCATTTGTTTATTGAAATCCATGTGTGTATCAAAATTATATAAATTCTCCAAAGTTCTTTAGCCTATCACTTTAATAATTCAATGTTTAATGTAGGCCTATCCAAAAAATAAAAAAATAAAATAGGCCTTCAACTTGTAGGCATTGCAATTCAGGCTATCATTTTGGGTGCAGGTGTCTTGCGGAAAAATTATATAACTCTATTTGTGTTTTATAACTGTTTTTATTATAGGCCCCTTAAAAAAAGAGACCCTAGCTCACAGGCCCCTAAATACATTTTAAACAAAATAGTTGAACAGGCACATGCAGTGGCTGGTAGGGAAACAGATCTGGCAGTAAGAATAGACTATAGCTAGTCTTGACCATTTGGGACCCCTTGGTTATTTGGCTCAGGACAGGTTATAGCCAAGACTTAATATATTTATTGTTTTGTCTCATTTATTGATATGGATATAGCCTCCGCATGATGGGGTTGTGCAATGCAGCTGGTTATAACAAGCCTACATACAGAGTGGAATTCGCAAATGCAACAGTCAAAATGCCTAATATAAGGCCAACAGTCCATGCTCCCAAATACTGGAAAATGTGTGATTCATTAGGTTACATGATCACCACAGTAGCCCCACACAGCTATAACAAATAAATTATGCAATTATATGGCCATAAAATAACACAACAGCATGGCATATTTAGAGAGCGGAATAGGCCTAAATCATATTTACTTTCTATTTTGCAGCTCATGTGGTTATTCTAGACAAGGCTCTTCTGTGTCTTTATCATTCACACACAAGTAATTTAGCCCAAGTCTATACTACGCCATCTACTGGTATAACGTCATTATTTGGGGCTCCCGAGTGGCGCAGTGGTCTAAGGCACTGCATCTCAGTGCAAGAGGCGTCACTATAGTCCCTGGTTCGAATCCAGGCTGTATCACATCCCGTTGTGATTGGGAGTTCCATAGGGCGGCGCACACAAGCTCTAGACTTTTATTTTGGAAATGAAACTGGAAGCTGCAAAGCAACTAACGACTGGGCTTGAGTTGCTTGCTTGACTAGCTAACTTCAACTAGCTATGTTCGTATGTAAAGTAAGAATTGAACGTGTAAATGTTCACTCATAGTCATAACATAGGGTTTGCACGTTTACAGATCTAATTTAACGGTTACGTTTCATGTTTAACGCATGGCTTTTCTTAGGATCTTAACAATTTACGTATGGATTTTCTAACGATCGTAACAATATGTACGTTCAACCTTTTGGCATCTATCTGGCGCCATGAATGACTCCCATTGTTAGGGCAGAGAAGTGCATCTCTTCATTATATACAGCTCTCTGGTGTAAATGGGGAGGTGTACACAGCACAGAAGGAGCGAAAGAGAGGAGACAAAACCAAAATTACAACATGAGAACAAGCGGACATAAACGCTTAAAAACGATACAAGCATTTGGAATATCGCACAAAAAACATACATTTGAATTAATTCGATATTTCGCTCAGACCTAGATCATAGCTTTCACCTGGATTTGCCTGGTCAGTCTATGTTATGGCACTTAACCCTAATTGCTCCTGTAAGTCGCTCTGGATAAGAGCATCTGCTAAATGACTATAATGTAAAATGTAATGAGCAGTGTTTGTACACTCAAATCATATTTGAGAAATAATTAAAGTTGCCATATTTATTACATTTTGGCCCTACACAGGAGCATTGCAAGATACCATAACTGTTGATCTAGATGTGACACAAAAGTAATCTTGATGTAATTTGAAACTAGCTGTGTGCTCTAACATGAGTAATATATTTCATTATGCAAGATTTTTAAAATCATTTAAGAAATGTGCATTACAAAGTATGAAAATGAATATCACAAATAGGACTGTTTTACTGGCACAAAGTTAGAGTTGGATCTCTGGGACTTCTTGAGTTATGACCATATATATGCGGGGTGGTGGTATGCTGAACTCTATTCTTTCTATTGCCAGTACAGAAAAGCACAGAGAGCAGCGCTGCCTTTCTTTCGATCCTATCAGTATCCACACATCTCCAACGACACTGCTAACCTTGTTCATAACCCGAACCTTAAATTAAGACCATAAAAAAAGCTTATGGAGGCATAAGTTGCATTCTTCAAGAATCAATGAGTACATATAGTAGCGAACGGCGGGGCAGGAAAAGAACCCGGGTCGCTAGCGTGAAATGGCAAACACCCTACATATTGCGCCAATAGGGTTAACCAACTTGGTGGGAATTGTAATGTGGCTCATATAAGGATTGATATACTGCCCCCTCCAAACAGGAAGACACATCCCTGTGCTTCGACTTCTCAGCCGTCTCACAAGTCTGAGCCGTGCGTTCCGATGGTCTCACAGCGGCCATCCCACTTCTGACACCAATGTAGCGAACGGCGGGGCAGGGATGCGAACCCAGGTCTCTGGAGTGAAAGGCAAACACCCTATTGATCACACCAAAAGGATTTCCTTCCCATTTTGTCCTTTCGCCACAATATAATTATTATTCAAAGTCCAAAAATGTATGTAGGAACTGCAGACTGTCCCTTTAAGTACATTTAAAACCAGATAG
The DNA here is from genome assembly GCF_016432855.1 of Salvelinus namaycush. Lineage (NCBI taxonomy): Eukaryota > Metazoa > Chordata > Actinopteri > Salmoniformes > Salmonidae > Salvelinus > Salvelinus namaycush. Next base: position 30,112,562 of record NC_052335.1, read on the forward strand.
CTAACTTTAGACTTTCACTCAAGATGCTAGGTAGTATTTTTCTAAATGGTGATATCAGTGGTGGAAAAAGTACCCAATTGTCATACTTCAGTAAAAGTAATGATAGAATGTCTCATGTAAAAGCAACTTTACTGGGTGATTTTCAATTTTACTTTAGTCATTTCTATTAGGTATCTTTACTTTTACTCAAGTATGACAATACAAGGCAGCTAACTAAAATGTACATTCAACCAGTCTCTTTGATACACGGCTAACTTCTAATGTTACCTCTGTATTCCTCGTTCTTCGCAGATTCATCCTCTTCAGCTGTAGAAGAATTTGAGCTTTCTATTTGATCAATTTCTCAACATATTACATGTAGCTAGCTGAGCAAGTTCCACAATACCGACCTGCCTTCTACTACTTTGTGTGGATTTCTGGCAGACTAGACGCAATATTGCGTATTGCTGTGTTTAACAGTTTAGAAAGTGCATTGCACATTTGTTAACAAAAAAAGGGGTTAATTGCACCGCCATATAACCCTATATACACAAGATATACAAAAGTATGTGAACACCCCTTTTATACACCTGTTGCTGACAGGTGTATAAAATTGAGCACACAGCCGTGCAATCTGTATAGACACACATTGGCAGTAGAATGGCCTTACTGAAGAGCTCAATGACTTTCAACTTGGCACCATCATTGTCAGTTTGTCAAATTTCTGCCCTGCTAGAGCTTCCCCGGTCAACTGTAAGTGCTGTTATTGTGAAGTAGAAACATCTAGGAGCAGCAAAGGCTAAGCGGCGAAGTGGTAGGCTACACAAGCTCACAGAATGGGACCGCCGAGTTCTGAAGCGCGTATGTCTTCGTTGCAACACTCACTACCGAGTTCCAAACTGCCTCTGGTAGCAGCCGCACACAAGCCTATGATCACCATGTGCGATGCCAAGCATCGACTGGAGTAGTGTAAAGCTCGTCGCAATTGGCCTCTGGAGCAGTGGAAACGCGTTCTCTGGAGTGATGAATCACGCTTCACCATCTGGCAGTCCGACGGACTAATCTGGGTTTGGCGGATGCCAGGAGAACTCTACCTGCCCCAATGCATAGTGCCAACTGTAAAGGTTGGTGGAGGAGTAATAATGGTCTGGGGCTGTTTTTCATGGTTCAGGCTAGGCCCCTTAGTCCCAGTGTAGGGAAATCTTAATGCTACAGCATACAATGACATACTAGATGATTCTGTGCTTCCAACTTTATGGCAGCAGTTTGGGGAAGGTGCTTTCCTGTTTCAGCATGACAATGCCCCCATGTACAAAGCGAGGTCCATACAGAAATGGTTTGTCGAGAACGGTGTGAAAGAACTTGACTGGCCTGCACAGTGCCCTGACCTCAACCCCATTGAACACCTTTGGGATGCATTGGAATGCAGATTGAGAGCCAGGCCTAGTCGCCCAACATCAGTGCCCGACCTCACTAATGCTCTTGTGGCTGAATGGAAGCAAGTCCCTGCAGCAATGTTCCAACATCTAGTGGAAAGCCTTCCCAGAAGAATGGTGGCTGTTATGGCTGTTATAACAGCAAAGTGGGGAGCAACTCCATATTAATGCCCATGATTTTGGAATGAGATGTTCAGCAGGTGTCCACATACCTTTGGTAATGTAGTATATATACACTGCTCAAAAAAATAAAGGGAACACTTAAACAACACAATGTAACTCCAAGTCAATCACACTTCTGTGAAATCAAACTGTCCACTTAGGAAGCAACACTGATTGACAATAAATTTCACATGCTGTTGTGCAAATGGAATAGACAAAAGGTGGAAATTATAGGCAATTAGCAAGACACCCCCAATAAAGGAATGGTTCTGCAGGTGCTGACCACAGACCACTTCTCAGTTCCTATGCTTCCTGGCTGATGTTTTGGTCACTTTTGAATGCTGGCGGTGCTTTCACTCTAGTGGTAGCATGAGACGGAGTCTATAACCCACACAAGTGGCTCAGGTAGTGCAGTTCATCCAGGATGGCACATCAATGCGAGCTGTGGCAAAAAGGTTTGCTGTGTCTGTCAGCGTAGTGTCCAGAGCATGGAGGCGCTACCAGGAGACAGGCCAGTACATCAGGAGACGTGGAGGAGGCCGTAGGAGGGCAACAACCCAGCAGCAGGACCGTTACCTCCGCCTTTGTGCAAGGATGTGCACTGCCAGAGCCCTGCAAAATGACCTCCAGCAGGCCACAAATATTTCAGTATTTTCCATCTTCCTTTGCTCTTCTAGTGCACAGTCCCAGGAAAATCAGAAGGTCTGAAGAAACTGGAACCCAGTACTTATACTAAGAGGAATGTGTCAATCACCTGCTTTACTCATTCATTGTGTTTTTCTCTGAACAGTTAAAGAATTTCCTTTTTCTGTGCAGCCAGTGCCCTTGAGGTAAATTCTGATCTGTGAACCATCACAATGCAGGCTACTTATTGATGTACCCAATGTAGAGATGCACACAAAACCAGTTTTTGGTTTGAGTACACAATAATCAGAACATATCCATAGTTTGGGAACCACTGGACTAGAGCAGACTCAAACTTTCCTATGCTCGTACTTCTTGTGTCATTCACTCAGAACCACTGTCAGTGTATACAGTAGGTTATTTACAGGAAGAGCAGTCTCTCATACTATATATAGATTTGACAGCCTTGACAACATACCTCATAACATTCTAGATATGCAATTAAATCAACAATCAGTCAAGTGTTTTGATTGCAGTAAATCTTGGCTGTGGGTACAAAGAGCAATGCTCTTTAACCTACAGCATACAACTTTTCACCCCAGCATACAAGATAGTATTTGCATTGTCTTTAATCATGTACAAAAAAAATTGGTTGTTTTAATTTAAAAGAAATGTAAAGTATCCCTGAAATGTGAAAATTACAAATGTGAAAGGTAATATGAAGGTGTTAGATCTACATGGCTTTACACAGGATATAGCTAGCCATACAACACATACATTGAAAGGAAATGTTTGACAGTGCTTAAACTATAATGGGTTTCAAGAGTCATGTTTCATATGAACAATGGATTACATAACTGTAGTCGATTTGACCAGCTTTATTCATAAAATATCCTAACATAAGTTATACATCTGACCTTCAATTGACCCTTCACTAAGCCTCACCCCCCTTGGTTACTGTTGCAACCTCAGACATTTTCCAGGGAAGCTCAATTCCAACATTCATTGAGAAAATAACTTATTAAATGGTCATCACTAGTTACCACAGCCAAAGTCATAATTATGGCTAAACCTCATTATTTCTAAAATGTTTCTTAAAATCCCAACAATTGCTGGTCAATGAGACAGCGCTAGCTAACCAGCTGAGCTAGCAAACAATGTAAAAATGTATAATTAGAGAATTTCAGGAATCACAGTAGCAAGTAGTCCTGGTGCCCTGTGCAAATATTTAGCTTAAGAAAACTCAGTTTTTGCAATAGCCCTCACTGGCTTTTATGCGATTTAAACGTGACGCGAGCTTGTCCGATGTGGAGCGCGGCGATTAGTTGCCCAAAACGGGGCGGGGTTTAGCGAAAGGTCAATTTTAAAAACTTTCCTTCCCAGTTCATTTTTAAGCGACAGCTTTAGGGAGTGGTAAAATAATACTTTACTTCTGAAATGATCAATCAAGCAACAAAGACTTGTTAAGCCCGCCCCTTTATTTTAAATCATTTCCACAGGAAACCATAACATTGTGAAATTAATACAAAATCAATGTAATAACCTTTTTTTTTACCTTACAAAATAAAAACGTAATTTTCAGGCATACAATAGAAATGTTATTGCACAATAAGCCTTCTTGCATGGTGGCAGACAGTCATTTACATTTCAGACACGGAACATAAGACGCTTTAAGATGCTTTAATAGGAAAACTAGCTTTTTAGATGCTTCCATTTGCAAATATATACACTATATATATATATATATATATTACACACACAAAAGTATGTGGACACCCCTTTAAAATTTGTGGATTTCAGTCACACCCGTTGCTGACAGGTGTATACAATCGAGCACACAGCCATGCAATCTCCATAGCCAAACATTGGCAGTAGAATGGCCTTACTGAAGAGCTCAGTGACTCAACGTGGCACCGTCATAGGATATAAACTCAGCAAAAAAAGAAACGTGCCTTTTTCATGACCCTGTCTTTCAAAAATAAGTCGTAAAAATCTAAATAACTTCACAGATCTTCAATGTAAAGGGTTTAAACACCGTTTCCCATGCTTGTTCAATGAACCATAAACAATTAATGCACCTGTGGAACAGTCGTTAAGACACTAACAGCTTACAGACGGTAGGCAATTAAGGTCACAGTTATGAAAACTTAGGACACTGAAGAGGCCTTTCTGCTGACTCTGAAAAACACAAAACGAAAGATGCCCAGGGTCCCTGCTCATCTGCGTGAACGTGCCTTAGGCATGCTGCAAGGAGGCATGAGGACTGCAGATGTGGCCAGGGCAATAAATTGCAATGTCCGTACTGTGAGACGCCTAAGACAGCGCTACAGGGAGACAGGACGGACAGCTGATCGTCCTCAGTGGCAGACCACGTGTAACACCTGCACAGGATCGGTACGTCCGAACATCACACATGCGGTACTGGATGTCAACAACAACTGCCCGAGTTACACCAGGAACGCACAATCCCTCCATCAGTGCTCAGACTGTCCGCAATAGGCTGGACTGAGGGCTTGTAGGCCTGTTGTAAGGCAGGTCCTCACCAGACATCACCGGCACCGCCTATGGGCACAAACCCACTGTCGTTGGACCAGACAGGACTGGCAAAAAGTGCTCTTCACTGACGAGTTGTGGTTTTGTCTCACCAGGGGTGATGGTCGGATTTGCATTCATCGTCGAAGGAATGAGCGTTACACCGAGGCCTGTATTCTGGAGCGGGATCGATTTGGAGGTGGACGGTCCATCATGGTCTGGGGCAATGTGTCACAGCAACATCAGACTGAGCTTGTTGTCATTTCAGGCAATCTCAACGCTGTGCGTTACAGGGAAGACATCCTCCTCCCTCATGTGGTACCCTTCCTGCAGGCTCATCCTGACATGACCCTCCAGCATGACAATGCCACCAGCCATACTGCTCGTCCTGTGCGTTATTTCCTGCAAGACAAGAATGTCAGTGTTCTGCCATGGCCAGCAAAGAGCCCGGATCTCAATCCCATTGAGCACATCTGAGACCTGTTGGATCAGAGGGTGAAGGCTAGGGCCATTCCCCCCAGAAATGTCCAGGAACTTGCAGGTGCGAGTGGAGTAACATCTCACAGCAAGAACTGGCAAATCTGGTGCAGTCCATGAGGAGATGCACTGCAGTACTTAATGCAGCTGGTGGCCACACCAGATACTGACTGTTACTTTTGATTTTGACCCCCCTTTGTTCAGGGACACATTCAATTTGTTAGTCACGTCTGTGGAACTTGTTCAGTTTATGTCTCAGTTGTTGAATCTTATATTCATACAAATATTTACACTGAATTTATTTTGCTGAAAATAAATGCAGTTGACAGTGAGAGGACGTTTCTTTTTTTGCTGAGTTTGATGCCACCTTTCCAACAAATCAAATTTTTGCCCTGGTAGAGCTGCCCCGGTCAACTGTAGGTGTTGTTATTGTGAAGTGGAAACGTCTAGGAGCAACTAAGGCTCAGCCGCAAAGTGGTAGGCCACACAAGCTCACAGAACGATACCACCCGGGTGCTGAAGCGCGTAAAAATTCTGCCCTCGGTTGCAACACTCACTACAGAGTTCCAAACTGCCTCTGGAAACAACGTCAGCACAATACCTATTCGTCGGGAGCTTCATGAAAATGGGTTTCCATTGCCGAGCAGCCGCACCCAAGCCTAAGATCACCATGTGCAATGCCAAGCGTCAGCTGGAGTGGTGTAAAGCTTGCCTGCAGTGGAAATGCGTTCTCTGGAGTAATGAATGCCGCTTCACCATCTGGCAGTTCGACAGACAAATCTGGGTTTGGCGGATGCCAGGAGAACGCTTCCTGCACGAATGCAGTCTCAACTGTAAAGTTTGGTGGAGGAGGAATAATGGTTGGGGCTAGTGCCAGTGAAGGGAAATCTTAACGCTACAGCATACAATGACATTCTAGACAATTCTGTGGCAACAGTTTGGGGAAGGCCCTTTCCTGTTTCAGCATGACAATGCCCCCATGCACAAAGCGAGGTCCATAAAGAAATGGTTTGTCAAGATCGGTGTGGAAGAACCTGACTGGCCGGCACAGAGCCCTGACCTCAGCCCCTTCGAACACCTTTGGGATGAATTGGACCGCCGACTGCGAGCCTGGCATAATCGCCCAACATCAGTGCCCGACCTCACTAATGCTCGTGGCTGAATGGAAGCAAGTCCCTGCAGCAATGTTCCAACATCTAGTGGAAAGCCTTCCCAGAAGAGTGGAGGCTGTTATAGCAGCGAAGGGCGATGCCAATGATTTAGAAATGAAATGTTTGACGAGCAGGTGTCCCCACATACTTTTGGTCATGTAGTAATGGGATATGAAATAACTTGGTACACTTTAATACTCAAAAGTGTGGACACACCTACTCATTCCAGGGAATTATATTTTTTACATTGTAGAATAATAGTGAAGACATCAAAACTGTGAAATAACATATGGAATCATGTATATTTTATATTCTTCAAATTAGCCACCCGTTGCCTTGATAGCTTTGCACATTCTTGGCATTCTCTCAACCAGCTTCATGTGGTAGTTACCTGGAATGCCTTTCAATAAACAGGTGCGCCTTGTTAAGTTAATTTGTGGCATTTCCTTCTTAATGCGTTTGAGCCAATCAGTTGTGATGTGACAAGGTAGAGGTGGTATACAGAAGATAGCCCTATTTGGTAAAAGACCAAGACCATATTATGGCAAAAACAGCACAAATAAGCAAAGAGAAACGACAGTCCATTACTTTAAGACATGAAGGTCAGTCAATGCGGAACATTTCAAGAACTTTGAAAGTGTCTTCAAGTGCAGTCGCAAAAACCCTCAACCGCTATGATGAAACTGGCTCTCATGAAGACTGCCACAAGAAAGGAAGACCCAGAGTTACCTCTGCTGCAGAGGATAAGTTCATTAGAGTTGCCAGCCTCAGAAATTGCAGCCCAAATAAATGCTTCAGAGTTCAAGTAACAGACACAGCTCAACAACAACTGTTCAGTGGAGACAGCATGAATTAGGCCTTCATGGTTGAATTGCTGCAAAGAAACCACTACTAAAGGACACCAATAAGACGAGACTTGTTTGAGCCAAGAAATACGTGCAATGGACATTAGACCGGTGGAACTCTGTCCTTTGGTCTGATGAGTCCAAATTTTAGATTTTTGTTTCCAACCACTGTCTTTGAGACGCAGAGTAAGTGAATGGATGATCACTGCATGCATGGTTTCCACTGTGAGGCATGGAGGTGTTGGTGTGGGGTTGCTTTGCTGGTGACACCGTCCGATTTATTTAGAATTCAAGGCACACTTAACCAGCATGGCTACCACAGCATTCTGCAGCGATATGCCATCCCATCTGGTTTGGGCTTAGTGGGACTATCATTTGTTTTTCAACAGGACAATGACCCAAAACACACCTCCAGGCTGTGTAAGGGCTATTTGACCAAGAAGGAGAGTGATGGAGTGCTGCATCAGATGACCTGGCCTCCACAATCACCTGACCTCAACCCAATTGGGATGGTTTTGGATGAGTTGGACCGCAGAGTGAAGGAAAAGCAGCCAACAAGTGCTCAGCATGTGGGAACTCCTTCAAGACTGTTGGAAAAGCATTCCTCATGAAGTTGGTTGAGAGAATGCCAAGAGTGTGCAAAGCTGTCATCAAGGCAACGGGTGTCTACTTTGAAGAATCTAAAATATATTTTGATTTGTTTTACACTTTGTTGGTTACTACTTGATTCCATATGTGATATTTCATTGTTTTGATGCATTTACTATTCTACAATGTAGAAAATAGTAAAAATAAAGAAACCCTTGAATGAGTAGGTGACCAAACTTTTGACTGGCACTAATATATATCTATCCAAATTAAATCTAAAGGAAAAGGGAAAAATAAAGAGAAATCGTGGTTGATTAGACATAGCTGGGTTTGTTAATGGTAGCAGGTGGTATCCAAGCCCTCTGACATAGTTGGTGGGTGTCTAAGGCTCTGCCATGGAGGAGCTGACTGAGTCCTGGGGCTGGGTGGTAGCTGCTGCCTGCTGGGAGCTGTAGTCTTGCCCCTGAGGACCCACAGAAGAGTCATGCCCACGGGGGGCCTGCTGCATGGGGGGCTGCCCGGGGAAGTCTCTAGGGCCGCCGTGAGGAGGGTATGGGGCCGCTCCTGGGGGCAGGTGCTGGGGTGGGATGGAGTGATCACGTGGTCCGTAGTGCATGTAGGGACGTGGTGGTCCCATGGGTCGGGCCATAGGGGGGCCGCCGCGAACACCTGGGGAGAGCGAGATCAAACATGAAAAAGTGAAAAGCAATAATATAATATCCTAGTACAAAAATAACAATATAACTATGTTACTTCCCACAACTGAAATAACAAAGAAAGTCAACTTGAGGTTAAAAATTAAAACAATTGGGGCGCCGAATTCACCACCTACCGAATGGGGGAGGCACTGGTCCATAGTGAGGTGGAGGAGGGCCCCGGTGGTGTGGGGGGCCGTAGGCACCAGGAGGTGGAGGCCGCTGTCCGGGTGTCATCATGGGACCAGGTGGGTGTCCATTAGGTGGTGGGGGTCCGGGAGGCATCATGCCTGGCTGTCCGTTAGGTCCGTTGGCTGGTCGGTACATGGGAGGCATGAAGGGTGGGGGAGGAGGGATGTGGTGGGGCCCAGGAGGAGGACGGTAGCAGAGTCCGGAGGGATGGCTGATAACTGGTCTGAGGGGGCCGGGGCCTGAGTCGGGGGGGGAGCTGATAGGAGAGACCAGGAGGGAGCCAGGGCCCCGAGGTCCTGAGTTCTGGAGGAACCACCAATAAACACCATTACAAACCTAGAAGTCTTAAAGAGGAGATGTAGGTTGGTGGTGCCTGTAGCCCTGTTGCTGGCACCACCAGTGAGCTCCTTTCAAAACAGTTTCGTTAGAACAAAACACAATCATGCACATGTCAGAAACAACTTCAATATCCCACAATAGTAAGGTAAGTTATGCAGTTCACCCCAACAACAAAAATCACAAGACAAAGTTCCAATCACCGTGATTTCGGGAATTAGGACCTTTCCACAAAGCATTAACCTCAAAACACACACAGCTTTTAACGATAACACAATTGACATCATGCAGTTGTGCTTTAGTTATGGCTTTGTAGAACAGTGTCACTACATTTCATTCAGTGGGGGTGGTGTTGTAATGTAAAGGACTGATAAGGCAAGTAACCACGCATGTGAAAATCCAGCCAGCAACATTCAAGTAACTGTTCAGTGTCTCCAGATTTCAATGAAATGACCTATAATTAATTACAATATGAGTGAAATAGTTTCCCCTTCCAAACAAATTGTCATTAAGCATGTTAAATATACGGTTTTCTGTGTGGAATGGTGTGGGCGTATACCGTTAATAAAAAATATTATTGCGAGTAGACCGCTGATTGGCCAGCTCATCCGCCTCATGAGGATGACATCATCCTCTGAGGAAATAGCACACATTTTTTAAATGGTCTGTTTGAGATACAAATGTGTTTTTCCTCTCCAATTTATACTTTGGCCACAAACATGAGACAACATAATTTGGGTATGAGTTAACAGAATGATTTTCACTGGACAGTTACTGTTAAGTCTGACAACCTTGTGAGGCCACTAGCCACTGCCTGTCACTGATCCATGGCTGAGGTAAGCATGCCCACACATCCACATCCCTGCCACCGTGCCTCAGCCTCCTACATAATACTCACTGCCTCTGGGTTCTCTGTGGAGGCCTGGGCCTCAGCCTGTGGTGGAGCGGTCTGCTTTAGAGCAAACACACCCACATGTTGGATGGAGTATCAGGGGGGGGGGGGGGAAGCGATGCACATAAGACTAAGGACTCGAGGTGCCTCAATGAAACTTTTCTTTGCTAGTTCCATGTCCCTTTTCCCTTCCTGACTTTGTAACGTAATAAGGAAAGAAGTTGTGGACATTGTCACAAATTGACTGAAAACTTACCGAGCTGTCCAGACTGCTTGGAGAGGATGTACGTGGTGCAATGGTGTCTAAAGGTGATGCAAAGAGCAGAATGATTAAAGGAAATACAGCTAGGACAGAGACATTCACACCTGCCAACCCTGTCCAATGTTTTAGAGTATCAGACACTCACGGCAAAGTGGAGATTCATCTTGCGCGCCGAATTGAGGTTCTTTCCCCCCGCACGCTCGTGCTGTTTGAGTCTGATCGCAATTATAGAATTGTACCAAATCAAGTCTATAAAAGGTTGGAATATTTTCTTTCTTGACAGCATTCTATTTATACATATGGTAAAAGTCACTAAAAAGATCTAATGAGAAAGAACACAAAGGGCCTTTATTCTTGGAGTTTTTTTATTTTATTGAACAAATAATAAGTTATTTGTTTCGGTACAAAATCTACAAATGTCTTATCCACAATAATTTCTTTCACTAGCAAATGCGAGTGAACTGCTGGCACTTTAAAGCCCACTGAATGTCCATCTTATGTTTGCTAACGTTAGCTTGAAACAATTAGTGTTCACCTTTCCACAACACACGGAGTGGAAAAGGGATTTGTCCATGTGTTTAGGTACAGCTGACAGTCGGCAAACTCAGCATCACAACAAACAGGAGGGGCAGACACGGGTTAGCTACGTCCAATAATGATGTATTAATCTTTATGTCTGACACAAACTCCGCACATGTCTGTGTTGCAGCTCGAGAACCAAGATGTTAAATTTACTCAGTGGATCATTTTCTTTTTAAAAATCAAATATATAAAAAAAAATCTGGCCCTAATAATTTCTACCTACTTTTAACTCGGCTCTCGAACCTGCGTACATGGATAGAGACTTGCGTAGTTGGTATGCAAAATGCGTGCATGTTGGCAGGTCTGGATATTGGATCATAGGGAATAATACTGAATCAACCTTCACTGACAAATATATCATCCCTACCAGGTCTAGCAGCCACTGGGTGTTTGTGGTCAGGGGGGTAACGACCGTGAGGGTCAGATGGAGGTCGCGGTCCTGTTGAACACAAAATACACGGTCATACATCATTTTACTTCCAAGGCTAATGTTAACACTGCCATATTCTCTGACCTCTTCTCGGCTCTCCTGGCTGTCATTAGGCACCTGACTCTACACCACTGTGGTTCACGTTACTGCTTTATGCTACCAGCTATTTATAGCAGTGTATGGTCTATTTGCAGTCGTCAGAAAATGTTTGGCCATATACTGGTAGGATTATTCCACAACTAGAACACTTGTGAATCAGTATTAATATCACATGGCTGAAGAACAACTGGATTGAACAGAGTTCCACAAGGGATCACAATGGCTAAGGCTTCTGTAACCTGACTATCCCAAGGACATGCCCCTCACATATGACCTCACAGCCGCTGAGCACCACCAAGACACAAAGAGCGGGAGGAATGCATGAGAAGGACGGTGAAAGATAGCAGAGGCAAGGGGACATTCTGGACCGCCTGTACACGCAAACCTGGTTGAAAAAGATGGGTACGGCGGTAGGTATGGGGAGAAAAGATGGGTACGGCGGTAGGTATGAGGAGAAAAGATGGCAGTGAGAGAGAGGAAAGCATGTCACAAGAAAATCTAAACGTAAACAGGAAGTAATCAGAAGATAAGAGGAATAAGTGATCAGACGTGGGAACCAACTAGGTACAGGATGAGAGCAGTAGGAAGAAAAAAGGGACATGATTGAAACAAAACAGGGGATATAAAGGAAGGTGAAAAAGATAGAAGGGGTTTCATTGGCTGAGGGACGGTACTGCTTGGCCAATCATCAGGGCCGAGGCTGTCCGGGGAAGGGTTCTGGAGACTCACCGTAGGGCTCGTTCCTTCTCCCCACAGGGGCAGAGGGGGGTCGCCCAGGACCCTCCATCATGAGAGGGGGGGACGGGGCACCTCCGCTCACGGGCGAGGGCCCGTACGAGTCACCTGTTTAAACCAAACCAATTAACATCATTTAAAATGATGAACACCCAACCAACAGCACACAGCCAAATATTGTGGTCAGTCTCTCCACATTGGTCCAGCTTCAAGGAATAGGCGTCAAATCAACAACACAACTCCACATATTTCCGATGGTATAGCTCCAAGAGCAGATGGGCTATCCAATAGTCAAAAACAAAGTCCAAGAACTCATCTGAAACGCAATCACAGCTATTATCCAACCAACAATAGAATAGAGCTAAACCAACGGGGACTCAAAGAACACAGGGGTCTGTTCAGGAAGGTGCAACATGACAGAATATTCAGATATAAACATATGATATAGAGCATGTATCCATCTCTGTCCTCAAGAATAGGGAGTCATTTCAGTTCTATCTGCAAAATACAATGAGCTTCAAAAGTATTGGGACAGTGACACATTTTGGGTTGTTTTGGCACTGTACTCCAGAACTTTGGATTTGAAATGATACAATAGCTGTGTTTGAATACCCAAACGAACATACTGTATACTACATACTATTAGTTCATCTTAGTATACTGTAAACAAACGGTATCCTTTCAGTTGAGTGTACTAACGCAAGTAGATGCTATTGCTAGGCAACTTCATGCTAGCATAACAAATTACTAGCTAGACATCTTACGACGTCATTAACAATGTGCATTGAGAACACACAACAACTATACCACTTAGCTATGCTAAGAATGACGTGAACAATCAAGTCAATACACAAATGGGTAGTTAGATAGCGTATAGTTAATATACTGGAAAGTTTGATGTATTAGTAGCCAACTAAAGTTAGGTGGCTAACATACCAGTACATACAAGCAACTGCTGTAATAGCACTGTGACAATTCCTGAAGTAAAAAGGGCTTTATAAATAAATGTGATTTAATGACATGTTATGCGGTTCGTAAGGCTAGCGTAGCTAACAACTTGTCAGCCAACATAACATGTAACGTAACTTATTTGAAAAGTCATTACATTGCTCAACATTTGAATGAATTTGTAGCCGCTCTCGTCGGACTATGGCTGCATATTTTCCGCCATTTTCGTCAAAACTTATGTTGTGAAGCCAGGGCCATTTTCTGAAGAATTGCATTATGGGCCCTAAAAACACAGAAAGAGTGTCCACTCGCCAAAATACGAAGTATACAAGCAATGTAGTATGACATCCGGGAACCTTTGGCATACTAACTACAGTATATCCATACTATGACCAATAAGCATACTACATACTCAATTTGTCACAAATAGTACAGTTAGTATGAGTATTCAAACACAGCTAATGACTATGAGGTGCAGACTGTCAGCTTTACTTTGACATTATTTTCATCCATAATCGGTTGAACAGTTTAGAAATTACAGCACTTTTTGTACATAATCCTCCCACTTTATGGGACCAAAAGTATTGAGACAAATACACTTGTGTATTAAAGCAGTAAAGTTAAGTATTTGGTCCCATATTCATTGCATGCAATGACTACAAATATGTTGAATGCATTTTCTGTTTGTTTTGGTTGCGTTTGAGATTATTTTGTGCCCAATAGAAACGAATGGTAAATAATGTGTCATTTTGGAGTAAATTTCATTGTAAATAAGAATAGAATATGTTTCTAAAAACACTTCTACATGAATGTGGATGCTACTATGATTACGTAAAATCCTGAATGAATAGTGAATAATGAATGAGAAAGTTGGGCATAAATATCATACCAACTCAAAAATGCTAACCTCCCCTGTTATTGTAATGGTGAGAGGTTAGTATGTCTTTGTCTCTCTAACGTTCGCATTCATTATTCATGATTCATTCAGGACTATCCGTAACCATGGTAGCTATCCGTAACCACATGAATGAATAAGTGTTTAGAAACATTCTATTAAAATGTACAATAAAAATTACACAATACATTATTTACCATTAATTTCTATTGGGCACAAAATAATCTGAAAAAAACAAAAGAAACAGCAAATGCATCCAACAACTTTGTAGAGTTAAAACCTTGATGTAATCATTGTGTGCTAGAAATATGGGACCAAATAAAAGTTAATTTATCCCAATAACTTTGGTCTCCTAAAATGGTGCTGTAATTTCTAACGGTTCACCCAATATGGATGAAAATCCCCTCAAATGAACGCTGACAGCCTGCAATTTAACATCGTAGTCAAGTATAATTTCAAATCCAAAGTGCTAGAGTACAGAGCCAAAACAACAAAATTGCTGCTGTCCCAACACTTTGAGCTCACTGCACGTTCAACATTTTGCCTTACTGAATGCACCCCAGATGTGCCAGTTGCCAGCATCTAATAACATTGGGAACTCTGTGTGGATTTGTTCTTACCTCGTCGGAGAGGCATGGGAGCCATCCCAGGGGTGGGTTTGAATAGAGGCCTACGGAGCTCATTCAGCTTGCTGGACATCTCCGTCAGTCTAAGGTGAAAAAGAGAAAGAAATCTAGACGGGTATAGCTAACCCCATTGGTATTGCCCAATTGAGTTTGTTGTAGCACTCACTTGATACGGAGGTTAGTTGATTCCTTTTTCTCGTCCAACAGAGCTCGCTCTGCGGCGCGTGCAATAACCTAGAGAGAAGGAAGAGATATTTAAAATCTCATGTTTGGGACTTTAAATTTACCTTGCGAAATATTGGTCAAACAGCACTTATATATATATATATATTTTTTTTTTTAAATGTCCTTGTCGTTCTACATGTGTGCCATCAGTGGGGGAGTTGAGAAATGAGTAGGAGACACATTAACGTTGTAACAAATAAGTTGTACATACCCAGTTCTCATGGGATTTCTGCTCCTGCTCAATGATCTGGGCTTTGTAGGACTTTTCAGTCTGTTTCAGCTCATCCTGGATCTCCTTGATACGCTGCCTGCACACCTTGACCTCCTCCTCGGCCTCTAGGGCCTTGCCGTCGACCTCAGTCAGCCTGTCCTCGTTGTTGCGACGCTCAAACTCCTCCTTGGTTAGCTTCCTGTGAGGCGACAAACACAAATCAAATGAAGCTTTATTTAAAGTGCATTCAATAATCTCAATATACTTTACAGCAAAACAATAGAATACGTTTTGAAGAAGCACATTGAGGAAAAAGTCAATGTTCTTTTTACATGCCGTGGTACCACTGAGAACAAACCCTACAATGGTATTAATGCATGAACTGAACAGAGTCTAGTTCTACTTACTGCTGCAAGGCGTTCTCCTTCTGCTGGTACATCTCTGTGATGATCTCGTTCTTCTGCTGCAGGGTCTTGTACTGGTTCTCCAGGTGGTTCTTATCACTTTTCACCAACAAGATGTCATGCTCCAGCTTCTGGTATTGTTCTGTGGTGATAAGTTGATCGTGTTGAGAGAGAGAAAAGGGAGTGATGCATATCAAATTCTAGCTGCTGGGATATAGTGCTTGACATACCTTCCAGCTCTTTCCTGGCTTTCTCTTCGTTCAGCAGCTTGGTCATGAAGCGATCGCGCTCTTCCTCCACGACAGACAGAGTGGTCTGGACCTGTATAAAGTATTGTATGCCAAGAGTTAGTAAGAGTTGACTCACTTCTTAGTTCTGAATATCAATATTTTGGCTTTCAGATACACAAAAATGTGGGTTTGTTCAAGAATGGACTCCGTCTTACCCGAGTGACATCCATCATTTGCTTAATGCGGTTTCGGATGACGGTCTGCTTGTCTGAAACAGACCAAACATGATTCTAAATCCAGTTTATCCAGATACACACTGGGGGCTTGCAGATGCCGCCATATAGGCCTAATTATGCGCTCAGTCTTAACTGCGTCAGGCAGACAAATTCGGATCTTTTTCCCACTAATTGGTCTTTTGACCAATCACATCAGCTCTTTTTCAGAGCTGATCGGTCAAAATATTTGGCTACCTGTCTAAACAAAGCCTTAGTGGGACAACACTTACATATTTGGCATGTTAATTAGCAAGTTATCAAGTAATTTATGACAAGGTGTCAGGTGAATTACCGTTAGCGGCTTCCCCGTTAGCCACTCCTTTCAGGTCGTCGCAGGCCTCGAGGTCTCTCAGGAGGTCAGACAAAACCTGCCAGAGGGGGAGAGAACCACCAATTATACACTACACTTCTCCCCTTGGATCAGTCAACAAAAAATTATTCTGGACAACAATTTTAGAACAAATACAAAATCGTAACATTACATGTTTTTTTTTTTTTTTTAATATAATAAAAAAAAAACTCACCTCAACGTTGTGGTCCTTCTGAGCAAGGGAGTCCTCCAGGTCTTTCTGGGACTTCTGGTAGACTTTGATCTGCTCGCTCAACTCCCTGTGCTTCTCCTCCCACGAATTGGCAGCGTGGTGCAGCTGGAAGGAGGATATTAGGACATAAAGACTGCTGCACCATATGTCACGAGGCTTAAAGTGTAAATTGTTGTTCCGTGTTGGTACTCACCGAGATGTTCTCCTCTCTCAGGGTGGCAATATCCTTCTCCAGAACCTGGTGCTGGACGTTCCGTGCATCTTCGCGGAGCTTGGCTTCTTCCATCAGAACGGTAGCCTGCAGAATCAACAATTTGTGCTCTATACTGTGCTATATATTAAAAACGGCCATATGCCATTTATATTTGAGTGTTGCAATGTTGATGTTTACATCTTTGATATGTACCTTTGAGAGAGCCTCCTGAGTCTTCTTTCTGCTCCGCTTCAACTTCTCAATAGTTTTGTCCATTTCTGACATCTATAAGTAAAGATAATGAGCATAATGACTACTATGTTTCTCTGTGCTCCCCAACAAGTTGTTCTATTTAGGCTATAAGCTGGCTAGTAGTAGCAGACTATGTGGTCTGACAAAATCACAATATTACTAGTTCTTCAAACTAGATAAAGGCATAATTTTAAGACTGTTGAATACCATCTATTAGATGTATTGTCAGGTAGAGATACTTCGAAGGAACAACGTTGATCAATTGGTTGTTAAAAAAAACCCAGAAGAAAACCTCGCCCGACATTTCGGCTTATTGCTCAGCATGACTCACCATATCTTGATGTTTCGCCGTCTTTGTCCGCTCTTCGTCAAAGGATCTGGCGAGCAAGTTCTTTTCCTCATCCAGGCACTCATTTTGTCTCTCCATCTCTTGCACAAGATTCTGGATAGATATTGAAAGAAAAGGGTGAGACAAACAAATAAAACAATGGAAAACAAAAACAAACAAGTACACAATAGTCAGCCTGACAATGACGTGTGATCATGAGAATATTTCCCTGAGGCTCACTTTTAATTCTTGGATCTTTTCCAGAGATGAGGTGGCAGATTTCTCAGACAGCTTTTTCTTTTCTTTGAGTTCTTCACCCTGAGGGGAACCCAGTAGAAATATGTGATCAAAACATTCTTACACCTCTTAATTCACAGTGAACCCAAAGTCTGGATCTTGGTCAGTGAAGTCTCAGCAACATACCTGTTGTTTCAGTTCAGCAACCTTTAGGAGTATCTCCTCCTTCTCTTGTTCAAATGCTTTCATCCTGTCTGCCATCTCTTTTTCAGTAGCTAATCAAAAATATATGTTAAGAGTATGAAATGAGACGTGTAAGCCATGTGACAACACATGCCAGTAGGCAATATGAATGAGGATTCACTATGCACCATAAATTGCCAAAAAGAAGTAGATGAACCTACTTAGATAGGACTTCCTTTTGACCTGTGAGATGGAAAAGGAAATACGTCAATACATTGAGGCAAAGTCTCTTCAAAAGCAGCATGCAATACATCATAGAATAACATAAAACAATAAAAACAAAAATGATGAAATGTAGGGTGTCCAATCAAAAATGCTTATTTTGACCAATGGGCCAAACCTCTACCATAATCCATTCAAATGTTATTGGAGTTTTTACCCTTGTAGGATGGTCAAGATTAAGGTGACTAAATCAATGGAGGCCAGAGAAAAAAAGTGGTCAAAAATCTGGAAAAAAGGCACTGTATGGTACTGTAGGCTGGATGCTGTGTGAGAATTAAGACTAACTGACATCGTTGAACTTGTCATTTTTCTTCTCGAATCCGGAGGACATGAAACAATATAGAAGAGGTAAGATAGATATTGATGTTGAGACATGACATGTAATATTTTATTTATTTTACTGTATGCTTTTCATATTACTGGAAATTCCTGTTATTTTTCGAAGATTTCTCTGAAAAACAAGCGTATCTCTGAAATGTCAATGGAGCACTGAGCGTACGCCAATCTTTTTACATTTCATTCAGCTAGTGCCAAGTTAATTTTGCGACCCGCGGAAACTACGTTGCAGAAGATGTAAAATCCATGTAAAATCCTCAAGTCAATGTGAGAGGCGGCACTGCTCTGTCAACAGAGCTTGGTACTTATTATCAGATGTATTAGTTCACAAAATCAAAGATAATGTTATGTTAGAGAAAACCCCCACTGAATTATTCAGAACATGAAGAATCACGTGTGTCTTGGACACCATATGAAATTCTGAAAGCAGTGACCGAGCAAAAATGACTTACAGATAGAACGCTCTTCCAAAAGAGGAAGAGGAAGCCGATGACCCCGGCGCCTGCAGTGGCCAGGACGGGTTCCCAGGACACGCCGTAAAAGTCCGGACCTGGCTTCCATTCCTCTGGCAGGCAGGTGACCATCTGGGGAGAGACACAGGCCCAATCACACAGTGTTCCTTCCTACAGCTCATATTTCAGGTCTAGCAAATAAGTTGGGCAATAGTTGGGCTGATGAAGGACAGAGGAAAATAATTTTACTAAACAATCAGGCATTACTGTGTTGTTCAAACTGAGCACCATCTCAGTCAATGCCAACAGACACTTCTTCAGATCAAATCAAGGTGGGTTCTGAAATAGTCCTAGCCTATAACCCAGTTGTTGATCAAAATCAATAAAGAGGGAAAACCTGCCTTAAGCTTATCTAATCCCCAAGTCAAATGGGGATTGACTTGGGGCCCTGCCACTGTCTAACCAGAGACCTTTGCACTATGAACGTGGCATACAGACCATACATCTCAGTCGCTCAGTGGAAATCTTGGATTAGATCAAACAAGCTAAATTAAAACACCACACTGTTGGAGTGGATCTAACAAACTAAGGCCTATGTGGATTTAGAGTGCCTTATGTGCCCTTTCACCCTGTTAAAGGCAGGCAATAAACAAACAACTACTTAACATAAGGCCTAGCATATAATTAATTATAAACTGGGTGGTTCGAGCCCTGAATGCTGATTGGCTGAAAGCCTTGGTATATCAGACCATATACCATGGGTATGACAAAATTATTTTTACTGCTCTAATTACATTGGTAACCAGTTTATAATAGCAACAAGGTACCTCTCTGTTTTTTGTGGTATACTGCCAAAATACCACGGCTAAGGGCTGTATCCAGGCACTCCACTTTGCATTGTACATAAGAACAGCCCTTAGCCATGGTATGGCCATATACCACACCCCCCTCGGGCCTTATTGCTTAATTATAAAAGGGAAGAGGTCAAAGCAACAAAGCAAAATTCAACAGCTAAGAGAAACCCCTCGATCTGAGCCCTACATTTACAGGAATAATGGTTACTGCTAAAGTCTGGTAAGTGGCCAATTTCTTTTTATGAGGAAGAGGACAGTCAACTTTCACTTTGACAACATTAAAACAAACGAGCAATCAAGTGATCCCTTCTTGGCTGAAACTATTGGAGAAATGTAATATGTATTGGACGACAACTAAACCATTCCACAAGACTTTGAAGCTGCCAACAAAATTGAGTTGCAATTTAGTTATAGCAAGCCATCCATATGGTAGACTAAGACTTGGCTAGCCAGCTAGCTGAAATAGTTATAGCCTCCATAAATGCGCAGTGTCAACACTAACATTAGCCAACTACTTACATATTGAAGTTCCGTTAGAAATAAGGCG
Source organism: Salvelinus namaycush (assembly GCF_016432855.1). NCBI lineage: Eukaryota > Metazoa > Chordata > Actinopteri > Salmoniformes > Salmonidae > Salvelinus > Salvelinus namaycush. The sequence continues at coordinate 30,132,599 of NC_052335.1, forward strand.
TAGAAGACGGACAGTTGATCAGATTCTGTCATCATGGGCAAAGGGGTTGTTTCTTCCGAATCCATTGCTACTTAAAGTAGTACTGTTTGATAGCTGAGCTACCTAGCTAGGCTAATATGCAATGCAACTGGCTTGCGGAAATCCGAAATTCCTCGTTTCACAAACCTATCAACGTAGAATACTTGAGGCTCCTTCATCGTGGTTGTCTTTGACGACACCGAAGAGGACAAGCTGTGCCCATCTAGCTTGGTGAACTAATAGGCTTACTAGCTAACGTTAGCTTGTTGACTGATTCGCCAGCAACCTGTCTACTAGCGACGCGTAGCTAGCTATGCATTTAGCTTCCTTTTAGAGATTTGAACGCGATTACTTTCCACGACAAATGCACAAGTAGAAAGAAGGCTTGTACTACGAGCAGCGGTGTAATGTATGCCCTACTCAATACCAATAAACCAGCTGTAGTGGTCACTGAACTTCAGACTACACTTCCTTAGAACACGTCAACAAAAAAGAGGAAGGATCAAACCTGGGATGTATTCATTCGGTCGATTCTGTTGCAAAATCCCAGTTTCATAACCTACTGTACTGTCTTTGGCAAAACGTTTCTTAAAGGAAACCGAAATAAACGAGGCGGGACCTAACTGAATTTGTCCAATAGAAACTCTCGTTTAGTTGCAAAATTGTTTGAACTAAAGATGACAGCAGGAAGCAAAGTTCAGATAGAAAAAGGTTCTGTAGAACAAACATGCCTCAGACATGTTGAATAAGGAATAATTTCTGCTCGATTAATGGATTTCTATCTGCAACGTTTGAGAACGTTTTGCAATTGAACGTGGCCCTGCAGAACCTTTGACCTAATGACATCACATCGAGCAAGTGGGAAAAATGTTGCTCTATGCAAAACCAATGTTACAAAAAAAAAGCTAAAAAAAAAAGAATTAAACATTTGAAAACCATGCAGTGTCGCATCAATAATTAGGCGAGATAAAATGCATATGCATACCAGGGTTTCCGTTAGGCTAAAAGCTGGCTTACCGGCTACGAAATAAATAGAAAAGTTGAGCAATAAAATTGGCGCCCGGCCAATTGTCTGGGAAAAGAAAAAAAAAACAATCCCATTGTGAAATAATGCTTTTTAGCTATTCATTGATGGAAACACCAGTCGATGGAAATACATTTGACTGGTCATGCTTATCGGTCTATAAGTTAATTTGCATAATGTGTAGGCTACATAATATTTGTTATGCATCTCATCACACACATACAGATAGTCTTTGGGCGGAAAATCTGTCAGACAGCGCGAGAGCACCAGCATCTCAAACAGCAACGGAAGACAGGCTTCATCAGTGCATCACATACCACTTTGCAATGAGCTGGAGGTAGTAGGCTATGCATTTTGAAAACATATACTTAAATTGTTTGAACATTTTAAGACATGGAGGTACATCTTACCTTGCTTCAAAAGTAGCCTATTAGATCTCTCTAAATTTCTAACAGATATTTTAATCTCTGTTGCATGAAACCGCTCGCATGTGCGGTGCCCTTTTGACAATGGTGTTTTCCCTCTAACTGCATTATGGAACGAACATTTGCCCTTATGTTTAGAAATAATAGTTTATCAACATTGGCGAAATGTTCTTATCTATAGCATCACTCATTGCTTTTTGATTTTATTTTTACGCCTAGGCCTACTGGTTGAATGAATTTTGGATCCATCTTCCCACAACTGTCCGAGAGTCCATTTGGAATAGACTATTTCTTTCTCGAATAGCTGACCAATAGTAGAAATGTTTATCTATTCTATCAGGATAGTATTGTTTTAGGCTAGTGATTTTGCTGTTCGTTACTCGTAAATTAATGTTTTCCTAATGGAAACCCTGATGCATACCACACTTGAGGCCTAAGCATTAAATTGACAGTCTGAAAGGTTAGTCAATTAATAGGAAGACACACTCATTCATAGACAGAAGTACATGAAGTAACTTACCATAACAGCATATATTCCAAGGTACTCATAAACCAGGGTGACTAGACTACCAGAGAAAATTAACACCGATACGAATGATGAACCATTCTGCTCCTCTTCCTGGAAATCAGAAACAGGAGGCGACTCCAAAGAGCCTGGCAAAAAAGGACAAGCAAATTAGGTTAATGTCTACACAGTTTATCCCTCACAGCAATCTCAAAAGTAGAAGTTGAAAGAGCACATACCTGAGGAAGGGTGCTCCATGTCAACAAGTCCCATGTCCAAGGTATTTTCCAAAATAGCTTGAGGGCCCCTCTGGATTTCTTCTGGCTGATTGTCTTGGTTTCTGTTAAAATGCCCCACATCCTCCTCAAGACCCATATCCAGATCTGGTCTGTTGTGGCCATCATGGTCAGGCTTCTCCTCAGGTGCCTTAGTCTCTTCACCCGTCTCCGTCACAGTGAGGTTGTCCTCGTTTATGTCCCCCACAGAGTGCGGGAACGTCTTTTCTTCCTCTGCATCAGACACGTCCCCATCTTCTCAAATATTTATAGCGGTTCAAACAGTAAGTACATTTTCATGCATTGCAATCTAACTGGCATTGTCAGGGTGTGGTTTTGTGCTATGTCAATAGACTATTTACTTTGTGGTATTTCACTGGCCTTTCTTAAAGATGGAATCCGCAATAGGGGGAAACAGTGCCACTGGCCACCCCACGACCGTTGTTATTGTTGCCGAGCTGAGGACTATCGTACAGCATGGCAAAAAAATTGCAGTACATATTTTGCTCTATCGTGCGTACAATGATGTCGGAGAGAAAAATAAAGTTTGTTGTTTGCATTAACTTTGTTGTTGTAATATCGCAAATGGACATGGCCGTTTTACCATTAAGGATTCCAGCTTTAAATACAGCTTCTCATGCAAACCCAATCACCAGGCATTATTATCATCATGTCATTTGCAACGCATGACATTTTCCATATAAATTAATTAAAGGTTTTAATCCTCCCATAATCTGACATTAACTGAAGTAAATAAGCAATCTTACCGGTGTCAGGGTGTAGTTGACTGCCCTCTTCCAAGGGAGCACTGTCGCTGGTCGTTGAGTACTTCTGATGCAGGGTGAACGCCAACTCTTGGAAGTTGTCCAAGATGGTGGCTTCCTCATCAAACTCACCAGTCTCCTGCTGTCCGTCAGCATTCTCCCAGGCATCCAGCATCCTCTCAATCTCATCCAGGATTGGGGTCTCAGAGGCCTCCAAAATGGCCTCCAGCACCTTTTCAATGTCCTCACTGGTGTTTGTCTGTGACATCAGAGCAGCATTCAGCTCCTGCTCCAGGTCAGAGAACAATAACTCCACCCTGAAGAGGTTCTGAAGACCCAGAATCTTCTGGAAGCGCTCCATATCCTCTTTCTTGAAGTGGTAGCGCAGTAGCGTCAGCCTCAACACATTATCACTGTATTCTGGCTCTTGGCCTGAAATGGGATCCGGAACTTTGTCTTCAAGTGAGGGTGTATGTGTTTGATCCAAGCCTGCACTTTCTGAATCTTCTATGTCATGCTCCTCAGGTTCTATGTCAATAGCCTCCTCAATTTGGACAACATCCAACTCATCACTAGATACAACCTCGGTTTCTGTAGCATTATTGGATTGCTCTGACCCAAATTCCGATCTACTTTCTTTGTCCTTATCAGTGTGCTCGGTTTTGGATGAAGAAGACAATGCTGCATTTTCATCCTCTAGCAATTCTTCTTCAATCTCCAGGTTCTCTGGGTCTATCAAATCCTCCTTGTCTACAGGGAATTCTTCATGCCTCTCTTTAACCATTGTGTTTTTAGTTGGATCTGGGATGTTAGGTCCTCTAAATCGTCTGAAAAGCTCTCTACCACCCGGTTTCAATTTATTCTCTACTTGTGAGAAATCTCTTGACTCTTTTTGTATAGGGAGTTCAATAGCTTGCTTCTGCTCTGATACGTTAGTTTTACTATCAAAGTCTGAGAGCAGTTCTGTCTGTGAGACGTGTTTAGGGACTGTGCTTTCATTTACTGTAAGATTCTCTGCTAAAGCCTCCTCAGTATGTTCAAAAGGAATCACCTCATCAGCAGGCGGTATTGAAGGTTCAATGTCACCTTCTTCAGGTTCATCCTCCAACTGCAAAGTCTGGGAATCCACATCAGGCATTTTGACAGCCTCATGGAAATCAGAGTCTATAGGTTCCTCAAAGATGACCTCATGTGGCTGTTCTGTTACCTCTGGCTCCTGCTTTGGGTCGTTGGCTAGCAGCTGTATATTCTCCTTGGGTTCTTTTTGTATGGGGAGTTCTTCAACAGCTTGCGTCTGTTCTGAGTCGATAGTATTACTATCAAAGTCTGAGAGCAGTTCTGTCTGTGAGATGTGTTTAGGGACTGGGCTTTCATTTACTGTAAGATTCTCTGCTGAAGCCTCCTCAGTATGTTCAAAAGGAATCACCTCATCAGCAGGTGGTATTAAAGGTTCAATGTCACCTTCAGGTTCATCCTCAAACAGCAAAGTCTGGGAATCCACATCAGGCATTTTGACAGCCTCCTCAAGGAAATTAGAAACTACAGGTTCCTCAAAGATGACCTCATGTGGCTGTTCTGTTATCTCTGGCTCCTGCTTTGGGTCGTTGACTAGCAGCTGTATATTCTCCTTGGGTTCTTCAATTTTGGGAGGCTCCTCTGGTGCAATCTCACCTTCGTCATCCTCGTCATCCTCTTCCTCTGAACCTGTAACATGAGCTGTTCTTTCCCCACCACTGACAATGTTAAAAACTGTATCACCTAATGAAGACCACAGGTTCTTGTCCTTGGAATCCTGTTTTTCAGCTGTCTCTGGTGGACTCTCTTCCTCATCTGTCTGATCAGATTCCGGAATGTCTTCGTGTTCTAAATTAGAATGTTCTTCAGAAAAAGCCAGCAATGGAGTTTCCCTAAGATGATAATCACTTTTCTCATCCTGCTGATATTCAAACTCTTCACTTCCCTCGTCCTCCTCGTCATATGGAGTCACCTTCCTAGTTTCCTCGTCATCGGAGGTGACAGCATCAAAAGTTGTTCCAAGTGTAGTTTTCAACTCAGGGACAGGTCTGCCTTCTGAAAAACCATCTGGCGCATTCTCCAACTCAGGATCATCTTTGGATAGAGGTTCTGAAAGGCTTTCTTTAGTCTCACCTTGCTCTGGTTCAACAACACTGTCCGGCACAGAGTCCTCGGCCCTCAGCTGATATTTCTGAAGGTCATCTTTGATCCTCTCAGCTGTGGGCTCAACTACTGTGTTAGATTCAACTCCTTTTGCATCAAGAGTTTCAATTACAGTTTCAGGCTGAGGTAGAGAGGACACTAAAGGATCAAAATGGCCTGGATCTTTATCCTCTGGAAACTCTAAAACCTTATCAATGTCCTCAGGAACATCACTATCAATCTCATCGTTTTCTAACAGAGTCACTTCAGGTGGAGGCTCATCCACTTCCACTGTGGTGCTCTCTGCACTTTTGTTTTGGTCTAAAGTCTCTGTGGTTCCTTGTACAGACTTGTCTTGGTCCGTTAACAATAAGGAGGAGACTAACAGTGACTCAATGTCATAACTGTCAAACTTATCGTGTCCGGTGTCGAAACAAACAAAGTCGGTTTCCTGAAAAGAAAAAAGAAACTTGTTTGAGTCATACTACCCATTTCAGAAAGTAGTTCAGGCATTTCAGATTTCTTAATGATGCATTGGCAATGATGCAATAACAATTACCTGAGCAGGAATCTCCAATTCTTTTTCGGTGTATATGTGATTGATTGCGAGTTGGTCTTTATGGAAGTAACCAAAGCGGTTACCAACCTAATTGTAAGAAATGGAAACAAAACAAAGAACGAAACAATGTTAACATTGCAGTCTAGAATGTTTTGTTATCACATGATTAAATATGAACTCATACTTACAGTCCCCGCCCATATATCTGTCCTTCTGCCTGAGAGTTTATAGTAGACATATACCGTCTCTCCTTTTTTAAAAGACAGGAACCGACAGTCTGGTCCAGTGAAATCACTTGATGCTTTCCCCCGGCACAGGAGCACTGTGGAGAGGAAGGATTCACCGATCAGTTGTTGTGGGAATGTCACCCACACCAAACATCTCATCCAATGACCCAGCCATGGACAGTCTTTGGGCATCCACATTTAGTGCCCCATGCACAATCAGGGTGTAAATACACATCCCTAAGGTAAACCTTGCTTAATCTTCTTATCTGTTTACACCTTACAGTGAGTATCAAGGGTTCAATGAAACAGCTATTGTTTTTGATAAGGCAAATGCAAAAAGTCAAGAACTTGCAAGCAGAGAGGGGGTTAATGACAAGTTTTTTTTTTATGTCAACAATATATAGCTAGCTAAGCCTATACACCATCTTGCAATTGAGCTAGTCACAGTGAACGTGGCTATTTGCTTCCTAAAAGCCAACACATAATTAAATGGTCCCTAAAGATTATCATAAAGTAAAAATGGCTTTATAAGTAAATTTGATTAACTTAGGGAGCTAGTTGATTACAATAACTTAAGCCTACCATACACACAACATAGATGTGTTGGCTAACTAAGGACACTGCCAGCTATGTTGTGTAGTCCACACTGGTGAACATTGCCCATGAAGCACTGGGGCCTTCGGTGGCTTTGATTTCAATAAAATATGTAGGCCGAAAGCTTGTTTACATGGTACAAGCTACTACAGAAACAGAGTTGAGGTAACGTTAACTAGCTCCAGAATTAGGCAACTAGCCAGCAGTAGCCAACCCAGGCTTCGGCTACGTTACAACCAAGCAAGCCAGGTTACTAGCTATATTTAGTAATATTACATTACTAATTTCGTGCTGATAAGAATACTAACGACAGTACTCTTATCTAGGTTAGCCGAGTTCATCCCTTTGAAATGGCAACAGGTCAAAGATAACGCCGGTTTATTAGTTAGCTAGCTAGCTGCTACGTTACACTGAAATGAGGTGGGGAGAGTGCATTTAACGATCGATGGAAGCATCATTCCTGAAAGTTCGCGTGAGCTAAACGCGGAGTACTTACTACTGCATTCCTCGTCGGCACATCGTTTGAAGTCGGAGAATCTCCTTTCGGTGGCGGCATTGGATATGAAATTATTAATAAATAAAAGTAAAACGTATACATGAGATACATTTACAGCCATGTCGGCAGTTGGGCTGTCTGGTTCTGCTCGAGCATGAGCAGATGAAGCCGACACGTCAGCAAATCCAAGGCTGGTGCAATTTGCAGGATGTTGATCGTGGAGTCAAATATCAAAATATGGGCGGACAAGGACAAAAAATAAAGAGCAAGGCCATAGAACCAGAATATAATATTCGTTTGAATCGCATACGTTCTGATTCGGGTTTATTACGTCTTTGTTGGATACACCTCAAACATTCCACACGTTTACTGGCAAGTGGTCGCAATTTCCTTTCCCCCATTCAATTTGCCAATCTGACTACAGCAGATGTATTATGACACCACAAAAGATGTGTGTGTTGTACACGTGCATTGTTTTTCCAGGGGTACCCTAACAAACAAAACAAATAGAGAGAATATGACTCTGAATCTCTCGCAGCCTTAGGTTGGTTAGGCTATCCTTTCTGCATGGCTACCTTTCTGTATGAGAGCGTGGTGCATTCCCGTTCTCAAAATAGTAGGTCCAGGGTAGCCCGGCAGGGCTCCTATCTGGGGGGGGACCTCAATGGTGGTAATGTTTCAAGTCACATGTCATTGCAAATGAAAATGACAAAAGCATTGCAACGTATTACAGGCCTGTACCAAAGACATGAACCTCTTTCTGCCTATTCTTACAGCCATAAAAGTGACGTTGGCTAACTGGGCTGCTCCATTCCACATTGAGTAAATATCTCCCCTAGGTATTGACATTATTGTTTTAAAATGGATCTCTATTTCACTCCCATAAATAATAATATCTTCCCCAGCACTATTTGATGCCTACTTGCCTTCATTATTCCAGTGACGTGAGGCACTGAACCTCCAATGATTTGCTAGTATATTCTCACTTGGTTATATTACCTACTCACTTCGACCAATAGGTGCGTTAAAGTGCATGACTGTTTACTTTTTATTTGATTAAACAACAGTAACATACAAAACAATATAACAGCCAGAGTGATTACAAATAAACAAAAAGTAACAAATACATCTGAGACATTTTGCTTTGTTCCCTAATAAGAGATTGACATACTGACATTCAACTATAGAATCTGTGTAGTAAAATGTCAAACTTGGATATTTCAATGGTTGTATGCATTTTGTTGCCAAGATATAGCGTCACATCGGTCCAGAAACCCTCACCATGCAAACAACCACAAAATAAGTGTTCAATAGATTCAGTTTCTAGTTCACAAAAACTGCATTCACTGGTAACATCAGGTGTGTATATATTTAGAAATCAAGTTATTACAGGGGTAGAATCCATGGACAATCTTAAAGGAGATCTCCTTTACTTTGTTGGTCACCATAAATTTGTGAGGAGTGAGCCAAGCACAGTGCCAGTTCACATCAAACGATGAAGCACAACAAAATATGGCAGAAGGAATAGATTTCCTGTAGAAAATATCCCTTAATAATCGATTGTTGAATTTCTAATCTGGTAAACCTATGCCATTCACCTGGATATCACTTACAATCGGAAATGTCCCACAATATGCATTATTCTGTAGTAAAGAATTTATCGCCACTAGGTATAGCTTTTATAACAGTGTCATATTCCTTGCTTGAAACCTCAGTTGTATCTTTCCATAAACTCTCTCCGTGTATACAGATTCCTACTGATACTAACTAATTGGCTGACTAGAACAATGTTGTTTGAGAACCAATTACGGTAAAATAACATCTTGTTTCCATGTAATGTAGAATTATTATTCCATATAAAACATTTGAAGTGAAAAGTTGTTTATACAGCAAAGCCCAGCACATTAAAGCCTGCTTGTGAAAAGATGCCAATTTCACAGGAAGTTTACCCACGATATAAGGACATTGTAGTAAAAAAAAAGTAGCCCTCCGAGCTTCTGAAAAACCAAAATGAGGTACAATATTCCAAAAACGGAGGATTTTTTTTTTAGTAAGTACCTTTTTAACCCAGTTGCCTTTTGATATTTAATTAAAGAAAATGACGTCTAAGACATTTAGACCACCATCACACCCTGTTGGTGATAACATCTCTTTTTATTTTGGCTTGCTTTTCCATATGAAGTTGTACAATAGCCCAAGGTACAGCAAGTGGATTTTGGAATGTCAATAGATAGTCCCTCAGCCTTGGATAATAACCTTGCTTTAGAGGCAGGTAGTTATCCCTTTATTTATAGCCACCTTTAAATGTTTCACGTAAAAATTGTGCTGTTTCTTCAGAGGTTTTGGAAAATTCAGAGGGTAATCCAACAGGGCCTGGATACTTTTTTAAAAATGGGGCAATCCCATATTGGATATCCATAATGGACTAATCTTGACAGCAAGTCCGATTGAATTCTTCACTAACAGTTAACATTCTCTTTAGAACAAGAGTTTAGTCACTGAAACTTATCTAAGGGGTAAAGATTCTCATAAAACATAGTGGTAAAGTCTGATATCAACTCTCTATCCTTAGAGGTTACCCCATTAATCTTATCTTTCCGAAGTGTTCTGAGTTCCCTTCTCTTTTCCAAATAAAAAAAGCATCTGTTAATTTCGCATTTTTCAAGCCATTTTTCCTTATGTAATTTGTGTAGTTGGTTCTGTAAATCCTTAAATTTAGCCTTAAGATCAAGATGCTCAATCTCAGTGATATTAGCAATTTTCTTAGAGAGCTCAGTTACCTCACATCTTAAAGCAAGCTGCTTCCCATAAGTAATACAGCTGAGCAGATTTCCAATTTCAACTGTTCCCAATATTTCCCATATAGCGAGCAATAGTAATGGCGTCTTTTTGTTGGCATTAACACCACCATGGTTCGTTGAACAAGCCTATGGGGAAAAAGAATGGTGTTTGGGATAAATCGCAGAAAATAAGGTCTGTGGTAAACACAGATCATCTCCAACTATCGTCACTTTTACATTTTAAAAACCACATAAAGGCTACCTAATTCATAAAGGTATTGCTAACTGACTTATATAATTATCCCTACATCAGAGTTAGAGACTTTGTTTACTTACTAACGAGCGGAATACGTTTTTCCACCAATGATAGAATGCCAGAAAGCTCTTCAATAAGTTTTTCCACCAATGATAGAATGCCAGGAAGCTCTTCCGGAAGTATACCGGAAGTGAGACATGTTTTGAACCAGAGAGGAAGATGCAAAGCGAGAGCGATAGCTGGGCGCAAAATCTGTCTTCTATACAGATGGCAATTTTTCGTTTCTTTCCGCTCATCAAGCGAGCAGTTTTTGTATGGAGGTCAATGAGAGCGTGTCGAATTTGGTTAACAAAACATTGAATGGCTTATTTACTACGTGTGGCTTATTTGATTGAATAGACGTTTCGTAATTATTAGGCTGTTACGAGTGTACTGATATAAGTAGAACAAGTGACATCCCGGCAACTTTGAGAAAAAACACTTTATATCGCCGTTGTGCCTGGTCGTTACTAGTTACACCAGTCACAAAGTCATAAACCAGCCTATTTCTACAATGTATCTTCTTAAAATGTTAATTTAAAAATAACTTTGACCACACTGCTAACCTTATGCTTAACCTTAAATTTAATCTCATTTTTGTTTTCATAAATTTCCACAGCCAATTCTGACTTTGTGGTTGTGGTAACCGTTGTGCTTTTTGTTCACACGCGTATCTGCCCTGTCAATGGCTAGAATGGTCCCACCTGATCTTGCCTCCTTCCGTTTGCCTTCATTTTTGAAGATTTAATGTCATTGTTAGAGCGTCCACTAGGTTAACTGTGTTTTAATGAAAAGCATGCATGGGGTTTGGAGCAAATTCACATTTTACTAAACTAACTACATTTATATTTTGCCAGAATATGACATATTGTGGGATTTCACATAATTGTCTACGAAATGGGTCGAACTTCAAACTGTGTCATGGATGATCTTGATTCAGAACTGAGGTTGCCAGGAGAACTGTGCGAAAATGACTCTTCAGATGATGAATCAATCAACAGAAAACGAATCAAGCAGCCAAACCTCCCTCGGAGCCAACTATATTTAAAGGTACTTTATGAAATACAGTTTGTAGACGAATATGTGAACAGCTAGTTTATTGTCTTGACAATGTGCTACCTGTGGCTGTTTATGCTTGCTCTGGACCCATCGCGCCACGAGAACGCACGACTATATGCCTGATTATCGTGTTCATCATTGTGTAAGATCTCTTAGACCTAGTAACCAGTCTGTCTCCTGTATAATCACAGAGACACACCGTGAGACTGGTTTTCACAAGACCACAATGAACTGCCTCCAGCACATCAAGGAGGCCCTCCTACACTATAGATGGCAGGAAGCTGCTGAGTACATGTCCAGTTACTCACGAACACTGGAGGACATACGACAACGCTACGCTGAGGTAGATATATCTTTGCTCTGCTCTGACTAAACACTCACAAAATTAACTCAAAGTACTGTCGAAATGCAAAATTTGATTTCTTCAAACAGTCTTTCAGATAATTTGGAGGACAAGCACAGTTACTACACCACAGTTCCATCTCGAAGCTGCAAGACTACAACAGTTTCTATGCGTGAGTGAAACACTCAGGAGTAAAACATTACCTGAAGGTATGTTCCTTATCTTCTTTCCTTCACCTCTGCATTCATTTTTTTTTACTATCACCCTCCCTAAAGGACCCTAAGTCAATATAGGGTAAAAAAAAAGTCAATATAGGCCAATAGGTTAAAAAAGTCAATACTTTTATTATGTTTTGAGCCAGTATGACACCTTCAAAAACAAACAAATGGATGGAATATGTAACAATGTGTTTAACATGGAAATGTACAGTACCAGTCAAAAGTGTGGATTCATCTACTCAAGGGTTTTTCTTTATTTTTACTATTTTCTATATTGTAGAATAATAAAGGCATCAAAACTATGAAATAACACATTGAATCATGTAGAGACCAAAAAAGTGTTAAACACAAAAAAAATGTTTTTTTATATTTGAGATTCTTCAATGTAGCCACCATTTTCCTTTGATAGTTTTGCACACTTGACATTCTCTCAACCAGCTTCACCTGGAATGCTTTTCCAACAGTCTTGAAGGAGTATCCACATATGCTGAGCACTTGTTGGCTGCTATTCCTTCACTCTGCAGTCCAACTCATACCAAACCATCCCAAGTGGGTTGAGGTTGGGTGATTGTGGAGGTCAGGTCATCTGATGCAGCACTCCATCACTCTCCTTCTTGGTCAAATAGCCCTTACACAGCCTGGAGGTGTGTTGGGTCATTTGTCCTGTTGAAAAACAAATGATAGTCAGACTAAGCGCAAACCAGATGGGATGGCGTATTGCTGGTTAACTGTGCCTTGAATTCTAAATAAATCAGTGTCACCAGCAGAACACTCTCACACCATCACACCTCCTCCTCCATGCTTTACGGTGGAAACCACACATTCGAAGATCATCCGTTAACCTACTCTGCGTCTCACAAAGACACGGCGGTTGGAACCAGAAATGTCTTATTTGGACTCATCAGGCCAAAGGATAGATTTCCACCGCAAGTCTCCTTCTTATTGGTGTCCTTTAGTAGTGGTTTCTTTGCAGCAATTTGACCACGAAGGCCTGATTCACGCAGTCTCCTCTGAACAGTTGATGTTGAGATGTCTGTTACTTGAACTCTGATGCATTTATTTGGGCTGCAATTTCTGAGGCTGGTAACTCTAATGAACTTGTCCTCTGTGGGCAGAGGTAGCTCTGGGTCTTCCTTTCCTGTGGCGGTCCTCATGAGAGCCAGTTTCATCATAGCACTGTCAAAGTTCTTAATTTTCTGAATTGACTGACCTTCATGTCTTAAAATAATGATGGACTGTCATTTCTCTTGGCTTATTTGAGCTGTTCTTGCCATAATATGGATTTAGCCCTATTTGGTAAAATACCATCTTCTGTATACCACCTCTACCTTGTCACAACACAACTGATTGGCTCAAACGCATTAAGAAGGAAGTTCCACGAATTATCTTTTTAAAAAGGCACACCTGTTAATCGAAATGCATTCCAGGTGACTACCTCGTAAAGCTGGGTGAGAGAATGCCAAGAGTGTGCAAAGCTGTCAAGGCAAAGGGTGGCTACTTTGAAGAAGTATAAAATATAAAATATTTTGATTAAACACTTTTTGGGGTTTCTACATGATTCCATATGTGTTATTTCATAATATTGATGTCTTCACTATTATTCTACAATGTAGAAAATAGTAAAAATAAAAACAATTGAATGAGTAGGTGTGTCCAAACCGTTGACTGTTACTGTATGTGAATGTATATTGAGGACGTGTTTTGTCCAGTAGATCTGTCTGGAACACTCGTTTCACCTGGTGAACGGGCAGTTTGAGTACGCCAAGCGTCAGCTGTCCATCGCTGAGAGCTGGAGGTACGGCAAGCAGTCAGCTGATCAGTCCCAGCGGATTAAGCTGATCCAGTCCTACAGTGGCTTCCTGGATTGCTTCATCTGGTGTGGGGGGGGAGGAAGAAGGAAAAAAAGATCACCGTCTCCAACACCGGTAAGAGGATAGATACCTGGCAACCCCCAAACATCCATTATTCGTTGGTGTCAATTACATCGATAGTAAAAAATCTTAATTTGTGCTAGACTGCTGTGCCACTCGGGAGACCTAAGGCACTGCATCTCAGTGCTAGAGGCGTCACTACAGACCCTGTTTCGATCCCGGGCTGTATCACTACCGGCCGTGATCGAGAGTCCCGTAGGGCGGTGCACAATTGGCCCAGCGTTGTCCGGGTTAGGGGAGGGTTTGGCCGGGGTAGGCCGTCATTGTGAAATAAGAATTTGTTATTACTGACTTGCCTAGTTAAAAAAGAGTAAAAACATCACCATCTACTGGACAGATGATGTAACTGTGCCTTTTGGGACATAATTCCAATGCATTTCAAACATCATGGTAAAACAAAGAGTAACCAGAAACTGTGGTGCCTTAGCTTAACATGGACTTTGACATAATAATTTCAGATGAGTATGATGCTGGTGTCATTCAAGAGATGCACAGCTACTTCCGCCAATCCTCTGTCAACCTGAAGGATATCATGAAGCTTACTGGGGTCTGGTATCTTTTTGTTCTGGGTTACATTGACGTAAGTACTAGTTTGTGTTTAGTAGGCATGAAACAGGAGAAAACATTTCAAAACAGAATGGGGAATGGTACTACTTGAACTTAACACTTATTTTAATTTTGCGTTTCAAAGTGGTTTGCTACGATTTGCCCTACTGAACACGACCCCTGGCATCCCCTTTTCCCTTCATTGAACTACGTTCCCTTATCACACTACCTATGATGAGATAATGTTTTGACTTGTATGTGTCAATGGCAGATGCTGGAATTCTACAACGATCACGAGGGAGCTGTGAAGGTTCTGAATGACTATGCCTATGACAACAGTTTGCCCCCCCCCTAACGCCCATGTCTACCTCTACCGGTACATGAAGAAATGCTACTTCAAAGTAGCCACCCTTTGCCTTGATGAAAGCTTTGCACACACTTGGCATTCTCTCAACCAGCTTCATGAGGAATGCTTTTCCAACTGTCTTGAAGGAGTTCCCACATGCTGAGCACTTGTTGGCTGCTTTTCCTTCACTCTGCGGTCCAACTCATCCAAAACCATCCCAATTGGGGTGAGGTCGGGGTGATTGTGGAGGCCAGGTCATTGGCGGCAGGTAGCCTAGTGGTTAGAGCGTTTAGCCAGGAACCGGAAGGTTGCTGGATCGAATCCCAGAGCTGACAAGGTAAAAATCTGTCGTTCTGTCCCTGAGCAAGGCAGTTAACCCACTGTCCCGGGCGCCGAAGACGTGGATGTCGACTTAAGGCACCTCTCCCATTCAGAGGGGTTGGGTTAAATGCGGAAGACACATTTCAGTTGAATACATTGTTGGACAACTGACTAGGTACCTCCCTTTCCCTGATGCAGCACTCCTTCCCTTTCCTTCTTGGCCACATAGCCCTTACAGAGCCTGGAGGTGTGTTGGGTCATTGTCCTGTTCAAAACAATTCAAGGCAATGCAAATAGTCTCGGTGGCCATTTGATTAGGTGTTCAGGAGTCTTATGGCTTTGGGTTAGAAGCTGTTTAGAAGCCTCTTGGACCTAGACTTGGTGCTCCGGTACCGCTTGCTGTGCGGAAGCAGAGAGAACAGTCTATGACTAGGGTGGCTGGAGTCTTTGACCATTTTTGGGCCTTCCACTGACACTGCCTGGTATAGAGGTCCTGGATGGCAAGAAGCTTTGCCCCAGTGATGTACTGGGCCTTTCGCACTCCCCTCTAGTGCCATGCGGTCAGAGGCCAAGCAGTTGCCATACCAGGCAGTGATGCAACCAGTCAGGATGCTCTCGACGGTGCAGCTGTAGAACCTTTGAAGATCTGAGGACCCATGCCAAATCTTTTCAGTCTCCTGAGGGGGAATAGGTTTTGTTGTGCCCTCTTCACGACTATCTTGGTGTGCTTGGACCATGTTAGTTTGTTGGCGATGTGGACGCCAAGGAACTTGACGCTCTCAACCTGCTCCACTACAGCCCCGTTGATGAGAATGGTGGAGTGCTCAGTCCTCTTTTTCCTGTAGTCCACAATCATCTCCTTTGTCTTGATCACGTTGAGGGAGAGGTTGTTGTCCTGGCACCACACGGCCAGGTCTTTAACCTCCTCCCTATATGCTGTCTCGTTGTTGGTGGTGATCAGGCCTACCACTGTTGTCATCGGCAAACTTAATCATGGTGTTGGAGTTGTGCCTGGCCGTGCGGTCATGAGTGAACAGGGAGTACAGGAGGGGACTGAGCACGCACCCCTGAGGGGTCCCCGTGTTGAGGATCAGCATGGTGGATGTTGTTACCTACCCTTACCACCTGGGGGTGGCCCGTCATGAAGTCCAGGAACCAGTTGCAGAGTGATGTGTTTTAGTCCCAGGATCCTTAGCTTAGTGATGTGCTTTGAGGGCACTATGGTGTTGAACGCTGAGCTGTAGTCAATGAATAGCATTCTCACATAGGTGTTCCTTTTGTCCAGGTGGGAAAGGGTAGTGTAGAGTGCAATAGAGATTGCATTGTCTCTGGATCTGTTGGTGCTGTATGCAAATTGGAGTGGGTCTAGGGTTTCTGGGATAATGGTGTTGGTGAGCCATGACCAGCCTTTCAAAGCACTTCATGGCTACAGACAAGAGTGCTACGGGTCGGTAGTCATTTAGGCAGGTTACCTTTTGTGGTGTTGGGCACAGGGACTATGGTGGTCTGCTTAAAACATGTTTGTATTACAGACTCGTACAGGGAGAGGTTGAAAATGTCAGGGAAGACACTTGCCAGTTGGTCAGCGCATGCTCGTAGTACACGTCCTGGTAATCCGTCTGGCCCTGTGGCCTTGTGAATGTTGACCTGTTTTAAAGGTGTTACTCACATCTTCTGCGGAGAGCGTGATCACACAGTCTTCCGGAACAGCTGGTGCTCTCATGCATGTTTCAGTGTTATTTTCCTCAAAGCTAGCATAGAAGTAGTTTAGCTCATCTGGTAGGCTCGTTTCACTGGGCAGCTCTTGACTGTTCTTCCCTTTGTAGTCTGTAATGGTTTGCATGCCCTGCCACATCCGCCGAGCGTCAGAGCCGGTGTAGTACAATTTCATCTTAGTCCTGTATTGATTCTTTGCCTGTTTGATGGTTCGTCGGAGGGCATAGCGGGATTTCTTTAAGTTTCCTTGTTAGAGTCCCGCTCCTTGAAAGCGGCAGCTCTAGCCTTTAGCTCAGTGCGGATGTTGCCTGTAATCCATGGCTTCTGGTTGGGGTATGGAGGTACGGTCACTGTGGGGACGACGTCATTGACGCACTTATTGATGAAGCCAATGACTGATGTGGTGTACTCCTCAATGCCATAGGAAGAATCCCGGGAACATATTCCAGTCTGTGCTAGCAAAACAGTCCTGTAGCTTAGCATCTGTTTCATTTGACCACATTTTTTTTATTGATCGAGTCATTGGTGCTTCCTGATTTTTAATTTGTTTGTAAGCAGGAATCTGGAGAATAGAATTATGGTCAGATTTGACAAATGGAGGGAGAACTTTGCATGCGTCTCTGTGTGGAGTAAAGGTGGTCTAGAGCCATTTTTTTCTCCTCTGGTTGCACATTTAACATGCTCTGGGTGAGGCTTTTCCTCTTTTCTTATTGCGGAGTAGTTCATTCACTGTGGTCTTAGTGCCAGCATCGGTCTGTGGTGGTATTTAGACAGCTCTGAGAAATACAGCTGAAAACTCTCTAGGTACATGGTGTGGTCTACAGCTTATCATGAGATACTCTACCTCAGGCGAGCAAAACCTCAAGACTTCCTTAGATATCGTGCACCAGCTGTTTTTTTTTACCAAAATATTTTTTCCGCAGCCCCTTTACTTACCAGACGCAGCTGTTCTATCCTGCAGATACAGCGTATAGCCAGCCAGCTGTATGTTAATAATGTCGTCGTTCAGCCACGATTCCGTGAAGCATAAAATATTACAGTTTTGAATGTCCTGTTGGTAGTTTAAAATTCTGCGTAGGTCATCGATTTTTTCCAAAGATTGCACGTTTGCTAGCAGAATGGAAGGAAGTGGGGGTTTATTCGATCGCCTATGAATTCTCAGAAGGCATCCCGCCCTCTGGCCCTTTTTTACCACTCCGCCCGGCCATCTAGATGTGTGAAAGTTGGTGTATAAGCTAATGATCCATCATGTATGACATTCCTGGGAGTGTGTAAACTTAATGTTTATTACCATATCATTTTTGTATGTTCTCTATAGTTATTATGTACTTGAAAATGTATCAATTGACCAATTGGGCACATTTGGGCAGACTTGATACAAAATATTGTCCAGTATTGAAATGCTTCGCTGGAACAATCTGCAACTTTATGCACACACTGATGCCATCTATTGGCCAAAATCTAAATTGTGCCTGCGCTGCGATAATACATTATTGCCTTTCTCTTGCATTTCAAAGATGATGGAACAAATAATACAAACATTTTTTTTTATCTTTTACCAGGTCTAATGTGTTATTCTCCTACATCAATTTCACATTTCCACAAACTTCTTCAAAGTGTTTCCTTTCAAATGGTATCAAGAATATGCATATCCTTGCCTCAGGTCCTGAGCTACATGTAGTTAGATTTGGGTATGTCATTTTATGTGAAAATTGAAAAAACTGATCCTTAAGAGGTAAGGACACTGTGCCGTAGCGTGTAAAATGTGGAAAAATAGCCAATTTATGGTGTATCTTGATGGTCTGGCCATTCTTTCAATGTTGTGCATGAAACAGGGGCTTTTACACATTAAGATGAATGTGTTTGGTGGATGCGCACTTCACATTGACGTTGGTCACTTGAAGGTGTTCATAGTAAAGGAAGAATCCATTTGTTTCAGAGAGGGTGATCTTCAGAAGGCTCTAGGTGTGGTTCTGGATCTCCTGGACTTATCCAGTTGGAGGAGAAACTTGGATGTCTGGAACCATTTGATGACTATCGTCAAGAGGCTGAGGCTCAGGTAAGGATGGCTGCATGAATCCATACTTCTCTCTCAAAAGGATGATTTTGAAGTTCCTCTCATTCCAAGTAAATTAGTCACCTTACATTGCTTGTATCTCTTCTCATTGCTAATTGACAAAATGTAATATTATGCATAATTTGTTTCTTATTCAATACTTGTAATTCCACTGGTTGATATTTTCCTTTACAAAACAATGGCTGAAGATTGTTGCAGAGGAGTTGGTGAACAGAAAGGACTAGTGGCTAGCAATGCACTTCACAACATTCCAGGCCAGGAGAGACTTGGTAGTGAATGGGGTGCTACTGGAAGTGAAGCGCTTTGTGCTTGGAGCCTTTTGTCCTCGCTGTAAGTAAAGCTACATAGTAACACTTTTGTCCTCGCTGTAAGTAAAGCTACACAGTAACACTTTTGTCCTCGCTGTAAGTAAAGCTACACAGTTACACTTTTGTCCTCGCTGTAAGTAAAGCTACACAGTAACACTTTTGTCCTCGCTGTAAGTAAAGCTACACAGTAACACTTTTGTCCTCGCTGTAAGTACAGCTACACAGTAACACTTTTGTCCTCGCTGTAAGTAAAGCTACACAGTTACACTTTTGTCCTCGCTGTAAGTAAAGCTACACAGTAACACTTTTGTCCTCGCTGTAAGTAAAGCTACACAGTTACACTTTTGTTGTTGTGGAGTATTACTTTCTTCCAGTTGTGTGAAATTGAGACTTCCTCACTTATTGGCAGCCTTGTCACTATGTGGCCAAATATACAATTAGTTTAAGAATACATGTTTACTTCCTTGAATCACCATTATTGGCTGTCCTTAGGTCTTGTTCCTCCGGTTCTGATAGTGGAAAATTAGCCCTATGACATCTAATGTAGTTTAATCAATTTTTGTCTCTTTTGCCAGATGCCTTCATGTACCGTGGTGTAGGTAAGGACACCCAAAAAGGACTTACTTCCGAGGCGCAGAAGACTAAAAGGTCCAAGAAGGATAAGGAATCCAAGACGGCTAATGCTCAGAAGAGAATGCGGAAAGCAAAGCCCAGACTGACTCACTCTCCTTGCATTGCTTTACTTCTCAAGTTCTGCGATTGTCCACCAGGGAGAGCTCACACGATGGCTAAGTTTTGAGTTGTTCTGAATGCTGCTGAGCCAGTAACAGAGCTGTGTTCACTGTGTTAGTTCGTAGGGGAAAAGGAGGCTGGGTATGCTGCAGTATTAGGTCTAGGACACGGTACACAGTTCTCCCAACGGGTAGATCGCGAGCTACCGGTAGCTCGCAGCCAACGTGTATGAGTAGCTCACCAAGCAATTCTGAAAGTACATGCATGTTTTTCATGTGTTCCCATCGCAAACTTTCATAAACAAGCTCTTGGCTACTATTCAACCAAAACCACATTGACATTATCCTACCCCTGGTTAGCCACTATTGGCTTAAAAAGCCCAAATTAACACAATCTGCCAATTAATTTCTGGCAATATTTCCTTTTGCCTCAGTCTGTCTGCTTGGTATGTGCATTTGTCTATCACTCAGTATGTTGCCAGTTAGCCGTGCTAGTAATGATAACCATCTTGTGGGTAGACGGACTTTCTGCAAAAACTCAATTAAATGTTAACTGCAAAGTAGGCTTACCTGACAAAGATATGATTATTTTTATCAATTGGGTGGCCATCCTTTTGCAAACGCTGCCATAACGTGCTGCAGCAGTAAGCCTAACAAACATCACTACACTGACACATTCCCCACTTTCTGAATGTGCAATTAAAGGGGAGTTGCACATAATTTTTTTTCAGACCTCAAAATTGCTCTTGTGATTTTTAAATTCTGAAATTTCCTTCCCCAATTACATTTTCCGTCAAGATAGAACTGCTGAAGGGGGCGGCGTTGCTATCTACTGTAGAGAGAGCCTGCAGAGTTCTGTCATACTATCCAGGTCTGTGCCCAAACAGTTCGAGCTTCTACTTTTAAAAATCCGTCTCGCCAGAAATGAGTCCCTCACTGTTGCTGCTTGTTATAGACCCCCTCTCAGCTCCAGCTGTGCCCTGGACACCATATGTGAATTGATTGCCCCTATCTATCGTCAGAGTTCGTACTGTTAGGTGACCTAAACTGGGATATGCGTAACACCCCGGCCGTCCTACAATCTAAGCTAGATGCCCTCAATCTCACACAAATTATCAAGGAACCTACCAGGTACAACCCCAAATCTGTAAACATGGGCACCCTCATAGATATCATCCTGACCAACATGCCCTCTAAATACACCTCTGCTGTTTTCAACCAGGATCTCAGCGATCACTGCCTCATTGCCTGCGTCCGTTATGGGTCAAACGACGAGCCCTCATCACTGTCAAACGCTCCCTAAAACACTTCAGCGAGCAGGCCTTTCTAATGGACCTGGCCGGGGTTCCTGGAGGGATATTGACCTCATCCCGTCAGTAGAGGATGCCTGGCTGTTCTTTTAAAAGTGCTTTCCTCACCATCTTAATTAATCATGCCCCTATCAAAAAGGCTAGCTTTTTCAAACAGAAATTTGCATCCTGCAGCACTAATTCCAAAACGTTTTGGGACACTAAAGTCCATGAAAAATAAGAGCACTTGCTCCCAGCTACCCACTGCACTGAGGCTAGGAAACACTGTCACCACCGATAATTCCACGATAATCAATAATTTCAATAAGCATTTCTCTATGGCTGGCCATGCTTCCACCTGGCTACCCCGGCAAACAGCTCTGCACCCCCCGCAGCAAATGGCCCAAGCCCCCCCCCCCCCCCCCTGCTTCTCCATCACCCAAATCCAGATAGCTGATGTTCTGAAAGAGCTGCAAAATCTGGATCCCTACAAATAAGATGGGCTAGACAATCTGGACCTTCTCTTCCTAAAATTATCCACCTCCATCGTTGCAATCCCTGTTACTAGTCTGTTCAACCTTTCTTTCGTTTCATCTGAGATTCCTAAAGATTGGAAAGTGGCCGCGGTCATCCCCCTCTTCAAAGGGGGAGACACTCTAGACCCAAACTGTTACAGACCTATATCCATCCTGCCCTGCCTTTCTAAAGTCTTCGAAAGCTAAGTGTGCTAACAGATCACCGACCATTTCGAATCCCACCGTACCTTCTCCGCTATGCAATCTGGTGTCCGAGCTGGTCACGGGTGCATCTCAGCCACGCTCAAGGTATTAAACGATATCATAACCGCCATCGATAAAATACAGTACTGTGCAGCAGTCTTCATCGATCTGGCCAAGACTTTCGACTCTCAATCACCGTAGTCTTATCGGCAGACTCAACAGCCTTGGTTTCTCTAATGACTGCCTCACCTGGTTCACTAACTACTTCTCAGATAGAGTTCAGTGTGTCAAATCGGAGGGCCTGTTGTACGGACCTCTGGCAGTCTATGGGGGAGCCACAGGGTTCAATTCTCGGGCTGACTCTTTTTCTCTGTATACATCAATGATGTCGCTCTTGCTGCGGATGATAATTTGATCCACCTCTACGCAGACGACACCATTCTGTATACTTCTGGCCCTTCTCTGGACACTGTTAACAAACCGCCAGACGAGCTTCAATGCCATGCAACACTCCTTCCGTGGCCTCCAACTGCTCTTAAATGCTAGTAAAACAAAATGCATGCTCTTCGCCCGCCCGCCCGACTAGCATCACTACTCTGGACAGTTCTGACTTAGAATATGTGGACAACTATGAGTACCTAGGTGTCTGGTTAGACTGTAAACTCTCCTTCCAGACTCATATTAAGCATCTTCAATCCAAAATTAAATCTAGAATTGGCTTCCTATTTCGCAACAAAGCCTCCTTCACTTTGCTGCCAAACATACCTTCGTAAAACTGACTATCCTACCAATCCTTGACTTCGGCGATGTCATTTACAAAATAGCCCCCAACACTCTACTCAGCAAATTGGATGCGGTCTATCAGTGCCATCTGTTTTGTCACCAAAGCCCCATATACTACCCACCACTGCGACCTGTCGTTGGTCGGCCCTCGCTACATACTCTTCACCAAATCCACTGGCTCCAGGTCATCTACAAGTCTCTGCTACGTAAAGCCCCGCCTTATCTCAGCTCACTGGTCACCATAGCAGCACCTACCCTTAGCACGCGCTCCAGCAGGTATATTTCACTGGTCATCCCCAAAGCCAACACTTCCTTTGGCCGCCTTTCCTTCCAGTTCTCTGCTGCCAATGACTGGAATGAATTGCAAAAATCACTGAAGCTGGAGTCTTATATCTCCCTCACTATCTTTAAGCATCAGCTGTCAGAGCAGCTTACGATCGCTGCAGCTGTACACAGCCCATCTGTAAATGGCCCATCCAACCAAATACCTACCTCATCCCATATGTTTTTGTTTTTCTGGTCTTTTGCACACCAGTATTTCTACTTGCACATCCTCATCTGCACATTTATCACTCCAGTGTTAATTGGTAAATTGTAATTACTTTGCCACTATGGCCTATTTATTGCCTTACCTCCTTACTTCATTTTCACACACTGTATACAGATTATTTTATTGTGTTTTGACTGTACGTTTGTTTATCCCATGTGTAACTCTGTGTTTTTGTCGCACTGCTTTTCTTTATCTTGGCCAGGTCGCAGTTGTAAATGAGAACTTGTTTCTCAACTGGCCTACCTGGTTAAATAAAAAAAGCATTGACATGGATTCAGAACATATTTTTTTTGTTGGTCCTCTATCAATAATTGTAATATTAAGAGTAAAAAAATATTAAAACAGAATTCCCAAAAATACTAAATAATTTAATGGTGCCCCTTAGAGGTGTTTTTTCACCATTATTTTGAACAGGTATATTGACAGAACACACATCTCATGTACAGTAAGGACTGGGAGCAGAGAAGAATGTGCCTATTTGAAAGCAACATTTTAGATTTGTTTTTAAAGTAGCTGGTGCTAGAAAAGGTTGGAGACCCCTGGTCTAGGAGGTAATAAGCTCTGAAGCTAGCTGTGGCCTCAACTGAACTTCTGATTCATGGAAAACTCGGCTGCATTCATGTGGAGGCAACATGTTGGAATTTACTCAACTTTTGGGACGCCAAAGAGCAGCATCATAACAGACGCAAAAGACTGCGATGATACAGAGAGAAAAAAAGTACATTTCTGTGAACTGCTGTTGCGATTCTTCTGCCAAGTTCATGCTGACACCACAAACAACATTCTACATCACACACACACAGGCGGAACGCAAGTCTGATTACTGTACACCCCTCCAGCTGCTCGATGCAGGATAACAGAGCTCAGTTTCACAGGCCATGGGTTTGCATGCTGCCTGGGAACAGAGAACAGTGGGCCCAGCTTTATCAGGATTAAGGATGACATCATACACTCATGTTTGTTGTCACAACCTGCGATGGAGCCTTTTGTTCCTGAACAACTACAGTTGAAGTCAGAAGTTTACATACACCTTAGCCAAATACATTTAAACTCAGTTTTTCACAATTCCTGACATTTAATCCTCGTAAAAATGCCATGTCTTAGGTCAGTTAGGATCACCACTTTATTTTAAGAATGTGAAATGTCAGAATAATAGAGAGAATGATTTATTTCAGCTTATTTCTTTCATCACATTCCCAGTGGGTCAGAAGTTTACATACACTCAATTAGTATTTGGTAGCATTGCCTTTAAATTGTTTAACTTGGGTCAAACGTTTCAGGTAGACTTCCACAAGCTTCCCACAATAAGTTGGGTGAATTTTTGACCATTCCTCCTGATAGAGCTGGTGTAACTGAGTCAGGTTTGTAGGCCTCCTTGCTCGCACACGCTTTTTCAAGAAAGTTTCTATAGGATTGAGGTCAGGGCTTTGTGATGGCCACTCCAATACCTTGACTTTGTTGTCCTTAAGCCATTTTGCCACATTTTTTACATTTACATTTTAGTCATTTAGCAGACGCTCTTATCCAGAGCGACTTACATTAGAGTGCATACATTTTATTACATTTTTTTACATACTGAGACAAGGATATCCCTACCGGCCAAACCCTCCCTAACCCGGACGACGCTATGCCAATTGTGCGTTGCCCCACGGACCTCCCGGTTGCGGCCGACTGCGACAGAGCCTGGGCGCGAACCCAGCCCAGCCTGGGCGCAAACCCAGAGACTCTGGTGGCGCACCTAGCACTGCGATGCAGTGCCCTAGACCACTGCGCCACCCGGGAGGCCCTACTTCTCTATACTTCCAAAGCCACAACTTTGGAAGTATGCTTGGGTTCATTGTACATTTGGAAGATCCATTTGCGACCAAGCTTTAGCTTCCTGTCTGATGTCTTGGGATGTTGCTTCAATATATCCACATAATTTTCTTTCCTCATGATTCCATCTATTTTCTGAAGTGCACCAGTCCCTCCTGCATCGAAGCACCCCCACAACATGATGCTGCCACCCCCGTGCTTCACGGTTGGGATGGTGTTCTTTGGCTTGCAAGCATCCCCCTTTTTCCTCCAAACATAACGATGGTCATTATGGCCAAACAGTTCTATTTTTATTTCATCAGACCAGAGGATATTTCTCCAAAAAGTACAATCTTTGGTAGCTTCAGGCATTTGGAAATTGCTCCCAAGGATGAACCAGACTTGTGGAGGTCTACAATTTTTTTTCTGAGGTCTTGGCTGATTTATTTTGATTTTTCCCATGATGTCATGCAAAGAGGCACTGAGTTTGAAGGTAGGCCTTGAAATACATCCACAGGTAAACCTCCAATTGACTCAAATGATGTCAATTAGCCTATCCGAAGCTTCTAAAGCCATGACATCATTTTCTGGAATTTTCCACGCTGTTTAAAGGATAGTCAATTTAGTGTATCTGACCCACTGGAATTGTGATACAGGGAATTATAAGTGAAATAATCTGTAAACAATTGTTGGAAAAATTACTTGTGTCATGCACAAAGTAGATGTTCTAACCGACTTGCCAAAACTATAGTTTGTTAACAAGAAATTTGTGGAGTGGTTGAAAAACGAGTTTTAATGACTCCAACCTAAGTGTATGTAAACTTCCGACTTCAACTGTAACTGTGCTTTTTGACCTGCACTATTCAATTTCAGAGAATTACAGGAATAAAATACTCTGAAACTTCACTGTAAGGTGAGAGTGACTTGATTGTTTAAATTTGAACGGTTGTACGTGATTCATTGCTGTAGTCTGTGTGCTGTGGAATGGCAAATGTGACTGCTGTATTTTGTACTGTTTGTTACTGAATAAACACTTTCGATTAGTTGGCTGAAAAAATATAGCCTAAATGAATATAGTTGTTTATAATTAATGACTCTGAAGCTTAAGTATTTTTGTTTCACCCATGTAACTTTATCAAATCAAATTGTATTAGTCACATGCGCCGAATATAACAGGTGTAGTAGACCTTACTGTGAAATGCTTACTTACAAGCCCCTAACCTAACCAACAATTCAGTTTAAAAAAATATGGATAAGAATAAGAAATTAAATTAATAAGTAATTAAAGAGTAGCAGTAAATTAACAATAGCGAGACTATATACAGGGGGGTTGTGATACAGAGTAAATGAGCGGGGACAGTGGTTAGTTGAGGTAATATGTACATGAATGTTGAGTTATTAAAGTGACTATGCATAGATGATAACAACAGAGAATAGCAGTGGTATAAAAGGGGGGGGGGGGGCAATGCAAATAGTCTGGTTAGAAATTTGATTAGGTGTTTAGGAGTCTTATGGCTTGGGGGTAGAAGCTGTTTAGAAGCCTCTTGGACCTAGACTTTGTGCTCCGGTACCGCTTGCCGTGCGGTAGCAGAGAGAACAGTCTTTGACTAGGGTGGCTGGAGTCTGACAAGTTTTAGGGCCTTCCTCTGACACTGCCTGGTATAGAGGTCCTGGATGGCAGGAAGCTTGGCCTCAGTGATGTACTGGGCCGTTTGCACTACCCTCTGTAATGCCTTGCGGTTGGAGGCCGAGCAGTTGCCATACCAGGAAGTGGTGCAACCAGTCAGGATGCTCTCGATGGTGCAGCTGTAGAACCTTTTGAGGATCTGAGGACCCATGCCAAATCTTTTCAGTCTCCTGAGGGGGAATAGGTTTTGTCATGCCCTCTTCACGACTGTCTTGGTGGGCTTGGACCATGTTAGTTTGTTGGTGATGTGGACACCAAGGAACTTGAAGCTCTCAACCTGCTCCACTGTAGCCCCGTCGATGAGAATGGGGGAGTGCTCGGTCCTCTTATTCCTGTAGTCCACAATCATCTCCTTTGTCTTGATCACGTTGAGGGAGAGGTTGTTGTCCTGGCACCACACGGCCAGATCTCTGACCTCCCTATAGGCTGCCTCGTCGTTGTCGGTGATCAGGCCTACCGCTGTTGTGTCATCGGCAAACTTAATGATGGTGTTAGAGTTGTGCCTGGCCGTGCAATCATGCGTGAACAGGGAATACAGGAGGGGACTGACCACGCACCCCTGAGGGGCCCCTGTGTTGAGGATCAGCGTGGCGGATGTGTTGTTACCTACCCTTACCACCTGGGAGTGTCCTGTCAGGAATTCCAGGATCCAGTTGCAGAGGGAGGTGTTTAGTCCCAGGGTCCTTAGCTATCTGATGAACTTTGAGGGCACTATGGTGTTGAACGCTGAGCTGTAGTCAATGAATAGCATTCTCACATAGGTGTTCCTTCTGTCCAGGTGGGAAAGGGCAGTGTGGAGTGCAATAGAGATTGCATCATCTGTGGATCTTTTAGGGAGGTATGTAAATTGGAGTGGGTTTAGGGTTTCTGGGATAATGGTGTTGATGTGAGCTATGACCAGCCTTTCAAACTTTAGTCTGATAACTTTAGTCTGATAATATATGTTTGTGTTCAATATTTGATATCTGGGTAGAAAAATATTTATATCCTGAATGAATGTACCGTAATTCACCCATAGGGAAATGACATTAATTCATTTAATTGAGCTCAAATGGCTAGAGGACTGTGTTTGTGCATGTGTGTGAAATGCAACTTTTACCCATTTATATTTCTAGTCTTGTATATCAAAGGATGTCCATGAGTGTAGTCTTAAAAAGTAGTGACATCGTATTTCAAGTGGACTATCTTCATCTTCCACTTGAAATTCGAACTCATGTTTCAGTTGCTACATTACATTTACATTTAAGTCATTTAGCAGACGCTCTTATCCAGAGCGACTTACAAATTGGTGCATTCACCTTATGACATCCAGTGGAACAACCACTTTACAATAGTGCATCTAAATCTTTTAAGGGGGGGGGGGGGGTGTCAGAAGGATTACTTTATCCTATCCTAGGTATTCCTTAAAGAGGTGGGGTTTCAGGTGTCTCCGGAAGGTGGTGATTGACTCCGCTGTCCTGGCGTCGTGAGGGAGTTTGTTCCACCATTGGGGTGCCAGAGCAGCGAACAGTTTTGACTGGGCTGAGCGGGAACTGTACTTCCTCAGTGGTAGGGAGGCGAGCAGGCCAGAGGTGGATGAACGCAGTGCCCTTGTTTGGGTGTAGGGCCTGATCAGAGCCTGAAGGTACTGAGGT
Organism: Salvelinus namaycush; assembly: GCF_016432855.1. Classification (NCBI taxonomy): domain Eukaryota; kingdom Metazoa; phylum Chordata; class Actinopteri; order Salmoniformes; family Salmonidae; genus Salvelinus; species Salvelinus namaycush. The sequence goes on from NC_052335.1 coordinate 30,160,770, forward strand.
GCCGTTCCCCTCACAGCTCCGTAGGCAAGCACCATGGTCTTGTAGCGGATGCGAGCTTCAACTGGAAGCCAGTGGAGAGAGCGGAGGAGCGGGGTGACGTGAGAGAACTTGGGAAGGTTGAACACCAGACGGGCTGCGGCGTTCTGGATGAGTTGTAGGGGTTTAATGGCACAGGCAGGGAGCCCAGCCAACAGCGAGTTGCAGTAATCCAGGCGGGAGATGACAAGTGCCTGGATTAGGACCTGCGCCGCTTCCTGTGTGAGGCAGGGTCGTACTCTGCGGATGTTGTAGAGCATGAACCTACAGGAACGGGCCACCGCCTTGATGTTAGTTGAGAACGACAGGGTGTTGTCCAGGATCACGCCAAGGTTCTTAGCGCTCTGGGAGGAGGACACAATGGAGTTGTCAACCGTGATGGCGAGATCATGGAACGGGCAGTCCTTCCCCGGGAGGAAGAGCAGCTCCGTCTTGCCGAGGTTCAGCTTGAGGTGGTGGTCCGTCATCCACACTGATATGTCTGCCAGACATGCAGAGATGCGATTCGCCACCTGGTCATCAGAAGGGGGAAAGGAGAAGATTAATTGTGTGTCGTCTGCATAGCAATGATAGGAGAGACCATGTGAGGTTATGACAGAGCCAAGTGACTTGGTGTATAGCGAGAATAGGAGAGGGCCTAGAACAGAGCCCTGGGGGACACCAGTGGTGAGAGCATGTGGTGAGGAGACAGATTCTCGCCACGCCACCTGGTAGGAGCGACCTGTCAGGTAGGACGCAATCCAAGCGTGGGCCGCGCCGGAGATGCCCAACTCGGAGAGGGTGGAGAGGAGGATCTGATGGTTCACAGTATCGAAGGCAGCCGATAGGTCTAGGAGGATGAGAGCAGAGGAGAGAGAGTTAGCTTTAGCAGTGCGGAGCGCCTCCGTGATACAGAGAAGAGCAGTCTCAGTTGAATGACTAGTCTTGAAACCTGACTGATTTGGATCAAGAAGGTCATTCTGAGAGAGATAGCGGGAGAGCTGGCCAAGGACGGCACGTTCGAGAGTTTTGGAGAGAAAAGAAAGAAGGGATACTGGTCTGTAGTTGTTGACATCGGAGGGATCGAGTGTAGGTTTTTTCAGAAGGGGTGCAACTCTCGCTCTCTTGAAGACGGAAGGGACGTAGCCAGCGGACAAGGATGAGTTGATGAGCGAGGTGAGGTAAGGGAGAAGGTCTCCGGAAATGGTCTGGAGAAGAGAGGAGGGGATAGGGTCAAGCGGGCAGGTTGTTGGGCGGCCGGCCGTCACAAGACGCGAGATTTCATCTGGAGAGAGAGGGGAGAAAGAGGTCAGAGCACAGGGTAGGGCAGTGTGAGCAGAACCAGCGGTGTCGTTTGACTTAGCAAACGAGGATCGGATGTCGTCGACCTTCTTTTCAAAATGGTTGACGAAGTCATCTGCAGAGAGGGAGGAGGGGGGGGGGAGGGGGAGGAGGATTCAGGAGGGAGGAGAAGGTGGCAAAGAGCTTCCTAGGGTTAGAGGCAGATGCTTGGAATTTAGAGTGGTAGAAAGTGGCTTTAGCAGCAGAGACAGAAGAGGAAAATGTAGAGAGGAGGGAGTGAAAGGATGCCAGGTCCGCAGGGAGGCGAGTTTTCCTCCATTTCCGCTCGGCTGCCCGGAGCCCTGTTCTGTGAGCTCGCAATGAGTCGTCGAGCCACGGAGCAGGAGGGGAGGACCGAGCCGGCCTGGAGGATAGGGGACATAGAGAGTCAAAGGATGCAGAAAGGGAGGAGAGGAGGGTTGAGGAGGCAGAATCAGGAGATAGGTTGGAGAAGGTTTGAGCAGAGGGAAGAGATGATAGGATGGAAGAGGAGAGAGTAGCGGGGGAGAGAGAGCGAAGGTTGGGACGGCGCGATACCATCCGAGTAGGGGCAGTGTGGGAAGTGTTGGATGAGAGCGAGAGGGAAAAGGATACAAGGTAGTGGTCGGAGACTTGGAGGGGAGTTGCAATGAGGTTAGTGGAAGAACAGCATCTAGTAAAGATGAGGTCAAGCGTATTGCCTGCCTTGTGAGTAGGGGGGGAAGGTGAGAGGGTGAGGTCAAAAGAGGAGAGGAGTGGAAAGAAGGAGGCAGAGAGGAATGAGTCAAAGGTAGACGTGGGGAGGTTAAAGTCACCCAGAACTGTGAGAGGTGAGCCGTCCTCAGGAAAGGAGCTTATCAGGGCATCAAGCTCATTGATGAACTCTCCAAGGGAACCTGGAGGGCGATAAATGATAAGGATGTTAAGCTTGAAAGGGCTGGTAACTGTGACAGCATGGAATTCAAAGGAGGCGATAGACAGATGGGTAAGGGGAGAAAGGGAGAAAGACCACTTGGGAGAGATGAGGATCCCGGTGCCACCACCCCGCTGACCAGAAGCTCTCGGGGTGTGCGAGAACACGTGAGCAGACGAGGAGAGAGCAGTAGGAGTAGCAGTGTTATCTGTGGTGATCCATGTTTCCGTCAGTGCCAAGAAGTCGAGGGACTGGAGGGAAGCATAGGCTGAGATGAACTCTGCCTTGTTGGCCGCAGATCGGCAGTTCCAGAGGCTGCCGGAGACCTGGAACTCCACGTGGGTCGTGCGCGCTGGGACCACCAGGTTAGGGTGGCCGCGGCCACGCGGTGTGAAGCGTTTGTATGGTCTGTGCAGAGAGGAGAGTTTGTTTTGTAAAAATGCTCTCTGGGACGTCCAAAGCCCCCCGCCACACCTCACTCCTCCTATGTCTGGTATTTTATTAAGGCTACTTGAATAATGTACTTTTATTCAATGGGAATTCATTTTTCTGTCACTATGTCATTCTCTTTCGTGGGTGTTAAAGGACGCTTCCCTACACATGCTCTACTCCGTCATTCTCATGGTCTAACGTCTCAGGGGCTTGCTCCAGGTTGGGCCCCATGCCAATTCAATAAACATAAGTGCTTGTAATGATTCTGTTGTAGGAGCTCGCCTTAACGTTGGCCATGCATGCAGTCAGTTGTTGCATCCGAAATTGCACCCTATTCCCTATGTATTGCACTAGTTTTGGGAGTGCACCATAGGGAATAGGGTGCCATTTGGGATGCAGTCAGTGCCTCAGTTGACCAGGGGATGTGGCTCTATGCGTCTATCTGCTCTGCAGTCATTACATAACCAGAGCACAAAGCGCTAGGCTAGGCTAGTTAGCCAAACCACAGTGCAGCTGGTCTGGGGAGAGAAGGCAGAGAGAGGGGAGTGCATCAGAGGAGGAACACATTGTCTGAGAATTCAACCTCACAGGGAGCAATTAGGAAAGGGACCAGTGATTTATACATACACTAGATGACTGAAAGGGGGTGATGTTTTGACGCCACCGTGCCTCCATCTTGACACTCCCCCACCATTGTAAAATATATTTTGAAAGCTATAAAAATGCATTTAATTTCTACACTCGTTTTCGGCACATTTATTCTATTAGACACCTTAATTCATACTTTCAAATTATATTATGTGAGATAAACATAAAAATAAAAAATTTAAATATATTTTGTTCTGTGTATTGCACTGTTGAAGATTAATTCTCTGTGTATTTCATTCAAATTTATTTATAATACAGAAACCCAGCCTAAAACCCCAACCAGCAGGCAATGCAGATGTAGAAGCACGGTGGATAGGACAAACTCTCTAGAAAGGCAGGAACCTAGGAAGAAACCTAGAGAGGAACCAGGCTCTGAGGGGTGCCGAGTCCTCTTCGGCTGTGCCAGATGGAGATAGTACATGGCAATTAAGGCCAGATTGTTCTTCAACATGTTTAAACTTTCATAGATGACCAGCAGGGTCATTCGGAGGTCGAGACAGCAGGTGAGGTAGAGAGAAAGAGAGAGAGTCAAAACAGCAGGTCCGGGACAAGAAAGTACGTCCGGTGAACAGGTCAGGGTTCCATAGCTGCAGGCAAGACAGTTGAAACTGGTGCAGCAGCCTGACCAGGTGGACTGGGGACAGCCAAGGGTCATCAGGCCAGGTATTTTCTGTATATCGTAACAAATTTCTTGTGACAAATGTTTTATGTTTTTAGGGGTGCGACTGTATCTAGGGTATTACGCAAGGTTAAATTTAGTTCCTCAGTTAGTTGGTTAACCGATTTTTGTACTCCGAAGTCCATGGGTAGGTGGAGAGAGTCTGGAAGGGCTTCAATTAATCTTTGTTTTGTTAGAATTTATAGCACGGCTTTTGATGATCCTTGGTTGGGGTATGAGCAGAATATTGCAAACATAATAAGATGGAGGTCCGATAGTCCAGGATTAGGAGGAAAAACATTTAGATCCACAATATTTATTCCACGGGACAAAACTAGATTAAGGGTATGACTGTGGCAATGAGTAAGTCCGGAGACATGTTGGACAAAACCAACTGAGTCGATGATAGCTCCGAAAACCTTTTGGAGTGGGTCTGTGGACTTTTCCATGTGAATATTTAAGTGACCAAAAATTTGAATATTATCTGCCATGACTACAAGGTCCGATAGGAATTCAGGAAACTCCGTGAGGATCGCTGTATATGGCCCAGGAGGCCTGTAAACAGTAGCTATAAAAAGTGATTGAGTAGGCTGCGTAGATTTCATGACTAGAAGCTGAGCATCCCCACTGTTAGGGGATGCTCGGGGGATATGGTCACTAGTGTAACCAGGAGGAGAGGCCTCATTTAACACAGTCAATTCATCATGCTTGAGCCATGTTTCAGTCAGGCCAGTCACATCAAGATTATGATCAGTGATTAGTTAATTGACTATGACTGGCTTGGAAGTGAGGGAACTAACATTAAGTAGCCCTGTTTTGAGATGTGAGATATCACAATCTCTTTCAACAATGACAGGAATGGAGGAGGTCTTTATTCCAGTGAGATTGCTAAGGCGAATACCGCCATGTTTAGTTTTGCTCAACCTAGATCGAGGCACAGACACCGTCTCAATGGGGATAGCTGAGCTGACTACACTGACTGTGCTAGTGGCAGACTCCACTAAGCTGGCAGGCTGGCTATCTCATTGTGGAGCTAGAGGAGTTAGAGCCATGTCTATGTTGATAGATAAGATATATCTTGTATTTTTATCATAAAAAGTGACAACATCAGTTTGAATGTGTATGAGCCTCTTCATGGCTCCTTATCCAGGGGTCAGGCAGCAACACTGAAGACAAAGAATTGTGTTGCACATTGCATGGCTCACTATAGGTCACACTGATATGGCGTGGGACGGTTGATTGATATGGTTGACAGCCATTAGAATTGTGCCACATGTATCCATGTGTCAATGACTACACTGACCTCAGGCCTAGAGTGATAGACTATAGTGCCTGTAAAAATCCACCAGCAAGGAAATCAATGATTAAAACAAAAACAAATCAATGTATTGAGAATCAGATTGCCTGTAGACTGTTGACAATGCCACACAAGCACTGCTACTGCTGGATGATGCACACGGTACTCTTTTGTACAACTACCTCCCTTTGACTAACTACAAAGTCTAAGGGTAAACACTTCTCTTGAATCAAGACCTGGTCTGTATGGTTTCTGTTTTGTCCCTGGCTGTAGTCAGGTAATTAAGCTGTATCTAAATGTTGCATTCTCATGTCTGACAACTGGCACAGTGGCCCTTCTTAGAGGTGATGATAATCGCTTATGATTGATCGTGGAAAACCACACGCAATAGCTCTTAAGGACTGTCCTAACTCAAGCCACCAGATGCTTGTTCTTCTCTCTCTATTTGGAAAACAGAGAGGGAGAGAGGTATTATATTCAGCCATTGCCTCATCAAACCATTGGCATAACAAACCTTTGCTCTGGTGACTGCTACTGCTGTGTGTGTGATACTTGTATAATACTGGCTTTGTCAGACACCGTCTTGTCTTTCCCAATCTCCCATGGCATTTGGTGAAATTAAGAAATAGAATGTCATCACAAACCGAAGATAAAAAATTTAAAAGAAGAAATCTATCGTTTTGAGAGCTTGTCACTTAAATCCAAAGTAAAATATTTTTGTAGAAAACCTCTCCATTATTATATAACTAGAGTAGCATACATAGTATAAACTATAATAACATAACATTATTATATAACTAGGTTACAGCAACAGGTCAACTAGGCACCATTTCTCTAGTCTAGCCCAATGGGTTAGTACTATCTGGGATCCTTGGGAGGTCCTTACCATAACATTAACTCTTAACCTTAACCATAACCCTTACCATGACCATTTTAAATGTCAACTTCAATGGGGTAGGGACATCCCAAGGATCTAACCCAATGGTCATAAGATATGGATGGTGACATCCTCAGTGCTTACACCACAACACTGTTTTGGCTTCTGATTGGTCCCTGGTGGTCGTTCTGGTTGTTGGGGATCTATATCCATCTTAGTCCCTCCTGAACTTTTCCACATGCTGACCTTTGACCTCTAACCTCAACAGCATCTGTGGTCGAGAGAGAGAGAGAGACCAAGAGAAGAGAAGAGAAGAGGAGAGAGAGAGAGAGCACTAACACCTGTCTGTGTGAGGAGAGGTAATTATGAGTGTCACATTGAGGGAAATGGGGCACCAAACCCACACTATTTACATGTCCCTACAACTCTAATTATGGCCTGCTATCTCTCAGAGTTATTGAGGGACAAGCATACAAGACTAATTTGATTTAAACCCTTTGGCTCCCTAGGGATCATCAGTCATCTACAGCTCATACATGCACCTTGTAAATTAATTTTCAGTAACCTACTAGCAAAATTGTATCTGGGAAGGCACTGTAAAGCTGAGGGGACATATGAACTCCACCTAAAATCTTCAGTCTTCATCTTGTCTGTGCTTGATGATTTTCTGCAGCTCAAATGCCAAAATGAGTGCCCGGTACACATGACCAAATGCATTAAGGAAGTGGAGCAAACGGTCAACTGTGGGCAAAAGTCTCAGCCCCTCAGGGGATGTATGTGTGTGTGTGTGTGTGTGTGTGTGTGTGTGTGTGTGTGTGTGTGTGTGTGTGTGTGTGTGTGTGTGTGTGTGTGTGTGTGTGTGTGTGTGTGTGTGTGTGTGTGCACGTGACACTGTGTGTGTGTGTGCGAGACACATACACAGTGGGGCATTCATAAGGTCTGGCCTGGTTCATAAGAGTGAACACATCAGTGAGCACATCAACCTCCTCTTTTAAACAGCTGACTGCTGGTCTCTGGGTGTAACTGGTGCAGAATTCATTACATTGGCCCTCTATTCACTTTCTCTCTCTCTTTCCCTTTTTCTCTGTTTCTCTCACTCCCTCGCTCAGTCACCCACTCATTCACTCCCTCAGTCAGTCACCCACTCATTCACTCCCTCACTCAGTCACCCACTCATTCACTCCCTCACTCACTCACTCACTCACTCACTCACTCACTCACTCACTCACTCACTCACTCACTCACTCACTCACTCACTCACTCACTCACTCACTCACTCACTCACTCACTCACTCACTCACTCACTCACTCACTCACTCACTCACTCACTCACTCACTCACTCACTCACTCACTCACTCACTCTCTGTATCCCTCTCTCCATAACTATCTCTCTCCCTCACTGTAGTCATGGTCTCTAATGTTCCTTTTGCTGACCCCTCGATGATGAGTAACTCTGAGTTTGAAGTCTAAGTATGAAATCTCAAATGTTTTCTCCCTGAGGTCAAGTCTAGGTACCGGCTCTGAGAAACACAGACATTCTTAAACACAGACAGAAATACATTCATGGCTCTGATCTCAGTGTGAACATGTCCTGTATGTGTATTTATACATGCTACAGCCATATGTTCCTTCCTTTGAACATGTGGCCTAAAGAGGGAACTCATTGACCTTTCCATCAGCTGCTGGATTTGACCTGCTCAGATTTCCATGCTCTCACATGAGACATACTGTACATATACTGCACAGGAGGTTGGTGGCACCTTAACTGAGCCATACAGAACTAATGTTTGACTGATGTGTTCTGAACAGATGTGGCGAAGCATCAACCATTAAGTATAGTCTACTAACTACAACAGCCCAGCATGGTTGGACCTGATGTCCCCCTGAAGACGTGTCTCACACGGGAGGTTGGTGGCACCTTAATTGGGGAGGACAGTCTCGCGGTAATGACTGGAGTGGAATACCATGTGGAAACCACGTGTTTGATGTATTTGATACCATTCCAACAATTCCGCTCCAGCCATTACCACGAGTCTGTCCTCCCCAATTAAGGTGCCACCAACCTCCCGTGTGTCTTCAGGGGGACATCAGGTCCAACCATGCTGGGCTGTTGTAGTTAGTAGACTATACTTAATGGTTGATGCTTCGCCACATCTGTTCAGAACACATCAGTCAAACATTAGTTCTGTATGGCTCAGTTGCTAGAGCATGGCACTTGCACAGCCAGGGTTATGGTTTCGATTCCTGGGGCCACCCACCCATACATATATATACACTGCTCCAAAAAATAAAAGGAACACTTAAACAACACAATGTAAATCCAAGTCAATCACACTTCTGTGAAATCAAACTGTCCACTTAGGAAGCAACACTGATTGACAATAAATTTCACATGCTGTTGTGCAAATGGAATATACAAAAGGTGGAAATTATAGGCAATTAGCAAGACACCCCCAATAAAGGAGTGGTTGTAATGCACATTTGTGGCCTGCTGGAGGTCATTTTGCAGGGCTCTGGCAGTGCTCCTCCTTGCACAAAGGCGGAGGTAGCGGTCCTGCTGCTGGGTTGTTGCCCTCCTGCGGCCTCCTCCACGTCTCCTGATGTACTGGCCTGTCTCCTGGTAGCGCCTCCATGCTCTGGACACTACGCTGACAGACACAGCAAACCTTCTTGCCACAGCTCGCATTGATGTGCCATCCTGGATGAGCTGCACTACCTGAGCCACTTGTGTGGGTTGTAGACTCCGTCTCATGCGACCACTAGAGTGAAAGCACCGCCAGCATTCAAAAGTGACCAAAACATCAGCCAGGAAGCATAGGAACTGAGAAGTGGTCTGTGGTCACCACCTGCAGAACCACTCCTTTATTGGGGGTGTCTTGCTAATTGCCTATAATTTCCACCTTTTGTCTATTCCATTTGCACAACAGCATGTGAAATTTATTGTCAATCAGTGTTGCTTCCTAAGTGGACAGTTTGATTTCACAGAAGTGTGATTGACTTGGAGTTACATTGTGTTGTTTAAGTGTTCCCTTTATTTTTTGGAGCAGTGTATATATACACAGTACATTCGGAAAGTTTTCAAACCCCATGACTTTTTCCACATTTTGTTACGTTACAGCCTTATTCTAAAATGTATTCAATTGTATTTTGTTCTCATCAATCTACACACAATACCCCATAATGACAAATCAAAAACAGGTTTATAGAATTTTAGCAAATGTAAAAAAAAAAATGAAACATCAAATTTGCATAAGTATTCAGACTCTTGTGTGCCAAGCCTGACACTACAGGCTTGGCACACCTGTATTTGGGGTGTTTCTCCCATTCTTCTCTGCAGATCCTCTCAAGCTCTGTCAGGTTGGATGGGAAGTGCCACTGCACAGCTGTTTACAGGTCTCTCCAGAGATGTTCGATCAGGTTCATGTCCGGGCTCTGGCTGGGTCACTCAAGCACATTCACAGACTTGTCCCAAAGCCACTCCTGTGTTGTCTTTGCTGTGTGCTTAGGGTCGTTGGCCTGTTGGAAGGTAAACCTTCACCCAAGTGTGAGGTCTTGAGCGCTCTGGAGCAGGTTTTCATCAAGGATCTCTGTACTTTGCTCCGTTCATCTTTCCCTCAATCCTGACTAGTCTCCCAGTCCCTGCCGCTGAAAAACATCCCCTCAGCATGATGTTGCCACCACCGTGCTTTACCGTAGGGATCGGGCCAGGTTTCCTCCAGACGTGACGTTTGGCATTCAGGCCAAAGAGTTCAATCTTGGTTTCATCAGACCAGAGAATCTTGTTTCTCATGGTCTGAGAGTCTTTAGGTGCCTTTTGGCAAACTCCAAGAGGGCTGTCATGTGCCAAAGCTAGGAAGAGTCTTGGTGGTCCCAAATGTCTTCTATTTAAGAATGATGGAGGCCACTGTTTTCTTGGGGACCTTTAATGCTGCAGACATTTTTTGGTACCCTTCCCCGGATCTGTGCCTCGACACAATCCTGTCTCAGAGCTCTAAGGACAATTCCTTCGACCTCATGGCTTGGTTTTTTCTCTGGCATGCACTGTCAACTGTGGGACCTTATTTAGACAGGTGTGTGCCTTTCCAAATCATGTCCAATTAATTGAATTTTAAGTACATATTGGGTAAAATGGCACTTTATCTCTGTTCTTTTTTAATCTGATTAGTAAATAAATATCGATTACGGTCCCATTCTCACTTGCTTTTAACAGTACCAAGAATTAGAACAGGTCATGGTAGAAATAGTTTTAGTTACTCAGCTCTGTGGTCCTGGAATTCTCTCCTGAGTCTCATAGCAAAGGGTCTGAATACTAAGTTATTTCAGTTTTTTATTTTTAATACATTTGTAAACATTTTTAAGAAACTGTTTTCGTTTTGTTTTTTTGGGGTGTTGTGTGGAGATTGGTGAGGATTTTATTTTTATTTAATCCATTTTAGAATAAGGATGTAATGTAACAAAATGTGGAAAAAGTGAAGGGGTATGAATGCTTTCCAAGTGCACTGTATATGTAAAATGTATGCACGCATGACTGTAAGCCGCTTTGGATAACAGTGTCTGCTAAATGGCTATTATTATTATTTTAGTCACCCTGGGACCCTTTCTGTATCATATGAAGATCCATGGTGAATCCATTTGTGTCTGACTGACAAATATTATTTTTCTCTATCATGCGGCTTCATTGATGTTCAGTGATCTACAGATGCTTTTAAGAACAATGGTTGGGAATGAAGTGGGGAAGTTCAGTTTGTTGTGCCTTTGACTATGCCACCTGCTTAGTCCTCAGTCTCTCTCTCTCTGTATGATATGCAAAAAGGTGGAGAAGCCTTTCACTCTGACCTTTACATTTTGTATTTCTAATCAAATATAGAAAACATTGATATGTGCCCACAATTTTTTTGAATCAGTTATTCCATTTCATCCTTTACAATGGTTGACATCTTGGCCTTTGGCTATTGTTATGTATGTACTGCATACCTTCTAACTATAGCTTGTTCTACTACCATATCATATAACTATATAGTATTGCAACGGGCATCCTCAAAAATGTCCCTGAATAAGAAATCAAGATGGGAATGGTAAACTTAAATGTTGTAGTAGTGATGCCTGGACATCTAATGTGCATTACCACCAACATATGTGAAATCTATCAAGTGAAAGCAATGGCCCTTAAAAAAGGCTTCTCCTTTTAGCAGGGTCTCCATGGGGCTATCGGTCCTGTTAAAGCCATTCTAGCTTCGACAGGGCCTGAAATTTACTGATGTCTTTGTCACAGTGCCTCTGAGAATAGCAAGCGAGACCACAGGTAGACGTGCGTCACAATTGTTTATCTAATTAATCATTGTTACTCGCAGCAGACTGAGTCTAGAGAGAGAGAGAAAGAGAGAGAGAAAGGGAGAAAAAATATGCTTTAATTTTATGCCTGACATAAAATGTCTTTTCTCGTCCCTCACTATTTCTCTCTTGCTCCCTCTTTCATTTGTGCTCACACACATACACACAGGGCTGGCCCCAGACATAAATGGCATTAGAGGTTACTTAGGGCCCCAAGCTGCTAGTGAAACCCCAACCCCCTAGCGGGAACTCAGTCGGGGTCTCAACTTACTGTTGACAGCGCAGGAGGCTGCTGAGGGGAGAACAGATCATAGTAATTGCTGGAACGGAGTAAATAGAATGGCATCAAACACCTGGAAACCATGTGTTGATGTATTTGATACCATTCCACTAATTCCACTACAGTCATTACCACGAGCCCGTTCTCCACAATTAAGGTGCCACCAACCTCCTGTGGTTGAGAGTTAGAATATTAGGCTACACAAGGTGCAAGTTCGGAATTGGGTTACGCATCAGCAATTCTGTATACGTCTGGCCCTTCTTTGGACACTGGGTTAACAAACCTCCAAACAAGCTTCAATGCCATACAACACTCCTTCTATGGCCTCCAACTGCTTTTAAATGCTAGTAAAACTAAGTGCATGCTCTTCAACCGATTGCTGCCCGCACCCGTCTGCCCGACTAGCGTCACTACTCTGGACGGTTCTGACTTAGAATATGTGGACAACTATGAATACCTAGGTGTCTGGCTAGACAGTAAACTCTCCTTTCAGTTTCACACTAAGCATCTCCAATCCAAAATTAAATCTAGAATCGGCTTCCTATTTCGCAACAAAGCCTCCTTCACTCATGCTGCCAAACATATTCTCGTAAAACTGACTATCCTACTGATCCTTGACTTTGGCAATGTCATTTACAAAATAGCCCCCAACACTCTACTCAGCAAACTGGATGTAGTCTATCACAGTGCCCTCCGTTTTGTCACCAAAGCGCCATATACTACCCACCACTGCGACCTGTATGCTCTCGTTGGCTGGCCCTTGCTACATATTCGTCGCCAAACCCACTTGATCTAGGTCATCTATAAGTCTTTGCTAGGTAAAGCCCCGCCTTAACTCAGCTCACTGGTCACCATAGCAACACCCACCTGTAGCACGCGCTCCAGCAAATAAATTTCACTGGTCATCCCCAAAGCCAACACCTCCTTTGGCCGCCTTTCCTTCCAATTCTCTGCTGCCAATGACTGTAACGAATTGCATAAATCACTGAAGCTGGAGACATATCTCCCTCTCTAACTTTAAGCATCAGCTGTCAGAGCAACTTACCGATCAATCACTGTACCTATACACAGCCAATTTGTAAATAGCACACACAACTACCTCATCCCCATATTGTTATTTATCTTTTTGCTCTTTTGCACCCCAGTATCTCTACTTAAACATCATCATCTGCACATCTATCACTCCAGTGTTAATGCTAAATTGTAATTATTTCACCACTGTGGCCTATTTATTGCCTTACCTCCCTAATCTTCTACATTTGCACACACTGTACATAGATTTTTCTATTGTTTTATTGGCTGTACGTTTGTTTATGTGTAACTCTGTGTTGTTGTTTTTGTCGCACTGCTTTGCTTTATCTTGGCCAGGTCGTAGTTGTAAATGAGAACTTGTTCTCAACTGGCCTACCTGGTTAAATAAAGGTTAAATAAATAAAATAAATAAATGAGTATCTTGTCATGTCATTCACTGACAGTCACTAGCCATGTCAACAAAACATTTTGAGATAGGTAAAATGGTCTAGCCAGCTATCTAAACTTGCAGTAAACATGGCCATTTACTGACCAGTCATGCAGGGAACGTGTCCAGAGGCCCTGACTTCTAGGGGGCCCCCATTGATTTTTTTAGTCACTCACACTAAGACATCTTTAACATAGCATGAGTCATGGCAAAATGTGTAGAATTGCAGGAAATTAGCTTTAAAACTGAAAACATTTATCTCCACCCTATGGAAAAATGGGTAGAATTCAAGGAAATGCGTCATTAAATTGAACAAATTTCGCTCTGCCCCACGGCAAAAATTTGTAGACTTTCAGGAAATTCACTTTAAAACGTATCAACCAAATCTCGCTTAGGGCCCTCAAAAGGCTGGAGCCGGCCCTGCATACACATGCATGCACGTAGGCATTCACACACAAGTGCGCATGCACTCACACACACACAAACACAGACTGCAGCGAGAGTGACTCAGAGGTCTCGCTTGAGTTAGTCTGCAAGTCTCAGAGGATTTGTAATCTAAGCTAAAATCCAGATTTACAGAGTGACATCTTGGTAGAGCTGCAATATATTTAAATTCAGTATGGTATGGCTAGAGAGAGGGAGAGAGCGAGAAAGGTGGGGGGATGGAGGGAAGGAGCGAGACAGGGAGGGAAGGAGAGTGATATTTCTGCTATGCTAGTCGGGCTTAACATTTTGATATGTTCGCCAGTGCTGCTTGGCACTACAAGCAGAGAGGAGATAACAGAGAATGACTGCAGGCTACAGCTGCAGAATACTCTCTGTTACAAGAGGGAAGAACAAAATGATGATGAAAATAGAACTCCAACTCATAAATGACAAGACTCTTAGTGGAGTTTGAATCACAAGCTAGCCACACTCTTAGAAATAAAGGGTTCTAAAAGGGTTCTTTGGCTGTCCCCATCAGAGAAACATTTTTGGTCCAGGTAGAACTCCTTTTGGTTCTGTGTAGAACCCTTTGTGGAAATGGTTCTATGTGGAACCCAAAAGGGTTATACCTGGAAGCAACAGGTTTCTACCTGCAATCAAAAAAGGTTCTTCGAAGGGCTCTCCTATGAGGACAGTTGAAGAATCCTTTTAGGTTCTAGAAAGCACCTTCGTATACACTCAAAACTAATGCGATTAGGTGCGATTAGGGTTGATTTCTATTCCTCGAAGAACAATGGTGTTCCTTCAAAGGTACACATATGATCCTGCACAATACTATTCAATACATAGATCAGTGTTTGACTGGGGCAGGAGCTCACTGGAGCTGAGTACCGGCACATCAAATGTTCTACTGTTTGAGCTCCTGTTCCTCTTATAGAATATTCGCTCAAAAGTATTGTGGAGCTCCTATACCTAAATATAAACAGTCCCGGCACCCAAAATGAGAACCACCACCTATTTCAGTCCCAGTCAAGCACTGACATAGATATATTGCACATGTATAGCTGTGTCTCTGTGGTCCTGTACCTCACTATGGTATATACATGTTTACTGCTGTGACATGATTTCCGTGTGCTCGTTGTATACTAACGCTGACATCAACATTATGATAAAACCAGTAGGCCTGTGTTCTTCTGGCTCACCCGAGACTAAAGCAGATGTTGAAACAAAAATGCTAGAGGGGAGTCAAACACTTGTGCAACTTCAGGACGAGGAGAGAAAAAAGGGGCAAGGATGAATCCCAAAATTCCCTCCCCTCTCTCTGTGATGTCGAAAGTGACAACTGCAATACCTTTGTTCTCAGAGCGCGGCTGCAAAAATAGCTTTCAATAATGTATTAGGTGAATAGCAACCAGGAGCTGATATCTGGGGAGAGGGTTCTTGGCTCTATGTACACCAAGGGCAGGAAGGATCTGTTTCTGCATTCATTCTCAATTCTGAAGAGAAAAACTAATGGTGGAGAGGTTTTTTAATTGTTATTTTTTATATTTTTCTCTGACTGTGACACAAGTCAGTTCTATCACGGCAAGGTAATCTTCAAATAGTATGTCACTTACAGACAGAAACGCATCAGATAGGTTTGTCACATTTGTCAACATTTATAATTGTGAAGATTTGACATACTTTGTAATGGTGATATGACGTATGCTGATGTGAGATTGGGCCCATAATGACCAACGACCATCACTCATCCACAAATTCACCTTAACGAAGGCCTCGAACAAACCACTTTAGACAGATATCTCTATGGCTTAGCCTACTATAACTGTTTTTATAAACTTTGTGATTCGAGCCCTGAATGCTGATTGGCTGACAGCCGTGGTATATCAGACCATTTACCATGGGTATGACAAAACATATGTTTTTACTAATCTAACTAAGTTGGTAACCAATTTATAATAGCAATAAGGCACCTCGGGGGTTTGTGGTATATGGCCAATATACCACGGCTAAGGGCTGTATCCAGGCACTCTGCGTTGCTTCGTGCATAAGAACAACCCTTAGCCGTGGTATATTGACCATATACCACACCCCCTCGGACCTTATTGCTTAATTCTCTCAATCACACCATACTGTCTGAACAGATTCTTACCGTAACACACAAGGTGCACACGGCCACAGAGGATTGAGTCATTCCAGGAAATCAGTGAGGGAGAGGGCTGCCATTGGCTCTTTAAAACCTAGCGCAGGCGAATGGGGCGATAGACTGTGTGTAACAGGGACGTAATGACACAGAATTGTAAGTGGCTCAGCCAACGGAACGTTCACGTGAGGATGTGAAGTTTAATTTCTTGCTTTGTGATAAGTGGCAATCACGGTGTTACATTGAATCTTGTCAAGTCCAGTCAATGCACCAAGAAAAGAGTGAAAGTTTGAGAGGATTATCAAGATGGGGAAAGAAACGAATTTCCAAGCCAGACATCAATTATCATGACAAGCGAGACAGGCGCATAGTACGGACTGGCTTAAAAGGGAATCAGCTCAACAGCATACCATGACATCCTCTTCTGCCTTCTTTACACCATAGGTTGTTAAAGATGCTCAAGACTGAAATTGAGATTTGCATGGAATATCTGTAAAATAACATACCATTTTAGATCCGAATCCCATGTTCAACAGTGAAATAACTGCTTTGTGTCCTTTTCTATGATCTTTCACCATAGGTTATTGAAAACTGAAATGGGATTTTACACCAAATATCCATGGCCTGAATCCCATGTTCATCAGTGATAACTGCATAATGTTGCCCAATTGCCACTGTTACCATTCCTCTCCTGCAGAGGGCACTCAAGCTACCTGCTACGCTGATGAGCTATGAGAAGATCCCTGTGACAGTACTGATGTTGGAGTCCTCACCTAGTGGCTCAGCACAGGAGGTTGGTGGGACCTTAATTGGGGAGAATGGGCTTGTGGTAATGACTGGAGCAGAATCAGTGGAATGATATCAAATATATCAAAAACATGGTTTCCAGGTGTTTGATGCCATTCCATTGGCTCCATTCCGGCCATTATTATGAGCCGTTCTCCCCTCTGCAGCCTCCACTGGTGTTAAGATATACTAAAATATCACATAAGGGGTGTTCTATACTTAGTGAGGCAACGGAACACCTAAAAATGAGCCTCCATGTTTGTTTCCATCCCATCTCTTCACAGAAAAAGCTCATGCCAAGCAACAGAAAATGTTGGCATAAATATATGAGCGTAGACTAGCTTTGAAGTGGAATGATGCTTGGTGCTATTTTGTGTTTTGTGAAGCAACGTTTTAATCGTTTTGATTCTTATGTTCTGAGACTGGTTTCATATCATGAGACATTGACCTTTTTGTCGAGTATAATTATTCTATTTTGAGCGTGCGCAGGCACTGACAGCTAATTGTTATTCTACCAGCTTCTTCTCACTTCCTCTCTCACTCCACTCTTCCGCTTTCCTCCTGTGAAAGGAAAACAAGGGATATTTTTAAAATTTGAGAGTGGGAAGGGAAAGATTTACACCCCTGTAATGTAGTCAATGTGTTATCAACCATCCATCCTCCTACACACAAACACACACGCGCACACACACACACACACACATTCAACTATCATACCTGCAGTCTGCAAATTAGGTACATTTTACACTCACAGTTATTATTCAGGGTAATTAAACTAATTTCATTATGTGACATTTTGAACCACCGGTGCGATAATGTTTTCCCATCTACCAACCTACTGGTCGCTTTCCCATCAACGAACCTACTGGTTGCATCCCGAATAGCACCCTTTTATCATGCACTACTTCTGAGCAGAGCCCAGTTAGGTGCCTATATAGGGAATAGGGTGCCACTTGGGACACATCCACTGTTTATGTAGTGCCAGTAATCAACCAGATGACTCATGTATACTCACAGGCATACATGGTGAGCTCAATTGACTAATTTTCACTATCTGTAATGCTAAGTGACTACAATGAGCAACTTTGTGGGGCCTAGAGAGTACATGGAGATGGCTGGTTGTGTGGTCGGAAAACACTGCTGTCAGAGCGCAACGCTGAATCGGTGTGAATCAATGTGGGCGTTGGAGAGTATCCACCCATTTGTTAAATGGATATGATCTATTCGTCTCTCTGTCTAAACATTTTTTTTTTTAGATGTGTGCCTTTTTTGTCATTTATATCAAAGATAACACAGTAGACATCTAAAACCTTAGATTCAGGCCTTTTATTTGTCTGTTTAAAGGTCAACTCCCTCACTTTTCAACCTCATTTTCATTATCTCCAGCACAATACCAGTGTCAACATTATGTAAAAACGGCGCATCTTTAAATTTTGTTTAAAAAATGATTAAATATTGAAGTTAAAAAGTTATACCCATTTTAAAAACAGTGATTTTCAAACACTATGAGATTCGCGGTGACATGGGGAGCAAGAAAATACCCTCCCCTGGGCTAGAAACTCATTGCAGGTTTTGAAAATCAGTCTTTTAATCCTACATTGTGATGTCACAGAGAAGTATTTTTGTAGGACATTTAAGCCCCGTTTCCACTGGCACTTAAAATTAGGGCCAAACTAGAGATGCTTGAATGGAATTCTCAAAACCGAGCTGGGTCGAGGGAAACCCGGGTTGATCACTGCTGAATGCTGACACAACATTTAGCTAGCTCGTCTGGGCTTGTTGCTGTTTGTTAGCACATAGACAAGCAGTACTGCAGTAGTCAGACACTAAACAAATAACCACTATAGCTGAATCCTTCATTCATTTTTGCACTACACAATAAACTTTTATCAGAACAGTCAGCCCTTGAATGCTAGCTACCAAACATTAGCTATCAAATTAGAGTTGAAACAAGCTGGCTAGCTAGCTAACGGTGAACTAGCAGGAATTTTAGCTGGCCAGGTTGTATCGAAAGCTAAATAGCTAGCTACATCATATCAATCCTGTCATCTGGTTTTCTTGGTTAGCTAGCTATCTAATAGTCAATGCCATGGCAAGCAAGGTAGGAATTAAGCTAGCTAGCTTGCTATGCTAGCGATGACACTAACTGTTACGCTAGCTAGTTAATGTCAGCAAGCTAAATACATGGCTCTGAATCTGGCTGGCACTGGCAGGAGTACGGGGTAACGTAAGTTACAGCATGGTGAGGGTGAATTAAATTCTTCAACATCTTGCTAGTTAGCTAGAAACATTAGCGAAGGCAGCTGCTGTCACATATTGGCTACCTAGCAACATTACATCATTTTTCATTCATTTCTGGAGGCAGTGGAAATGCAATTGGAGTTAGCCCTCCAAGGCCAGCCCAACCTGGGTTGACTTCAAAGTGCCAATGGAGACTGGCTTTTTCTTATCTTTTTAACCATCGGTCATAGAAACACACATATATATAGACTGGTTTGGTGCTGGAGATTATGAATAGGAGGTTGAAAAGTGACTTGCCCTTTAAATAAAACAACAAAGTTAATGTGTGATGTAGCAATAGGAAACAATAACTCCAACACATTGTGTCCTTACACATTTCACGGTCAGTACCTGCTCTGCCCTCTGCTAAATCCGTAATTGTTTTGTCATTGTCTTTTGAATAATTGAATAATAACAGTTATGTTGTGTGTCTTTTCTTTTTTCACGAAGCTTCTGTATTAAAGTCTGGTTATAACTTTCCTTTCACTTCTGTCCTGTAAACTTGCTGTTTGTGTGGCTTGTTTGTCCTGTTCAACTGTGTGTTAGGTCAGATTAATGAATGGTAGCCCTGCTCCTGGGCTGAATAACAGCATTAACCAGGGGACAATGGGACAGTGGGACTAAGCCCTTTTACAACCTGTCTGACAGGCTGCTGGCTGGGTGATGTCATCCTCTGTCACCACTGCACCCTCCCCCCCCCCCCACCCCCAGGCTATCCCTGTCCACCACCACCTCCATAGTACCACTTTGTTAGTTTGTTAAACGGCAAAGAATAGAACGATATAATGGAGTGACATCACCTAGTTAGTCAGTAGGCAAACAGAGTTAAGTCATGTCATTGCTTAGAATCTAGATAAAGGGAGTGCAAACATGAGAACAAACAGTTTTGAGTCATGTGGTTGGTTGCTGGTGTGTGACAGCATATACTCTATTGTTGGCATTCTTGGTGGGACATTGTTGAAATAGCAAAAAATCCTCAGTAGGAATCAGGGCAACATGGGCAATTACTTGTAAGTGGAAAGTTGTATCATATTTATACAGCCCCATTTCCTAACTAACAGCAGTTTCAGTAAGTAGACAAATAACTGTGCATTAAAGGGATAGTTAATCGATTTCACATAGCTGAACTGTCCATTTAACATCATGCAGGTCCAGTATGTAAGCAAATATAGTACTAGTCAAAAGTTTGGACAAACCTATTCATTCAAGGGTTTTTCTTTATTTGTACTATTTTCTACATCGTAGAATAATAGTGAAGACATCAAAACTATGAAATAATACATATGGAATCATGTAGCAACCAGTAAAATGTTAAACAAATCAAAATATATTTTATATTTGAGATTCTTCAAAGTAGCCACCATTTGCCATGATGACAGCTTTGCACACTCTTCGCATTCTTCAACCAGTTTCATGAGGTAGTCACCTGGAATGCATTTCAATTAACAGGTGTGCCTTGTTAAAAGTTAATTTGTGGAATTTCTTTCTTTCTTAATTAATGCGTTTGAGACAATCAGTTGTGTTGTGACAAGGTGGGGGTGGTATACAGAAGATAGCCTTATTTGGTAAAAGACCAAGTCCATAATATGGCAAGAACAGCTCAAATAAGAAAAGAAAAATGACAGTCCATCATTACTTTAAGATATGAAGGTCAGTCAATCTGGAAAATTTCAAGAACTTTGAAAGTTTCTTCAAGTGCAGTCGCAAAAATATTTTGATTTGTTTAACACTTTTTTGGTTACTACATGATTCCATATGTGTTATTTCATAGTTTTGATGTCTTCACTATTATTCTACAATGTAGAAAATAGTAAAAATAAAGACACGCCCTGGAATGAGTAGATGTGTCTAAACCTTTGACTGGTACTGTACATTGGTTTTGCTCTGTGTCATAACTGAACTATTCCATGTTGTAATGACATCCGTCTAAAGAAACACTCAAACTAAAATACATTGATGGTGTTTTGCAGAGCTGATCTCCACCCTCACAAGAATGACAGTTAAGTGGTGAGAGCGGACACTCCTCATTCCTGTGTACTGGATCCGGTATGTAGGCCTATGAGGCCGTTTCTCTACACAGTTGACCCTGGCCTGCAGGCCTTTCACGACACATGCACAATAACTGGGACTACATCACTGACGAAACCTGACACAACATTTGAATGTTTATTTTCATGAAAGAACAGCTATTACACATGGCACATTTTTCCCAATATAGTTTCAGTATTTTGTACATGTGTGATGTGTAATTACCAAATATATATATAGGCCTATTAAGTTTGTGGTGACAGACCACACACTTCTCTCCATCCCTGCAGTCCAGTTGCACTTGATCTGCTGCTTGGAGAATGTGTTCCGGTCCACACAGCATGCATACGCCAACACGGCTGCCTTGTCTCTCAAACGGCCCGTGGTTCCCTTCCAGGCCTGCAGCAGGTGACCCCCTGTCCTAGAAACAGTTGCTGTTTTTACGTGATTAGCATTAGCGACGGCAGTGCGCGGAAAGAGAGTCATTGTTATTTATAATGTGCAGAGTTACAGTTCTGCTGCAGAGCCAATATCCCCGTGTTTGTTTCAGACTCCATCACAGAGGTTGAAGGGGGAATCTGGATTTCAACTACTTTGCTCCTTACGGCGGTTGTTGTGTTTGCCATACTAGTTTGAACTAAAAGTAAATACTAATATCTAATTCATGTTAAATGTAGCTTTCCATTGGTAGTGATGAGCATAACTAACAAGTTCCTCATGTAATATAAGGACTGTCAATGGATCCATGTGTAAGATATGCTTCCATTCTGGGATCAGGTCACCATTAAAATGCGTTTTTTATTGTAGGCCGAACGACAATATTTGCTATTCTTAAGATTTATGTCTTGTATTTCAACAGGGCATGAGCTAAAACAATATTGCACACCCAGATGTCATGGTATATATCCATCCCTACATCAAGGGTCCATTTTAGGGCCATTACATCATGGGCTTCATGCAAGCATGCGAAAGTGCGCGTGTGTGTGAGAGAGTGAGTGTGCGTGAGTGAGAGAGTGAGTATGTTTGTGTTTTTTTTATTATTAGCCAAACAATATTTGGCAGTTGCTAAGTGACTGTGAGGATGATTCACCCCCACTTCGGGCTAAAGGACATGCCAGCTTGAATGAATAATATTGAGAAGACTGCGCCAACTCGGTGAAAATAGGGTTGTTATGAATACAGTGATGGAGCTTCTTTGGCTAAAAGTAAACTATGCCTTTTCTCTGGAGACTGTCGCAGACGTTGGCCTCTGCTCACAGACAGCTTGACAGTGAAGCTCCGGGGAGACATTTTATCCTTCAACAATAGCAAATAATTAATCAAGTTTTGTTTAAAACAAGAAGGCTCAGCCACAATTTTGGGAGCTGCCCATACCACCTTCTTCTCTGCTCTCATTGTTGGTGATCTGTTAGAGTTTGGTAGTTATGGCTCATGATTGGTTGACCCTTGTTATAAGGCCTGAACTTTACAAAATACTGTACATCCATCTTACTGTAGTTATATACACAGAGAGAGAGAGAGAGAGAGAGAGAGAGAGAGAGAGAGAGAGAGAGAGAGAGAGAGAGAGAGAGAGAGAGAGAGAGAGAGAGAGAGAGAGAGAGAGAGAGAGAGAGAGCGATATTAGGGCTCCAGAGTGGCGCAACGGTCTAAGGCACTGCATCTCAGTCCCTGGTTCGAATCCAGGCTGTATCACATCCGGCCATGATTGGGAGTCCCATAGAGCGGTGCACAATTGGCCTAGCGTCGTCCAGGGTAGGCTGTCATTTTTACTTTTTAGGGATAGGGGGCAACATTTTCACTTTGGATGAATAGCGTGCCCAGAGTGAACTGCCTCCTACTCTGTCCCAGATGATAATATATGCATATTATTATTACTATTGGATAGAAAACACCCTGAAGTTTCTAAAACTGTTTGAATGATGTCTGTGAGTATAACAGAACTCATATAGCAGGCAAAAACCTGAGAAAAAATCCAAACAGGAAGTGGGAATTCTGAGGCTGGTCGATTTTCAACTCATCGCCTATTGAAATCCCAGTGGGATATGGATCTGTTTGCACTTCCTACGGCTTCCACTAGATGTCAACAGTCTGTAGAACATTGAATGAAGCTTCTACTGTGATGTTGAGCGGGATGGGAGCTGTTTGAGTCAGTGGTCTGGCAGAGAGCCAGGTCCTGGTCACGCGCAGTCCACATGATATCGACTTGCGTTCCATTACTTCTATAGACACAAAGGAATTCTCCGGTTGGAATGTTATTGAATATTTATGATAACAGCATTCTAAATATTGATTCTATACTTAGTTTGACAAGTTTATTCGACCTGGAATATAACTTTTTGAAGTTTTCGTCCAACGTTCGCCTGGACCTGCACGAGCGTTTGGATATGTGTACTAAACGTGCTAACAAAAGTAGCTACTTGGATATAAATAATGGACATTATCAAACAAAACAACAATTTATTGTGGAACTAGGTTTCCTGGGAGTGCATTCTGATGAAGATCATCATAGGTTAGGGAGTATTGATAGTGTAATTTCTGATTTCTGTTGACTCCAACATGGCGGAGAATTTTTTTCTTCTTTTCTGAGCGCCGTCTCAGATTATTGCATGCTTTGCTTTTTCCGTAACGTTTTTTTGAAATCTGACACAGCGGTTGCATTAAGAACACGTGTATCTTTAATTCTATGTAAAACATGTATCTTTCATCAAAGTTTATGATGAGTATTTCTGTTATTTGATGTGGCTCTCTGCAATTTCTACGGATATTTTGGAGGCATTTCTGAACATGGCGCCAATGTAAACTGAGATTTTTGGATATAAATATGCACATTATCGAACAAAACATACATGTATTGTGTAACATTATGTCCTATGAGTGTCATCTGATGAAGATCATCAAAGGGTAGTGATTCATTTTATCTCTATTTCTGCTTTTTGTGACTCCTATCTTTGGCTGGGAAAATGGCTGTGTGTTTTTTGGACTTGGCGGTGATCTAACATAATCATATGTTGTGTTTTCGCTCTAAAGCATTTTTTAAATCGGACACGATGGGTAGATTAACAAGATGTTTATCTTTCATTTGCTGTATTGGACTTGTTAATGTGTGAAAGTTACATATTTCTGTCACGTTCCTGACCTGTTTTCTGTTGTTTTGTATGTGTTTAATTGGTCAGGGCGTGAGTTGGGGTGGGTAGTCTATGTTATGTGTTTTCTATGTTGGGTTAATGGTTTGCCTGGTATGGTTCTCAATTAGAGGCAGGTGTGTGTCGTTTCCTCTGATTGAGAGCCATATTAAGGTAGGTTGTTCTCACTGTTTGTTTGTGGGTGATTGTTCCTGTGTCTGTGTATACCACATGGGACTGTTTCGTTTGTTCGTTCATTTTAGGTAGTCTGTTCCTGTTCGTGCGTTCTTCGTCTATATGTAAGTTCGTTTGTTTCAGGTCTGTTGCCTTCGTTTATTGTTTTGTAGTTTGTTCTAGTGTTTTGTCAGTGTTTCGTCTGTTAAATAAATTCAGTATGTATTCATCACCCGCTGCGCCTTGGTCCGTTCAATCACCACAAGACGAACGAACGTTACAGAATCACCCACCAAACCCGGATCAAGCAGCGGGTTAACGGGCAACAGCGACAGCAGCAGTGGTTCAAGGAGGAATGGACATGGGAGGAGATTCTGGACGGAGAAGGACCCTGGGCAGAGCCAGAGGAGTGTCGCCGCCCAAAAGCGGAGCTGGAGGCATCTAAAGCGGAGAGGCCGCATTATGAGGCGCTAGCAAGGCAGAGCGGCTGGAAGCCCGAGAGGCTCACCCAAAAATTTATTGGGGGGGGGGGGGGGCTAAAGGGTAGTGTGGCGAGGGCAGGTAGGAAAACTGCGCCCACTTCCCATGCTTACCGTGGAGAGCGAGAGTACGGGCAGACACCGTGTTACGCAGTAGAGCGCATGGTGTCTCCTGTACGTGTTCATAGCCCGGTGCGGGTTATTCCACCTCCCCGTACTAGCCGGGCTAGATTGAGCATTGAGCCAAGTGCCATGAAGCCGGCTCTACATATCTGGCCTCCAGTACGTCTCCTCGGGCCGGTGTACATGGCACCAGCCTTACGCATGGTGTCCCCGGTTCGCCAACACAGCCCAGTGCGGGTTATTCCACCTCCCCGCACTGGACGGGCTACGGGGAGCATTCAACCAGGTAAGGTTGGGCAGGCTCAGTGCTCAAGGGAGCCAGTACGCCTGCACGGTCCGGTATATCCGGCGCCACCTTCCCGCCCCAGCCCAGTACCTCCAGTTCCAGCACCCCGCACTCGCCTTATGGTGCGTGGCCCCAGCCCAGTACCACCAGTGCCTACACCACGCACCAGGCTTCCAGTGCGTCTCCAGAGCCCTGTTCCTCCTCCACGCACTCTCCCTGTGGTGCGTGTCTCCAGCCCAGTGCCTCCAGTTCCGACACCACGCACCAGGCTTCCAGTGCGTCTCCAGAGCCCTGTTCCTCCTCCACGCACTCGCCCTGAGGTGCGTGCCCTCAGCCCGGTACCACCAGTGCCGGTACCACGCACCAGGCCTATAGTGCGCATCGAGAGTCCAGTGTGCCCTGTTCCTGCTCCCCGCACTAGCCTTGAGGTGCGTGTCTCCAGTCCGGTACCACCAGTTCCGGCACCACGCACCAGGCCTACTGTGCGCCTCAGCGGGTCAGAGTCGTCCGTCTGCCCAACGCCGCCTGCACTGCTCGTCTGTCCAGCGCCGTCTGAGCTGCCTGCCTGCCCAGTGCCGTCTGAACTGCCTGCACTGCTCGTCTGCTCAACGCCGCCTGCACTGCTCGTCTGTCCAGCGCCGTCTGAGCTGCCTGCCTGCCCAGCGCCGTCTGAACTGCCTGCGCTGCTCGTCTGCTCAACGCCGCCTGCACTGCTCGTCTGCCCAGCGCCGTCTGAGCCATCCGTCTGCCCAGCGCCGTCTGAGCCATCCGTCTGCCCAGCGCCGTCTGAGCCATCCGTCTGCCCAGCGCCGTCTGAGCCATCCGTCTGCCCAGCGCCATCTGAGCCATCCGTCTGCCCAGCGCCGTCTGAGCCATCTGTCTGCCCAGCGCCATCTGAGTCATCCGTCTGCCACGAGCCATTAGAGCCGCCCGTCAGTCAGGAGCCGCTAGAGCCGTCCGTCAGTCAGGAGCCGCCAGAGCCGCCAGCCAGTCAGGAGCTGCCAGAGCCGCCAGCCAGTCAGGAGCTGCCAGAGACGCCAGCCAGTCAGGAGCTGCCAGAGACGCCAGCCAGTCAGGAGCTGCCAGAGACGCCAGCCAGTTAGGAGCTGCCAGAGCCGCCAGCCAGTCAGGAGCTGCCAGAGCCGCCAGCCAGTCAGGAGCTGCCAGAGCTGCCCTACAGTCATGAGCTGCCCTACAGTCATGAGCTGCCCTCCAGTCATGAGCTGCCCTCCAGTCATGAGCTGCCCTACAGTCATGAGCTGCCCTCCAGTCATGAGCTGCCCTCCAGTCATGAGCTGCCCTCCAGTCATGAGCTGCCCTACAGTCATGAGCTGCCCTACAGTCATGAGCTGCCCTACAGTCATGAGCTGCCCTCCAGTCATGAGCTGCCATTCAGTCCGGAGCGGTCATTCAGTCCGGAGCTGCCACCTAGTCCGGAGCTGCCACTCAGTCCGGAGCTGCCACTCAGTCCGGAGCTGCCATTCAGTCCGGAGCTGCCATTCAGTCCGGAGCTGCCATTCAGTCCGGAGCTGCCATTCAGTCCGGAGCTGCCATTCGTCCTGAGTTGTCCCTCTGTCCTGAGCTACCTCTTTGTCCTGCGCTACCTCTTTGTCCTGAGCTACCTCTTTGTCCTGCGCTACCTCTTTGTCCTGAGCTACCTCTCTGTCCTGAGTTGTCTCCTCTATTTTAGAGGGGCGTTGGTGAAGGTTCCTGGACCATGGTCGGGGGCGAGGGTCGCCACTCAAAGGACGCTAAGGAGGGGGACAAAGACAGTAGTGGAGTGGTGTCCTCGTCCACCGCCGGAGCCGCCACCGCGGACAGATGCCCACCCAGACCCTCCCCTTGAGTTTTAGGGGTGCGCCCGGAGTTCGCACCTTGAGGGGGGGTTCTGTCACGTTCCTGACCTGTTTTCTGTTGTTTTGTATGTGTTTAATTGGTCAGGGCGTGAGTTGGGGTGGGTAGTCTATGTTATGTGTTTTCTATGTTGGGTTAATGGTTTGCCTGGTATGGTTCTCAATTAGAGGCAGGTGTGTGTCGTTTCCTCTGATTGAGAGCCATATTAAGGTAGGTTGTTCTCACTGTTTGTTTGCGGGTGATTGTTCCTGTGTCTGTGTATACCACATGGGACTGTTTCGTTTGTTCGTTCATTTTAGGTAGTCTGTTCCTGTTCGTGCGTTCTTCGTCTATATGTAAGTTCGTTTGTTTCAGGTCTGTTGCCTTCGTTTATTGTTTTGTAGTTTGTTCTAGTGTTTTGTCAGTGTTTCGTCTGTTAAATAAATTCAGTATGTATTCATCACCCGCTGCGCCTTGGTCCGTTCAATCACCACAAGACGAACGTTACAATTTCGAAAAACTATTTTTGAATTTCCCGCGCTGCCTTTTCAGCGGAATGTTGTCGAGGGGTTCCGCTAGCGGAACGTGTGTCCTAGAAAGGTTAACTGACATGCCTAGTTAAATAAAGGTTAAATAAAAAAAATAGGAGGGAGTCAGTGCTGAATAAAGGACATTTGTATATAATAATTAAACCTAGTCATTAAGGCAATAAAATATCTGACGTTGAAATGGACGAGGACCTGTAAGTGAATTGTTTGAGTGTCTGTGATTTTCTCATATAGCTTTTGAAATGGATTTAAAACAATGATAAAAAGGATAACATCCGACACCCTTCCTTTCTCTTTCCAAGTCCATAATCCCCCTCTTTACAAGAATGCTGTGCTATGTAAATTAAGTCCAATCGGATGAATATGCAGAGAGTTATGGGTCTACAGACTGTTCAATCTTTGGCACTGTCTCTCTCTCCCATCACTCGGCACTGATACCCCCTGTATATAGCCATGTTATTTTTACTCATTATTTTTATTGGTTATTCACTGTGTATTATTCCTCGTGTCACTATTTCATTTAATAAAAAAATATATCCTTCACTCTGCATTGTTGGAAAAGGACCCGTAAGTAAGCATTTCACTGATGGTCCACACCTGTTGTTAACGAAGCGTGTGACAAATACAATTTGATTTGATTTGATCGATTTGGACATGTTGCTTTTCAAGCTGTCGATTCTGCAGTATGCCCATCTGTGCCATTTTCTCCCAGAAACCCAAAAGCATCTCTTAAATCCTTAGCCTCGCAGATGAAATGGTATAAGTTGGCATTTCATGGCCAGATGGGCCCAAAGAAAATATGTATATTGTTTTTTTATTGATTATTGGCTTTAAATACAGCTCACGTAACACCATATACTGGTCTAGGCGAACATAAGGAGGGTATACATGAAAACCTGTTTCTAGGGTTAGCTAAAAAAAATATATATGTATGACAACCTGTTTCTAAGGTTACAAGGTTACAACTCACCGAGTTGTGACTGCCCTCATTTCTCAGGCTGCTCTTTAAGTGAACGCAGGAAGTGGTTTAGCTTCTTCCTGTACTTCAGAGCCAGCAAATACCACACAGTGAGATAGCTGTCAGATTTTCCATACACAGAGCGAGAAACACGAACAAACCCACATTACCCTGTTTAGCATCAAACTTTTGACATGATCCGGTATTATGCATGCAATCGGTCGACGACGGAAACCTGTGACTAAATTGTGTCATGCTTTCCAAACCTTGACATTAAGAAAGCTGCCATTGAAGTAAGACACAGACTGAACTATATCTGCAGCAAAATGTGACTTAAGCCTGAAAAATAGAAGATACAAGATACATGAACATTCTTCTCATAAATGGGGACCTTGTGTCTCCATATGGAACGTGGGCTTTTCCCTAGTGCTGCTGTTCCAAATCACGGATCCTCTTTGTTGAGGACACATGAAGATTGGTAAATACACTTAAATAGAAATCAAATAATGTGAGCACCCCTAAAAGCTAATGACTTGCAAGATCACTTCCTAAAGATATATGCCATAGTGCTGCTATTTAAAAAACAATAAGCCTCCATTATGATATTATGTAAATATACAATTCCTATCACGTAAGCGCTATTATTTACAGAACCAAGGTACATTTAATTCTGCCTTACAGTGCAACTTTGGAATGACAGGTGGCGTGAAATTCTCAAGATAAACAAGTTCAAAAACGAAACGGGAAAAATTGCATGTTAACATATCAAGGGGTTTCCCACATTTCATTTACATTTCTGTACGTATACAGTTGTCACGCCCTGACCTGAGATATCTCTGTTTTCTTTATATTTTGGTTAGGTCAGGGTGTGACTAGGGTGGGTATGTTAGTTTTTGAATTGTCTAGGGTTTTTTGTATGTCTAGGGTTTTTGTAGGTCTAGGTGATTTGTATGTCTATGGTGGCCTGATATGGTTCCCAATCAGAGGCAGCTGTTTATCGTTGTCTCTGATTGGGGATCATATTTAGGTAGCCATTTTCCCTTTGATGTTCGTGGGTTCTTGTCTATGTGTAGTTGCCTGTCAGCACTCGTTTTGCATAGCTTCATGTGTCGTTTTGTTATTTTGGTTAGTTTGTTCAGTGTTCATTCTTATTATAATAAAGAATGTACGCATACCACGCTGCGCCTTGGTCCGATTCATACGACGAGCGTGACAACAGTGCTTCCAGAAAGTATTCATACCACTTGACTTATTCCACATTTTGTTGTGTTACAGCCTGAATTCAAAATGGATTCAATAGACACAATACCCCATAATGACAAAAGGAAAACATGTTTGTAGAAATCTTAGCAAATTTATTGAAATTAAATACATAAATATCTAATTAACATAAGTATTCACACCCCTGAGTCAATACTTTGCAGAAGCACCTTTGGCAGAGATTACAGTTGTTAGTCTTTCTGGGTAAGCCTCTAAGAGCTTTGCACACCTGGATTGTACATCGTTTGTACATTATTAAAATTCTTCAAGCTCTGTGAAATTGATCATTGTTAGAAAGCCATTTTCAAGTCTTGCCCTAGATTTGTAAGTCAATTTAAATAATAACTGTAACTAGGCCACTCAGGAAGATTTAATATCTTCTTGGTAAGCAACTGTGTTTTAGGTTATTGTCCTGCTGAAAGATTAAATTGTCTCCCAGTGTCTGTAGGAAAACTGACTGAGCCAGGTTTTCCTTTCGGATTTTTCCTCTGCTTAGCTCTTTTCTGTCGATTTTTATGCATTAAAACTCTAGTTTTTGTCGATGACAAGCATACACATAACATGATGCAGCCACCTCCATGCTTGAAATATGAAGAGTGGTACTCAGTGTTGTGTTGTATTTGCCTCTAAAGTCACCATTGGCCTCATGGTGAAATCCCTGAGCGGTTTCCTTCCTCTCCGGCAACTGAGTGAGGCAACTGAGTTAGGAAGGACGCATGTATGTTTGTAGTGACTGGGTGCATTGATAGACCATCTAAAGTGTAATTAATACATTTGCTCAAGTGTTAGTCAATGTCTTTTCAAGGCATTGGAAAACCTCTCTGGTCTTTGTGGTTGAATTTGTGTTTGAAGTTCACTGCTGGACTGAGCAACCTTACAGATAATTGTATGTGTGGGATACAGAGATGAGGTAGTCATACAAAAATCATGTTAAACACTATTCCATGCAACTTATGTGACTCATTAAGCACATTTTTACTCCTGAACTTATTTAGGCTTGCCATAACAAAGGGGTTGAATACTTATTGACTCAAGACATTTGTAAAAATGTCTAAAAACATAATTCCACTTTGACATTATGGGGTATTGTGTATAGGTCAGTGACAAAAAATCTAAATTTAATCAATTTACAATTCAGGCTCTAACACAAAGATCTGGATAAAGTCAAAGGATGTGAATACTTTCTGAAGACACTGTAGGTATGGTCATAGAAATATACTGAGAAAAAATATAAACACAACATGCAAAAATGTCTTAGATTTTACTGAGTTACAGTTCATATGAGGAAATCAGTCAATTCAAATAAATGTATTAGGCCCTAATCTATGGATTTCACATGACCGGGAATACAGATATGCATCTGTTGGTCACAGATACCTTAAAAATAAATTGGCCTTACAATGGGCCTCAGGGGGCCTCCTGGGTGGGCAGTGGTCTAAGGCACTGCATCTCAGTGCTTGAGGCATCACTACAGACCTGGGTTCGATCCCAGGCTGTGTCACAGCCAGCCGTGACCGGGAGACGCATGAGGTGGTGCACAATTGGCCCAGCGTTTTCCAGCTTAGGGGAGGGTTTGGCCTGGCTGGGATTTCCTTGTCCCATCGTGCTCTAGGGACTCCTTGTGGCGGGCCGGGCGCCTGCAAGCTGACCTTGGTCACCAGCTGGGCAGTGTTTCCTCCTACACATTGGTGTGGCTGGCTTCCGGGTTAAGCGAGCTGTGTGTCAAGAAGCAGTGCGGCTTGGCAAGGTCGTGTTTTGGAGGACGCATGGTTCTCGACCTGAGTCTTTAGGGGAGTTTCAGCGATGGGACAAGGCCTACCATTTGGATATCACGAAAAAAAGGTACAAGTACCCCAAAAAACAATGGGCCTCAGGATCTCGTCACTGTATTTTTGTGCTTTCAAATTGCCATCAATAAAATGCAATTGTGTTCGTTGTCTGTAGCTAATGCCTGCCCATAACATAACCCCACCGCCACCATGGGGTACTCTGTTCATAACGTTGACATCAGCAAACCACTCGCCCACAATGACACCATACACATGGTATGTGGTTGTGAGACCGGTTGGATGCACTGCCAAATTTTCTGAAACGACACTGGAGGCGGCTTAATGTATAGAAATTAGCATTCAATTCTCTGGCAACAGCTCTGGTGGACATTCCTGCAGTCAGCATGCCAATTGCACGCTCCCTCAAAACTTGAGACGTCTGTGGCATTGTGTTGCACATTTTAGAGTGGCCTTTTATTGTCCCCAGCACAAGGTGCACCTTTGTAATGATAATGCTGTTTAATCAGCTTCTTGATATGCCACACCTGTCAGGTGGATGGATTATCTTGGCGAAGGAGAAATGCTCACTAACAGGGATGTAAACACATTTGTGCACAACATTTTAAAGAAATAAGCTTTTTGAGCATATAACATTTCTGGGATCTTTTATTTCAGCTCATGAAACATGGGACCAACACTTTACATGTTGTGTTAATATATTTGTTCAGTGTAGATGTGTATTGGGTATGATGTTCCCCTTTGGTTCCTTCCAACAACGCATTATTTGACGAGAAGGCTTTCAAACTGAAAATTAAATCCCTTGAATTTGTCTGACTTATGCCATCTTGGTTTGAATGTCATTTTTCAATTTGACACTAGGTAATGTGACCAGTGAGACACATGTATATATTTTTTACCAGCAGAACACAGGCTGCATACTGAATGACATGCTACAATGAAATGCATTGGTAACAAATAATTTAGTGATCTTTCAATGTCTTGTTAAGTCAGAAGACAGTGGTTCATCATGGAAAGTGACAAGACCAGAAACGCTAGGTTGCACTGTATTCATGCAGTATTTCTGAGCTACTTCTAAGCTTGCCAAACATAGAACCTACATGCATCAGATTAACTCTACTATAGAACAAACTAGCCTTCAAAAGACCTCACTAGCATAGTGACATAATCCTGATGTTGACCTATACTTTTATTCCATGGTTTGTGACCACACTAAACCGGTTTAGTTTGCGTAAGCACATCAGCCACACTGTCAGCGTTTGCATGGGTCTCAATGGGAAAAGCTGATGAACCTGCTATGGTAAGGAGTACATTGTGTATTTTGGAAAAGGCTTTAGAATCGAATAACTGAATTTTTACCAAAGGGAACTTCAGTTGTGGCTTTCACTAGCTTTTGACAAAGATGCTACATATCCTTTGTCTGATAAAAGATCCACACACCATAGTGCTACAGTTGCACCCAAATATATTGGCACAAATGCACTTTTCTTAAACAATTCTCTATTTCTTCTCAAATAAATTGAAATTGATAAAAAAACGAATCCTTTCTCCTACCACAGAAAACAATGGGAGATCATGATCAACAATGGTCTGATAGTGGCCTAATACAACTAATGACACATGGTTGTTGATTTCTTGTGTTGTTTTTTCAACCTTGCACATTTACTGTAAGTGTTTTTCATGGACATTAACAGTGACACATATTCATAACAACACAACTTGGCTGTGATCACACCACCATCACCAACTGCCGATGCTATTTCAGCATTGACTGTTAGTATTAATTTGAATGTTATGTAAATCTCAACGTGTTGCTTTTCCTGGATCTACAACTGTGTTCATTTTTACCACATTCAGCAACAGCAACAAAAACAAAAACTCCAGGAGTAGCTTACCTCCTTTACACTTTGAACATAATAGTTTATGGGAACAACATAACATAATGTCAACAACATCAAACACTCTATCGAGCCATAATACCAAACCATTTATCATGGACATTGATCCGATTAAAGCACGGTTTTGCGGGGTGAACAATTCTTTGTGGCCAAGGTAATCCTCAATTATGGGCAAGGGTCCCTGTCCCTGTACCCTTCCTCAACAAATGATACCAGAGTCTCTGAGAATTCAATTTGGATAGGGCTTTGATCAGCTCCAGTCACACATTTCTAAATGCCCCTCTGTGCAGCTGCTAAGAATAGCAGCCATAATAAAAGTCCTGCATTGTTCAAGGCTGCTGACAGGTATAAATAGAGAGCTCAGATGTTGTTTGGACTTTGATAGCGGTGAGACCCTCTCCCCACGACATGTGAAAAATAGGGGTAGGGTTGTAGAGAATCGAAGGACCATGAATGTAATAAGAAACCTTAGGTGCTGGCTTAAAGCCGATAGCAACCACTACAGAATGTCATGTCAGAGCAAAGATAAGGCGGATGTCCAGGTTAAGGGGAGTTTAATGGAAGAAGATGTCCACATTCACACACACATCTGACCACTCATGGTTCAGATAACTGAGAATCATGTCCAGTGAGAACTGACATTAACTATGTGGTCATTTAGATGCATGCACAATTAAACATCAGACATACAGGGATTTAGTCCACAGGAGGAAAAGTTTAGGAGGAAGGTAAACTGTGGAAGTGCTCATCAGGATGGGGAAAGCATGTTTCTGACCACACAGCATGCTGGGGTCATAGACTAACTGAACCTGAAGTCCCGGGAATCAAGGCCAAAGATAGGCTGAAGGAGATCTGGTGATAATTATTTGGCGTGACCTTGACCAATAAGACATGAACAAAAGTGGGGGTCCTCTGAATGGAAAACTAAGCTGCCCGACTAGAACTAACCATAAAAGATGGCCAGAATCAGCTGACTGAAGTTGGACATTTTAACAACATGTGTCCTGTCGTATGGGAGCGTGTGCTCTCAGCCAACTTGACACCTTTTCCAATGCGGCCACAGCCAATGAGCAACACTCGCTTACCCCACCAATATTACCTCACAATATTACCCCACCAATATTATCTCACAATATTACCTCACAATATTACCCCACCAATATTATCTCACAATATTACCTCACAATATTACCCCACCAATATTACCTCACAATATTACCCCACCAATATTACCCCACAATAGTACCCCACCAATATTACCTCACATTGTTCACAGGCTTCAGGGTCACTGTTGTTGTTGTGTGGGCGTGTGTGCATGTGAACAAGCAGCACTATAACCTCTTGACTTGGACAACCTTTAAAAGTCTTTGCATTGTTGACCTGCTAGCAGCCAGCTTTGTGTAGTTAATCCAAACTAATTTCATAACGATATAGTACAGTAATAGACTTGTATCAAATGATGGATGACCGGCTGTTTAAAGGCTCAACTGTTGTCCTAGATTGGAATTTACTGTTATGATACATGGGTTAATTGATTGTTGAATGTACATACAGTCATATTTGGAAATATTTGGACAGATATGTAATCTTCACTTCAACACTATTGACAGAGAAAGGTAACCTAATTTAACAAATGACACTGAAAGATTATACTTTGCAATCATTTATCCATAAAAAATCTACAGAAAGGCAATTCCATGAAACAAGTACACACCTAGTTTCAACAGCTGGTGTTGCCCGTTTGGCTGAAATAACTTAATGTAGCCATTTCTTGTGACTATCTATCAGTCTCTTGCATCGACTGGGAGTAATTTGTACAGTACTGCTTCAACTGTGTCATGTTCAAGGGCTTTCTTGCATGCACGGCCCGCTTCAAGTCCCCCAACAGCATTTCGACAGGATTGAGATCTTGGCTTTGACTCAGCCATTCCATAACCCTCCATTTCTTATTTTTGAGACATTCTGTTTTAGCTTTGCTTGTGTATTTTGGATCATTGTCCTGTTGCAAGATCCATGTTTGGTTCAGCTTCACCTTTTTGACAGATGGCCTCACATTCTCCTCAAGAATTCTCTGGTACAATATGGAATTCATGGTTGACTCAATAATGGCACGTTGGTCAGGCCCAGAGGCAGCAAAGCAGCCCCAAACCATAATGCCACCACCTGCATGCTTTACGGTTGGTATGAGGTTGTTCTGTTCAAAGGCAGGGTTTCGTTTTCGCCAAACATGCCGTCTGGCATTGTGGCCAGACAACTCCACCTTTGACTCATCTCTCCAGAGCACATTGTTCCAGTAGTTTTGGCAAACGTGAGTCGTGTCTTGATATTCTTTTTTGAGAGCAGAAGCTTCTTCCTTCTTGACCTCCTATGTGGGCTAAGTTTGTGCAGTCTCTTTCTGACAGTTGACTGTCATTGATTGTGGTAAGAGAGACCTGTAGATCCCTTGATGTTACACTGGGGTTCTTAGAGACTTCTATGAGCATCTTTCGGTCAGCTCTTGGGTTGAATTTGGTGGGACAACCTGTCCTAGGTAGATTGCCAGTGGTCTGGAATTTTCTCAGTTTGTAGATGATCCGTCGGACAATGGAATGATGTACTTCGAATTGCTTGGAAATTGATTTGTAACCCCTCCCAGACTCACGGGCATCAATTATCTTTCTTCTGAGGGCCTCGGAGGTCTTTTGGTCTTGGCATGATGTGTTACCACACACCCATATAGTGAAGACCAAACCAGACAAAGTTTCTAATCTTGATGAAAGGCTGGATCCTCCCAAGTTACTCTCTAATGATTTTCTATTTTGGTGCATCTGATTGTAATTTGAGCCATTTTATGTGATGGTAAAGGTAGGAGCCCACTACATTTTTCTGCATAAGGACTTTCATTTTAATTGCATGACATTTTCTGTATGATTTGTTAATTGGGTTACCTTTATCAATGAATGTGGTTGGAATTTAGCTCTAATATCCATGTGTCCAAATATGTAAAAATAAAAATAAAATAAAAACTTTCCAGGTGGTGTACTCACTTTTTCATATGACTATATACAGTGCTTTCAGAAAGTATTCAGACCCCTTAACTTTTTTCACATTTTGTTACTTTACAGCATTATTCTAAAATGGATTAAATGAATAAAACATAACAGCATACCCCATAATGGCAAACAGAATTTTTTTCCAGAAAATTTTGCATATTTCAATTAAAAAAAAACAGAAATACCTTATTTGCATAAGTATTCAGACCCTTTGCTTTGAAAGTGGCCAGACAGAAGCCACCCCTCAGTAAAAGGCACATGACAGCCTGCATGGAGTTTTCCAAAAGGCACTTAAAGACTCTCAGACCATGAGAAACAAGATTCTCCGGTCTGATGAAACCAAGATTCAACTCTTTGGCCTGAATGCGAAGCGTCACGTCTGCAGGAAACCTGGCACCATCCCTACAGTGAAGCATGGTGGTGGCAGCATCATTTAAATGTTTTATATTTTTTATTTAACCTTTATTTAACGAGGCAAGTAAGTTAAGAACAAACTTAACTTAATCGCCAACAGTAAAGAGGCGACTCCGAGATGCTGGCCTTCTAGGCAGAGTTGCAAAGAAAAAGCCATATCTCAGACTGGCCAATAAAAAGATAAGATTAAGATGGGCAAAAGAACACAGTCCAGTGTGGACAGAGGAACTCTGCCGAAAAGGCCAGCATCCTGGAGTCGCCTCTTCACTGTTGACGTTGAGACTGGTGTTTTGCGGGTACTATTTAATGAAGCTGCCAGTTGAGAACTTGTGAGGCGTCTGTTTCTCAAACTAGACTCTCTAATGTACTTGTCCTCTTGCTCAGTTGTGCACCGGGGCCTCCCACTCCTCTTTCTATTCTGGTTAGAGCCAGTTTGCTCTGTTCTGTGAAGGGAGTAGTACACAGCGTTGTACCAAATCTTCAGTTTCTTGTCAATTTCTCACATGGAATAACCTTCATTTCTCAGAACAAGAATAGACTGACGAGTTTCAGAAGAGAGTTCTTTGTTTCTGGCCATTTTTGAGCCTGTAACCGAACCCACAAATGCTGATGCTCTAGATACTCAACTAGTCTAAAGAAGGCCAGTTTTATTGCTTCTTTAATCAAGGCAAGAGTTTTCAGCTGTGCTAACATAATTGCAAAAGGGTTTTCTAATGATCAATTAGCCTTTTAAAATGATAAACTTGGATTAGCTAACACAACGTGCCATTGGAACACATGAGTGATGGTTGCTGATAATGGGCCTCTGTACGCCTATGTAGATATTCCATAAAAAAATTGCCGTTTCCAGCTACAATAGTCATTTACAACGTCTACACTGTATTTCTGATCAATTTGATGTTATTTTAATGGACAAAAAAATAGCTTTTCTTTCAAAAACAAGGACATTTCTAAGTGACCCCAAACTTTTGAACAGTAGTGTATATTGGCCATTGAAAGGCTTTGAAGCCCCCGGTCGGCCATATTTGCACTCCCCACCAGGAGCAGTCCTCCATAGGAATGAATGGAATTCTACAGTATTTCAAATAAATGTTTCAAGGATCAAAATTACATGTATATAAGTATATATTTTATTTTTAGGTCACATAATATAATTGTAAAGTATGCATTAAGGTGTCTGTTATAGAATACATGTGGCAAAAGCGAATGTAGACATTAATAAATGCATTTCTATAGCTTCCAAAATATTGTTTTACCAACGTGGGGGAGTGCCAAGATGGAGGCACAGAGGCTTCAACACAGCAGCCCTTATCAGTCATCTAGTGTATATATAAATCATTGGTGAGAACCCAGGCATGGCTATTCTGGAGCAGGACCTAAAATGACTATAATTATCCATGATACACCCCTCAATGAGCAATTTGTCAATTCCAATGAGAATGTGTCACCAATGGGCTGATTGAAGGCCCCTGTGGTTAACCTCATATAATATTGTAATATCATGCATTATACAATTGTAATATCATATTAATCACTATACATCAGTTTCCCCTCTGATATAACAATACCATGCACCATTATTAAACAATTCATTGCATGCAACTACTACCGTCATTACGACTGCATTTTCTGCATCAATAGGCGGAGAATAACGCATTAAAGACGGCGCGGGGCACCAAACCAAGGATGAACGAACTTCTCATCAGAGCATGGAGTATTCAGTCTACGCTTGCTTCGCTCTGCCTAGTATCGGCCTTTTGATTGGTTGCCAGTGACATCACCCTACCCTAATACATGGGACTGTAAGCATTGTTCATTCGACAGCCCTATCCTCAAAGAGCTGATTTAACACCCGGATCTGAACTCCCACCCACTACGGGGTTGGCTCTTGCTGCGCTCTCACTGTACAAAACGAATGCATTTAATATTAATGAACTCGTGTATTGGCTCATACCCGTGTCAATCCCAAAGTGCTACTTCACTAGGTTGGCGGACCCCTTGTATATTATTACTGAGGACCAGGCTAAAAGTAAAAATGTTGCGGATCCTCGGCACTGGGACAGGCTGAATGGAGTCAACGTTGAGCGCAAATAAAATCATTCTACATTCACCCGGAGCGCACAAAATATTGTTTTACAAAAATGTAAGTACACTTTTAAAAATCCTTTAATAGGCGACACTTCAAAGTCTATACTATAGTTTACAAGTTGTATAGAAATGAAACGGTCACAGCGCTGACGTTAATCAACATGAAC
This sequence comes from Salvelinus namaycush, assembly GCF_016432855.1. NCBI lineage: Eukaryota > Metazoa > Chordata > Actinopteri > Salmoniformes > Salmonidae > Salvelinus > Salvelinus namaycush. The sequence continues at coordinate 30,199,833 of NC_052335.1, forward strand.
ATGCCATACTCAGACATTTCACGTCATAACAGTGCGAAATATGAACGATGTCAGATTATGGGAATTTCACATGAAATTATATATTCGATATCATGAAGCCTTCAGATCGTTGCATGAACTAATTTCGTTCATGTCAACCTCTGACAGATGATAAACTGTTGGCTCTTCAATATCACTGTGAACAAATATACCTGTAACCGGCTGTTGCCAAAATTATCAAGACTAGATTTACACTACAAATTATACAATGTTTTACTATGTGAGATATACGTTTATGCAACCGCGGCGTCTTTGAAGTGGAATGACATTTACAAACCGTGTCTGTACTGCCGAAACCCTCGATACTTTATTCTCAGCACGTCCTTATGCCGGTCTCAATGAATGTATGTACACCCTGTGATTTCTTTTTACCTTACCAGCTAGTTGAAACAGCTGGATACTGAATGTGCGGGTCAGAGGACGCCACCATGGGCGTCTTTTGATGTGAGGACATGGTTTATTACATCTTTATTGCAACGTTTGATTAAATTTAAGCAGCTTTTCCCGCACCCCATGACTGTTCCAGATGTGATTTGGAGAGAGAGACCAAACTGCGGTGTAGCCCTACACGATGATGCAGTATTCATCAGTCTTTTTGTCACACGAAATTCAAAGGCTTATTGTACTGCACTGTGAAATTGACAGTAGCCTAGCTGCGAAGCCCAGACATTTGGGCTGTTACCTGCACATATGTGTGATGATTATATTATTTGGTCATGCATTTTCATGGGACACTCCACGTTTTCTGAGTTTATATAATACATTCTATGGTTAATACCCACCCTTACTAAATGGGCAGTAGTCTCTCTCGTTTACCTGGTTATTCCCACCAACTGTGGCAGTTGCCTTACAGACCTTTAAGTAGATAGATACTGTATTTGGTTACTGTGTAGCCGTTTAGTACTATACATGTTTGATTAAATAGATAAGTACCTGTAGCCTATCTCATTCATTGTCCCCTGAGAGAGTCAATGACATTGGTCATCAACAAACCGCCATGCTATGCATTACATACTGTGCTTATTATTGAGTCTATACAGATGCTTTTTTCCACTGAGTCCATTCACAATCCTGATCTGGGCCCGTATTCATAAAGCATCTCAGAGTAGGAGCACTGATTTAGGATCAGTTTAGCCTTTTAGATCACGATGAATAAGATTACATGGACAGGGGGGACCAGATCCTAGATCAGCACTCCTACTCTGAGACACTTAATACATATGGCCCCTGATCTGTTCTTTCCATATTTCTCCAGACTGGCTTCCTGTAGTTCTCCGTAGACGTCCCGACCCTCAGCCTCCACATGCCTCCATCTCCCCTTGACGACAGAATTGTGGTGGCGCTGCCAAGGCCGATCCGACCTCAGGAACTCCGACTGCGCCTGGATACCAGCTACCTGGACACCAGCTACCTGGACACTACTGTCACCAGCCCCGTCAGCAAGACGACCGTCATCAGCACAACGGTGGTGAAGATCCGGGCGACCAACCTCACTTATATGCCCTCATCTAACGGCTCCACGCGCTCCCTGTCGTGTGGATGCACCAGTGCCAGCTGCTGCTCGGTCACCACCTACGAGAAGGACAGCCAACAGAACCAGCGCCAGCAGCAGAGCCACGTCAGCCAGGTGAGCGCCAGCAGCCCCAACCTCAGCTATGCTGGACCCGCCTCCTCCAACCCCATAGTCACGGGCATGGGCATGATACACCATGAGGCCTTCAGCGACCCTAGTCTCACCTCTGGCCCAACCAAGGCTCTAGGGTCCACTGTCCGGGTCATCCACCCCAATGAGCTGGCCAAGCGGATGGCCAGGTGCCCCATGGGCCACCCGGTCGGGCCGGTGCCGGTCATCATCGACTGCCGGCCCTTCATGGACTACAACAAGAGCCACATCCAGGGTGCGGTGCACATCAACTGTTCGGACAAGATCAGCCGGCGACGACTGCAGCAGGGCAAGATCACCGTGCTGGACCTGCTCTCGTGCCGTGAGTCCTCCGGCAAGGACTCCTTTAAGGGCATCTTCTCCAAAGAGATTGTGGTGTACGACGAGAGTACAATGGATCCCCAGAGGGTGACCTCCTCACAGCCCCTTCATGTGGTCCTGGATTCGCTGAAGAGGGAGGGAAAGGACCCCATCGTTCTCAAAGGTAGGGCGAAGTTCTGGGCTCGTATTCACAGCATCTTTACTTATCTGACTTTATTGTCCTCATGGGGAAATTTTGTTGCAGTATCATGTACACGTTTAAAGTGGCGTTTAAATACAGTAGAAAACAAATTGACAATGCAAAATCCATAACAGTTACATACTAATAAAAATAACCTGCTGGCCTTACTGGGTCGATAGGAACATTAGCCCGAGCTGTTTAGGAGGGATATCACACCTGGCACAAGTTATTGTCTAGTTCTGTTATTCCTGCCGGGGGGTGCCCTAAACCTGCACCAAGAGGGGAGTAGTTCAAAGTCTGGGTACAGGTGGTGTTTTGGGTCTAAAATGATTTTGTGAGCCTTGCTGAGGGCCCGGACCTTAAAGATCTCATCCAAGACTGTCTGTTTGACTCCAAGTACCTTGCTTGCTGTGGTGATAATCCCTGTAAGCATACTTTTCTGGCTGACAGTGGCATTGCCAAACCAGCAAACAACACAAAAAGTAAAATTACTCTTAATAAAAGATTGGTAAAACACAGTCGGTATAGTACAGTCAACATTAAAAGATCCCAACTTTTCAAGATCTCAGAGTAGGTAGTGTAGCAGTGCTGATTTAGGATCAGTTTGGCCTTTTAGACCATAACAGGGGGGTTCTCTTGAGGTTCTCTGGAGGTTGTGTTTAAGCTTCAACGAGTCAAAGGAGAAACACCTGGGATGTTATCTGGAATGGTTGAAGGATTAGGGAAGAGGATGAGGTCTTTATCTGGAATGGTTGATGGATGAGGGAAGATGAGGTCTCTAATATAGAAAGCCACAGGACTGTTTTGATTAAAGAGCACATTTTTTTTTAGAGCTCTGGTTTGTCTCTGAGAGGATGAGAGAGATTGGTTTATGTAGCTGTAAGTTGGTCTGTCTAATTCATTTTTCAGAGACTAGCCTGTCTGTATACTTATGTTGTGAAGAGTTAGGTGGCAATAGGCAATGAGGTTGGTAGAGGTGCAATGGTGATATTTGCTATTGAATATATGTATGTCCCTGAGGAATATGCTCATGTTAGGTGTAAAGTAAATGTAAGGCCTTTTTGTCTTGCCTCCATTGTGTGTAAGCTACTCACTTAGTAACTCATACTGTCATTTACTGTGTACTACCCATCTATAAACTACAGTATATACTGTATGTAAGTCTGATTCCAACAGTATCAGCTGACCCTTATCCTTCACACTCTGCTTGATTTGCACGCACGCATACACCACCCAGACACACACACACACACACACACACACACACACACACACACACACACACACACACACACACACACACACACACACACACACACACACACACACACACACACACACACACACACACACACACACACACACACACACAGACAGACAGAATTTGTTGGGCAGCTTCAGTCCTGTCAGGGTATGTAACATGCTTTGGCTGTTTTGCAGAGGCTGGGAGGCAGCTCTTAGTAAATACGGAGCCCTGTTGAGGCAGCAGCTCCTGTGTGTCTGCCGTCTGCCTCGCAGACGCGGTCTTTCAGGGAGGTCATACTGTAGCACCTTGATGCCATCCCATCCTCTTCTCCTCTCCTCTCCTCTCCTCTCCTCTCCTCTCCTCTCCTCTCCTCTCCTCTCCTCTCCTCTCCTCTCCTCTCCTCTTCTCTTCTCTTCTCTTCTCCTCTCCAGAGGAGCTTCCTCCCTTCCTCCTTCCCCCTCCCTTCCTTCCCGCTCCCTTCCCCCTTCCTTCCCCTTCCTTCCTCCTTCCTCCTCCCTTCCTCCTTCCCCCTCCCTTCCTCCTTCCCCCTTCCTTCCTCCTTTCCCCCCCTTCCTCCTTCCCTCTCCCCTCCTCCTTCCCCCTCCCTTCCTCCTAACCCCCTTCCTTCCTCCTTCCCTCTCCCCTCCTCCTTTCCCCTCCCTTCCTCCCTCCTTCCCCCTCCCTTCCTACTTCCCCTTCCCTCTGCGTCCATCTCTGTCTGCTGCGGTGAGGAAACAGAGAGCGGGCTACAGCATAGCAGAACAGAATGTCTTGGTCTTTTTTTCTGATTTAATTCTCATGAAATCCAGGCATCTGCTGCTGCAGGAATCAAACGACTCAGCCATGAGCCCTGAACCCTTAACCCTGAGCCCTGAGCCCTCAGCCCCACGACCTGGTCTCAACCGCTGGCACCGTACAGCAGAGAACACTGTGTGTGTGTGTGTGCGTATGTGCGTGAGTGTATGCGAGTGTTTGTGTGCGTGTGTGCGTGCGTGTGTGCGTGCGTGCGTGCGTGCGTGCGTGTGTGCGTGTGTGTGTGTGTGTGTGTGTGTGTGTGTGTGTGTGTGTGTGTGTGTGTGTGTGTGTGTGTGTGTGTGTGTGTGTGTGTGGTGGAACAATCGTCATATGGGTTTCCCAGCATCAGTGTAATTTATAACCAGACATGATTCATTCTACTATTGATCATGGAGGATACTGCACTTGCTATGGACCCTGCTCAAAACTAGTACACTGAAAGGGGAAAGGGTGCCGTTTGGAACACAGGCCTGGTCTCTTTGAAGAGGTTTAGAAAAATAAATAGAAGATGTTTTATTCATCATCTTCTTCTTTAAAATGTATTTTTTTATACTTTGTACTTTATTCATGTTTCGTTGGATCATGAATTTGTGGACATCTTTAATCAGTTATGACCCTTCAACCAAAATTAACTTGATCACAAAGCCAGAAATACACAGACCATGAAACATATGTGATAGATTTTTTTTGGCTTACAGTACTATTTTGATTTCATAAGAATTGTTTGTGAAATGTACAAATGGTATTTAATATTCCCATTAAGGAGGGATACCAAATGTTAGTTAACATGTACTTATACTGTAACGGTTCTCGTGGGCTGAAGGAAGAGTGGACCAAGGTGCAGCGTTTAAAGTGTTCATGATTTAATCCCAAAAAAACAAATCGAACAAAAACAACAAACAGGAGAACGAAAGCGAAACAGTTCTGTCTGGTGCAGACACAAAACAGAAAACAACTACCCACAAAACCCATGTGGGCAAGAGCTACCTAAGTATGGTTCTCAATCAGAGACAACGATAGACAGCTGCCTCTGATTGAGAACCACACCTGGCCAAACAACAAAGAAATACAAAACATAGAACACAAAACATAGAATGCCCACCCCAACTCACGCCCTGACCAAACCAAAATAGAGACATAAAAAGGATCTCTAAGGTCAGGGCGTGACAGTACCCCCCCCCCCCCCCCCCCCCAAAGGTGCGGACTCCGGCCGCAAAACCTACAACTATAGGGGAGGGTCTGGGTGGGCATCTATCCGCGGTGGCGGCTCTGGTGCGGGACGTGGACCTGCCGACCCCGTACTGGGGACGGTCGCCGCGGGCTCCGGACAGGAGGGCGACTCTGGCGGCTCCGGACAGGAGGGCGACTCTGGCGGCTCCGGACAGGAGGGAGATTCTGGCGGCTCCGGACAGGAGGGAGACTCTGGCGGCTCCGGATAGGAGCCGCCATGGATCGTGCCATGGATCGTGCCACGGCAAGAGAGCAGGTCCAGCACGGTGATCTTGCCCTGCTGCAGTCGTCGCCGGCTGATCTTGTCCGAACAGTTGATGTGCACCGCACCCTGGATGTGGCTCTTGTTGTAGTCCATGAAGGGCCGGCAGTCGATGATGTGCCATGGATCATCACTGGAGGCTTCTTGCCATGGATCATCACTGGAGCCTTCGTGCCATGGATCATCACTGGAGGCTTCTTACCATGGATCATCACTGGAGGCTTCGTGCCATGGATCATCACTGGAGGCTTCTTGCCATGGATCATCACTGGAGGCTTCGTGCCATGGATCATCACTGGAGGCTTCGTGCCATGGATCATCACTGGAGTGGAGAGACACACAGGAGGCCTGGCTCTGGGAGAAGGCACAGGACTCACCAGGCTGGGGAGACATGCAGGAGGGTTAGGGCTTAGCACAGGCACAGGACTCACCAGGCTGGGGAGACATGCAGGAGGCCTCTTCCTTGGCCGAGGCACCGGATACACTGGGCCGTGGAGGCTGCACTGGAGGTCTCGAGCTAAGAGCCTGCACAACCTGTCCTGGCTGGATGGTGACTTTGGCCCGGCACGTACGGGGCGCAGGCACAGGACACACTGGGCTGTGCAGACGCACTGGAGACACAGTGCGCAGAGCCGGCTCAGGAAATATCCTGGGCCGTAGAGACGTCCTGGAGGTCTGGAGAGCAGGGCTGGCACACTCCGTCCTGGCTCGATGCCCACTCTAGCCCGGCCGATGCGAGGAACTGGGATATAGCTCACCGGGCTAAGAACACGTACTGGAGACACCGTGCGCTCCACCGCATAACACGGTGCCTGACCAGTACGACGCCCGCCACGGTAAGCACGGGGAGTTGGCTCAGGTCTCCAACCTGGCTCAGCCAATCTCCCCGTGTGCCCCCCCCAATTTTGGGGGGGGAGTGGCCTCCCGGTCTTTAGTGCCAGCCTTGTCCCCGTGTAATCCTTGGCCCTTCTTCTAGCTGCCTCCGCCTTCCTTCCTGCTTCGACCTGCTCCCATGGCAGGTGATCTTTTCTGGCCAGGATCTCCTCCCACGTGTAGGATCCTTTGCCGTCCAGGATGTCCTCCCATGTCCAGTCCTCCTTACCCCGCTGCTTGGTCCTTTGGTGGTGGGTAGTTCTGTAACGGTTCTCGTGGGCTGAAGGAAGAGTGGACCAAGGTACAGCGTTTAAAGTGTTCATTCATGATTTAATCCCAAAAAACAAATCGAACAAAAACAACAAACAGGAGAACGAAAGCGAAACAGTTCTGTCTGGTGCAGACACAAAACAGAAAACAACTACCCACAAAACCCATGTGGGCAAGAGCTACCTAAGTATGGTTCTCAATCAGAGACAACGATAGACAGCTGCCTCTGATTGAGAACCACACCTGGCCAAACAACAAAGAAATACAAAACATAGAACACAAAACATAGAATGCCCACCCCAACTCACGCCCTGACCAAACCAAAATAGAGACATAAAAAGGATCTCTAAGGTCAGGGCGTGACATATACATTAAGGACATGTGGAAGACTGTTTTATTCTATCGGTTAAACATGGGCTTTCTCCAGAAGCAGACATTTCTAGTTCTGACTGGCCTTTTTCCCAGTGACCCAGACCTGGATGTAGGAATTCGTTATATACTGTAGCTGACAAACATGTCATAAGCAAACATCATTATTGATATAAGACTGTGGACGGTTGACGGATAGCATTAGAAAGTGGAAACGGAGTATGAAAAGCCTTCACCGCTTCCGGGAAGTGGTCATTTATGAGTGAGGAACAGTGCTGGCGGCTTCTAAAAGTGAAAGAGACACTTAAAGGTGCTTTCCTCTGTGAGATAGTCGAAAGATAATGACAGCCGGTCACACTTCACAGATCTCATCTCTCTCCACAATGTGCCGGAAGATTCTTCTGCCTTTCGTTCTCACTCTCGCCTTTCAAAAGAAGCCATTTACCAATTGAGTGCATCACAAGAAAGGCATCGCTTGAATATGTGCAATAGAAGACCATTTAGATTTTTTCAAAGATGAGCTGTATTTTGGTGAACACTCAAATCTGTTCGTTTGTTGAAAAATCTTAAAAAGAGAAAGATATTTAATGCATGATTAGTTAAATCTTGCCTCACAAGCACATGCATGTGCACACACACACACACACACACACACACACACACACACACACACACACACACACACACACACACACACACACACACACACACACACACACACACACACACACACACACACACACACACACTTAGTAATATCATAACTATGTTGTGGTGGTCACTATGATTTATTCAACTGTAGTAAAGTTCAACGCCTTTCGGGCTTGTGTGAAGGGACTCTCATTCCATTATTTACTGTTGGTTAATTATTATAACGACATGCCCCTTGGAGGGAGTGTGAGAGAGATGTTTTAGAGAAACATAGCAGTTGAATTTGTTTGTTTAGTGTGGCCCTATTAGTTAGAATGGTTTTATGACCCTGTTATGATTTACAACATCCTCCCTAGTCGACAGTTGATAGGAGATCCCCAACTGCCCCGTTTCCATGGTAAAGCCGGTGAGACCATATGATCACCTCACTTGGCATGATGTCAGCTCTTGTAGATCTTGTAATGCAAACAATACATGAACTGATACTCTATGTCAGGCCCCAATGCATCCCCCCCTCACCCCTTCCAGGGTGTCAATGGCGTCATGACAACAGGTGCAAAGCCCCCCCCTCCCCACTAACTGAAACTGACAGTAACTGACAGTATTTGCCTCCCTCTCAGGCCCTGTGTGTGTTAAAGTTATGTTACAGGGTTTATTTGAAGGAGTGCAGATGTCCAGCGAGACACATGTTCAACATTTATCATCTTTATTTGGCTGCCATCTTTGGCGCTGAGGAGAGTGATGATAGCTATTTTTCAGAAGGAATGCTGTGTCGATTGTCTTGGGGACATTTTGAATGTTTCCCTCAGTCTTTAAATTATGAGAAATATGACATTACCTCCAGGACTTTAGGTGATCTAGTCCTACAGACAGAAACAGATGAACAGGACTTTAGGTGATCTAGTCCCACAGAGAGAAACAGATGAACAGGACTTTAGGTGATCTAGTCCCACAGAGAGAAACAGATGAACAGGACTTTAGGTGATCTAGCCCTACAGAGAGAAACAGATGAACAGGACTTTAGGTGATCTAGCCCTACAGAGAGAAACAGATGAACAGGACTTTAGGTGATCTAGTCCTACAGAGAGAAACAGATGAACAGGACTTTAGGTGATCTAGCCCTACAGAGAGAAACAGATGAACAGGACTTTAGGTGATCTAGTCCTACAGACAGAAACAGATGAACAGGACTTTAGGTGATCTAGTCCTACAGACAGAAACAGATGAACAGGACTTTAGGTGATCTAGTCCTACAGACAGAAACAGATGAACAGGACTTTAGGTGATCTAGTCCTACAGACAGAAACAGATGAACAGGACTTTAGGTGATCTAGTCCTACAGAGAGAAACAGATGAACAGGACTTTAGGTGATCTAGTCCTACAGACAGAAACAGATGAACAGGACTTTAGGTGATCTAGTCCTACAGACAGAAACAGATGAACAGGACTTTAGGTGATCTAGTCCTACAGACAGAAACAGATGAACAGGACTTTAGGTGATCTAGTCCTACAGAGAGAAACAGATGAACAGGACTTTAGGTGATCTAGTCCTACAGACAGAAACAGATGAACAGGACTTTAGGTGATCTAGTCCTACAGAGAGAAACAGATGAACAGGACTTTAGGTGATCTAGTCCTACAGACAGAAACAGATGAACAGGACTTTAGGTGATCTAGTCCTACAGAGAGAAACAGATGAACAGGACTTTAGGTGATCTAGTCCTACAGAGAGAAACAGATGAACAGGACTTTAGGTGATCTAGTCCTACAGAGAGAAACAGATGAACAGGACTTTAGGTGATCTAGTCCTACAGACAGAAACAGATGAACAGGACTTTAGGTGATCTAGTCCTACAGAGAGAAACAGATGAACAGGACTTTAGGTGATCTAGTCCTACAGAGAGAAACAGATGAACAGGACTTTAGGTGATCTAGTCCTACAGAGAGAAACAGATGAACAGGACTTTAGGTGATCTAGTCCTACAGAGAGAAACAGATGAACAGGACTTTAGGTGATCTAGTCCTACAGACAGAAACAGATGAACAGGACTTTAGGTGATCTAGTCCTACAGAGAGAAACAGATGAACAGGACTTTAGGTGATCTAGTCCTACAGACAGAAACAGATGAACAGGACTTTAGGTGATCTAGTCCTACAGACAGAAACAGATGAACAGGACTTTAGGTGATCTAGTCCTACAGACAGAAACAGATGAACAGGACTTTAGGTGATCTAGTCCTACAGACAGAAACAGATGAACAGGACTTTAGGTGATCTAGTCCTACAGAGAGAAACAGATGAACAGGACTTTAGGTGATCTAGTCCTACACAGAAACAGATGAACAGGACTTTAGGTGATCTAGTCCTACAGAGAAACAGATGAACAGGACTTTATGTGATCTAGTCCTACAGAGAGAAACAGATGAACAGGACTTTAGGTGATCTAGTCCTACAGACAGAAACAGATGAACAGGACTTTAGGTGATCTAGTCCTACAGAGAGAAACAGATGAACAGGACTTTAGGTGATCTAGTCCTACAGAGAAACAGATGAACAGGACTTTATGTGATCTAGTCCTACAGACAGAAACAGATGAACAGGACTTTAGGTGATCTAGTCCTACAGAGAAACAGATGAACAGGACTTTATGTGATCTAGTCCTACAGAGAGAAACAGATGAACAGGACTTTAGGTGATCTAGTCCTACAGAGAGAAACAGATGAACAGGACTTTAGGTGATCTAGTCCTACAGACAGAAACAGATGAACAGGACTTTAGGTGATCTAGCCCTACAGACAGAAACAGATGAACAGGACTTTAGGTGATCTAGTCCTACAGACAGAAACAGATGAACAGGACTTTAGGTGATCTAGTCCTACAGACAGAAACAGATGAACAGGACTTTAGGTGATCTAGTCCTACAGACAGAAACAGATGAACAGGACTTTAGGTGATCTAGTCCTACAGACAGAAACAGATGAACAGGACTTTAGGTGATCTAGTCCTACAGACAGAAACAGATGAACAGGACTTTAGGTGATCTAGTCCTACAGACAGAAACAGATGAACAGGACTTTAGGTGATCTAGTCCTACAGAGAGAAACAGATGAACAGGACTTTAGGTGATCTAGTCCTACAGACAGAAACAGATGAACAGGACTTTAGGTGATCTAGCCCGACAGAGAAACAGATGAAGTGCAAAGCCCTCCCTACAAACTGATGTGATATCCAATTCAAACGGAAAATTCAAATGGCAAACAAATGATATGGCTTGAATGGTTAGTTGGGGGCTTGGAGTGTCTCAGTGTTTGACATCAGGCCATGAAAGTCTATGCTATGATAATATGGTCACCTATTTTGCCACCCTATCAGATTAATATGCAAAATGTCATTGTCCCTCTTTTTCCAAAGCAGGAGGAGAGATGAGCCAGAAAGAAGGAATAACAACAGAATATTAGCTAGAGACAATTTGGATGGACATGATTTGTTGTTTGATAGTTCAATACAGTTATATTTTCCTCCAATAGACACGTAGCAGACTTGTTCCAGTCAAAACTCCCCAACTACCAGTCGTGACCTGCCATTGTAATAAAGGATAAGGCATTATACCTGCAGATGCTAACTTAAGTGTCACAGGATATAAACGTATTTGTTTTCCACTGACTCATCCTGTTGTTGTCTGTTGTTTACCCAGGGGGCCTCAGCTGCTTCAGACAGAACCACCAGAACCTGTGTGACCACTCCCTCCACCTCCATGAGAGCCTGGACGCCGGCATAGGCGTCAGCGGGGCCTCCGGCCACACGGGGGCGCTACCTCACTCCATGTCCCTGCCCTCCACGCCGGACATTGAGGACGCCGAGCTGACGCCCATCCTGCCCTTCCTGTACCTGGGCAACGAGCACGACGCGCAGGACGCCCACAGGCTACAGCGCTACAACATCGGCTTTGTGCTCAACGTCACCACCCACCTGCCGCTCTACCACTACGACACAGGCCTGTTCAGCTACAAGCGGCTGCCAGCCACCGACAGCAACAAGCAGAACTTGAGGCAGTACTTTGAGGAGGCGTTTGAATTCATCGGTACGCAGGGAAAGTTAGCTAAGTCTAGTCATTGCATGGTGGTATGTACAGTGGAAGTGTATACGGGAGGGCAGGGGCGGAGGTTGCAGTCGGTGGCAGCGGTGGGATCTCATTTCTCATTGAATCGATTCTGTTTTATAATGTTCTTTCAAGCCACATTAGGATTGAGTTAGTCGGTGATTTAGCTTGGTTGATACATATTCAAATGGCTTGTTTTTATCGATCAGAGGCTGTGCAGGTTGTCTGACCTTAGAAATTATGGATTTGTTAACACTACTGTTAGTATACAGTATTGCACAGTGTAGGTTTTGAGTGAGCGGACTGCAGTGAAAAATATGACATTAGTTACATGACTAAAACATGAATGTGATGTTGTTGAAGTCATGTTTTATGTTCCCATGACGAGTTCTATTCTGACGAGATGAAAATGCTCCTCTGTTGTTGTTAAAGTCTATTTTGTTCCAATGTTTAATTTGAGCCCCATTTTAAAGAGACAAAAATGCTCCTCTCTCCTCTCTCTTCAGAGGAAGCACGGCAAGCGGACATGGGCCTCTTGATCCACTGCCAGGCAGGCGTGTCTCGCTCGGCCACCATCGTCATTGCCTACCTGATGAAGCACACCTGGATGACCATGACGGACGCTTACAAGTTCGTCAAGACCCGGCGGCCCATCATCTCCCCCAACCTCAACTTCATGGGCCAACTGCTGGAGTTCGAGGAGGACCTGAACAACGGCATCACACCACGCATCCTCACGCCAAAGCTCATCGGGGTGGAGACCATGGTTTAGGAGGACACCTGCCATTCCTGGTTTAGGAGGACATCCCACTCACTCTACGGGCTACTCTTGACAGGCTGATTCTGAGAGCGAAATCACTTTATTTCAGAATCTCCTAGTCATGCTCTTCTGGGACTGTCACAGGAGTGCCAAGGTTCTGGGTCAACGGCGATGAGAAACACCCCAGAATACCTGCTGTTCCGAACTGGCTGGCTTCCTGGAGGAACAATAGTGTTGGGGAGAGAAAACGGTCAGTGGGAAGCTGTCGTGCATGACCATGGAGGAGCAAAAACATGTAAGGAAAGGAAAATAGATTAACTATTTCTGAAGAAAAAAAACAGCATGTACTGTGGGGACTTAGCAGGTTAGCAGTGAGAGAAACTGACTCTTCAGACTCACACTGTGCTGTGGCTCATGGTTATTGTTGCAGGCAGGCTGGGGCCGAGCTGGCCGAGGCGGTGCCTGTCAGAAAAGATGAAGACTTGTTTGGTGTGTTAATGTTCTTGTTCTATTTTTATACAGGGGTTTATGGGGGTGACCATGACAAGCCCAAAGTGGCTTACTGTGCAATAATTTCTGAGTGGAATGCGGCTGGGAGCTTGATCTTATTTGTATATATGGGTATTCAATGACGATAAAACATTTCCAGTTCGCCACTGATTTGACATGAAGTAACCTTTTTTTAATTAATTGTTGTTGTCGATTCTGTATTTTTTTTACGCATACCATTGAGCTGTTACACTATATATATATAAAAGTATTTGGACACCCCTTCAAATTACTGGATTCGGCTATTTCAGCCACACCCGTTGCTGACAGGTGTATAAAATCGACCACACAACCATGGAATCTCCATAGCATAACATTGGCAGTAGAATTACCTTACTGAAGAGCTTAGTTGCGTTCAACGTGGCACCGTCATAGGATGCCAGCTTTCCAACAAGTCAGTTCTTCAAATTTCTGTGGGCGGCAGGTAGCTTAGTGGTTAGAGTGTTGGGCCAGTAACCGTAAGGTTGCTAGATCGAATCCCCAGGTAAAGGTAAAGATCAGTCGTTCTGCCCCTGAACAAGGCAGTTAACTCACTGTTCCTAGTCCGTCATTGTAAATAAGAATTTGTTCTTAACTGACTTGCCAAGTTAAATAAAAAGTGCTGTTATTTTTAAGTAGAAATGTCTAGGAGCAACTACGGTTCAGCCGCGAAGTGGCTCACAGAACTCACAGAACGGGACCACGTAGTGCGAAGAAATAGACTGTCCTCGGATGCAACACTTGAGTTCCAAAATGCCACTGGAAGCAATGTCCGCACAATAACTGTTCATCGGGAACTTCATGAAATGAGTTTCCATGGCTGAGAAGCTGCACGCAAGCCTACGATCACCATGCGCAATACCTAGCGTCGGCTGGAGTGGTGTAAAGCTCGCCGCCTTTGGACTCTGGATCAGTAGAAATGCGTTCTCTGGTATGATGAATCATGCTTTACCATCTGGCAGTCCGACGGACTAATCTGCGTTTGGCGGATGCCAGGAGAACGCTACATGCCCCAATGCATAGTGCCAACTATAAAGTTTGGTGGAGGAGGAATAATGATCTGGGACTGTTTTTCATGGTTTGGGCTAGGCTCCTTAGTTCTAGTGAATGGAAATCTTAAGGCTGCAGTATACAATGTCATTCTAGACGATTCTGTGCTTCCAACTTTGTGGTTACAGTTTGGGGAAGGCGCTTTCCTGTTTCAGCATGATTATGCCCCCGTGCACAAAGCGAGGTCCATACAGAAATGGCTTGTCGAGAACGGTGTGGAAGAACTTGACTGGCATGAACAGAGCCCTGACCTCAGCCCCATCGAAAACCTTTTGGATGAATTGGAATGCAGACTGCGAGCCAGGCTTAATCGCCAAACATCAGTGCCCGACCTCACTAATACTCTTGTGGCCAAATGGAAAAAAGTCCCCGCAGCAATGTTCCAACATCTAGTGGAAAGCCTTCTCAGAAGAGTGGAGACTGTTATAGCAGCAAAGGAGGGACCAACTCCATATTAATGCCCATGATTTTGGAATGAGATGTTCGACGAGCAGGTGTCCACATACTTTTGGTCATGTAGTGTACGTTTGGCACAAGTTAGATTGATAAAATATATGTTTTTTATGTAAAATTCTTGGCACTGGTGTGTCTTAGTTGTCTGTGTATATTTGTTTAATTATGTTAACTCTTCAAAAATACATGAAACCATTCACATTGTCTGTGTTTTTTATTTTGTCACTGTGTTTTTCCATCTCCCATCTCCCATCAACATCAACCATACCATTTGTTTTTAGTAATACATTTACTGCCATAAAGAGCTTTGTACCACAAGTTTACTGAACGCAGATTGCTCCTCAAACAAAATGGTGGTTATCCTGTTTTAAGTATTACTTCAGTTGTAAAGTAGATTTGAGGACTATTCACTGCCTGCTATAGTCTCTCCTGTTCCTTTTTAAATAGTTTTCCCGCTTCTAACTTGTCCCATTTGAATGTAGTGTCTAACCTCTCTAGATATATTTTGGTGTAGTTGCCCTTGTAGTGTACGTTACTACATTTGCTCTCTGAGTATTGCCTAGTATGATTTACTACATCACAAGGTAACAGCTGTCCGTGAATTGGGCCTCTGGCATCAAATGGACATTGTATCCAGAGACTGTGGTAGAAGCAAGGTACTGTAACCCCTTTCTAATATTTTGAAACCTCCCAGCTCTGCCGCTAAGCTAACGAGCAGCTCTTGTTCTGCTGCCTCGCGTAACGCCAAGCGCGGCTGTCACGTGCAGTACTAGTGCCTCTATTGATGCCTTAACTAACTCCTGTCTTTTCACCACGGGGCCTGTTTGCTCCACTGTACAGTGCAGGCCATCATCGCATGCAGACAGAAGCAGCCGAGCAGGCTGGGGTCGACTTCGCGGCCTGCGGATACAAACCAACCCTTCAGCATCAGTAGTCAACTCTGTGATACGTTCAAAGCGATATTAACACAGTTTGTTTCTTGGTAGTCTTAAACAAATCCTCTTTAAAACAAAGGTATACACCTCACACATGGTTATGGGCTTAAAAAAAGAAGTAGAAATGTATTTGCATCCCAATTTCACACTTTATAATCAGCACAGAAGACTGAAATATAACAAAATTGTTTGACATAGAAACACCAGATTTTCAGCGTGAAAAAAAAGAAATGATTTGGTCATTTGACTGCAGGAAAGGGGTACTAATGTGACTTTGATCTGGTGCTGAATCATTAGAAAGGAGAAGTGAGAACCTACGTGAAGTGTAGGCTAGGCCTATTCCGCACAGAACTCTCTGTTACGGTGGCTGTGGGAGTGTGCATGATCCCACGCGGAACTTTTGAATATCAACAAAAGATGAGTCATTGAAATGTTCCCTTGCATAAGGCATGCTGTTTTAAACAAGACAACTTGCAACCACTTAGCTGCTAATTATGTTGATGCTTAGTTTTGGACCTAGCTAGCATTAGCGGTAGTGTTAGCGTTAGCGGGACAACTGGCATATTAGACAACGAAAAATAAAACAGAGTCGTATTCATTAGGGCGTTTCTCAGTCCAAGTGATCCCTCCCTGTTTGGGTCAATTTTCTTCCATTTAGTACCTAATGAATACCACCCAGAAACAAAGACATAACATGGAATCGTACAGTAATGTCTGAATCAATTAGGAAAATGTACTTTTTTGTTTGTTATGCCTTTGCACGCGCAATCATAATATTTGTTTCGTAGTGTCCTTGGGGTTTGAACCGTAGTTACTTTGCATAGTTTGTATACCGTTGCTACTGCTGCACCCAAAACATATAGTCCTCTCAAGAAAGAACGAGATCGTCGAGGGAGACTACAAAGTAAGCGTTTGCAAAGGTAAAGAGAATACAAAGCATTTATTTAACCACAAAAGATCTCTATTATAAGGTTGAGAAATTATATTTTCAGAATTCTCACCTATACTTCCTGTCTTTGGTTGCTATGATCAGGTACATTGGCTATGATATGGTTGCTATGATCATGTACATTGGCTATGATATGGTTGCTATGATCATGTACATTGGCTATGATATGGTTGCTATGATCATGTACATTGGCTATGATATGGTTGCTATGATCATGTACAGTACATTGGTGTATATTGGTGCTCTACAAACACTTTATTTGGGTATGATAAAGGTCTATAACAGTTTACCACACATTTGTAGCTTGTACATTTATATGAAATTATAACCATCTACAATAAAGTACACATCCTAAAAAATATAGAACTGCCATTTATATCCACTGGTTCTTAATCCTATGTCCTTAATGGCACATATTGGCTTTTCATTTGTAATTACAGTACATGGTATTGGATTGATAAATGTAAACGTTGTACATTATTCTTCTTCTCTGGTTGGGAAACAAAGCATGTCTGTTGTGTGTCCCCAGTCCATTCTCTGTCCAATGATTCTCTCTCACTGTGGAGGTCAAGATTTCATGCTTTTGGTTGCGCCCCGAATGACATCCTATTCCCTACATTGTAAACTTATTTTGATAGGACTTGTCAAAAGTAGTGCACTAAATAGGGAATAGGGTGCCATTTGGAATGCACATTTGTGTTTTGTCAAGGCGGTTTTGAGTGACAGCCCCCTGAAAGGGGATCATATAAACCTGTCATATTTGATGTGGGACTGTTTATGGCTAGACCTGTTTAAGAGTTTCTGCTTTGGGCTCGGAGACTCTGGGGAGAGCAGGGGGTCACTATACAAGTGTATGTACTGTACAGTCAGTCATTGTGTCTGTCTATAGTTCCGCAGTTAAAGTACATACACTATATTCACAACTTTCTTTCTATGCATATATCTATTACTATTTTTGCACTGACCTATGGATGGACAGCTGGATTTTATTTTTTCACACAAAGGGTGCTATTATAACGGAGGCCTTCTCCCTGACAACAGCTTTTTGCATGACCTGCTCAATATTCCCCCTTATGAAGGATCTATGACCCTCTCCTCTTCTATTCTTAAATCGTTTCGGTTTAAGCACTGTCATTTTGTAATCCCTTACCCTACTTGTGATGTTTGAAATAAACAGAGAGGCTAAAAGTTGACTCTGGGGTTACGTGTGTTTTTGTGTATGGAAAAATGTGTCTGTATCTTCTTCCGTTTGATTCAATTGCCTGGTCGCATTGACTGTAAGCACACACAATTTTCTCTCTATTTTATTTTTATGTACATGATCAAACATCAACAATAACAACAACAACAACAGTTTCACCACAGTGTAACGCCGCCACGCCGTCCATAAAGAGTGGCCCTTCTCCAAGTTATCCCAGTCTCCTGAAATGTGAATAGCCACGTCGCCGCTACACCGAAACAGAGTTGTGAATTATTTTCACTCGTCCATTGAACCCTTTGTCACATAGCAGCAAGACTTATGGGGCCTGTATTTACTCCGACCCTGCAGGAATCCACTGCCGCATGGCTAGGGGGTATGGGGGGGTTTGACTAGCACCGAGCAGGTCAAGTTCTCTCCATAGGAACAGGCCCAGAAATAGTTTTTAGTGTTGTTTGTAATTACGAGTGATGAGCGTCCCTGCCTCATTAATCCTTTCCTATCAGCACTGGGCAGGCCGGCGGCACCAGAATAACCCTGATCCTAGAGCCGCTGCATGCTGCCCCCCCCCCCCCCCCCCCCCCCGCCCCCACCCCTGCCCCAGCTATGCTTCACGGCGGTATCAGGAAAGTCTCTGGGCCCGAGATGAGGTCCTATCTCTTGGAAACACATATACAGTATATACATGCTGGAAACTTGTGTACTGTAATCTTACAGGCATATACACACAGACACACACTCACGTACACACACACACACACACACACCATAGCTGCATACACATACACACACGGTTGTGTACACTCCGCTGCCTCCCAGACAGAAATAAACCAGGGAGGATGTTTCAGCCTGAGTCCTGCTGCACTGGCAACAGTCAAAACAGTTTCCTGTGTCATAGCAGGGATGAAATCGACCTGCTCGCACGCTATCCCTTCAAGTCTAGTTAAAATACAGTAACATAAATACTGTAACTGCTCTTTTAAAGGTGTTGCTTGCTAAACTTTATGCTCTCTA
The DNA here is from genome assembly GCF_016432855.1 of Salvelinus namaycush. Classification (NCBI taxonomy): domain Eukaryota; kingdom Metazoa; phylum Chordata; class Actinopteri; order Salmoniformes; family Salmonidae; genus Salvelinus; species Salvelinus namaycush. Next base: position 30,218,720 of record NC_052335.1, read on the forward strand.
AAAACTAGAAGGCTTCCAGATGTTTCTATTACAGCCTGATGAGATAAGATGCGAGCCGGTTGATTTTAGGCACTAAATAGCTACACCATTGTTCATTTCGTACTGTCTAATGTAGTGTATAGTTTTTTAGGACGCTACTGTATTAGCCTGGCTAGCCTTGGCCCTGAATTATGAATTACCCAAATACTGAAACACTCAATAACTTGAAAAGGCTAATCACAAGAAACTTCACAAATATGAGTAGCTGTAGAACTTTTTGAGGATCTGGGAAATGGGGAAAGAGCATGACAGTGTGTGGAGAGGAAAGGGAAACATTGTGTCTCTCTCTCTCTCTCTCTCTCTCTCTCTCTCTCTCTCTCTCTCTCTCTCTCTACCGCACCTGCTGTCTCGATCCCTGAATGCTCGGCTATGAAAAGCCAGCTGACATTTATTCCTGAGGTGCTGATCTGTTGCACCCTCTACAACCACTGTGATTATTATTTGACCCTACTGGTCATCTATGAACGTTTTAATATCTTGAAGAACGATCTGGCCTTTGGCTATGTACTCTTATAATCTCCACTCAGCACAGACAGAAGAAGACTGCCCCCCCCCTCAGAGCCTGGTTCCTCTCCAGGTTTCTTCCTTTCTAGCGAGTTTTTCCTAGCCATCGTGCTTCTACATCTGCATTGCTTGCTCTTTTGGGTTTTAGGCTGGGTTTCTGTATAAGCACTTAGTGACAACTGTCGATGTAATAAAAGTATTGATGGATTGAGAGAGGGAGAGAGAGAAAGAAAGAAAGAGAAGGAGAGAGAGAAAGAGAGAGAACGAGAAGGAGAGAGAGTAAAGGATTAAAGGAGAGCAGGTTCATGTTAACCAAGGAAATTACAGTGTCTATGTCAATCACAAATGTGTCACTGTGGAAGTGAGGAGGACAGGGAAGGACAGGGAGCCATACACCTGAGGAAGAGACAAGTTTTCAAAACATATGGGTTCATTGATTATCTGTCGTGTTTACAACTGTCCAATGGTCCAAACTACATTTATCTAATCATAACTTTATTGATGAGACTGTGAAGTGACATGGTGTTTTACAAATGGAAAAGTAATCTTGGTGCAGAGTGCCAGGGGAAAATGATGTTGTCCTGAACCGATTCATATTTGATCCTGATGGCCCCCTCCCGGCCACACACACACACACACACACACACACACACACACACACACACACACACACACACACACACACACACACACACACACACACACACACACACACACACACACCTAATCCCACTATCAGACCAAAGCCCTCCTCCCTCCCTCCCTTTACAGCTCACCTCAACCCTGGGAAATCCTCCACCCAGCCTTTATATCAACCTAACCCACTCAGTGTCTGCACAAATGGGTCATTAAAATATATATTCTCTCTCTCTCTCTCAAACACCCACACACATCCACGTTTATATTATTATCCTTGTGGAGACCAAAAATGTATTCCCATTCAAAATCAAATTTTTCTTAACCCCTAACCCCTAACACTAAACCCTAAACCTAACCCTTAACCTAACCCTAACCTTAATCTTAAACCAGACCCTTAACCTAACCACGCACACACACACACAGTTGAATTGAAAGTTGTGAATGTAAACAGTGAGATAAGCAGTCAAATGGCCTCCCTATCAGTGTCATATACAGGGTAAACCAATAGGTCTATCAATTACTTCTGTTTCCTTGGATACTTCCACCAACAACAGCTGCAGAGTTTAACAAGCTAGGCCCATGCAACCCAATCACACTGGCCAACATATCACCCCTGAAAAATGCCTTGATGATGAAAATAGACACAAGTATTTTTGTGATGGGGAATCTAAGAAGCTAATCATATCATGGGACAAAATCACAAGTAAATAATCCTACGGTGAGAGTCATAGGCCACCGAAAGACTACTTATTACTGCACACTGGATTTTGGTGTCTGAAATTACAGCCATTGACCTTAGCTGTGGTTGGCAAAGTGTCAACTCTGCAAATCTCATGCCCAGGTTTTGAAATAACTTAAGAGAGGATTGATGTAGTTGATGAATTAGGTTGTTGTAACGTTCCAGTTTAGTTGTTGGACAAAGGTATATTTTTTCCATAGTAACTGGACCCACATTCAAACTCTGTCCTTGCATAGCTTTGAAAACAATTCACATTATTTTAGATGTAATAAATTGTGACACATCATTCAGGGGGCCCCACCTGTTTTGCATGTTACTTTGGCATTAATACGCGTCACATATTAGTTTGCAAACAATGTAAAAAAAAAAAAGAGTCATTGAATTAATAAAGCCGCATACAAACAGTATTTATTTTGCTTTCTTGAGTAACGCAGCTCCAAAATGCAGGTGTTTCAGCCCAGCTCAGTGCTTTCTGTGGTGGTGGGGCATAATGTTCTTATAATGTTGGGAGTCGGGAAGCAAGTTCAGGGAGTGAATCATTTAATAAATAAATGAAAAAATAATACAAAACAAGAAACACGAACAAAGCACAGCCATGAAACAGAAACAGTAGGAACCAAAGGGAGTGACATATATAGGGCAGGTAATCAAGGAGGTGATGGAGTCCAGGTGAGTCTAATGATGCGCAGGTGCGCGTAACGATGGTGGCAGGTGTGCGCCATAATGAGCAGGCTGGTGACCTACAAGCCAGAGACGGATCACACGGGACAGTACCACTTCCCCGGCGCGCGACTCCAGCCGCAGTACGCCGACCAAAATTAAGATCCCGGGGATCAGGAGCAGGAAACCTGTCAGTCCGGCTGAGACGCGGGAGCATGGCGACCTAGGGCGCCGTAGAGAGCATACGTGACGGTACCCCTCCCCGGCGCGTTGGCTCCAGCCGCAGGACGCCAACCAAAGGGACGATCCCGGGGATCAGGAACGGACTGGTCACCCCTGCTGATGCGTGGGAACCAGACTAACCGGCTGAGGCGAGAGACCTCCCCGGTTATCTCGGTCGAGACACGGGAACCTGTTCACCCAGCTGAGGCATGGGAGCCTATCGAGCCCGCTGAGGTATGGAAACCCGTCGAGCCAGCTAAGGCAGGGGAACCAGTCGAAACCGCCGAGGCATGGGAATCCGACAAACCGGCTGAGGCCTCCCGGTAGCTCCGGTTCTGACACCCGGAACTGACATCAACACGAAAACATAAAGAACTCCCTGATGCTTCCATTGGTGAGGCGTCATTCTGTAACGTGTGCGCTGGGAGTCGGGAAGCAAGTTCAGGGAGTGAATCATTTAATAAATAAATGAAAACATAATACAAAACAAGAAACACGAACAACGCACAGACATGAAACAGAAACAATGGCGCCTGGGAAAGGAACCAAAGAGAGTGACATATATAGGGCAGGTAATCAAGGAGGTGATGGAGTCCAGGTGAGTCTAATGATGCGCAGGTGCGAGTAACGATGGTGACAGGTGTGCGCCACAACGAGCATTCTGTCACTCATGGGGACACTACGTTACTGTAAAATCTACGGGGAGAGCTCAAAAATTCAAGGCCCTTGAGTGCTGCCATAGAGTTACATTAGAAGTGTCCATCCAAGAAGCCTCAAGGTCATTGGCCACAGATAAAATAACGTAAAATCACGTTATAGCTACCATAGCTTTGATTGGACTGATCATATCAACATCAGACTTTTAAAATCTTAGCTAGCTAGACAAGCAGTCATCATCGTGAATCGCATTGACAATCAACTGGCAAATTATTTGCAATGCTTGTCATATGAAGAGAAATTATAGATAACACGTATCAGTGCTTATCGGACATTGGACATAAACATTACACAACAAGTTGGACATCACAAATTTAACAATGAGTGGTTTGGAAGGAATCAGTGGCTAACTGCAAGCATTGCAAAGCAATCACTAGCCTGCTATTCATTGGAGTGGGTGTGTGGTCCAAGTCTGTGTTTAAGGGTCTATTTTCCAAGCTTAAAAGGATAAACACTCACATGCCATGGACCAGAAAAGGTTGAATACATTCACCATGCTATCAATCCAGTATGACTTCTGCCGCGTTCAAAACAACTGTAAACTCGGAACTGGGAAATCTCAGACTTCAGTGAGTTTAAGACAACGGGGAACTCAGAAAAACACTAGCTCCGACTGGGAAAATACGTTTTAAATGGTCATCGAACTCGGAATTCCAAGTTGGGAATTCTGGCCTCTTTCTAGAGCTCCGACCTGAAGATCGCAGACTTCCATGATTCAGCCTTGTTTTTTTCAGAGTTCCCAGTTGTATTGAAAGAACCATAAATCCAGAGAATGCCAGACTTTGATAACAAAGTTTGATGACAAAATTTGCCCACAAGGACTGCCGCGCCACTGATAAGCCCATGTGCCTCACCCTGATAATGTGGTCCCTTTTGCTCTGATAACTTAGCCTGCTGTTCTGACTTGGTGGTGCACATGTAGTCTATAGCCTGTTTTTGAGAAATGTAATCATCTAATATTTTAAGAGCTTTCATTGTCTGCTTATATGCCCACTTTATTTATCCTACGGTTTTGACTTGGTGTACAGGGAGAATACTATAGAGAATACTCTAGTACGGCCCATGTTCTGAATTCTGACGCTGTACATTTCAAAAGTGCTGAACAAATAATTATATTGACTACGTCCGTCCTAGCTCGCTCACTGTCTTTATCTAAATTACGGATTGCCTCTTATCCGCTTGTCGTCCCCTTATGCCATAGTTTGTACATCTCAATTGTCAGTAGAAACCACATTTGTTTAAGCAGGTCAGCCATATCAGCTATGTTTTTTTTAAAGTCAGTAAATGAGGCTGAATTAACTGTTTTGCTGCCAGACAAGGCTCTGCTGTTAGCCAGGTGTAGCAATGGTAAGGATTCACTCCATGGTGCTGAAAAGAAAGCTCTGCTGTTGGGACAGCTTTCTGTGGGTCCTAACAGTTTGTGAGCACAGTTTGTGAGCAGTTTGTCACCATTATAGTGCAATTAATGTATTGTTTAGTGTTGTGTAGTAGCTTTGCTGGCATGCATCCCCAAAAATGTTTTTGAGTTTGCCCCACCAAGATTTACATGCTAAAATCGCTACTGGATGTAATTTGAATACATGGACCAAGCATCTTTAGCTCAGTAACCATGTGCCCAACGCAACTCATATTTTTAGGGTGTCATTTGAAACAATCACAATAAAGCAGCTATTCCTATATAGTGCGTGAAACATAACCTTCAGATGGCCATAACTCTCCTGTTTGGCTCAGTTGGTATAGCATGGCACTTGCAACGCCAAGGATCGTGGGTTGGATTCTCGCTGGGGCCACCCACACAAAAAGGTTGTGGGTGGCCCCACTACTCTAAGTTGCTTTAGATAGAAGTGTATGCTAAATGGCATATATTATTATTTTAGAAAACAGATCCCATCATCATAATGATAATGCATAACGTCATCATCAACATTATTATGATTTGATCACTACATCCCCATAGAAGCCTGCTGTATATTGGCCTGTATGACGGTAACATTTTTCTGGTCCAGTAGTCCTAGTACCTAAAAAATGGAACACTCTCCCTGACATTCCTCTTTTCCTCAGGTCCACATTACCTGGCGCACTACACACTTTTTTTTCTTCCAGAATGGAAACATTGCTGGAGCTGAATCAGGGCTTTTATAAATAGCACTGGCTGTGACAACAATACAGTGACTCTCAGTGTGGGTGATAGCCTACTGTAGCTGGGGGAACCTGGCTTTGGTCTACAGCATGGCTATACAGTCAGTCCCACAGAGAAATAAAGGAGTCCGTTGCTCCCCTCTGGTGGACAGATTATGTACTAGCAAACGAATTACATACAAATATTCAAAACCATGCCCATAAAACTATTTAGTAAGGAGGGCCTTGTTTTCTGAACGAAGTAAGTGTTTGAAACATCAGGGAGTGAATTCAAGGGTGAGTGCAAGAATACACAACTATATAATCTCATAAGCTTACAGTCAATGTCATATGGTTGTTATGAGTGATTCATGTTGAGTCACACACTGCTTTAAGGCTTGCATCGCTCACACCTCTATGTGTAGTAAATGTGCCAACGGTCTATAGTACATGACCATGGTCTATGGTACAATGACAACACAGCATAACCTTACAGCATGACTAGGTTTTTCACTTTTAGAAGTCTTAATGGCTACTCAAACGTACATAGGCGTTCTTGGTATGACATACAGTAGCAGCACACCGAGACCTGCTGTATTTTCGCTGTCTAGGCTTCAGGCGTGAGATCTGAATCACTGAGCTGAGTTTGAGATTGGGGATTTGTGGGGGATTTCACAAGGCTTGCTGAAAGATACAAAACAACCACATGCAAGTCTTCTACAGTAAGCTACGTTCTTCAATTTTCTCAGCTTGTCGCCTATGTAATCTCTCTCCCTCATACATACTTCATCCCTTCTCTTACATCTCTTACACCTCTGACCTACTCCAATGTGTTTGTTCCATATCCTTCAATTTCACTCCATATCCCTCATGTTTACTCCATATCCCTCCTGTTCACTCCATATCCCTCCTGTTCACTCCATATCCCTCCTGTTCACTCCATATCCCTCCTGTTCACTCCAAATCCCTTCTGTTCACTCCATATCTCTCCTGCTCATTCCATATCCCTCCTGTTCACTCCAAATCCCTTCTGTTCACTCCATATCTCTCCTTTTCATTCCATATCCTTCATGTTCATTCAATATACCTCCTGTTCATTCCATATCCCTCCTGTTCACTCCATATCCCTCCTGTTCATTCCATATCCCTCCTGTTCACTCCATATCTCTCCTTTTCATTCCATATCCTTCATGTTCATTCAATATACCTCCTGTTCATTCCATATCCCTCCTGTTCACTCCATATCCCTCCTGTTCATTCCATATCCCTCCTGTTCACTCCATATCTCTCCTTTTCATTCCATATCCTTCATGTTCATTCAATATACCTCCTGTTCATTCCATATCCCTCCTGTTCACTCCAAATCCCTTCTCGTCACTCCATATCTCTCCTGCTCATTCTATATCCCTCCTGTTCACTCCATATCCCTTCTGTCGTCAGAAAGGCACAAGTAGCCTATGCTACATGACCTGGTGCCGTATGTTTCAAGCTTCTCAGAGTAGGAGACAGGATCTGTTTTGCCTTTTTAGATCACAATGAATAATATTACATAGACAGGGGGACATGATCCTAGATCAGCACTCCCACTCTGAGACACTTGATACATACAGCCCCTGATGTCTTCTAAAGGGTAAGTTACTCTAACAGCCTGTCTGTATGTACCTCTAACAGCCTGTCTGTATGTAACTCTAACAGCCTGTCTGTATGTACCTCTAACAGCCTGTCTGTATGTAACTCTAACAGCCTGTCTGTATGTAACTCTAACAGCCTGTCTGTATGTAACTCTAACAGCCTGTCTGTATGTAACTCTAACAGCCTGTCTGTATGTACCTCTAACAGCCTGTCTTCATGTACCTCTAACAGCCTGTCTGTATGTAACTCTAACAGCCTGTCTGTATGTACCTCTAACAGCCTGTCTGTATGTAACTCTAACAGCCTGTCTGTATGTACCTCTAACAGCCTGTCTGTATGTAATTCTAACACCCGGTCTATATGTAACTCTAGTCTGTGATGTCTTTCTGTCTGACTCTCATGGCCACTGTAAATACACACCCATTTATATCTAATAAAGAACAAGAAGGATCTTGTTCTTTAACACCCCTCTCTGCTCCCCCTCCCTCCCCTTGTCCCTCCCTCCATCCCTCCTTGATTGTCACTGCGGTAATGTCAGTGCCCCCCACCCCCCCACTCCCCAACCCCAAATGATGAATGTGTGTTTACCAGGCACAGCTGCCCCGCTGCATTTAAACTGTCAAGATTAAGCCCCCCACCCACCCATTTCAATACAACTCTGAGCCCCCGCAACAATCCCAAATACCCTTGTTAACATATTCTCTCCCCTTTCTTTCTTTCTTTCTCTCTCACTCTCTTCTTTCCCTCTATCGTTTCTCTCTCTTCTTTCTCTCTCTCGTTGTCTCTCGTTCTACCTCTTACCATTCTCTCTCTGTCTCTCTCTTTCTCTCTCTCCATTAGTGAACTCCAGACTGGGAAGGACATTGTTAGGACAGGATAGGGCAGACCAGGGAAGGGCAGGACAGGACGAAGAGAGAGACAATGCGAGGGGCAATAAAAGTGTCATTTTTCACCTCGGTTCTAAAACGTCATAGTGTTCTAAACACGTCATTGTGTTCTAAACACGTCATAACGTTCTAAACACGTCATAACGTTCTAAACACGTCATAGTATTCTTAACACGTCATTATGTTCTAAACACATCATAACGTTCTAAAAATGTCATACCGTTCTAAACACGTCATAATGGTCTTAACACGTCATAACGTTCTAAACATGTCATAGTGTTCTAAACCGTCAAAATGTTCTAAACACGTCAAAGGTGTAAACATTTCATGAAGTTCTAAAGACGTCATATTGTTCTAAACAATTCAGTGTTCTAAACACGTCATTGTGTTCTAAACATGTCATAACGTTCTAAACACGCCATAGTTTTGACACGACATAACGTTCTAAACACGTCATAACGTTCTAAAAACATCATAACGTTCTAAACACGTCATAGTGTTCTAAACACGTCATAGTGTTCTAAACACGTCATAGTGTTCTAAACACGTCATAGTGTTCTAAACACGTCATAATGTTCTAAACACGTCATAGTGTTCTAAAAACATCATAACGTTCTAAACACGTCATAGTGTTCTAAACACGTCATAGTGTTCTAAACACGTCATAGTGTTCTAAACACGTCATAGTGTTCTAAACACGTCATAATGTTCTAAACACGTCATAGTGTTCTAAACACGTCATAGTGTTCTAAAAACATCATAACGTTCTAAACACGTCATAGTGTTCTAAACACGTCATAGTGTTCTAAACACGTCATAGTGTTCTAAACACGTCATAGTGTTCTAAACACGTCATAGTGTTCTAAACACGTCATAGTGTTCTAAACACGTCATAGTGTTCTAAACACGTCATAGTGTTCTAAACACGTCATAACGTTCTAAACACGTCATAGTGTTCTAAGCACGTCATAACGTTCTAAGCACGTCATACCGTTCTAAACACGTCATAACGTTCTAAACACGTCATAACGTTCTAAACACGTCATATTGTTCTAAACACGTCATTGTGTTTTAAACACGTCATTATGTTCTAAACACGTCATAACGTTCTAAATACGTCATAGTGTTCTAAACACGTCATTGTGTTTTAAACACGTCATTATGTTCTAAACACGTCATAACGTTCTAAACACGTCATAGTGTTCTAAGCACGTCATAACGTTCTAAGCACGTCATAACGTTCTAAGCACGTCATAACGTTCTAAGCACGTCATTATGTTCTAAACACGTCATAACGTTCTAAATACGTCATAATGTTCTAAACACGTCATTGTGTTTCAAACACGTCATAATGTTCTAAACACGTCATTGTGTTTTAAACACGTCATTGTGTTCTAAACACGTCATTGTGTTCTAAACACGTCATTGTGTTTTAAACACGTCATTGTGTTCTAAACACGTCATTGTGTTTTAAACACGTCATATTGTTCTAAACACGTCATTGTGTTTTAAACACGTCATTATGTTCTAAACACGTCATAACGTTCTAAATACGTCATAGTGTTCTAAACACGTAATTGTGTTTCAAACACGTCATAATGTTCTAAACACGTCATACCGTTCTAAACACGTCATAGTGTTCTAAACACGTCATAGTGTTCTAAACACGTCATACCGTTCTAAACACGTCATACCGTTCTAAACACGTCATAGTGTTCTAAACACGTCATAGTATTCTAAACACGTCATAACGTTCTAAATACGTCATAGTGTTCTAAACACGTAATTGTGTTTCAAACACGTCATAATGTTCTAAACACGTCATTGTGTTTTAAACACGTCATTGTGTTTTAAACACGTCATTGTGTTCTAAACACGTCATTGTGTTTTAAACACGTCATTGTGTTCTAAACACGTCATTGTGTTTTAAACACGTCATTGTGTTTTAAACACGTCATAATGTTCTAAACACGTCATTATGTTCTAAACACGGCATTATGTTCTAAACACGTCATTATGTTCTAAACACGTCATTATGTTCTAAACACGTCATTATGTTCTAAACACGTCATTATGTTCTAAACACGTCATTATGTTCTAAACACGTCATTGTGTTCTAAACACGTCATTGTGTTTTAAACACGTCATAACGTTCTAAACACGTCATAGTGTTCTAAACACGTCATACCGTTCTAAACACGTCATACCGTTCTAAACACGTCATAGTGTTCTAAACACGTCATAGTATTCTAAACACGTCATAACGTTCTAAATACGTCATAGTGTTCTAAACACGTAATTGTGTTTTAAACACGTCATAGTATTCTAAACACGTCATAACGTTCTAAATACGTCATAGTGTTCTAAACACGTAATTGTGTTTTAAACACGTCATAGTATTCTAAACACGTCATAACGTTCTAAATACGTCATAGTGTTCTAAACACGTAATTGTGTTTTAAACACGTCATAGTATTCTAAACACGTCATAACGTTCTAAATACGTCATAGTGTTCTAAACACGTCATTGTGTTTTAAACACGTCATAGTGTTCTAAACACGTCATAGTGTTCTAAACACGTCATAGTGTTCTAAACACGTCATAGTGTTCTAAACACGTCATAGTGTTCTAAACACGTCATAGTATTCTAAACACGTCATAACGTTCTAAATACGTCATAGTGTTTCAAACACGTCATAATGTTCTAAACACGTCATAATGTTCTAAACACGTCATAATGTTCTAAACACGTCATTGTGTTTTAAACACGTCATATTGTTCTAAACACGTCATTGTGTTTTAAACACGTCATACTGTTTTAAACACGTCATTATGTTCTAAACACGTCATACTGTTTTAAACACGTCATTATGTTCTAAAAACGTCATTATGTTTTAAACACGTCATATCGTTGAGATAAGCTATTGCCTATTATAGACTCCCCTCTGTAGCATGACATCAGTAAATAGAGAAATAAAGCTCTAAGATTGCTTCCTGGCCAATCCAGGGTGTTGTTTCAACAGAGCAGTGTCATGAAGCTGTTGGGGGTCTGGACTAACTCGTTCCATGGTAACACACAGTGTTAGTGTAGGATAGACAATGTGATTGTTATGGTTGAGGCCTGGGACCAGACTTCTCACTTATCTCGCTGTCTGGTGAGACCCAAACTTTACACTCAGGCCAAGGACGGAACCATGAATATCCCAAGGGTTATGGGACAGTTTTATGACTGTGTATAATACCGTTTATCAAGGGCGAACAAGAGACAAGACAACCATATGCTCCAATGTTAAGCTATGCCCCCCTGTTAGGCTCTCTACAAACGGCCAATGGAAAGTGAAGCCTTTACCTCTACTCCTCCTTGTGACTTTAGATCCTCCTTTACTGGATGTTGTCTGGTGTTGGCACACCCGCTGACACTCCAAATTAATATTTATAACACTGTCAGATGATTCATGGAGCGGTCACTGCGGGGACCCAGAGACACAGGCTGCAGGATGCCTGTGTAAGGTGTCTGATATGATTCACATGACTGTATTTCTGTGGTGTGCGCCAGTGAAATGTGTCCCCCCATGCTGCTCCTACACATCCCAGACGTTTCTAATGCTGTTTTACGGGCTGGTAAAAGCCAGAAACTATCTCCCTGGTCCTGTCGATTAAACCGAGGTGACTCATAGGGAGCACACACACACAGGTCTCACAAATGAGAGCCTTGCAAATTTTTTTATCATAATGCAGGTGGCCAGGAGGAAAAAGGGAGGGAAAGAGACAGACAAATGAGGAGGAGGAGGGTACAGAAAAGACGCCTCTCCTCCATATGCCTGCGCCTCATGGCCACCTTGTTTCTGTTCGACCCGTTAAGGAGGCGGCCCGGGGGAATGGACGATGGCAACGTGTCCTGAATCCATACACCATTCATTAAACACGCAGAGAGAGAGGAGAGAGAGAGAGAGCGAGAGAGGGAGTGGGAGAGAGAGAGAGAAGAAGGGAGGAAGAGAGAGAGACAGACAGACAGACAGAGAGAGAGAGAGACAGAGAGAGAGAGAGAAAGAGGAAAAGAGAGAGAGGAAGAGAGAGAAAGACAGAGAGAGAGAGAGCGAGAGAGATGAAGCGAGAGAGATATATATATAGAGAGAGAAAGAGAGAGCAAAGGTTAGAGAGTGCGAGAGTAGGTGGGAGGCGAGGGACTGAATACCAGGCCTCATGTCGTCTCAGCGTAGGGGGCAGGAGGCCCTCTAGTGTATAAATGCAGCAGTACATGATGGGGACAGAGTTAGGGTCCTGAGATATACAGTTTCTTTATGTGTTGTGGTCCCACCACTGGTTCTTATCCTATAACCTCCACTGGCTTTTACGCTACAGACTCTCCAGACCCTATGAACCAGCAGGCTTTGTGTGGTTTGGCATGGGTATTGGGCACACTTCTACCTTTTAGCCCAGTCATGCCAAAGCCTTACTTTAGTCTGTCTTTCTTTCTTTCTTTCTCTCTCTCGCCCTCTCGGCGCTCCTTGGCGGGCTTGTAAAGGAGGTTTAATAGAAATGAATATAAATCTGCGAGTGACAAACTCCAGTCGTAGCAGGGAGCGCCGCCGCGGGGGCCAAAAAGCACACGCTGCACCGCTGGGCAGTAAAAAGCAGGACCTCCAAGGCTTCTGGATCTCCTGTGACGCTCTCCTGCTGGCACTGCCCACTGGCTAGTCCCAATAGATTAGACCACTAGACCTCACAGAGTAGACCACTAGACCTCACAGAGTAGACCACTAGACCTCACAGAGTAGACCACTAGACCTCACAGTCTGTCTGGAATGGAACCGCACCAAAGCTTTATTTGAACAGTCTCTACAAAGCCAAATGGAACGGGTGGTTGTGGATCTGTGACGTGACAATCTAAAAAAGCCCCTGACTCAAACTGCCTCCCAAAAAGTCAGCCTGGTATCTCTTAGCACAGACACTGTGTGATACATACACCCATGAGTTTGGCAACACTAAGCCTAAGGGGCAATGTGCATGAGAGAGGGGGAAGACACCGTAAGAGGAGCTATTCTCTTGACTCTAGAAGGGCATCTGCCACTGTCTTTTCCAGACAAGTTCTACAACTGAGCGTCTACAATGGGCCCACTCTGTGTGGAGCCATGGTGAAGATTGAAGAGCCATTTGGGAAAGTCTGTCTGAAATTATCCACAACTCTGAGGTGTGGCTCTGGGCACATGGAACGGATTACACTCATCATAGCTTCCACATTAAACCATCTTAAGAACTGTTATTACAAAAATATGAAACAAGTTATGACTCCCATCATGCCAATATTGTAGAATTATTGCAGAATTATTTCCAATCTAAAATGACGATTTAACAAATTCCTCTGAGGACAGTTGGATATTATGACGTTTTGATCTATTGCAATACACGCAATCACTCATAATATTTTTCCCCAAATCCACAGTGCTTGTTGTTATTTGAGTGTCCATGCGGTGGCAGTGTAAAGGTTCCAGTTGAGATACACTCTACTATACACACACACACACAGTAACACTTCCCCTTCTCGAAATGGATGATAAACTTACGTTTAACCGTTAAAACAACAGGTTGGCCTCACTCCCGATTTGCAGGCTGCAAATGTTCTTTCAATTCCTCTTAGAATAACGGAATGATAGATTTAGCAGACCCACTTCCCAAATTAATAATTCTGTCCGACATACCCCGGCGTATCACATTGGAGAAATGGTTTTAGCAGCTTTCCCTCCCCATATTTTTTCCATTTCGAACGTGTTGAAGTCGGTTCCCTATTTTCCATACCTCGGCAGCTGCGTTATGATTCATTTACAGTTGTTCCAATGGACACGTTGTAGGGTAAAAATGAAATTGATTGGAGAACAAATCTCTATCGATAGAGGCTGTAACAAGAATAGGCCTATATCAAATGTACAATACATTTACAAGCTCAAAAGAAACGTGATGAATCTCCTATTTCATCTGAAACAAATAAGATACTATATACAGTACCACTCAAAAGTTTCTACACACACTCATTCAAATCAAATGGTATTTGTCACATGCGCAGAATGCAACAGGTGTAGTAGACCTTACTGTGAAATGCTTACTTACAAGCCCTTCACCAACAATGCAGTTTAAAGAAAAACAAGTGTTAAGTAAAAAATAGATAAGCAAAAAATAAAAATAACCAATAATTAAAGAGGAGCAGTAAAATAACAGTAGAGAGGCTATATACAGGCGGTACAGGTACAGAGTCAATGTGCGGGGGCACCGGTTAGTCGAGGTAATTGAGGTAATATGTACATGTAGGTAGAGTTAATGTGACTATGCGTAGATAATAACAGAGAGAAGTAGCAGCAGCGCAAAAGAGGGGGTGGCTGTTCAGGAGTCATGACTTGGGGGTAGAAGCTATTAAGAAGACTTTTGGACCTAGACTTGGCGCTTCGGTACCGCTTGCCGTGCGGTAGCAGAGAGAACAGTCTATGACTAGGGTGGCTGGAGTCTTTGACAATTTTTAGGGCTTTCCTCTGACACTGCCTGGTATAGAGGTCCTGGATGGCAGGACGCTTGGCCCCTGTGATGTACTGGGCCGTACGCACTACCCTCTGTAGTGCCTTGCGGTTGGAGGCCGAGCAGTTGCCATACTAGGCAGTGATACAACCAGTCAGGATGCTCTCGATGCTGCAGCTATAGAACTTTTTGAGGATCTGAGGACCCATGCCAAATCTTTTCAGTCTCCTGAGGGTTTTTCTTAATTTTTTACTATTTTATACATTGTTGAATAGTAGTGAAGACATCAAAACTATGAAATAACACATATGGAATCATGTAGTAACCAAAAATGTGTTAAACAAATCTAAATATATTTGAGATTTTAGATTCTTCAAAGTAGCCACCCTTTGCCTTGATGACAGCTTTGCACACTCTTGGCACTCTCTCAACCAGCTTCATGAGGAATGCTTTTCCAACAGTCTTGAAGGAGTTCCCACATATGCTGAGCACTTGTTGGCTGCTTTTCCTTCACTCTGCAGTCTAACTCATCCCAAACCATCTCAATTGGGTTGAGTTCGGGTGATTGTGGAAGCCAGGTCATCTGAGGCAGCACTCCATCCCTCACCTTGGTCAAATAGCCCTTACACAGCCTGGAGGTGTGTTTTGGATCATTGTCCTGTTGAAAAACAAATGGTAGTCCCACTAAGAGCAAACCAGATGGGATGGCATATCGCTGCAGAATGCTGTGGTAGCCATGCTGGTTAAGTGCGCCTTGAATTCTAAATAAATCATAGACAGTGTCACCAGCAAAGCACCCTCACACCTCCTCCTCCATGCTTCACGGTGGGAACCACACATGCAGAGATCATCTGTTCACCTACTTTGCGTCTCACAAAGATACGGTGGTTGGAACCAAAAATCTCAAATTTGGATTCATCAGACCAAAGGGCAGATTTCCACCGGTCTAATGTCCATTGGTCATGTTTCTTGGCCCAATCAAGTCTATCTTTCGTTTTTTCTTAGTCTCCTCTGAACAGTTGATGTTGAGATGTGTCTGTTACTTGAACTCTGTGAAGCATTTATTTGGGCTGCAATTTCTGAGGCTGGCAACTCTAATGAACTTATCCTCTGCAGCAGAGGTAACTGCTTTCCTGTGGTGGTCCTTATGAGAGTCAGTGTCATCATGGCGATTGACTGTTTTTGTGACTGCACTTGAAGAAACTTTCAAAGTTCTTGAAATTGTCCACATTGACTGACCTACATGTCTTAAAGTAATGATGGACTGTCATTTTTCTTTGCTTATTTGAGCTGTTTTTGCAATAATATGGACTTGGTCTTTTACCAAATAGGGCTATCTTCCTTGTCACAACACAACTGATTGGCCTAAACACACTAAGAAGGAAAGAAATTCCACAAATTAACTTTCAGCAAGTCACACCTGTTAATTGAAATGCATTTCAGGTGACTACTTCATGAAGCTGGTTGAGAGAATGCCAAGAGTGTGCAAGGCTGCCATCAAGGCAAAGGGTGGCTACTTTGAAGAATCTCAAATATTAAATATTTGAACACTTAATATAAAATATAAAACACTTTTTAGGTTACTACATGATTCCATATGTGTTATTTCATAGTTTTGATGTCTTTACTATTATTTTACAATGTAGAAAATAGTAAAAATAAAGAAAAACCCTTGAATGAATAGGTGTGTCCAAACTTTTGACTGGCACTGTATATTTCAGGCTTAAGAATCAGAATCTATTAGCGATCCTTATCCTTACAGATACGTTTGTACATTTGAAGTGACCAGACAAATTACTTAGACAATGACAGTAATGAGCATTACATGAAATATCAATGTGTGTTCATTCTCATCAAATCAGCCATGATATTGATGGTGATTCACTCTCCTCTATTTCACAGTGGATAACTCTCCATGAAAAAATTGACTAGAAGCCCCACTCTTGATCAAGCTGGGTGGCTGTCCTGGCACCACATTACAGAGCATTACTCCTGCATAGTGTTAATGGACTTACTTAAGCTCCGGGGTCCTGACTTATGTTTCCCAATGAATTAAAGTGTCAGGAGTCACAAATCACAGTGGTGGGATAGGTCAGGATGGAGAGAGAGAGATAGAGACGTGGAGCCTTTACTGTTCTACCTCACCGGGAGCCTCTGTGTTGGGGCCCGGGGCCCACAGCGGTCACTGGTAATGGTTTATTCCCCGAACGGGTGAAACCGTTTCCACTGGTCCAACCCTGTATGGACCAATGTTACAGCCGCCCACAAGTTACCCCGTCCTCCAGTACCCCCCCCCCCCCCCCCCCCCCCCCAGCCCCCATTCCCCCTTTCTCTGCGTCCTGGCAAAATGGTAACATTTACTCAGCTAAATGAATTAAGCAATTCCATAATACCGCAGACCTCTGCATTTCCATATTACTTCATATGATACTCCCCTTTCACAGGTCTCTTATGCCGCTAATGTATAGCGTTACTTGGCTGCGCCGGGCTGCAACCCGATAGCTAAATGGGACAGAATTTGGCCCAGACAGACGCAGAGGTAGAGAGGAGAGGAGGGGAGGAGGAGTGGGGAAGTAACCCCCGCTAAACGAACACTTTTTATTAGACCTCATTAGGTGACCGAATAACTCAATACTCTGGAATCATTAGCGGTTAGCCCACCACTCTCTCCCACCACTCTCTCCTCACCCGCCCCTTTGCTAAGGCATGCTAATTAAGCCGATGGAATCATCATCGTCATCGTCGAGGACAGAGGGGGCCACACACGCGCACATTTCTCTGCCTCTGAAGACCTTCACCATGGAGCCAATCTCCTTCTCTACTCGGTTTCCCTCTCCTGGCTCCGGGTGAGGTCAGAGAATGAGGAAGGAATGGTTGAGTCAGAGCAGCTGAACCGACCGCTGTTAAACAGTCAAACACTAAATTCCTCAACGGCGCTATGATCAGGTGGCCTGAGACACTGGGCGAGAGAGACAGAGCCAAGAGACGTCCGCCCCTTAACTCACTCTCTAAATGTCTCTATTTGTCTCTCAATCGGTCTCGGGCGGTGTCTTGATGTCTCGCTTAATTAGAGGGAGTTTTTCTCTCTTTTTATTTCCAGAGAATGCTGATAACATCACACTAATTGTTGTCGGTGAAACATGATCTGTTCCACACCTGTAGCTCAAATGGGACCGCTCCTGTTGGTGGAGTGAGTGACCCTCCTCAGTCTTCACTGCTCACCCCTGAGACCCACCCACTCAAAAATGCCATCCACTCCATATGACAATCCAGTAAAATATGGGTCAGTTGACTTTTCTTTACAATCTGAACCTCCAGTCCAATATGTTAAAAGAGTTGTTTATAAGAACACTTAAATATAGAAATATACAGACTCCGCAAGGCATAGTTCTAAGTCTGTGGGCCTCCCAAGACCATACATAGCAGCAACCCACTGGGCAGAGATGTCAGTTCAGCGTCTAGTTTTGAATTCAATGTGAAATCAACAAAAAAGTTGAAATTCCCTTATATTGACTTTAAAAAAAAATCCAATCAGTTTTGCACATTGATTCAATGTCATCACACAGATTTTTTGGGGTTGAAATGATGCTGAAACAACATTGGTTGAACTAGTTTTTGCCCAGTGGGAATTAACATGCCATTAGTAAGACCTCATGCTCTGTTTTCAGTGGCCAGTGGAGTAACTGACTCCAAATAACAGCTGCAGTATGGCTCCATGTCAGCTTCTTTCGTGTCTCTTTGATTCATAAACTTGCGTCACAACAGAGAAATAACAATATATGACCAGAATATTGTATTGAGATTAATCTAATTGTTTTCATAATTTACTGAAAATAGGTGGTCACATAATTTGATAATCAGTTATATCATATATCTGAGCTAGAAACAGATCACAACACACTATAGCGACAGGTAGCCTAGTGGTTAGAGCGTTGGGCCAGTAACCGAAAGGTTGCTGGATTGAATCCCCAAGCTAACAAGGTAAAAATCTGTTGTTCTGACAAAGAACAAGGCAGTTAACCCACTGTAGGCAGTCATTGCAAATAAGAATTTGTTCTTAACTGACTTGCCTAGTTAAGTAAAGTTTAAAAAAAGCATAAGGATATCTCTCCAAACCAATAATGTCTGTATGTGCTCTGAAAATAAATTGACCGTTAATGTTTTCCCACAAGTGTCATTAATCACCACTTACCATGAAGTGGTTATACATAGGATATGACCCATTGCGTTTGTCGGTAGCGCTGTGCTATCAGTAGCATCCTGTTGACTCATCTCCAGGCTAATTGTCCATGATCTTAAAGTAAGTCGTTGTCGCTCTCCCCTTTGTCTTTTGATCAGTGTTGGGCTTAGCTGGACAAAGGCTAATAATCAAGGTTGGTAAACTGCCCTCTGTGTTCCTGTCCTAAGCAGTGATGACGTGCTACGGGCTGAGTGAGTAAACTCAGGATAGCATTCATTGAGTACATAAACATACCGGTAGATCATCTAATTTTTGTAGGGGTTGATACATTTTTCGTGAGGGGAAATCATGTCTGAAATTTCAAAGTGAAAATTACAAACTTTAGAAGCCTTTTTAAAACTCAAATACACTACAAGTTTGCATTTCTCAGCAACAAAAGAGTGATCCAATTAAGATCCTACACTTGTAGCGTATCTGTAGGATATTACCTTAATGCCTTGAGTATATATAGGATATTACCTTAATGCTTTGAGTATATATAGGATATTACCTTAATGCCTTGAGTATATATAGGATATTACCTTAATGCCTTGAGTATATATAGGATATTACCTTAATGCTTTGAGTATATATAGGATATTACCTTAATGCTTTGAGTATATATAGGATATTACCTTAATGCCTTGAGTATATATAGGATATTACCTTAATGCTTTGAGTATATATAGGATATTACCTTAATGCTTTGAGTATATATAGGATATTACCTTAATGCCTTGAGTATATATAGGATATTACCTTAATGCCTTGAGTATATATAGGATATTACCTTAATGCCTTGAGTATATATAGGATATTACCTTAATGCCTTGAGTATATATAGGATAGGATAGTACCATGAGGATGCCCCCTCCCTTTCTGGTTTTCATCACTCTTTGTTTGATGAAGTCTGATTATGAGTTAGTTCTTTTGAACTAGACATGCAAGAACTGTACTTAGTCAGAATTATCACTTGATGCTTTACTTTTTAAATATTTGTCAGAAAGGAGACCTGATTATTACTAAGATAGAAATATGCATGAGAAGAAAAAAACATTGTAATATATCTGTTGACACGTGTCAGCTAATTGTGAAGATCTTGACGTTTGGCTGTCATAAACCTATAAACCTATTTATGTTATTTGTTTTGAAATGTAAGGGAAAACAGTGTGCTCATTGGGCAATAGCTCTTTCACACACACACACACACACACACACACACACACACACACACACACACACACACACACACACACACACACACACCACATTAAGGGTCGACACTCGGTGTTTTTTGGCAGCTTGCTAGTTTATTATCATCTTATGGAGCCGAGAGGGGGCAGGCGGGCGAGGAGGAGGGGGGTGTGTGCTGTTGTTTTGTGCGGTGGCCTGCGGCGGCCTGTGATGTAGCCGGCTCTGTTTGGAGCCTTGTGAGAAAGGAAGCACCAGGAAGATCAATACATCCTCTGCGTACATTTCCAGCAGAGTGTGACGTGCGTGTGGGGAAGCCAGCTCTGGCCGAGGGATACTTTCCTTATTATGGATTTGACACGAACTTGGCCTCGGGCCCTCCACAATGTGATAAATGCATTATTTGATCTTCCTGTCTTTGTTAACCTCCTTGAGGCCGATTGGAGGTGAGTCCCCTCTCTCTCGATGTGGGACACATCACTACCCGCTAGATTGAGGTAGTGGATTAATTAAGTATAATAATGGTTGCGTTAATAGTTATCTCTTCACAAGGCCCTATCCCTCCCCGCATAGGACGTTTGGAATGTTCCAGGCTGCATTTTAGGCACGTTAGTCAACTACACTTATTATGTTGACGCACAAGGTGAGGTATCGCTGAGGAGGAGAGCACTGAGCATTTTAACAGCTGCCTGGTACGGGCCTTGGCATCTTATCTGTATTCCCGGTTTGAGGAAGTAAAGCAAATGTGTGGTATTTGTGTGTGTGCACGTGCATGCATGTGTGTGTTTGTGTGTGTGTGTGTGTCTGTGTCGGTGGGGTTGGAGGTCTTCTAAAAATAAATACATGGTCAATAGACTGGGACAACGACAGGGAAATAATCTCTGGATGTTTAAGACGTCAGAGCTGTTGGACAGGATTCAGGCACTCATTGTTCTTAAAAAAAACATCACCAAATTTAGATCCCCAGGTTGTGTGGGTAGTGTCAACTCTGGGTCAGAAAGTCATCACGGCATACAATCCTAGGGACCAGGCAATACAAAATATAGCCAAGACTTTGGCATTGTTTTTTCTCAGTAAAAGACAGCACTGCTTTAGTCAAGTTTCGAATTGTAATGTCACGTGCAGTGAAATACCGATCTTGCAACCTCCAAACCCATCGATGCAATAACAATGTAGCACAAAAAACAACATAAGGTAGATCAAAACATACAAGAAATAAAAATAAGAACAGGAGAAAGTAAGAAGCTATGTACATGGTTAGTTTCAGTACCATATTTACATGATCATTTGCTGTATTCGGCTACACGGTCATCTCATAAGGTATGCATCAGTTCTGGGTTCAAATACTATTTGAAATATTGTCAAATACTTAAGCAGTGCCTGATTGAGCGTGCCAGATGAAAGGTCCCAAAAGTACAAGCTCCGCCCACCTGGCACTCCAGGCAGGCTACAGCTAACGCTCAAAGTATCTGAAAGATTTGAAATAATATTTGAACCCAGGCTTGGTATGCGTGTTTCATACTACAAAGGCCCTCAATGCAATCCCGAGACCTTGCTTGCATCACTTGAGCTCAATGCTTCAAAACACAAATGTTAGAGTGGACGCTCAATGTGGTGTTCAATGGAGCCTCACCCCGGCAATGTTTCAGTCCCTGTGACCTGCTGCCCGTGAACCAGCACCACCCACCACTCAGACTATCTTCCCATGTTCTTTCAGAGTTTAAACTCTGTGGAAAAGAGGGGAACAAAGAGTATATAAAAAAATCATTGACTGTAGTGGGATTCAATGGTGGGTCCAGTGATAGCAAAAACATTTGTGTCATAAAGGAGATATTTCTTGCCATTTTCATGACCTAATACTAAAAACATTTATCTTTGTCGTTTGAGAGAAAGGCAGGCAAGTTGTGAGGTGAAGCAGACCTGAGAAAACAATGTAAAGTAGGTGGCCTCCTCTCCATGTATTCTTTATGAGACCTTATTATTGGATTGTCCTGATTTTGCTAGGAGTCTTGAGCTCCTAGCCTTGAGAGAGGGGAGCCTGTCTCTACCAGTCCAACCGGCAGTCTGGTGTCTGCTACCCTGCTATGCTGCCATGGTTCCCTCCTCCTCTGGCTGTGGTGAGTGTCCACAGGCCCAGCCTGGCGTCTCCGGTCTCGCAGTATATCACTCCAACCTTCAGCCCATCCTACGCAAAGCTTTAGTTGATGAACATTCTCCTTCTCGCAAAAATACCAAACAAAACCCCCAAACACTGGGCGGGAGTGATTGACCTGACCCCGAGGTCTGAGGACTCTATGTCAGACATGGCCCTTCAGAAGCCCGACTGACTCCCTCTCTCTTTCTCCACAGACTTTAAATATGGAGCTTCGCCTCCACATAAGCCGTACCGAACCGATCGCTAACGACACCAGATATAGGTCGCTACTCTGGTCGCTACTCGCTTAAAGCCCTTGTGGACTTTTCTTTATTGTGCGCTCTTCGTGCCCATGTAACCGATGTGAAATGGCTAGCTAGGTAGCGGTGGTGCGCGCTAGCAGCCTTTCAGTCGGTGACGTCACTTGCTCTGAGACTTGAAGTAGTGGTTCCCCTTGCTTAGCAAGGGCTGCGGCTTTTGTGGAGCGATGGGTAACGATGCTTCGTGGGTGACTGTTGTTGATGTGTGCAGAGGGTCCCTGGTTCGCGCCCGGGTCGGGCCGAGGGGACGGTCTAAAGTTAAACTGTTACACCCAGAGGACAAATCATCAACAAATCCACTCCCCGGACTTCTGACATCACCCATTTCTGGTTGACGGACAATTCAAATTAAACAAGGGATTTGTGGGAGAAAAAAATATATATAAAAAGTATTGTCCACGGAACGACCACAGCGCCTTTCCACTATCCCAGAGAATTCTGGGAAGGCAGTAAATTACAGTATGTGGAGTTTTTTTCTTCTGTCTCTCTATTCCCCCAATGATCCATTATATGACAGGGAATCGTGGACCTGGAGTTGAGTGGACTCGGATGACTCTTCAGAAGACAGTTCCCTCCCCATGCACCTCCTTTCAGCAGAATACAAGAGATTTGGATGTGCAGAGCTCTACTCAGTCCCTGATGTCAGTGATGATGACTTCATCCAGAAGGTTACAACAGGCCCTCAACACAGCTTGGAGATGCTGAACGGAGAGAGAAAAATAAAGGAGGGAGCGATCAAATTGTAATTTTTACCCCCCAGTGGTATGTTTCTCCACACTTCCTCAAATATTCTCCTTATGATTTATCATATAGTGCAGAGGATTTAAAATGGACCAACAGGCGAGGCAACTAAATTTGCAATGTAAGTTTATTGAGCATTAGAGTTTATGGTCCCTGCTAAGTTAAAGAAATCTCTTTCAAGTAAGAATGTTGATTGTTTATGGTGGTGTACGTATAATTTCTGCATACTCTTTTTCTCAATGAAAATAAATGTGGTTGGTCCATATTTCTCATGCAATATACTCATTGTAACTTTACTAAATCCTCCTGTCTTGTAGTCTTCCCTCCCTAAAAGCCCAGCCTTCTGACCCGGGGGTTCCAGTCCCTGGAGAAGGCTGGATTAGCTAGTTTGCGATGAGATGGTGACAAATACCCAAAAGTCCTCTACCTTACAGTCCTGAATGGGGGTCTACGACCGATACGAGGGTGGCTTGGATAAGGAAAGGAAGCAAAACAAAACAAAAAAGGAGAAATTGGAAGCAGGAAACACACTATCCATTTCATACCCCCTTCCATTTACCCTGCCACCTGTTGGACATGATCATTACCAAGGAGCTGTGGAGCTAAGGAGGGGGCTAAGCCAGCCACATTTATATCACTAAACCTGGACAAAACTGTCTAATTATCCCCAACGGCCCCCAAGCTCTGGCCCCCAGGGCACCTTAGGCCCCCTCAGGCCCCCTCTCTCCTCACTGATCCAGCCCCATTTGCCAGCTTGGCCCGGGGCCGACACTGCAGGCTGGTGTCTGTAAGCAGTCTAAACACATCTTAATGACAGCTCTCTTTCAATCCCCAGGCTGTATAATTGCCCAGTGTAGCTTACAGACGGTCTGTGGGCGCTCGTCCAAGTCAGTCATAAGGAGGGTCAATGAGAGGTTTACTGGAACATTACAACGTATGTGGGCCCTAAATAAAAATGGCCGGATTATTTACAAATGGTGAGGGCTTGTGTTACGTTAGTGATGTCTCGATCCAAACAAGTGGTGGATCTCGGGATCTCAGAATGACGTACTATGGGCGAGGTGAAAATACATGGTGTCAAGTGTCTGTGCACTTCTTCAAGGATTACTTGTGACACTGATAGGACATTGTCAGTGGTCAGTTACGTGGGAGTGTTTGGCATTCTTTGAGTGAGTCTAATTCTACTTTGCATGTGACTAACTTCTGAGTTAATTGGCCATCTGCAAGGAAAGTCTTTGGTTGGGAAAAGTTTGACATTGATGACCTGTCTTGGTTGGTAATTACTAAAGAGCAAATGTCAGAAAAATGTGAATAATTTCCACCTATGCAGACATTTTAGTGAACCGTAAAACCATAACAGTTTTAGGTAGGATTAGTTATGGGGAAAATACTTTCCAGTTAAAAGCCAAAACACAACATAGTACCTTTACAATGAATAGGGCATCTAACTGTGCAGTAGCCTAACCTTCATGCTAAGCCTCTGTATCCCTGTCCCATTTACAGGTTGACTGGACTCACTGCAACTGTTTTCTCAGGGAATTATGAAGTGTGTCCACCAGTAAACTAGGACAAACAGTTGCCTAGCCCCCCCAACCCCCACACCCGGGATGGGGTATTAAGGTCTTAATTAGGACGCAAGGGGAAAGATTCAAAGTGCTCCAATTGGAAACCTGAGTCGATCGTCTTCCCCAGTTCAAGGCTAATTGCTGAAAGGGATCTGACTCTAAGAGGTACTGGGAGACAGGGGAAGCATGTAATAAGACATTGATGTGAGGCCATTTCTAAATACGATTTCTGGGCTAATTTTGAATTCTAACTCATTATACAGACAAGGTTTATAAAGTACATCTCCAGACCATTAACACTAATAGGAGGCTCATTTACCAGACTAAATATGTAATTTGACGTTCATTCTTCATATCAAAATAGCCAAAACATATACATTACCGTAGGTGGTTACTATTACTATTATGATACTACCTCTAGAAATATACAAATTCGTGCTTATACAAATTTGTACTCCTAAGAATGTGCCTTTAGAAGTGAACAAGCAATTACCCAGTTAGTGTCTTCCTCATTATTGTCACCCTCCCCGCAGAAGTGGCACAGTTGGCTCAGGTCATCTAGCAAAACATGTCAAGTAGTCTATACATCTTTACATGTATTTTTCTGAGCAAACAAGGAACAAGGGAATAGTATAGGTTTCTTGTAACATAATTATTTAAATACATGTGTTTAGTGGCCATCTAGTCAGAAGTTGAATCAAAGATAACCTTGAAAGACCCATATAAATGTTTTTTTTTTAAATCTACAATTACATTAAATTATAAATTGAACATACCAGTGTTTTGGAGGAGAGTGACTGCTATTTCTTCTCTCATGATGTTAACATCTTTGTCCATATTTGAAAAGACAATCGACGCCTCCTTCAGAACACAATCAGCAAACTGGGGAAAATATTTGATGGGCATTTCAGTTTTCCACAACAAAATGATGTTACACTTAAGATTCTAATTCGCAAGTGTACAACGACACAGCTATAATATAATTTGACAGTTCTGTTTTGCCTTTTAGTCACTATACTTTCAGTAGGTTAATTGAACATTACTTATACTCTCATACTCACTTTGAAGGCAAAGACCCCACAAGAAGTAACATCTTGTTGGCATGGCTGAGGAAGGTACCACACGCCCATCTGGAGATATTACATCCCTTCTCTCTCAGGAATGATCTGAACACATATGTTAATAAAAGTTCAGCATTTTGAAACACTTTATTGATTACGATATAGAAATTAATAACAGAGGGGAATCTGAGAATGCAGGGATTTCAGCAGGGTGTGAGTTGAAGGAGTCCAATCTGGAGCTGACAAGGGCTGGAATGTAAATGACATGTGATCATCTGGGATTATCTGGGATTATCTAACATCTGAGAATGGGCAGGCATTCCCTCAGATGAAGAGCATCTCCATCTTGCTGATTATGTGCTGTCATCCAGGTGGAAACGTCACCTGCATTATTTACTTTTATTTAACTAGGCAAGTCAGTTAAGAACAAATTCTTATTTTCAATGACAGCCTAGGCCCTAGGGGTTGACTGCCTGTTCAGGGGCAGAATGACAGATTTGTACCTTGTCAGCTCAGGGATTTGAACTTGCAACCTTTACAGTTACAAGTCCAACACTCTAACCACTAGGCTACCCTGCCGCCTACCCTGCCGCATATCGGATGTAGGAAAAGAGATAAGAGATAAGTTGAGTGTCCTGTGAATATGTTTATGTATATGTACTGTACATGTGTGTGTATGTGTATATATATCTTGGTATATATATATTTTTTATTTATTTATATTATTATTATCATTATTGTGTTTTGTGGTTGAGGGGTGGGGGAGGTTGAGATGGGGACGGTGGAGGTGCTGGGGGTGTCCTATTGAGGGTGAAGGGACCTATTGGGGAGGGGATTCTTCATGGAGGCACATTCAGTCATAGTTTTGTTTATTATATTATTATATATTTATAACAAAAAATCTTATGTCTATTATTATAACAGTTTACTGTGATTATGGATATGCACTCATGTTGACTTATATATGGGGGGGATTTCTGCAGGCAAGAAAATAGCCTTGCCGAAATCCCCCCCCCTTCTAATTTCCTTAATTTTGTGGCTAGAGTCAAATACATTCTGTGGCACACATCAGAGTTAAATACTGTAATGACCTGACAAGATAATAAATGAACAATTGTCCAGACAGAGGCTTGAGTTTGCGAATTGACGGTTTATTAAACCAACTTTACACAGGATACTGTTTGGGCCGTAGCACACGCCAAATAAATGACAGATAACCCACAAGCCAATCGTGACCTTCTCTTGTGAAGCCCAGACGTAAGAGAGAGAACAAAGGCTAAACCTGGTCTTAACTTCCAATGCTCCATCCCCCTGCCCAACCCCCCTCCACGCCACTCCGCCAACCGCCAGGATGCCCGGCATCAGAACATTCCAGGCATTCCCGTGATTGGCAGATAGCAGGTTGATTGGCATGTCGGACCCCGCGAACACTGGGTACTGGTCAGTACAACACAACCACCTACTAGCCTAACACATAACACCCAGCTGTCTGTGCGGGTCGCTACAATACTTTCTATAGAACAAACTTCACGTCAGGATAGGTAACCAACTTCACGTCAGGATAGGTAACCAAACTTCACGTCAGGATAGGTAACCGAAATTTTAATTCTGTCAGGGGGGAGCTTTTCGGCACAACACCTGGAAACCCGACTTTGAATTGCATCGGATTCTACGTCTGGCAGAAATGAGCGTTTGAATCAGGAAAGTTTCCTCAAGATCTCTACAAGCCAGAATGTTTAATAAAATGACTGGTTGTCCGGTGCGGTTTGTCCTTTTGGCGGAGGAATGTGAGCCAATATATCCACAGGAATATATCCACGGGAAATTACATCCACGTTTCAAAGCGCTGGTAGTGTGTTCAGATTTATATCACCTGAAGCACGAACATAACCATGTAAACACGTGCACGAGCTCGGCAAGTATGCATGCATCTTGTGCATGTATTTTTATCTTGTGCGCATGCTTCGGGTGATAGGAATCAGAATGCACAAATAGTGTTCGTCTCACATTCATACCGCCAAAAGGACCAACCGCAAGACAACCGCCAAAGTACATTAAAAAAAAAATGTATTCAACATTCTGGCTTGTAGAGGACAAGAGAGGAGACTTTCCTGATTCAAACGGGCAATTCTGCCCGACATAGAATTCAATGCAGTTCAACATTGGGTTTCCAGGCAACAAAAACAGGGGTGTTCCAAATCGTGTAGCTACCCCATCCCAAGTGTCCAAAAAGCAATAACAAATTAGAAAAACATACGCAGCCTACTGTAGCAAGCCAATGTGTAGTCTGTGCTACATATTTTCCCCATTCATCACTAAATATGGCTGCAATAGGCGTAACATCTGTGAACATAAACAAGTACAAATGCCATAAGTCACAACAATTCAAGTGCACTGAGTCAATTGAAATACAACAGCCACACAGAGCAAATATATTTGATAGGGTTAGATTGTGTTTTTGCAATACATATTTATGTAATAATCAGGAGGCCTGTGTTTATAGGAATTCATTTTATTGATTTAAGTTAGTTGCCTACAAAATAGCTACATTCAGGAATTCTAGAGACAGTTTGAAATGATTAAGGACGATGACTACAATGATAAGGATATTATTGCTGCTGACTGTCAAAATGAATCCACACATCAAGAGGTACAGCATGGATAATGACCACACAGTGAAACAAAACAATTCCAGTGAATACCAAATATCATGTCCTCCCACATGACATCATTCTCAACACATCTGTTTCTGCATAAATTACCAGATTTGTATGAACAAAGGAGGAGCGCAGCGCCGCTGTTCAAAATTCTACAAGACCTTTTGAGGGTAGTTTAATGCAAGCCTGCCCCAATAAAAATAGAAGTTTTTCACAAACTTTTAGAAACCCCTGTTCAATCAATAAAAATAAGACATCCTCTCCTCCTTATTTGACTGATGAGCTCTTTGCTTTGTTTTAGGATGAGACAATACGACGAGCTGAATAAATGAATGAATGAATGAAGCAGACATGAGCAGGATATCCCCTCCCTCCAGCTTTCATTATCAAGGTAAGTCTTTTTTAATGATTAGAAATGATTTGCCAGCCTGCTCGAAACATCAAAATGTCAGCTCGTTCATCTCCCCAAGTAAAAGAGTGATCCCCAGCTTTTGAAGCATTTATAGGCCCATGTGAATGGGGGTAAAAACATTATACAATTTCCACTTGAAATAGGAAGCTGGAGTCTTCGGGGAGACACTAAATTGAAGCTAAGGCTGTGCTTGATGGACCACAGGATATGCCTGCAAATTTAGTCATATCAAAATGGTGAAAAAGTCTGTTAGTGCCCATTCATATAAACTGAATGGCTTGTAATGTTCTCAGTTCCTTGGAGGATACTTGCAAGGTTGAGGAAAGACTGCAGGAAGAGCAGAATGGTTTTGACATAACTTTATTTTAGTGCACTACTGGTTTTCTCTCCTCCCCGCGGTTTAATGTTGTATTCCACTGGGTCCCGGAAAAAAGCTGCCCAGTAAGTCCCTACTGCTCGACTTTAAAAGGAAACGCTATCTGAAGACAGGTGAAAAACAGAAAGAAAAATACACCCAGCCCCTCTCGCCTGTAGCTTTTCCCTCTCTAGAGAGTCATCCTCTCCCAGTGCCTCAACGTAATGACTTAGGCCCGAGGTTTACATTTAGCCAGAGAGGAAGTTACAATGATAAAATAATATCCACTCACCTTTGAAACCGTAACTTACATGATTAAAAAAGTTACACTTACGTATTACAGGTGGCCGTTGTGTTTTTTGGTTGATAAGTGTGATTTCATGTGAGGGGATATCTGGTTTTGGTTTTCAGGCCCCAATTGCAGTGTTTAACTGTTTAATAGACTAGGTCCCGCTTCGGGGATCTCCTTGCCGGAAGCGGGAGCGTTTGAAACCACACAGGAGATGCTCTAGAGGGGGACGAATTAGGAAGTCTTCACTTAGCCTGGCGTAATGAAGTGAGCCGATGTGCACTGCTGTAAGGTTTAACATTTTCCCTTTTTTATTGGAGGAAGGAGGTTGGGGGTTGAAAAGTAAACAATGAGAAGGTCCGCAGACGCCTCAACTGCTCCCCACGCGCTTCAAAGGACCTTCCATATGTTTTCGAGATTTGAAATGAGACTGAGATATTGCCATTTAAATAGCTCCTTGTTGTTGATGCTATTTTCTGTCTGTTTGTTTCATTCCCATCTTCTGTTACCTTCATTTGCTCTAATGTGTCTCTGCCACTCCGAAATCTTTAATTTTGCATTTTCTAAACGTATAACTTTTAGATGGTTACCACGATCAGGGGTGTGTCGTGTTGTGGGGAATTGAAGACACCCACCATCTGGTAACTACAAGTGCTTGTCGTTGTAAGATTAATAGAAGTGTACTGGCTTGTCAATGGTATCCCAAACACCACTGAGTGCTTTATGGGTTCATCAGACACTTCATCTTACAGTACAATAAATAGATAAAACACAGGAAACAAACGATCCCGGACGTGCCCCATTTTTCTTCCCCATGGTATTCCACCAATAATTATTGGACAATTATCAGGGTGTTAACCTTCAAATTGTTCAAGTTTAATAATATAAATCGATACAAATATCTAGCTGGTCATATCTGGTTAGTTTCAGTAATGTTTATCAATGAATGCAACCACTAAAATCAACTGGACATGAAACGTTAAGGCTGCTAACCTCATTGTGATGTTTCTCTTAGTCAGCTCCGCCCCTTATCATTATCAACCAGAGAGAAATATGCACAACCTAGGAACCGTGCAAGAAGAGGCCAAACATGTACCGTACTGCAAAGGCTCTGGCTTCACTTTATCATAGCCATGGTACAGCCGCGTTCATAGAATAGTTTCATTATTACCTTTCTATGGTTTGTTAAGCCGTAACCTCGTTATTCTTTACTTAAAGATAATCAACGGTCCTCTCTGGGCCAGACTTTACAGGACACAATATTGACACATCTGCTTTAATCATGGTGGTTCATTTATTTTAAGACTATTGAAATAAACTGACGAGAGTATTACCAGCTGGCTAATAGAATACATTTAAAAAAACAGTGAGCATACAAATGACATGGCAACAGTTAGTTAGTTGCCATGGTGCAGCACTGTTCATGAGGCATTTCAAAACAAACATAATTGACGGGTAGCAACTACACGGAGGAGTTGAGGATTGACCGCAACATCTGTGTGGATCTGGGAACGGAGCGTCAGCTGAGGACTATGTTTCATCTCAATCACAGTGACGTGTGATTATGACAATACAGAATCATTGACTTGCAGGTTATTAAAACTAAACAAAATGTGTTGGTTCAACAAGTAGATACAGGAACAAAAACATTAATAACATGTACTACTGTTACAAACTATTACTGTACCAGTAGAAAGTAGCTAGAGTCTTTGTATTGCTCATCTTAACACTTTCCCACATTCATTTATAGCACCAGATGATGAAGCAAATTTGGCTTAAACATCAGTAATTCTCTTGGACACTTACATTTATTATCTGTCTTTTATTTATTTAAAAAAAACGGAAACAAGAAAAGTTTGCTACACACTTTCTATACTGACCTAAAATATAAACACAACATGCAACAATTTCAACGATTTTACTGAGTTACAGTTACACACTCCCTCCATTAGTGTGACCTTTTATTGTCCCCAGCACAAGGTGTACCTGTGTAATGATCATGCTGTTTAATCAGCTTCTTGATATGCCACACCTGTCAGGTGGATGGATTATCTTGGCAAAGGAGAAATGCTCACTAACAGGGATGTAAACAAATTTGTCAACAAAATTTGAGAGAAATAAGCCTTATTTGTGAATAGACAATATCTGGGATCTTTTATTTCAGCTCATGAAACATGGGACCAACACTTTACATATTGCGTTTATATTTTTGATCCGTGTAAGAAATAAGCGAAATGTTATCTGAATGTGAGGAAAGGCATAAAAAGCTCCATGAAACCAAACTGTTTCAATCTCTTAACGTGCCATGACCGTGCACCATCTGTTTTTCCCCCAAGCACATTGGGAAACCAACAGAGAGGTCCACTGCGATGCATAACCTCAATAAATATTGCTGAGATCCTCTGGGACGGCCCCCAATTTGTCCGGCGCTGATTCATCTGGGAACTACTAGAGCAAGACATTGACCATTAAGCCGCTCCATCTGAAACACATCAGTAAACACACACATAAATCACACAGAGCCCATCGTGATGGGAGGATAGAGAGGAAACCCTCTTCTCCAAATGGTCTTGTGGTGGGGACGACTGTATAGTGCTAACCACCGGAGATGGCAGAGGCAGTTCTGAGTGTGCTAGTGTGGATGAGTTACGGGAGCCTGTCCTCAAACAGTGGTGCCCAAACAAGGAAGCTAGGCGCCTCCAGATGTCCTGCTGGCCTGATGTTGTGCAGGGGATGCTGGGAATACGGCAGTTTGCCACGCGACCTCACAAGTGGGAAGAAAACATTGGATTTGAAAACAACTGATGCTCTGACCTGATTTAAACGTAATCCATTCAGTTGTCTCTCTCCCCAGATTTCCACCATTGAATTGCATGGTCACATGAAGAACTACTGTTTGGATCATAGCTTCAGAGAAGGGCCCTTGGTGTCTGAAAGACTGTTGGGGTGCAACATCCAAACTGTGTCTCTACCTCAATCATATATTGTTTTTTGGCAATGATAATTTGAATGTCAGTGAACATCAGTCATTTTCTATGAAGACTGCTTAGCATGGACACACATAAGGGCATACATGCACACACACACACACACACACACACACACACACACACACACACACACACACACACACACACACACACACACACACACACACACACACACACACACACACACACACACACACACACACACACACACACACATACACACACACACCTCTAATACAGTACATGCCTATATATAGTCCATCATCTAATCCATGTGCAATGACAATTTTATTGTACTCGTAAAAAAAAAGACAAAAAAGACGTTAAGCACATTGTATTTTCAGCAGCCGATTTCTAAAAAGGTTTAAATTGCACTCAAAAAGCATTGAGATAAATGGATTGGAGTATTCATGAGTCTGATTTTTTTTTCTGAGTGAGGGAATTTTCCTTTGCTCTACCTTGCCAAGAGCAGGAGGGGAAAAGCAACTCTGTTCAACTATTTGTCAACTCCCATTAGAAACATTTAATAGTAATACAATTTATGGCTCCAGTTTCCAAAGGATACTGCCAGTAAAGTTCATCACTGCGAATGCAGTAGTAAATGCTACCATTGTTTGCCCATTATAAATTATTGTCAAGCTGGGCACCTAGGTTTTTGGAATTTACAGCACTGCTGATTTTTTATAAGTGACTATTTTATGAAAACCTACAGATCAAGGGGCCAGCGAAGGAAAACTTCTCCTAGAAATGCCATCCCCAAAAAATGTCCCTTTTTTCAGGGATACCTATAGGGAACACGTGTGAATGGATTCCCCTCCACCAAAATTCCTCAAATCAATTACACAACAAAAAATTATTCCCCAAAAGGAATGGGGAACTTTTAATGCTAGATCCGCTCTCCTTTCGCCAGGACGAGCAATGACAGTAGCAGACAATCCACTGAAGCAGCTCTTCCAATACTGAGTTCCCATGTGGTACCACTGCTCAACTAATGTCTGGAGGTTAAGCATCCATGTCACATATCACCTTTCATTTCATAGCTAGCAAAACCTTTACATATTGCACATAGATTGAAAAAAACCATTACAATTATTGTATTGTAGTGACTTTTGTAAATATGTATTTTTCTGGCAAGCAAAGACGGAGATTGAGATATTTCAGCTGTCCTGTTCTGTTTCCCTCTCAGTTCTTTATAACAGCAACACTCTCCATCTCTTTTTGGGCTACCTTTTCCATGGTTCCATTACATGAAATATATTATGAAATATGTTACTCATACCATGGACCACAGTTCAAAGTGTAAACCTTTTATTGGACTGTGTAGAATTGCCTGTAATAAGGTCATTAAAACACAGCCCAGTGGATGCTGAATCCGACAGTACGGAGGGGAGAAGGGAATCGCAGGCCAGGTGACTTATAGTCCATAGAGGAGCAGTAAAATACCATTGATGAATTAGTATGTATTTTTCCCAATTTTTTTTTTTTCTCATCCTGACACAGGGAAGGACGTGCTCTGTGTTTTCTTTAGGATGTGCAATTTTCTCCTCTTCATCCATTTCAAATCCTCCTGCTGAATCCTCAAGCCATCATGGAGGATTTAGAGGCCTTCGGCGGCTGTTATGGCTCCCAGTAGTATCGCTCTCATGATACCTAGCGGCGACTCTGCAAGGTCAGGGAGGAAAATCAATTTGGCTGAAAAAAAGGGTACTCCGGAAAAAAGAGAGGGAAAAAAACAGGCAAACTTCCGCAATTCAAGTTTCATGTGGGACATCAATCAATTCTCGTGCTCTCTTTACTGTAATTACTGGAGAAATGTTATAAATTCTGCACCGATTTTCATGTGAATTTTGTCTTGTATGCATAAAGCGCTTCCTCTGTTGCAGGAGAGAATGAGTCACTTGTGCTCTATCGGGTCGTTATCTGTCTCTCATTGAGGAGATCCAGTGAGAAAATCTAAATATTCCTTTCTCTGTGTTAAGTGAAATGGACATACAGCAGCATATTGATACAGTTGAAAGATACCGTAATATATTATCTTTAGAACATTTAAGGTAAAAGCTCTATTCAATTATAGTAGATAGCAGCCCTGTTATAAACTTTAAATTCTTATTTATAAAACTATAAAAGTTGATTGTTTCACTGGAAGGCAACTGAATTACAAATGCATGTACATCATCAACTCAATTGCATTATCAAGTTAAGTACATTGCAGTTTGGCTCAGTCAGACTTCTGCAGCACAGTGGTAATGGATGCTCTTTATCACTAACCATGTGAAAAGGCTAACATAAGAACGCTTGAAGAGTTCACAAAAATGGTTTGGGGAACACATTTTAGCACTGCAAAATGGAATAAGGGATCGTCATATAACATCAACTTCACACTCACCCACACAGTTACACATCTGCACACATGTAGATTGCATTATGTACCAGGCCCTGCCACAGAAACCTATGTAATTTATATGCCAATAAATCTATCCCCTTCCTGAAAACTAAAACTGAAGTCTTAAGGGTGGCACAAAAGAAAAGGTTTCCTTTAAAAGAAGAAAAGGAACAACCCCCAGCTCTATCTTAAATCTGTCACAGCAACACCACTGAGTGTTCGGACTCTTTCTGGGAGGGTTATGCTGTTGGGACTGAGCATTGAGTGGCGCATAGGGCTACCGTGTGTTAGTAAGTGCATTAATATGGAAGTGTGCATCTGTCATATCCCCAGGGAATGTGGGGTTATTTGTGACCGGGGTAGGTTATGTTGTTGGTGGTCAGATAGCTAACAGGTGGCAGTAGGACTGATGGATTTGTTGACACCGTCTGAGAGAGAGAAAAAGTCTTTACTCTGCAATTCATTCAATGGCTCAAGAGACCAAGAGACTGTATAGTGACACAGTATTGTAGAGTACAACTTTACTCCACCCTTTCCATTTTTGGCGGTTTTCGGTGCTCAAGTCTTAATCTGTTCCACATTTCTGGTTGTTAATAATAATATGTTACTTCTGAATTTAGGCAGCATATGTCTGCTATGTGATAAAAAACGAATATGTCATTATAGTGCCAAATAAGTCAAATGTCACCATATTAACACATAAGTAATATGTCACCATAATTACATATACTGTAACTAATATGTCATGTTTGATGACATATAATAGATAAATGTCACTATGTCACTGACTGATAACTATTATGTCAGCTTAGATGACATATACAGTGCATTCATGAAAGATTAGAGACATCTTGACTTTTTCCACATTTTGTTACGTTACAGCCTTATTCTACAATGGATTAAATAATTTTTTTCCCTCATCAATCGACACACAATACCCCATAATTACAAGCAAAAACAGGTTTTTAGAATTTTTTGCAAATTTATACAAAATCAAAAACTTAAATATCACATTTACATAACTATTCATACCCTTTACTCAGTACTTTGTTGAAGCACCTTTGGCAGCGATTACAGCCTCAAGTCTTCTTTGGTATGACACTACAAGCTTGGCACACCTGTATTTGAGTTTGTCCCATTCTTCTCTGCAGATCCCCTCAAGCTCTGTCAGGTTGGATGGGGAGCAGTACAGCACAGCTATTTTCAGGTCTCTCCAGAGATGTTCGATCGGGTTCAAGTACGGGTTCTGGCTGGGCCACTCAAGGACTTTCAGAGATTTGTCCCGAAGCCACTCTGGCATTTTCTTGGCTGTGTGCTGTTGTCCTGTAGGAAGGTGAATCTTCGCCCCAGTCAGAGGTCCTGAGCGGTCTGGAGCAGGTTTTCATCAAGGATCTCTCTGTACTTTGCTCCGTTCATCTCTGCCTTGATCCTGACTAGTCTCCCAGTCCCTGCCACTGAAAAACATCCCCTCAGCATGATGCTGCCACCACCATGCTTCACCGTAGGGATGGTGCCAGGTTTCCTCCAGACGTGACGCTTGGCATTCAAGCCAAAGAGTTGAATCTTGGTTTCATCAGACCAGAGAATCTTGTTTCTCATGGTCTGAGAGTCTTTATGTGTCTTTTGGCAAAGTCCAAGCGGGCTGTCATGTGCCTTTTACTGAGGAGTGGCTTCTGTCTGGCCACTCTACCATAAAGGCCTGATTGGTGGAGTGCTGCAGAGATGGTTGTCAATCTGGAAGGTTCTCCCATCTCCACAGAGTGACCATCAGGATCTTGGTCACCTCCCTGACCAAGGTCCTTCTCCCCCGATTGTTCAGTTTGGCCGGGTGGCCAGCTCTAGGTAGAGTCTTGGTGGTTTCAAACTTCTTCCAATTTTTTTTTTTTGGGACCCTTCCCCAGAGCTGTGCCTCGACACAATCCTGTCTCCTAACTCTACGGACAATTCCGTTGACCTCATGGCTTGGTTTTTTCTCTGACATGCACTGTCAACTGTGGGACCTTATATAGACGGATGTGCACCTTTCCAAATCATGTCCAATCAATTGAATTTACCACAAGTGAACTCCAATCAATTTATAGAAACATCTCAAGGATTATCAATGGAAACAGGATGCATCTGAGCTCATTTTTGAGTCTCATAGCAAAGGCTCTGAATACTTATGTAAATACGTTTTTTTGTTTTAAAAATGTGCAAACATTTCTAAAATCCTGTTTTCTCTTTGCCATTATGGGGTATTGTGCGTAGATTCATGAGAAAATAGTTTTTAAAATACATTTTATAATAAGGCTGTAACGTATCAAAATATGAATACTTTCCGAATGCACTATATACATTTTTTTGTCAGGATTTGGGAAATTCTTCTGCGACCCCATTTTCATGTCAGGGACCCCTAGTTTGGGAACCACTGACTTAGGGTTTCAAAGAATGATCAACAGTTAGGAGTGTTTGATTCTTAACGGATCACATTTCCTCAAATTAAGTCATTAGAGGGCCCAAACTGCTATGGGAGCTGCTGATGAGGGTCACACCTGACAGGAAGGCCTAAGGATGTTGACACAGGAACATGACCTTTGGCTTAAATCAGTTTTATTGTAACAATGGTATGTCAATGTAGGTTCCTACTATTGATTACTGTGTTGTGCGTTGTATAATATATTCTCTTTTTATTAATTATATACTTCGAAATAAGTTAAAGATCTCGACCTTTGAGAAAGAAAATGTATTTAAATATGATGTAATATTTTCTAATAGGACACTTGAACTCAGAAATAATTGACATTTTGCCAAACTGTTTAAGAAGTAAGAGAAAACAACATGTGGTATGTTCACAGGAATAACAACTGTGTGTTTGGATTGCATCAGGCCTTAAATATGTAATTATAGTATCTCTGTAACTTCCTGAAATTCATCTGATGTCGAAACAAAGAGGCAGATGTGAATTCCTAGGCAATTATGTTAATCTGTACTAGCAACACATACTGTTTACAGTACTTTATTACATTTAGCTCTTATCCAGAGCGACTTTCAAGAGCAATTAGGGTTCTGTACCTTGGTCAAGGGGCACAATAACAGATTTTTCAACTAGTCGGCTCGGAGATTTGAACCTGCAACCTTTCAGTTACTGGCCCAACGCTCTTAACTGCTAGGCTATCTGTCGCCCTATTAAATAGTAGTATGTTCAACTGAAAAGTAACAAAATATTCACATAACTTTCATGCGTTTGACTGTTTAGGGTACAAGGAGTTTGTCAGCAATGGTGGATCTTTGAAAAATATCCACTTGAGATAAATATCTCTGTTACATATATTACACTTGTCTCTATGAAGAAGAAAAAATATTTTGGATGAAGCATTAGCCTGGCTTATATATGTACTTAATAATTATCTTGGCTTCTCATTGAAATTCTTTACCAGAAATGTGGATTTATCCTCTAAACTAGGTATTCCCAAACTGGGGTACGCGCAATGCCGTCGGGGATACGCCAAATAAAAACTGTGATTCACATTTTCAAACAGTTCATTTATATTTTACAACTGGGCTATACATTTGGGTGAGTTTTGTTTCTCGCCTGAATAGCCTCGTTTCACTGCCAAAAATAAAATTAAACCATCTAGTGTTCAGCGAAATAACATTTACATTTACATTTAAGTCATTTAGCAGACGCTCTTATCCAGAGCGACTTACAAATTGGTGCATTCACCTTATGATACCACACGATGTCAAATACAGGTAGCCTAGTCAATTAATTAACATTCTGTTTGCTCGAAAATTGCTAAATGTTTTAAAAAAGTAAGGCCCGGATCCATAGAGACACATACCAGCTCTACTGATAGTACTGCTACTACCAGCAGTACTACACCTGCACCTGTCGATGACACAAGTTGTTCTGCTTCCACGAGCACATCCAATGCTAGCATCAGTAATTCTACATTTGTTGTAAGTCCAGCTAGCATGGAAACTGACAGTTGTGAATCTGATGCAGCCGAAGAGCTACTGCCCCCTTACCCGGGAAAGCACCGAACAAGAGAGGCGCAAATAGAGGCGCAAATATGATGAGAACTACATTGATTTGGGGTTCACTTATTTTGGGAGTAGTGCCTTTCCTCAGCCACAGTGTGTTATATGTGTAAAAGTACTATCTCACAACTCGATGAAACCTTCACTCTTGCGCAGACATTTAGAAACCAAACATGCCATTTTGGAAAATATGCCACAGGAGTTTTTGGAGCGAGAATTAAGACGACTTTCGAGTAGTAAGACATGTATAAAAGCAACAGATACCATTAATAAGAAGGGGCTCGAAGCGTCTTATATGGTGAGCTACCGAGTGGCTAGGACAGGCAAGCCCCATACTATTGTGGAGGACTTAATTTTTCCTGCTGCCGCGGATATGGCTGGGACAATGATGGGGGATGAGGTCAAAAAAACTATACAGACAATGCCTTCATCAAGCAACACTGTTTCACGACACATCAGTGACATGGCAGGAGATGTTTTGAAATAATTACTGCTTCGCATACAAGCCAGTGCATTCTATGCGTTACAGCTGGATGAGTCAACAAATGTGGCGGGCCTGGCACAGCTCCTGGTATATATCCGTTACGTTTATGGGGGGTCAATTAAGGAAGACGTCCTCTTCTGCAAACCACTGGAAAGCAGGACAACAGGACAGGATATTTTTAAAGTACTGGAAAGCTTTGTGACATCAAATGGACTTTGGTGGTCAAGATGTGTTGGTATCTGTACTGATGGCGCAAAAGCCATGACAGGGAGACATAGTGGAGTGGTAACATGCGTGCAAGCAGTTGCTCCCGACACCACTTGGGTACACTGCAGCATCCACCGAGAGGCTCTTGCTGCCAAGGGAATGTCTGACAGTTTGAAAGACGTTTTGGACACTACAGTGAAAATGGTTAACTTTGTTAAAGCAAGGCCCCTGAACTCTCGAGTATTTTTTGCACCATGCAATGATATGGGCAGCGACCATGTAACACTTTTACAACATACAGAAGTACACTGGTTATCAAGGGGCAAAATATTGACACGTTTTTTTGAAATGAGAGATGAGCTTAAAGTTTTCTTTACTGACCATAATTTTCACTTGTCTGACCGATGCGTGATGACGAGTTTCTCACATGACTGGCCTATCAGGGTGATGTTTTTTCTCTCCTGAATGATCAGAATCTAGGATTATAGGGACTCTCCGCAACTATATTCAATGTGCGGGACAAAATTGAGGCCATGACTAAGAAGTTGGAGCTCTTTTCTGTCTGCATTAACAAGGACAACACACAGGTCTTTCCATCATTGTATGATTTTTTGTGTGCAAATAAACTCAAGCTTACGGACCATGTCAAATGTGATATAGTGAAGCACCTGAGTGAGCTGGGTACGCAATTACGCAGGTACTTTGTCGAAACAGACGACACAAACAACTGGATTCGTTATCCCTTTCATGCCCTGCCCCTAAGTCCACTCACCGATATCTGAACAAGAGAGCCTCATCGAAATTGCAACAAGCTGTTCTGTGAAAATTTAATTTAATCAGAAGCCACTGCCAGATTTCTGGATAGGGCTGCGCTCAGAGTATCCTGCCTTGGCAAATCGAGCTGTTAAGACACTGATGCCCTTTGCAACCACGTTCCAATGTGAGAGTTGATTCTCAGCCCTCACTAGCATGAAAACTAAATACAGGCACAGACTGTGTGTGGGAAATTATTTAGGACTGAGACTCTCGCCAATACAACCCAACATTGCAGAGTTCTGTGCATTCTTTTAAGCATACCCTTCTCATTATGAGTTTTTACCATTTTTTGATGAACAAATACAGTTTTATATGTAAGATGGCTAAATAAAGAGCAAAATTATTTATTATTATTATTTGTGCCCTGGTCCTATAAGAGCTCTTTGTCACTTCCCACGAGCCTGGTTGTGACAAAAACTCACACAATGTTCTCTGGTTTGGCACTGTAATTATTTGGATCCAGGAGGACCTTTACTTTGGCCCAATTCCTACCCTCTAACATTTCATTAGCAAAAAGCGGGAGTCATGTACTCATGTTCTTCAAACGAGCAGTGGGGAATTCCTCAATGTAAGTAATGCTACCATCGCAGATGTATTACAGGTGTGCCATAATGTGTGACAACAGCTCCAACTACAGTAAACTGAATCCAATAGGCCGTTTATACACATGTGTTCGTCAACGTTTTCCCTTTGGACACACTGGATCTCTCTGACATGAACTTTCCAATAGACCTAGCTTCAACCCAAGGGAAACAGTTTATTATAACTTCTAAAACATATAATAATAGTACAAGGAAACCTCAGATTCCTGCCTGGGACCTTAAAGGGAATGTTGGAGGAATTTTACAGCACTGTTAAAGGTAAAGGTTCTAGTTTTCCTGCAAACGGAAGAAGAAAAGACCTTGCCTGGCTTACAATGCAGTGAATTCAAGTATTTTAACAAGTGACTACTTATACGAGAGTTCAGCTGTTCCATAAGATGTCCCTCTCAGTCGGCAGAGTTGCTGCACGTGAATGTTAGAGTCCCGGGAAAGGGAAAGAGTATTGGGAGCCTTCAATAGGGTATTGAACTCTGAGGTGGGCGACTTCTCTATATGATCATTTCAGATTTAATTGTGGCGGATACGGCTGTTGAATTATGGCCTTTTCGGACGGCAGACTGACAGCATGACAGTTTCATAGGGAGAGAGAGGATGTTAAAATGGAATCCTGCCCAAAGGATCATCTGCAAGGAGTCTCTTAAAATCGCTTTGGAATCGTTACTTATAGCACCATAGTCCTGATCTCTTTTAGATCGACATACCAAACCTACTACCAATGGCGTATGTTACTTGTGTTTGAGAGATGCTTTACACTTTTCTTTTTAAATTGTCTGTTTTTTCGCTTTTTACATACAATGTAAAGTAGGGAGTATTGATGTATGTTATGTTGATGAGTTAATGATACCAGTGACAAAATAATTTTTTAAGTACCTGTTTAAGTTTTCTCAGGTGTCAGTTTCTTGTGTTATTTTTGGAATGCAGCCTTATCGTGCCTTGTTGTTAGAGCCATAACGGAGACACACTGTATGTCAAAACTAAGTGGCATAAGTATAATGTCACCTAAAGTGACAAGATGTCACGCCCTGACCTTAGTTATCTATGTTTTCTTTATTATTTTGGTTAGGTCAGGGTGTGACTAGGGTGGGTATGCTAGTTTTGTATTGTCTAGGGGTTTTGCAAGTCTAGGGTACGTAGGTCTAGGTGATGTGTAGGTTTATGGTGGCCTGATATGGTTCCCAATCAGAGGCAGCTGTTTATCGTTGTCTCTGATTGGGGATCATATTTAGGTAGCCATTTTCCCTTTTGTGTTCGTGGGTTCTTGTCTATGTGTAGTTGCCTGTTCAGCACTCATTTGTATAGCGTCACGTTTCGTTTTGTTATTTTGTTAGTTTTGTTCAGTGTTTATTCTTATTAATAAAGAAGAATGTACGCATACCACGCTGCGCCTTGGTCTCCACCTTTTGACGGCTGAGACACAAGAACCCACAACAAAAGGACCAAGCAGCGTGAAAAGGAGGAGCAGCGTTTTATGGAGAAATTGACATGGGAGGAGATACTGGATGGAGCAGGACCCTGGACGGAGGCGGGGGAGTATCGCCGTCCAAAATAAGAAATAGAGGCAGCAAAAGCTGAACGGCGATATTATGAAGAGAAATACAAACAAGGCAAGCACGACAGGCAGCCCCAATAAAAAATAAATTTGGGGGCACACGCGGAGATTGGCTGAGTCAGGTTGGAGACATGAGCCGTGGGGAGCGTGTGACTGGTCAGGCACCGTGTTATGCAGAAATGCGCACGGTGTCTCCAGTTCGCATTCATAGCCCGGTGCGCTCTATTCCAGCTCCTCGCATTTGCCGGGCTAGAATGGGCATCCAGCCAGGACACATTGAGCCAGCTCTATGTTCCAGATCCCCAATGCGTCTCCACGGCCCAATGTATCCTGTGCCTCCTCCCCGCACTCGCCCTGAGGTGCGTGT
The DNA here is from genome assembly GCF_016432855.1 of Salvelinus namaycush. NCBI lineage: Eukaryota > Metazoa > Chordata > Actinopteri > Salmoniformes > Salmonidae > Salvelinus > Salvelinus namaycush. The sequence continues at coordinate 30,261,744 of NC_052335.1, forward strand.
CCCCAGCCCGGTACCACCAGTGCTGGCACCAAGCACCAGGCCTCCAGTGCGCTTCCCCAGTCCAGTACGGCCTGTGCCTCTTCCCCACACTCGCCCTGAGGTGTGTGTCCTCAGCCCGGTACAACCAGTTCCGGCACCACGCATCAGGCCTCCAGTGCGCTTCCACAGTCCAGTACGGCCTGTGCCTCTTCCCCGCACTCGCCCTGAGGTGCGTGTCCTCAGCCCGGTACCACCAGTTCCGGCACCACGCATCAGGCCTCCAGTGCGCTTCCACAGTCCAGTACGGCCTGTGCCTCTTCCCTGCACTTGCCCTGAGGTGCGTGTCCCCAGCCCGGTACCACCAGTTCCGGCACCACGCATCAGGCCACCAGTGCGCTTCCACAGTCCAGTACGGCCTGTGCCTCTTCCCCGCACTCGCCCTGAGGTGCGTGTCCTCAGCCCGGAACCACCAGTTCCGGCACCACGCATCAGGCCTCCAGTGCGCTTCCACAGTCCAGTACGGCCTGTGCCTCTTCCCTGCACTCGCCCTGAGGTGCGTGTCCCCAGCCCGGTACCACCAGTTCCGGCACCACGCATCAGGCCACCAGTGCGCTTCCACAGTCCAGTACGGCCTGTGCCTCTTCCCCGCACTCGCCCTGAGGTGCGTGTCCTCAGCCCGGTACCACCAGTTCCGGCACCACGCATCAGGCTTCCAGTGCACTTCCATAGTCCAGAGCTTCCGGCGACAGTACCCAGTCCAGAGCTTCCGGCGACAGTACCCAGTCCAGAGCTTCTGGCGACAGTACCCAGTCCAGAGCTTCCGGCGACGTTTCACATTCCGGAACCTCCAACGATGGGCCACAGTCCGGAACCTCCTACGACAGGCCACAGTCCGGAACCTCCTACGACGGGCCACAGTCCGAAACCTCCTACGACGGGCCACAGTCCGAACCTCCTACGACGGGCCACAGCCCGGAACCTCCAACGACGGGCCACAGTCCGGAACCTCCTATGACGGGCCACAGTCCGGAACCTCCTACGACGGGCCACAGTCCGAAACCTCCTACGACGGGCCACAGTCCGAAGCCTCCTACGACGGGCCACAGTCCGGAACCTCCAACGGCGGGCCACAGTCCGGAGCCTCCAGCAACGATCCCCAGTCCGGGGGCCTCCAGCGATGATCCCCAGTCCGGAGCCTCCAGCGGCGATCCCCAGTCCGGAGCCTCCAGCGACGATCCCCAGTCCGGAGCTTCCAGCGACGATCCCCAGTCCTGGGCCTCCAGCGACGGTCCCCGGCCCGGGGTCTCCAGCGAGGGTCTCCGGTCCGGGGCCTCCGGCGATGATCCGCAGTCCAGAGCCTCCGGAGATGATCCACGGTCCGGAACTACAAAGGCGGAGGGATCAGTGTAAAGAGGGGGGGGCGGCATCCAGAACCAGAGGGTAGATGCCCACCCGGACCCTCCCCTATAAGTTCAGGTTTGCGGTCGGGAGTCCGCACCTTTGGGGGGGGTACTGTCACGCCCTGACCTTAGTTATCTATGTTTTCTTTATTATTTTGGTTAGGTCAGGGTGTGATTAGGGTGGGTATGCTAGTTTTGTATTGTCTAGGGTTTTTGTAAGTCTAGGGTATGTAGGTCTAGGTGATGTGTAGGTTTATGGTGGCCTGATATGGTTCCCAATCAGAGGCAGCTGTTTATCGTTGTCTCTGATTGGGGATCATATTCAGGTAGCCATTTTCACTTTTGTGTTCGTGGGTTCTTGTCTATGTGTAGTTGCCTGTTCAGCACTCATTTGTATAGCTTCACGGTTAATTTTGTTATTTTGTTAGTTTTGTTCAGTGTTCATTCTTATTAATAAAGAAGAATGTACGTATACCACGCTGCACATTGGTTTCCACCTTTTGACGGCCGAGACACAAGACTACTAAGGTTAAAAAGTCAACATTCTGACATATTTCTAATGAGATAGGTCTGGTGTCAGGGAATGCCAACAGGCAGCGTACTGCATAACCTTACCTGTGGATAAGCAGAGGTTTAGTTCAAATGTTTCTGGCATGCATTTTGGACCACTATACCATCACCTTGCACCCATGAAAAAATACAGTTGAAGTTGGAAGTTTACATACACCTTAGCCAAATACATTTAAACTCAGTTTTTTCACAATTCCTGACATTTAATCCTAGTAAAAAATCCCTGTTTTAGGTCAGTTAGGATCACCACTTTATTTTAAGAAAGTGAAGTGTCAGAAAAATAGAAGAGAGAATGATTATTTCAGCTTTTATTTCTTTCATCACATTCCCAGTTTGTCAGAAGTTTACATACAGTCAATTACTATTTGGTAGCATTGCCTTTAAATTGTTTAACTTGAGTCAAACGTTTCGGGTAGCCTTCCACAAGCTTCCCACAAAAGATGGGTGAATTTTGGCCCATTCCTCCTGACACAGCTGGTGTATCTGAGTGAGGTTTGTGATGGCCACTCCAATACCTTGACTTGGTTGTCCTTAAGCCATTTTGCCACAACTTTGGAAGTATGCTTGGGGTCATTGTCTATTTGGAAGACCCATTTGCGACCAAGCTTTAACTTCCTGACTGATGTCTTGAGATGTCGCTTCAGTACATCCACATAATTTTCCTACCTCATGATGCCATCTATTTTGTGAAGTGCACCAGTCCCTCCTGCAGCAAAGCACCCCCACAACATGATTCTGCCACCCCCATGCTTCATGGTTGGGATGGTGTTCTTTGGCTTGCAAGCCTTCCCCTTTTTCCTCCAAACATAACAATGGTCATTATGGCAAAACAGTTATATTTTTGTTTCATCAGACCAGAGGACATTTCTCCAAAAAGTACGATCTTTGTCCCCATGTGCAGTTGCAAACCATAGTCTGGCTTTTTTATGGCGGTTTTGGAGCAGTGGCTTCTTCCTTGCTGAGGAGCCTTTAAGGTTATGTCGATATAGGACTCGCTTTACTGTGGATATAGATACTTTTGTACCTGTTTCCTCCAGCATCTTCACAGGGTCCTTTGCTGTTCTGGGATTGATTTGCACTTTTCGCACCAAAGTACGTTCATCTCTAGGAGACAGAACGCGTCTCCTTCCTGAGCGGTATGACGGCTGCGTGGTCCCATGGTGTTTATACTTGTGTACAATTGTTTGTACAGATGAACGTGGTACCATCAGGCGTTTGGAAATTGCTCCCAAGGATGAACCAGACTTGTGGAGGTCTCCAATTGTTTTTCTGAGGTCTTGGCTGATTTCTTTTAATTTTCCCATGATGTCAAGCAAAGAGGCACTGAGTTTGAAGGTAGACCTTGAAATACATCTACAGGTACACCTTCAATTGACTCAAATTATGTCAATTAGCCTATCAGAAGCTTCTGAAGCCATGACATAATTTTCTAGAATTTTCCAAGCTGTTTAAAGGATAGTCAATTTAGTGTATGTGACCAACTGGAATTGTGATACAGTGAATTTTAAGTGAAATAATCTGTCTGTAAACAATTGTTGGAAAAATGACTTGTGTCATGCACTAAGTAGATGTCCTAACCGACTTGACAAAACTATAGTTTGTTAACAAGACATTTGTGGAGTGGTTGAAAAACAAGTTTTAATGACTCCAACCTAAGTGTATGTAAACTTCTGACTTCAACTGTACCTTTTGAAACCTTTGCCTCCTGCTGTGTTACTAACATTAAACCATATTTTACTGGATTATTATGGCACACTTATGCCATCCATACTCTGTTGTGGTTAACACTTAAATTCTGTGACACCCCCAAAAAGTATTATGTTGGAAGAAAACCTTGTATCTCCAAATTTGATGTTACTGATTACTGATACAATTACAGCTAAATGTATATTTAAAAATATTGTAAATAATTCACCCCCAGTGCTATGGCAAACATAAATTAGTAATAAAAAAAAGCTGTATTGATGCCTAAGGTGTTACCACCAAGTGGTGACTGAGATGAGAACGCCTAAATACAAACAAGGTATCTACAGTGCCTTCCGAAAGTATTCAGACCCCTTGACTTTTTCCACATTTTGTTAGGTTACAGCCTTATTCTAAAATGTATTTTCCCCATCAAACTACATGCAAAACCCCAAAATGACAAAGCAAAAACAGGTTTTTAGAAATTTTAGCAAATGTATTAAAAACTGAAATATTACATTTACATAAGTATTCAGACAGTTTACTCAGTTGTTTGTTGGTGAATCTTCGAGGCCTGAGGCCAATTTCGATTCTCATATCAAAGGGTCTGAATACTTATGCAAATAATGTATTTCTGTTTTTAATTTGTAATACATTTTCAAACATTTCTACAAACCTGTTTTCGCCTTGTCATTATGGGGTATTGTGTGTAGATTGCTGAGTTTTTAAAAATGTAATCCATTTTAGAATATGGCTGTAACGTAACAAAATGTAGAAAAAGTCAAGGGGTCTGAAAACTTTCCGAAGGCACTGTGTTTAGTATTTAGTTTGACTTTCTGTTGTATTTTCTGTTGTATTTTTTGTTGTATTGTATATTTAAATGTTTAAAAAAAAATCTGTTTCCCTTTGACTGTTTGGAGTAGGCAACAATATATTAAAACTGTGCAAGTTGGGAATACTATTGAAAGCACATAAATATTTTATTAATCCCCAAGGGGAAATTGGTTAAAATGGCATTGTATCTAGGACAAGTCAGACCACATGCACAGAGCTGAATACTCTGCCACCTGTTCTTTGTCCTTATTAGTCGCCAGACCAAAGGTTAAGTTCGCTCTATCTCTGTACAAACTACTGCTCTGTGTAAAGGATCAACCAAAGACTAAATGCAAAACTTGGTCACACTTTACCTTAAGTGTACATTAATTAATATGTAACTAAATAGTAAGACATGTATTTATAACATAGTAGTTAAATGTAATATAGCGAACAGAAAAATGGGCCGTAAACATTTTCTCAGAGACAAAAACTAACTTGTCATATTTAAAAAAAAAAACATTTATAAAAAAAAACATCTAATTTTTTTCTTTCCAAGATCTACATAGACTTTTCCGGGTTTGCGATTTCTTTACTGCTTGCAGATTAGAGGGGCGTACATAATTTGTATATACACTGCCCTCCCTTTCTCTCTCACTTTCCCTCTCTCTCTCTCTCTCCACCGCATGCCGTGCATTCCTCCATGTTTGCTCATGCAGATTCCTCCCTGTGGAGCCTGGGCCTGACTTTCCCAAAGCCGATATTAATATCACAGGCCATTGTGATGGAGTTATTTTCATGGAAGTCCCGGAGGAAGTCACGTGGCTATGATTAGTCCCTGGAGAGCCCAGAGTCTCCATTAAGCTCGTTGTTTTAACTCACATAACCATCAATGAAGTGGAAAAGTTGAGGAGCTAGCAATCACTGTGGCCGGCTGTTTTTTTGTTGTTGAGCACCTATATTGTTAATGGGCTCAGAACCTTTTTTGAGGGGAATTATTCTTAAGCGGATGCTAGTTTTCAAAATGAACACACGTTTGTGCATTTTACTCTGACCCACTAACATTAAGATTGATAACATTGGGATCTGGTGGTTAACACGCTGTTTAAGCCCAGGGAAAGAAGAAAAAAGTCCAGGAAAAAAACAACATAAGGAAAAGCACAAGGATGCACACACACTCACCAATGACACACAAGGGTGAGTCCCAATGCATCGCCATCAGGAAGACAACTTGAGTTAAGCTGGAAAAAAAGCGCCCCTGAAATACATTTACTTTGTCAGGTTGCTACTTAAACACACATGACTGAAAAAACAGACATTGCCACATGCATGTTTCCTCTCATAATTCTGTAAATTCACCTCTCTTCTTGACCTTAAGGCTTCCATTATCCACTGGGCCACTTCCAAGGAAATGAGCAGTACAGAACTGGGCCAAAGAGTCAGTGGCTGAACAGTTTTCAGATGGACTATTGGTGATCTCCACCATGTCCAAAAAGGCCCACTTCACTATATCCCGCCCTGAGGGAAACTTGGACCCGCTCCTGATCAGCATTTTCGAACTGAGATTACTCTTGATACTAAACTGAATGCTCATTCTCGAGTTTCTGGAAAAGGGTGCGCCAGGAATCCAAGATAACGATTGTCTTTGTAACCAAGAGAATAAAAGATTCTGAGAAAATCCCAAGAAGGATGAGCTTTTTTCCCTTTTTGCGAAATTGAGAAATAAATAAGAAAGAAGGTTTCGACTGTCAATGGACATTACCTACCATGAAATGAATGGGTTTGCAAGCGTAGAGGATGACAAAAGTCTTCAGAGACTGTCTGTTCTTCCACTTTAGGGGTTGATGTAATGACTAGAAAACTCAGACAGATGTATAAAATATATACTAAATATTTTGGGGGGATTACTGACAATGTATATCCATGTTTTTTAACTTTAACTCAGGAAAGTGACATAGGTCGAAGTGAGGTTGTGAAAGAGCTCTGTCGTCCATTAATACTTGAGGAAAAATGAACAGCTGAAAAATAGGAACTAGTTGTCCCTGTCAGGCCTACTGGGGGAAACCTCTCACCACATCTGGACTACTGGGTGAAACCTCTCTCCCCTGTCTGGGCTACTGGGGGAAATCTCTCTCCCCTGTCTGGGCTACTGGGGAAATCCTCTCGCCCCTCTCTGAACTACTGGGGGAAACCTCTCTCCCCTGTCCGGGCTACTGGGGGAAACCTCTCTCCCCTGTCTGGGCTACTAGGGGAAACCTCTCTCCCCTGTCTGGGCTACTGGGGAAATCCTCTCGCCCCTCTCTGAACTACTGGGGGAAACCTCTCTCCCCTGTCTGGGCTACTAGGGGAAACCTCTCTCCCCTCTCTGGGCTACTGGGGGAAACCTCTGTCCCTGTTGTCTATAGGTTCTCTGGGAGGTCTTCACACAGAGGGATACCCAGTGTTGTACTACTGTAACATTTCCCAATTCCAGGGACTGAATCGACTGGCAACAAATCACTGACTTGGAGGATGGTATGTTTTGACCATTACTTGCCATTGAGGCATTGAGGACAGAAAGGTTTTCACTGGACAGGTTGTTCTAATAAAATCAATGGTTGTTTTTTTGGGAAGACCAAGTTGGACATCTCTTTGTGCAAATGGAGGACTTTTCAGTCATCTGTTTTAAACATTCCATTGGCTCACATCTGCATGTCGTCCAAAACTATGTAAGTTCCCATCACTTCCCTTATTAATGTCAGCTCCATGTTGAGCGCTGCACTACACAAACACCCACACACATGTTCATAATACACGCGCAGCAAGACTCAGGCGGGCCCCATTTGACCCGCGTGTTAAACAGACACACATGTAATACACCTTCTATCCCCGCTCGTTCCCCCTGCTTTTCGACCCCCGATAGGGACCCCGGGAAAATTGAAGATCCAAATGGAGCCTGTGACACCACCGGTCCTCTCCGTTTTCCCCAATCACCAGGACCAGAGGAGACCGGGGCCGAGCCGGGGTGGGGCTGGGGGTGGGGCCGGGGGTGGGGCCGGCCCTGGAACAGGTGCAGTGAGCCGGACTTCTTTTTCTTTGTTTGCTCCTCAGGAAATCATAAAGCAAATATATTGAGGGAGGACGGTTTTCGGGGTGCCCTGTGAGCAAACTGAGAGGGGAAACGGATCAACGAGCAGCCACCAGGGACAGTAAATCAACAGGCTAAAAGGAGAGCTGAATGTACTGTGGAGGCCCCGGGAGCCCAGCCCAAGGCCAGGGCCTCTGTCAGTCAGGGCCTGGTGTTAATGTCAAAGCCAGCTGGGGCTGGCAGCGCGCGCCTATAAGGAAATGATTGAGCTGTCTGTGTCAATCGCCAGTGCTCCACTAGAGGCCATCGTGTCACAAGGAAGGAGCATGCAGCATTTGGGGGAAAACATTTATGTAACAGTATTTTCTCTGAAAGTTCCCTTTTTTAATGTACCAGATTTCACTGACCATTTTATTTCAAGACACCACAAAACCTTTTTGTCATCAGACTTTTATTGCATTGATATGAATAAATGACTTTTACGGTTGTTTGTAACATTGAAAACCCCCCATTGTTTTTACACTGCTGTTACTCGCTGTTATTATCTATGCATAGTCACTTTACAAATTACCTCGACTAACCTGTACCCCCTCACATTGACTCAGTACCGGTACCCCCTGTATATAGCCTCGTTATTGTTATTTTATTGTTATTTTTTATTTTTTACTTTAGTTTATTTAGTAAATATTTTCTTAACTCTATTTCTTGAACTGCATTGTTGGTTAAGGGCTTGTAAGTAAGCATTTCACGGAAAGGTCTACACGTGTTGGAGTTGGCGCATGTGACAAATAACATTTGATTTGATTTGGATAGCAAGATATACAGTGTACCTTCATTCAAGATATACAATGTACCTTCATTCAAGATATACAATGTACTTCATTCAAGATGTACAATGTTCCTTCATTCAAGATGTACAGTGTACCTTCATTCAAGATATACAGTGTACCTTCATTCAAGATATACAGTGTACCTTCATTCAAGATGTACAGTGTACCTTCTTTCAAGATGTACAGTGTACCTTCATTCAAGATACACAATGTACCTTCATTCAAGATATACAGTGTACCTTCATTCAAGATACACAATGTACCTTCATTCAAGATACACAATGTACCTTCATTCAAGATATACAGTGTACCTTCATTCAAGATACACAATGTACCTTCATTCTAGATACACAATGTACATTCATTCAAGATATACAGTGTACCTTCATTCAAGCTGTACAGTGTACCTTCATTCAAGCTGTACAGTGTACCTTCATTCAAGATATACAGTGTACCTTCATTCAAGATATATAGTGTACCTTCATTCAATATATACAGTGTACCTTCATTCAAGATACACAATGTACCTTCATTCAAGATATACAGTGTACCTTCATTCAAGATATATAGTGTACCTTCATTCAAGATATACAGTGTACCTTCATTCAAGATATACAGTGTACCTTCATTCAAGATACACAATGTACCTTCATTCAAGATATACAATGTACCTTCATTCAAGATATACAGTGTACCTTCATTCAAGATATACAGTGTACCTTCATTCAAGATATACAGTGTACCTTCATTCAAGATATACAGTGTACCGTCATTTAAGATATACAATGTACCTTCATTCAAGATATACAGTGTACCTTCATTCAAAGCATTCCCCAGGAAGCGAATGCTACAAGGTGCGGAAGCTGTTCCACTGGCTCTTCAGAGTAATGCGACATCACTAATCAATTGGTTGTGCCTGTGCGAGCTCAAGTGAGATATCCCTGTCCCTCTGTTCAATGCCTGAGCACACACAAATTTCTCGCCGGCTCAAAATACAGCCCTATCTGCTACCACACTTGATTTAAATCGTTGTCAATCAGTACCATATGCGGTTCCCTGCATGCCTGCCCACTCTCTCATCCCCACGAACCCCACCAGCACCACCATGCTCAGTGCCACACACATTCTCCCTCCTTGCCCGGAGTTCCTTTTTTTCTTCTTTTCCTAGTTTACAAATTAGCACAGCTGACGTTTACTGCTACTTCAAAAGGGGGCCAGCTTGGCCAGTAGAAGTGGGACCCACTTGATTACACACTGCAAGTCCTGTGAATGGACCATTATCATGGTCTGTAATAGTCACAAGCTGGTCTGGCCCAATGTTTCTGATTGAGCATTTCAACACATCATATAGGGAAACAGCTGTAGTACAAATTAGCCCTTTCGCTGTGACGTTGACGAATGTGCTGCTTGGGTTGCTTAAAAGCCCTGTAGAGTTTCCAGAGCCCACACTCCCCACATCGCCTCTTCACCCCCGCATTCTCCATTCCACTAGCACCTCCTTCCCCATTCCTACACTTGTTATTCCAGATAATGATCTTACAAAGATTTGAAATATTGAAAGATTTTGGTTATGTTTCCAAACCAAGGAATGGACTAGCCTACCTGATTAAATAAAAATAAAATAAAAAGCGTAAGCTGACACGTCGAAAGCGATATCAATTTGAGCGTGACATGACAACGGGTCATTGTCTTTAGTTATGTGGCTTACCGTGTTAAATGGAGAAGTATAGTGTGAGAGTGTGTATAATAATACATAGAAAGTATGACATGTTGCCAGTCGGAATGTCACCTCAGTCATTTGAAAAGTCAGTTACAATCCACACAGTGTGGTCAGAGGGAAAGTTATGACGGTCACAGTTTCAGTTGTGTAGACATGGAAAACCTCACTTACTGTTAAGGTGTTGCAAATGAAAACGAAGATGAGCGTTTCCAGAGAGAACTGAAACTTTTTTGGGGTGCAACCTCTGGGGGTAGCTGGATATAAATATATGTTCTGAGGTTCAAGTAACCGGACAATAAAAGCTACTTCTCCAATTTGATCTGTGCTTCAAATGGAAAAAAAACTCTACACAAAAAACATGCCACCAAAGATATCATCATATCATTCTCTGAAATCATTGCAGTGTCATGATACATTCAAAGTTATGCCTCTTTATTTTAAGACATATCTCATGAAAAATGTCAAAATGTTGACATTTAATCATTGTAGTTATATAGTGACATATAACTAATACTGTACGTCAGTATACGTGACATATAACTGCAAATGCATATGCCACTATTTTTACATATTCTAATGAGACCATGTTGTTATTCTAGCTCCCTCAAACTCAACTCTGGACCTTGAAGCCAGTTGCACTGCTTGTTTTAATTGTTCCCCTCTAATCAGGGACTGATTTAGACCTGGCACACCAGGTGGGTGCAATTAATGATCAGGTATAACAGAAAACCAGCAGGCTCTGGACATCAGATATATTCAATAACCCTGTAAATCTAGCTATTTGGTGAGGTTTTAGCTTGTTGTGGAGAAAATACACACTGTCCCTTTGCTCAAAGTAAAAGTCAGCGAAACCACAGTGACTTTTCCAGTTTTATTCAGAAAACTATATTAATACCACAGCAGCATCTTTACTTCCTTATTCTGATAATGACACATTGTCACTACTTCCTGTTCTGTTGTCATGGTGCTCAGTATTACACTTTAGTCTAATCAATACAAAGACAATAATAATTTACTGATAAACACAAAGATAAACATACAAATAGTGGGCTTAACTGACCACAAAATTCCTTATACATCACGCAATAGTCTCAAAAATACAGTTTATGAAATAATGCCCCACCCTAAGGGTCGATTTCTTTAAATGCAACTTATGTTTGATGAATGATCTGTAAATTCAACAGCTAAGATTTGTGTTGTCTGCTCCAACTCAGGTCTGCTGACCTAAAATGAGAACGTCATAATAAATAAGGAGACCACATGGAATAAAGTTTTTAAACTCACAGAAGCTGGGGGATTTTGATGTTGTAGATTTAGCCTGACCAGGCCTCTGAAGTATAGCCAAACTAGTCTGCTCCAGTCTTTTGATGGCAAACATCCATACTCACATAGGCAAATGAAGGGCGAGGCTCAATGTTATTCTCCAGCCCTTTAACTATGAAGTGGTGAAGGCAAGTTAAATATCTACCCTTAAATTTGACTCAGTAGTATTGGCTGAACATTGGCAGGGTGTACCTTTGTCCTGAATGCCTAGCCCTTTACGCCGCAGAAATCCTGATGCTCCAAACCAATCGCACCACTTGGGATTATTATTAATACGGTTGCACATATGTTCACGGGCCATATACCCTGGCCTTCATTCTCCTCTTACTGTTTTATATATTTTTTGGTGCCATACATGAGAGTAAGAGGGGTCACCTCTGGTTGTTGTTTTAGAATCAGACCCCTGGAAAGTATAAAACTGTCTATGTCTTTGTACAAATATAAGGCCATGAACAACTCAGCACATTTTTTGGGTTAGCAACCAAAAGAGGCAGCTATGCAGCATTGTTACTGTGTCACAATGGCCACGATTACTGTGACAAGGCCTGGGATGTGTCAAATTTCTTAACACTGGGGTTGACAAACTGTTTGGGGGTAGATTATATACTTTTTCAAAGAAACCAAGGTCTTGGAACAATTTGGGCAGACTCTAAACTGCATATTTCATCCAAATTTCTGCCAAGAGGGTAACAAAATCTCACATCCCACTGGCAAAATTAACGTTTATGAGTGTTTTTTGAAAGGGCTCTAGCTACCTCAGACCTGAGCTTTTTAAAATTATGCTTGGGCTACCAGTGCCTGTGAAAGGATTTCAAAGTATTAAAGAAAACATTATTTTCTACTGCCCATACTGAGAATAAGAGCAATTTCCCCTCAACAAGTCATTTCATTTATGAGAATGAAGGAAAAGCCCTCGCTTCTAAACTTTTAGTTCATCAAACACAATGTAGTTTCTTCACTTCTGTGTTTTTTTTTTTTTTTTGCAATATAGTACAGTAGTGATTTGCACAGAGAGAAAAATTGGAAGTAAAACAATGAGATTATAAACACGGCATCCATATTATCGTCTTTATGTCCGTTTCCACTGACTTAATGACAGTAAAAGTATGGGTGTTTTTGAGATTTGGGGGATTAAGTGTAATGGGTTTGATGTAACCTTTGGCTTGCTGTTCTGCTGGTTTGGACAAAAATAATATAATCCACCCCATCCTTTCATATTTATTTTAAAAAGCAGATTTTTTTAATACAGTGTGAAATATCAAGATAGAGGACCCACACCCATATACACATACCCATGTGGGTTTTGAGATGTGCCTACTGTACATGATAGGTCCGGTCTATATTCCCTTTGAACTCATGATATCTTCAGTCTAACATACTATGAAGTGATTTCATTTTCTCATTGTGCCAATCTGGTTGGGGAGCTTATACCCCTTTCACACTATCGTTCTGACTCGGACCGTACAGTGATGGCTCAGATATTTTATTTTCACATTGTCCTTTTCAGCATGGTTCCAGCCACTACGGTGGATGCATAACCAGGCCAGCGCAGTACAGCTTGGTTAGGCTCAGCCCAGGTCGGCTCAGTAGTGTGAAAAGCCTTTTTTTTGGTGTCTCCTGACCCCACTACAACAGCAGGTACTGGCCCTAGCCTTGCTGCTAGGGGTTAAAGCCAGAGAAAGTCCTTCACTCGGGGAGATGAAATGTTGCGTGGACGTGAATGAATATGTGTGTACTGCTACACCCAGAGAGAGGATATGGGAGCCCTTTATCACCTTCCCGAGCTGTTGAAGAAAAATAATGCCCCCTCTGTTATCCTCATCACCGACACAGCGAGCAACGTCTGAGGGGATATCCTGCTGGGGAACCGAACACATTTATCCTGCTCCGTGGTGGTTTTGGTGACACAAGATTTACAAAATGTTCCACCCGCCTCCACTTACCTCTACAATATTCCAAATATAGAGTAATGGGCCTTAGTTCCTCTGTTATTTCAGAAAACGGGATTGTCCGAACGATGCCAACTTCAGTGAAATGAAAACCTCAGGACCAATAGCGGTGGGGCGTCCTCATCACCCTCGGCAACCAGGACTTTGGGATAACTGACACATATCAATCTCATGGAGAGGGGTTAGGATTCTTCATGAATGGTTGGGAAATGATTTCACTTCAGGATGGTTTATGTTAGTAAGACCGGCTAACATTGCTTGAGTTTTTTTTTCTATGCACCTAAGGTATTTTCAACCATAGTCTTGTGTTATAGAATATAAAACAATTAACTAACTCAAAATGTGTGAAATTACGAATAAAGATGTTGAACATGCAGTATTTGAACTGCAATAGCAGACCATGATTTTCACTGTATTCACAGGGTTGCAAAAAAGAGGGTGGAGATTACTCAGCGTCCAATTCATGACTTAAGCAAAGGTTTCAAACCACGGTGAAACAATTCTGTGGGCTGGGTAAGGAGGAACCACTATGTAGTTCAAGTAATTCAAAACATCCACTCACCATAATGCACTGTGTGGTTTTGGATTTCTGGAAAACTTAAATACTTAAAACAATCAGAGCAAAAAAACAAGTCTCCCTCTATGTCAATAAACACTTTCACTGACCAAAATAAATGTTACATCTATTTTTTATGCATTTCTGAAATGTGTTTAGGGTCAAAAGGCTGCTTGCTGTTTGTATTTGTATGAGCAAACATCAAAATCCGATCATCCCTTTGTCTGACCCAAACCACGCTTGTGGTCTGGGCCCCTGTCATGCGGACGAAGGCAATGACATTAACATTGGAAACCAAAGGAAGTTTGGGTAAGGGCCACCCAGGCTGTCCAGGGGTCTGGAGAACCAGGGAAAGTGTATCTTGGACAAGTCGCTGGGCTACTCTTGCATTTCCTATTATTAATTTTACGCACTGCTCCGTAAATCATACCTGTGGTTTAGAATGGTCTGGAGGGTCTCTCTCTCTCCGCTCTCGTTCTCTCTCACTCTCTCTCCTTCTCTCCCTCTCGTCTTTCCTTTTTTCTCTCTCTTCTCTCTCTTCTCTCTCCTCTCTCTCTCTCTCTCTCTCTCTCTCTCTCTCTCTCTCTCTCTCTCTCTCTGTCTCTCATCTCTCTCTGCTCTCTCTCTCTCTTCTCTCTCTCTTCTCTCTCTTCTCTCTCTCTTCCCTCCTCTCTCTTCTCTCCTCTCTCTTCTCTCTCTCTCTCTCTCTCTCTCTCTCTCTCTCTCTCTCTCTCTCTCTCTCTCTCTCTCTCTCTCTCTCTCTCTCTCTCTCTCTCTCTCTCTCCCCATCTTGAACATCTCATCCCTTGGTACTGAGGTAGAAAGTTTGTGAAGTTCAGGTCTGTTTCATGGATGTAGTCATAGTGTAAAGTTAAAGTAGTCTGGACAAGTTGGATTTTTTTACTTCTGGTATAGTCTTGTTTCTGGCACATTTGTGTTATTGCAGTGTCAGAGATACTTTAGTAAAGAAACTGTGGTGAATACTGGCTACTAGTTTCACCCTCTGCCCTACAGCTTAAGCAGAAGCATAAATGGGCCTGCTTTCTCAATATCATGCACACAGAGAGGTCAGTGGGGGGGGGGGGGGGGCACTGAAAAAGAAAGAGAAATTCATTCTGATGCTCAACTTGTGGACGGCTAACTGATGAAGTATTTTGTATAGACAGTATAGACAATCCAGTCATTATAGTAACATCACTATCATGTCAGCATCCTGTGACATGTAACTAATATGTCAGCTTGAGAGACACATAGCACCTTTTTTTCTAAGAGTGTGGTTATCCCCATAGGATAATATTTTGGAGAACCCTGTTTGGTTCCAGGTAGAACCCTTCTCACAGAGGGTATGGCACCCAAAAGGGTTCTACCTCGAACCATAAAAGGGTTATCCTATGGGGACTGCCGAAGAACCCTTTTATAAACCTTTTTTCTAAGAGTGTACAATGGTTCAATGTCACTAACATGTTAAGAATGTTTTATATGCTTCAAAATCTAATTGGCTTTCGAAGAGCATGACAAAACTCGTATTTCTCCCAAAGCAACATGCCCCTCATTGGGAAGTACTGTACCCATTGTGGGCAACCCCAGTCTCTGGTCTCAAAATACAGCATATACTTTTCATACAGACAACATCAAACAGTGGCCGGGCCCACAAAATGACTAATCTCTTATCCTACCCCGGATTTAAATGGATCCGTTTTTTCATTTAATGGACTTGCCAAACCATTCCCCATTTATAGAAGTATTTTAAGCAGAACCCTCAGAGGGACTATCAGGTACATCTTTTGTTTAATACAGTAACTCCATTCATTCCTTTTTGTTATTCTTGGTGCTTTAATCCCATTTGCAAAAATTAGATTTGGATCTCCTTGGCGATTCCAATCGGTCAACACTGTATAAGAAAACTGTCTGTGAAACCTCAAGTGATCGCTAAAGCCATTTATCTAATTGTTTTTTTGGCATGCTCCAAGAAGAAATTGTGACTGCTATTAATACAAATTGGATAGTTTACTTTGACATCCCTTGAATATGTTATGGTAAAAGAATGTGAGGCACACAAATCAGCTGGTGGTACATTTACCTGGTACATTTTTGTTACATCTACATTTCGGGCAAAGGTTAGAAAATACCATTGTTGTTATTTTATTTTCTAAATCTCTAGTTATTATATCTAGTTATTTAGATCATTGTAAAAATGTACTTCCTTCTCAGAAATACTTCAAATAGAACTTGAAAATATAATTTGCTCTACTAAATGATTTAATCATTATGATTATTTTAACACTTAAAGTGTTATATACTGTGTAAGTGTCTATCCTAATCCTAATGTTAGGATTAAGTAGACTTAATTTCTAGTTTCCCTAGTAGATTTACAGCACGTTTCAGATAATATATACTCAAAAACAGAAATGTCCCTTTTTTAGGGCCCTGTCTTTCAAAGATAATTCGTAAAAATCCAAATAACTTCACAGATCTTCATTGTAAAGGGTTTAAACACTGTTTCCCATGCTTGTTCAATGAACCATAAACAATTAATGAACATGCACCTGACACTAACAGTTTACAGACAGTAGGCCTTTAAGATCACAGGTATGAAAATTTAGGACACTAAAGAGCCCTTTCTACTGACTCTGAAAAACACAAAAAGAAAGATGCCCAGAGTCACTGCTCATCTGCGTGAACGTCCCTGAAGCATGCTGCAAGGAGACATGAAGACTGCAGATGTGGCAAGGCAATAAATTGCAATGTCCGTACTGTAAGACGCCTAAGACAGCGCTACAGGGAGACAGGACGGACAGCTGATTGTTCTCGCAGTGGCAGACCACGTGTAACAACACCTGCACAGGATCGGTACATTCGAACATCACACCTGCGGGACAGGTACAAGATGGCAACAACAACTGCTCGAGTTACACCAGGAACGCACAATCCCTCCATCAGTGCTCTGACTGTTGTAAGGCAGGTCCTCACCAGACATCACCGGCAACAACGTCGCCTATGGGCACGTTCCTGCAGGCTCATCCTGACATGACCCTCCAGCATGACAATGCCACCAGCCATACTGCTCGTTCTGTGCATGATTTCCTGCAAGACAGGAATGTCAGTGTTCTGCCATGGCCAGCGAAGAGCCCGGATCTCAATCCCATTGAGCACGTCTGGGATCTGTTGGATCAGAGGGTGAGGGCTAGGGCCATTCCCCCCAGAAATGTCCTGGAACTTGCAGGTGCCTTGGTGGAAGAGTGGGGCAACATCTCACAGCAAGAACTGGCAAATCTGGTGCAGTCCATGAGGAGGAGATGCACTTAATGCAGCTGGTGGCCACACCAGATATTGACTGTTACTTTTGATTTTGACCCCCCCTTTGTTCAGGGACACATTATTCCATTTCTGTTAGTCACATGTCTGTGGAACTCATTCAGTTCATGTCTCAGTTGTTGAATCTTGTTATGTTCATACAAATATTTACACATGTTAACTTTGCTGAAAATAAATGCAGTTGACGGTGAGAGGACATTTCTTTTTTTGCTGAGTTTATGTATAGTTACTACTGTGTAGTTACATTCTCTGGATGGATAGATCATGAAACTAATAAAGATTACTTGGAATGTGCCTTTAAGCTCTCCAGCAAGTCTCTGTGTGAATGTGTTTAGATTCGATGTCATCTAAAAGCATTAGTTACTATGTAAACACAAAGGAACAGGCCTTAACCAGACACAAAAGAACAAGCAACAATCAAACAAGTCACCCGAAAGATGAGTCTAGTTGTATCACGATTAAAATCAGCTTTTTTTTAGTATTGCAAGAAATCCTAAAATACTGGTAAGAGGTTAGAGTGGCTGGGTGGGGAGGTCGGTGCACAAGTCATTCTGTAAAAACACCGGGCAGACAGTTCAAGGAATGTCCAAACAAAGCCGGTGGACATCTATCATATCAAAACCGTTTTACGTTTTATTTGGGTCTCTGGTATCTCTCATCCCTCTTGGAACATGACAGTAATTACAGCCATCAAGGTGTTTTGGCCGGAGCCATCGGCCAAGAGCGCCGAGACTGCTTCTCCTCAGTGCCTTTCGGCAGTGGATGCTTGACATCATCTCCCGTTTATTTTAAAAGGGCCTGAAGTATGTAATGGAGGTCTAATTGCAGACAAGTCAGATTTATACCGAGAGCTGTCGCCCCAGCCTAATCCATGCATCAACTTAACTGTTACTTGGTGAATAATCTTATAAACAAGATAAAGTATAACCCATACCAGAGAGAGAGAGGAGGGAACATTCT
Organism: Salvelinus namaycush; assembly: GCF_016432855.1. Classification (NCBI taxonomy): domain Eukaryota; kingdom Metazoa; phylum Chordata; class Actinopteri; order Salmoniformes; family Salmonidae; genus Salvelinus; species Salvelinus namaycush. Next base: position 30,279,909 of record NC_052335.1, read on the forward strand.
ATACGGAATGCATCGTGAGTTGGCGGCTGGCGCTACTTATTCATCGCTAGCGGCTAAAAAGAGTGAGTCCTCCTCGCAAATTGTATCTGAGATGATGCCACTGATACTGAGGGAGTGGAGAGAATTGGGGTGATAAATGTTGACATGTTTGTACAGGACCTAGTCCATAAAACAATCAGCGATGACACAGAAAGATTACCACATCTGTATATTTTCACTTTTCAGTGCAATTCTATCTTTTGGGGTATGCCCTGCCCTGGCCTGGCCTGGCTTAAAGCTGCATTAAGTACCTTTTTAGGCGACCTGACCAAATTCACATAGAAATGTCAGATATAGATCTGTCATTCTCAAAGAAAGCAAGTCTAAGAAGCAGTAGATATGTTCTATGTGTGCTATTTCTATGCTTTCTCCCTTAAGTTTTGTTTTTGTATCTTTGAATTTTGGTTTTGTACACCAACTACAAAGAGCTTAAAATACAATCTTTTTTGTTATGGAAAATATATTTTGCAGCGGTATAGATGGTACAATGATTTTGTCACATAAACTGAAATTAGGCGAATATTAAGAATTTTAGCAACCAGGAAATGGTGGAGAGATTTCTGCATAGTGCACCTTTAACACTGAATAAAAACTTGTCACTTAAAACTCTGACTAATAACTTTTACACTTTGCATTTGTAACACTGACTAAACACTTCCCATCTACAACACTGACTTAGTCCTCTCAAGTTCTTACAAATAGTTGCGGTCCAGGTGTTTTCATTACCAAGACTGATTACGAACATCCATTGCCTGTTTCTTTGCTATGCTCACACTCAGTCTGTCAACAGAGGCAGAAATGATGGGTTAGTCCTCCTGCAATTTCACTAAAATAGAAATTATTGACTTAACTGGTCCGCACATTGGCAATGAGGCCGTCATTGTAAATAGGAATTTGTTCTTAACTGACTTGCCTAGTTAAATAAAGGTTAAATAAATAAATAAAATAAAATGAGAGACGGTTGAACATGGAAGATGGCTTGTCAAACTCTGAGAGTTGATTTACTTTTCTAGATGAGGAGATTACAAACTATACACTATACGTTCTTGTTTTGCCACTTAAACTGAAATTAGGCTAACTATTCTAATTTTAGCAACCAGGAAATGGCGGAGCGATTTCTGCATAGCGCAGCTTTAAAGCAAGCAGCCAAATGCTTGGCAAGGCCTTTGAATTAGTACCGAAGCAGTCGTCTTGCTTCTACGTTCCATTGACTGATGAGACATATCCAAATTTCATGCATGTGAGGGATGTTGTCACCTTTTCTCCTCTTATATATGAAATACTAAACAGAATATGGCATATATCATTTTAATTGCTATAAAAAAAATGATGGTGTAAAAGACGGCTTGATTGATCTGCAGCAGTCATTATGTGTTCCTCCATTAGGTTTCTCTGTATTCATTTCTATGATGTCATCCTTTTCCACATTATAAACGTGTTCCGAGTGATTTAACAATTAACCACCACATATTAATTCAAAGGGATATGGTACTGCTAAATCATGTATAAAAAGACTCCAATAAAACTGGGTTCCTGAATGGAAACATGGCCCCTCTGGAGAGAGCAATGTGCATAACATCAACAATCTGCTAATGAAATGTGAAATGAAGAAAGTGACCTTTATTGGCCTCGCTGCTGTACCCCTACTCCCATTCATCAGCTGCTTCAGACGCCACTAAAAGCAGGCTTTACAGCCAGCTGACGCGTTCGCCCTAAAATATGTTCTAGAGGATACACAGAACGTGTCGATGAGGTGGTATTTCTCAGGCCCCCTTGTCTGTCCGTTGCGCAGGATGTGGAGTCAGGGAGAGGGAGGGCGAGAGGGAGAGAGAGTGGGGAGGAGTGTGGAGCTCTAAAGCATGGTTTTGACCTCGTTGAGCTGGAACTCACAGTGAGAGCCTCATTAATTCCATTTGGACATAAATTGGTTAAAAATCGGAACGCGTGGAAGACTTCCAGACATACACAAAGAGTTATGAAATCTCAAGCCCTCCCCCGCCCCTCATTCCCCCCCCTCTTTCTCTTGCCCCTACTTCCCTCCCTCTCTCTCTTTATCCCGTCCCCATTCCAAACGAAAAGCATTTCTAAATCGCTCCACGTAAATCACCCAGACTGTTCGGAGGAGTTCTCTAATGCCGATCTGCGGGGAGGCGGCCATAGGAACGTTTGGTGCTTATTAGTCTGCAAATATGGTGTTGTTTTATGCGATTATCAACTGCGAATGATTTTTCACTCCCATCCATTTTCGAAGCCCGGGCTTGTCTTTTGTTTGGGAAAGGAGGTGAAGGAACTGCAGAGCCGAGTGGGAAGCCCAATAAATTACACCAATGCACACATTTAAAGCGGCTCATATTCCTGCTGGCCTGTTATCAAGACTACTCCAGCGAGAATGTAAACTACCTCGCTCTCTCCCCCCTCCCAGGCCCAATATTTAATGTTATCTCCTTCTTAAAACATCTCTGTTTATATAATAACAAATAAAGGCAGATTATTTAAACTTTTTCTCACTATTTCATCGGCCCCAGGCAAATAGTTGTCTAATGGTGCTGTTGGTCTCATTAATTCAAAGAGATACACCACTGGATAATATAAACATGTAAAAGTCTGGGGTGGTGGAGTGAGTCACACCTCCAGTTTACAGAGACAGAGATTGTTTCTCTTAAAGAAACATGGGGCCCACACAAGGAAAGATCTGGAAAGGAAAACAAACATAATCCTGACTGACGATAAAGCTAGAGACTAGTCCGTTTCACACCAAGTTTATTTGGAAACACTCTGACTAGGTCAGAGTGGAGCTAATGAGACAGCAGCCTGTCCAGTGTGGATTCATCACTGCTATATCGCGGTTATCAGGCTCTGCCGTGCTCCAGTACTTTTAATCAGGCTCACCGCTGGCCACTCCCTATCACCAGGAGCCGTCACCATCCATCAGGCCCCACAGACAGGCCCAGGGAGCACGGCTTTGGAGTGCATTAGTAAATTATGGCCCGGTGGCTTAGCCGCTGTGTCCATCATGTCTTCGACACACTCACGTGCACGCACGTACACACACCCACGAAGGCACGCACACACACATACTTATCTCCTGGGCACTGCTCTGTCACACTCTTTATGTGCGTGTCTGGACTGTCTGTCTTCTGATTAATTTAAGTTTTAAGGTGATTTAGTGTTGCTGGTGTTAAAGCAACATCACTCACACTAAATGACAGAGTCTGGGTTCTTTCCCCTCTTGCAGGAATAAAGCCCTTCCACTGGTTGAATCAACGCTGTTTCCACTTTATTTTAACCCCCAAAATATGTTACGAAGTTCAATCAATATGGAAAACGTATTGGATTTGCAAAAGCCATCAATGTAAGAATATTTCGGGGGGTTTTCTCCATCCAACTTTTAACCTAAACCCAATGACATGGTGACCTTTTTTGTTGATTTCACATTGAATTCATGTTCGTTGAAAATTCAAACAAATGTAAATCAAAACTAGACTTTGAACTGATGTCTGTGCCCAGTGGATATTTTGTCTTTTCATGATGACATGAAAATGAAGAGAAGTGTGTCTGGGGAAAAATGGTGCTACAGTTACAGCACATTATATATTTTAAAGGATAGAGTTTGACTACTTTAATTTTGAGGATAATACCAGACTTATTTATATTTATGTTTAGTATAGGCTATTTTATGTGTTTTGTAATCTCCTCATCTAAAGAAGTAAATCAACTCTCAGAGCTTGACAAGGCATCTTCCATGTTCAACCGTCTCTCATTGTGTCACGCCCTGGCCTTAGTATTCTTTGTTTTCTTTATTATTTTAGTTAGGTCAGGGTGTGACATGGGAAGTTTGTTGTTTTTGTATAGTTTGTATAAGTGTTTCGTTTCGTGTTCATCTTCGTCGTAAAATAAAAGGAAGATGTATTCATACCATGCTGCACCTTGGTCCATTCATTCACCTCAAGACGACCGTGACAGAATCTCCCACCACACATGGATCAAGCAGCGTGAGCGGAACCAACAACAGCGGCAAAGTAACCAGGACTCGTGGACATGGGAGGATGTATTGGACGGCAAGGGTTGCTACACATGGGAGGAGATCCGAGCTGGAAGAGATCGCCTTCCATGGGAACAGCTGGAGGCGATTAGGAGAGCAGAGGCAACCGGAGAGAGGAACCGAAGTTATGAGGGTACACGACTAGCAAGGAAGCCTGTGAGTAAACCCCAAAAATTTCTTGGGGGGGGGCTAAGAGGTAGTGGGCCGAGGGCAGGTAGGAGACCTGCGCCCACTTCCCAGGCTAACCGTGGAGAGCGGGAGTACGGGCAGACACCGTGTTACGCAGTAGAGCGCACGGTGTCTCCTGTACGTGTGCATAGCCCGGTGCGGGTTATTCCACCTCCCCGCACTGGCAGGGCTAGATTGAGTATTGAGCCGGATGTCATGAAGCCGTCCCTACATATCTGGCCACCAGTGCGTCTCCTCGGGCCGGTTTACATGGCACCAGCCTTACGCATGGTGTCCCCGGTTCGCCTACATAGCCCGGTGCGGGTTATTCCACCTCCCCGCACTGGTCGGGCGACGGGGAGCATTCAACCAGGTAAGGTTGGGCAGGCTCAATGCTCAAGGGAGCCAGTACGCCTGCACGGTCCGGTATTTCCGGCGCCACCTCCCCGCTCCAGGCCAGTACCACCAGTGCCTACACCACGCACCAGGCTTCCAGTGCGTCTCCAGAGCCCTGTTCCTCCTCCACGCACTCTCCCTATGGTGCGTGTCTCCAGTCCAGTACCACCAGTTCCGGCACCACGCACTAAGCCTCCTGTGCGTCTCCAGAGCCCTGTACGCACTGTTCCTTCTCCCCGTACTCGCCCTGATGTGCGTGCCCTCAGCCCGGTACCACCAGTGCCGGTACCACGCACCAGGCCTATAGTACGCCTTGAGAGTCCAGTGTGCCCTGTTGTTGTTCCCCGCACTAGCCTGAAGGTGCATGTCCTTAGCCCGGTACCTCCAGTTCCGGCACCACGCACCAGGCCTACAGTGCGTCTCAGCCGGCCTGAACTGCCCGTCTGCCCTACGCCGTCTGAACTGTCCGTCTGCCAAGTGCCGCATGAGCTGCCCGTCTGTATTGAGCCTTCAAAGCCGCCCGTCTGCCATGAGCCTGCAAAGCCGCCCGTCTGCCATGAGCCTACAGAGCCGTCCGCCAGACAGGAGCCGCTAGAGCCTTCCGCCAGACAGGAGCCGCTAGAGCCTTCCGCCAGACAGGATCAGCCAGAGCCTTCCGCCAGACCGGATCAGCCAGAGCCTTCCGCCAGACCGGATCAGCCAGAGCCTTCTGCCAGACCGGATCAGCCAGAGCCTTCCGCCAGACCGGATCAGCCAGAGCCGTCAGCGAGCCATGACCAGCCAGAGCCTTCAGCGAGCCATGACCAGCCAGAGCCGTCAGCGAGCCATGACCAGCCAGAGCCGTCAGCGAGCCATGACCAGCCAGAGCCGTCAGCGAGCCATGACCAGCCAGAGCCGTCATCCAGCCAGGATCCGCCAGAGCCGTCATCCAGCCAGGATCCGCCAGAGCCAGCCAGCCAGGATCCGCCAGAGCCAGCCAGCCAGGATCCGCCAGAGCCAGCCAGCCAGGATCCGCCAGAGCCAGCCAGCCAGGATCCGCCAGAGCCAGCCAGCCAGGATCCGCCAGCCAGCCAGGGTCAGCCAGCCAGTCCGGTGTTGTCCCTCAGTCCGGAGCTGCCGTCCCTCAGTCCGGTGCTGCCCCTTAGTCCGGTGCTGCCCCTTAGTCCGGTGCTGCCACTTAGTCCGGTGCTGCCCCTTAATCCAGTGGGGTTAATTTGGAGGGTGGCCATTTGGAGGAGGATACGAAAGCGGGTAGTGACTATGGTGGGGTGGGGACCACGACCAGCGCCAGAGCCGCCACCGTGGACAGACGCCCACCCAGACCCTCCCCTAGACTTTATGCTGGTGCGTCCGGAGTTCGCACCTTGAGGGGGGGGTTATGTCACGCCCTGGCCTTAGTATTCTTTGTTTTCTTTATTATTTTAGTTAGGTCAGGGTGTGACATGGGAAGTTTGTGTGTTTTGTCTAGTTTAGGGTGTGTGTATTGTTTAGGGGGTGTTGTATAGTGTATGGGGTTGTGTTCAGGAGAGAGTTCTAGGAAAGTCTATGGTTGCCTGGTTTGGTTCTCAATCAGAGACAGATGTCATTAATTGTCTCTGATTGGGAGCCATATTTAAGGCAGCCATAGGCTTTAGGTGATTGTGGGAGATTGTCTATGTTGAACGTAAGTAGCTTGTGTGTGCACTTTCGTTTGTAGCGTCACGGTTGTTTGTTGTTTTTGTATAGTTTGTATAAGTGTTTCGTTTCGTGTTCATCTTCGTCGTAAAATAAAAGGAAGATGTATTCATACCACGCTGCACCTTGGTCCATTCATTCACCTCAAGACGACCGTGACACATTGCCTATGTACGGACCAGTTATGTAAATAATCTCTATTTTAGTGAAATTGCAGGAAGACTAGCCCATCATTTCTGCCTCTGTTGACCGACTGAGTGTGAGCATAGCAAAGAAACAGGCCATGGATGTTGGTAATCAGTCTTGGTAATGAAAGCACCTCGACCACAACTATTTTCAAGAACTTGAAAGAATCGATTGGAAGTGTTTAAGTGTTAAGTCTGTTACAGATGCAAAGTGTAAAAGTTATTAGTCAGTGTTTTAAGTGTAAAGTTTTTCTCATTGTTAAAGGTGCACTATACAGAAATTGTTCCACCCTTTCATGTTTGCTAAATAGTTAATAGTTTGCCTGATTTTAGTTTGTGTTTGTGATTTTAGTTTGTGACAAAGCAAGCAAGTATAGTGTGAAGAATCAATGTACCATCTAAACCGCTGTGAAATATATTTTCAATACTAAAAATATTGTATTTTCAGCTGTTTGAAGCTGGTGTACAAAATCGAAAGTAAAAGACGCAAAAACGAAACTTAAGAACAGGAGGCATAGAAATAGTGCATATAGAACAGATATACTGCTTCTTAGACTTGCGTTCAATGACAATAACAGATCTATAACTAACATTTCTATATACATTTGGTCAGGTCACCCAAAAAGTTAAATATTGCGGCTTTAAAGGTGTAATGTAAAAAATGCTTAGTCAGTGTTCTAAGTAGAATGTTTAGTCAGTGTTATAGATGGATAGTGTTAATATGGTTAGTCAGTGTTATAAGTGTACATTGTTAAAAATGTTTAGTCAGTGTTATAAGTGGATAGTGTTAAAGTGGGATTAGTCAGATCACGATTTGTCGGCTATGCACCATTTAAAGGCAATATTTCCTTGTTTGCAGAGACCGCATTCACGTAAACGCTGCATATGTCAGCTCAATCAGAAATTCCTTTTAAACGGCAAAGCGCGATTTGACTGAATCCTGGCCAAAATGTTTAGTCAGTGATTTAGGTGTAAAGAGTTACAATAGTTTGTCAGTGGGTATGTTTACATGCACACAAGAATACTATTATTGTGAATAATCAGGATAGTATAATAGTTTGATAAATATGTTTACATGCTGTCAGCGGTGACCTGTCATTCAACGTAGTTTGAGCCCCACCTGTTTAGCAAAAAATATATATACACTACCAGTTTATTTTTTACTATTTTCTACATTGTAGAATAATAGTGAAGACATCAAAACTATGAAATAATATACACTACCGTTCAAAAGTTTGGGGTCACTTAGAAATGTCCTCGTTTTTGAAAGAAAATCACATTTATTGTCCATTAAAATAACATCAAGGGCCTCCCGGGTGGCACAGTGGTCTAGGGCACTGCATCGCAGTGCTAACTGCGCCACCAGAGTCTCTGGGTTCGCGCCCAGGCTCTGTCGCAGCCGGCCGCGACCGGGAGGTCCGTGGGGCGACGCACAATTGGCATAGCGTCGTCCGGGTTAGGGAGGGTTTGGCCGGTAGGGATATCCTTGTCTCATCGCGCTCCAGCGACTCCTGTGGCGGGCCGGGCGCAGTGCGCGCTAACCAAGGGGGCCAGGTACACGGTGTTTCCTCCTACACATTGGTGCGGCTGGCTTCCGGGTTGGAGGCGCGCTGTGTTAAGAAGCAGTGCGGCTTGGTTGGGTTGTGCTTCGGAGGACGCATGGCTTTCAACCTTCGTCTCTCCCGAGCCCGTACGGGAGTTGTAGCGATGAGACAAGATAGTAATTACTAGCGATTGGATACCACGAAAATTGGGGAGAAAATGGGATAAAAAAAATAAAAAAAATAACATCAAATTGATCAGAAATACAGTGTAGACATTGTTAATGTTGTAAATGACTATTGTAGCTGGAAACGGCTGATTTTTTAAAACGGAATATCTACATAGGCGTACAGAGGCCCATAATCAGCAACCATCACTCCTGTGTTCCAATGGCATGTTGTGTTAGCTAATCCAAGTTTATAATTTAAATGGCTAATTCATCATTAGAAAATGCTTTTGCAATTATGTTAGCACAGCTGAAAACTGTTGTCCTGATTAAAGAAGCAATAAAACTGGCCTTCTTTAGACTAGTTGAGTATCTGGAGCATCAGTATTTGTGGGTTCGATTACAGGCTCAAAATGGCCAGAAACAAAGGACTTTCTTCTGAAACTCGTCACTCTATTCTTGTTCTGAGAAATGAAGGCTATTCCATGTGAGAAATTGCCAAGAAACTGAAGATCTCGTACAACGCTGTGCACTTCTAGGCAGAGTTCCTCTGTCCAGTATCTGTGTTTTTTTTGCCCATTTTAATCTTTTCTTTTTATTGGCCAGTCTGAGATATGGCTTTTTCTTTGCAACTCTGCCTAGAAGGCCAGCATCCTGGAGTCGCCTCTTCACTGTTGACGTTTAGACTGGTGTTTTGCGGGTAGTATTTAATGAAGCTGCCAGTCTCTTTTCCAAGCTTAAAAGGATAAACATTCACATGCAACACCATGGGCCAGAAAAGATTGAATACATTGGCCATGCTGTCAATCCAGCATGACTTCTGCCGCTTTCAAAACAACTGGAACCTCATAACTGGGAAATCTCTGACTTCAGTGAGTTCGTGACAACTGGGAACTCTGAAAAAATTAGCTCTGATTGGGAAAATACATTTTAAAAGGACATCCAACTCCGAATTTCAAGCCGGGAACTCTGTTCTCTTTCTAGAGCTCCGACCTAAAGATCACTAATGTAATGATTCAACCTTGTGTTTTTTCCAGAGCTCCCAGTAGTCTTGAAAGCACCATACATCCAGAGAATGGCAGACTTTTATGACAAAGTTTGATGACAGAATTTGCCCACAAGAAGGACCGCTGTGCTACCTTCCTGTTCAAGTGAGCACAGCACAACGATGATTCCAAAAATGTATTGTATACTGCTGCATAAATTATGTAATATGCCAGGGAGATATGTATACTGTAGCTAAGAAAGTAATACTAAGTGTATGTTGTGTCGTAAGCAGTTAGTAGCTTATGTGTCTCACCCTAGTAATTTGGTCCCTCATAACTTAGCCTACTGTTCTGACTTGGTGGTGCACATGTATAGCCTATAGCCTGTTTAAGAGAAATGTCATCATTGATTATTGTAAGAGCTTTCATTGTCCCCTTATATGCCCCCTTTACCTACGGTTCTGACTTGGTGTCAAAGGGGAGAATACTCTAAGAACGGCCCATGTTCTGAATTCTGTCACTGTCCATTTCCAAGTGCTGAACAAATAGTTATATTGACTACGTCCGTCTTAGCTCACTCATTAATGTCTTAATTGAAATTCCCGATTGCCTCTATTCCGCTCATTGTTCCCTTATGTCATAGTTTGTACATCTCAATTGTCAGTAGAAACCACATTTGTTTAAGCAAGTCAGCCATTTCAGCTATGGTTTTTTAAAAGTCAGTAAATGAGGCTGAATGAACTGTTTTGCTGCCAGACAAGGCTCTGCTGATAGCCAGGTGTAGCAGTGGTAAGGATTCACTCCATGGTGCTGAAAAGAAAGCTCTGCTGTTGGGACAGCTTTATGTAGGCCCTAACAGTTTTTGGGCACCGTAATAGTGCAATTAATGTATTGTTTAGTGTTGTGATGTGTTGTGTAGTGGCTTTGTTGGCATGCATCTAAAAAAAAAATGGAAGTTTGCCCCACTAGGATTTACATGCTAAAATCGCCACTGCATGCTATATCAAAGCGACCATGTTGTTTTGGGGAAACCTGTTATTCTTAGCTCCGACATACAAAGTTTGTAAGTGAAAACTATTTCTAAAATACATACTTTCAGTTTTTCTGAACTCACTTCACTCATGCAAAAGAGGGAGGCTCGCGCTGCTGCTGCTGCTATCTTGCTGCTGCTGCTTATGACACTAAGGGTAATCAGACAATTTGGTCAATTACACAATTATATGGTTAGAAAACAGTGCACAATCTGAAGTGTTCAGACACCGTAGTACTGTTAGGAAAGCCCCTCACCACCACATTCATATCCTTTCTTGCTTGATCACAGTACAATAAACTGCATGTGAAAGATGATTTGGAAGTGGAAATCCCAAAAGCCACTCACACACTCAATACTTCTGGTTTGTGTATAGCTACATGATCTCAGTATAGGGTATCATTTAATGTTGTTATCACCAACATACCTGAGTTCTCCATTTGGACCATCTCAATTATTTGACAGGTTCAAACGAGGAGAGTAAGGAAAAAAACAGTCTGGCAGCTCCTGGTTAAATATGACATGGCTACATTAAACATGTTTCAGTTGTGAATTAACCTCGGCTGGTTCTAAGCCCCCCCCCCCCCCCCCCATGCAGCCTGCCGGCCTCCACAGGCTGTAATTACAAGGCTGTGTAACATGTCTTTACGGTGGTGCGGCAGTGTGGCCCGACCTGCAGCTGCTGGCTGGGTGTAAATCTTAGAGCACTGCATCCCCTCACAGACCCCTTAATGAAAGCCAGATGGCTGCCTGTCTGTTTAAGGCTCCTAATCAATAGCCCCGCTCATCGCAGCCCCAGTCCGACTCGTACTAACAGTTTGTTATGAGAGTATCTGAATGGCGTGTCTTGTAGAGCAAACAATTGGAAGTGTGTCAAGAGTGAGATAAACTAATTGGATTCTGGACATTAGTTTTGTTAGGTGGGATTCGTGTTGGGATATGTGGTTTAGGGGGTGGCGTGTGCGTTCGTGTGTGTGTGCTGGGTCAGGGAAGTGATCCCTCTCTATGGCCTCAACAAGCTACATGACATCTCCAGGTCTGTTCCTTGCTCTCTCAGGGAATTTTGGGAGATGGAGGAATTTTACAGAAAAGTTTTTTCCCTGTCCAAATAAATAAGCTGAAGTGGCACTCGAAGCGATTCAGTGCATCTCCATTTCCTGTGACTGTTTCCTGCAGTCACAGAGGATTGTTTTATATCTCAATCAACAAGCTCGTGGTGGGGAAACATTCCATATACATTGTTCCCTGGAAAAAGCACTGAGTACACTGCTGCACAGTGCTCCCAGTCAGAGAGGCAGAGGTAGGCTTCAGGAGAGGAGTGTGTAGAGGTCACGACCTCGAGCTTGTAGTGATCACCTGATGCCTGAGTTCAAACATGTGTCAGGAGAGGGGGACAGAATGGAAGGAGAGAAGAGGGGGAGAGAGAAGGGGAGAGGGTGGAAGGAGAGAAGAGGGGGAGAGAGAAGGGGGAGAAGGTGGAAGGAGAGAATAGGGGGAGAGAGAAGGGGAGAAGGTGGAAGGAGAGAATAGGGGGAGAGAGAAGGGGAGAGGGTGGAAGGAGAGAAGAGGGGGAGAGAGAAGGGGAGAGGGTGGAAGGAGAGAAGAGGAGGAGAGAGAAGGGGAGAGGGTGGAAGGAGAGAAGAGGGGGAGAGAGAAGGGGAGAGGGCGGAAGGAGAGAAGAGGGGGAGAGAAAAGGGGAGAGGGTGGAAGGAGAGAAGAGGGGGAGAGAGAAGGGGAGAGGGTGGAAGGAGAGAAGAGGGGGAGAGAGAAGGGGGAGAGGGTGGAAGGAGAGAAAGAGGTCAAAAAAGATGTAAACCACACATGATTGATTAATTGATTCATCTGTTAAATTTATAGGCTGTTATTACTAATGAAATCACTCTAGAGGGAAGAAATGAATTACACTTTGTTTGCCAATCTAGTATTTATAAAAAATATCATCAAACTCTAGGAAGGCTATCATCAAACTCTAGGAAGGCTATCAACAAACTCTAGGAATGCTATCATCAAACTCTAGGAAGGCTATCAACAAACTCTAGGAATGCTATCATCAAACTCTAGGAATGCTATCATCAAACTCTAGGAATGCTATCATCAAACTCTAGGAATGCTATCATCAAACTCTAGGAAGGCTATCAACAAACTCTAGGAATGCTATCATCAAACTCTAGGAATGCCGCCATCGTAAGTGCATATACAGTTGAAGTCGGAAGTTTACATATACTTAGGTTGAAGTCACTAAAACTCGTCTTTCAACCACTCCACAAATTTCTTGTTAACAAACTATAGTTTTGGCAAGTCGGTTTGGACATCTACTTTGTGCATGACACAAGTCATTTTTCCAACAATTGTTTACAGACAGATTATTTCACTTATAATTCACTGTATCACAATTCCATTGGGTCAGAAGTTTACATACACTAAGTTGACTGTGCCTTTAAAGAGCTTGGAAAATTCCAGAAAATGATATCATGGCTTCAGAAGCTTCTGATAGGCTAATTGACATAATTTGAGTCAATTGGAGATGTACCTGTTGATGTATTTCAAGGCCTACCTTCAAACTCAGTGCCTCTTTGCTTGACATAATGGGAAAATCAAAAGAAATCAGCCAAGACCTCAGAAAAACAATTGTAGACCTCCACAAGTCTGGTTCATCCTTGGGAGCAATTTCCAAATGTCTGAAAGTTCATCTGTACAAACAAGAGTACGCAAGTATAAATACGATAGGACCACGCAGCTGTCATACCGCTCAGGAAGGAAACGCGTTCTGTCTCCTAGAGATGAACGTGCTTTGGTGCAAAAACTGCAAATCAATCCCAGAACAATAGCAACTGCACATGGGGACAAAGATCGTACTTTTTGGAGAAATGTCCTCTGGTCTGATGAAACAAAAATAGAACTGTTTGGCCATGATGACCATCATTATGTTTGGAGGAAAAATGGGGAGGCTTTCTAGCCGAAGAACACCATCCCAACCGTGAAGCACGGGGGAGGCAGCATCATGTTGTGGGGGTGCTTTGCTGCAGGAGGGACTGGTGCACTTCACAAAATAGATGGCATCATGAGGAAGGAAAATTATGTGGATATATTGAAGCAACATCTCAGGACGTCAGTCGGGAAGTTAAAGCTTGGTCGCAAATGGGTCTTCCAAATGGACAATGACCCCAAGCATTCTTCCAAAGTTGTGGCAAAATGGCTTAAGGACAACGAAGTCAAGGTATTGGAGTGGCCATCACAAAGCCCTGACCTCAATCCCATAGAAAACTTGTTGGCAGAACTGAAAAAGCATGTGCGAGCAAGGAGGCCTACAAACCTGACTCAGTTATGGATGGGTCAAAATTCCCCCAACGTATTTTTGGAAGCTTGTGGAAGGCTTCCTGAAACGTTTGACTCAAGTTAAACAATTTAAAGGCAATGCTACCAAATACTAATTGCGTGTTTGCAAACTTCTGACCCACTGGGAATGTGATGAAAGAAATAAAAGCTGAAATAAATCATTCTCTCTTCTATTATTCTGACATTTCACAATCTTAAAATAAAGTGGTGATCCTAACTGACCTAAGACAGGGAATTTTTACTAGGATTAAAAGTCAGGAATTGTGAATAACTGAGTTTAAATGTATTTGGCTGAGGTGTATGTAAACTTCCGACTTCAACTGTGTACTGTAGATAGATATGTCGTCCATATGAAAGCCCAGGCCATTTCAGGCAGAAGGCCAAAGAGAAAGGCGAAGAGCGCCAGGCCTGATGCTGACGGCTCTGTCTGGAGTAACTGGGAATAACAGTGGGAACAACTCTATCTCAGCTGATAAAAGCAGCTGGCTCTGGCAACACTCCGTAAAGTTTTATAGTCAGATATGCACAGATGATCAGGCCAGCTGTGCGGTGTCATATATTCCCAAACAAACCCTGCGGGGCCTGAACTTTCACCTCTCACACACATAGGTTACAGAGCTCAGGAGCACACAGACACACACACGCACGCGCACGCACGTACGCACGCACGCACGCACGTACGCACGCACGCACACACACACACACACACACACACACACACACACACACACACACACATACACACACAGACACACACACAGACAGACAGACAGACAGACACACAGACAGACACACAAACACATACATACACACAGCCACACACACACAGACACACACTCAAATTCCTGCAGGTTGTGTAGAACACACACATACAGAGCCATTCATACAGAGGCTCTGTCTCTTACACGGGTGTAAAACATATTGCCCTTTCTATCCCAGAGCATTGTTGTGTGTTACAGCTCTGTGGATGCAAATATGAAAAGCAATAATGGTCTCTCACCCGTGTCTGTTGGAAGGAAACATGAATATAGGATGTGAAACCATGCAGTGCTTTCTATAAATTGCCTGTGTTCTCTCTGCTGGTGTGACTACACTCTGGCTGCTGTGGCAATAGGCATGCAGATGCAGATGCAGTGACGCAGACACAAGCACACAGGCACACACACATGGAGACACCGATGCAGACACAAGCACACAGACACACACATATACACATGGTGACAGCGACGCAGACACAAGCACACAGACACACACACGGAGACACCTACAAATACGCATGCACAGACATGCTCAGTCGTGCGTACACACGGTCCTACTCAGCTGATTAGTTTGGTCCAAGGCATCATCACACCAACACCAGCCAGCGGTTCTGTTGCCCCTGGCACCCACTAAGTCTGAGTCTGCTCTGTTTATTTTGGAACAAGAGCAAGACTAATTAAAGTGATGCTTTATTTATTTTCTCTCTCTTTGCCCTCTCTTTCTAACAAGCCCTCGATAATCCCTCAGTATCAGTGAAGGCAAAGTGTGTGCTCAGGAGTGTGTTGACACAGTGCGGCTCCCACACACACATACACACCTACACACAGATACACACACACACACACACACAAAAACATAAAACACACACACACGGTCAATGGAGCTTGACCAAGACTGGTGCTACAACACAGGGCCAGAGAGGTATCCTACGAAGCAAGCTAGATCTACTCAGGGTTTTCTAAAGCTAACCAGCTTCAGTTAGCTTCACATTCCAGCTCAGATGTCATCCGTACTACAACAGTGGATATTGCTCTTCTGCCTGCCGCTAACTCTAGCAGACATGTAACTGCCTGTGCGTGTTGTACATGGCTAGTCAAACGTCAAATTCTTAATTGAGACAATGCTGACTATATATATACATACTGTATATAAATAAGAGATTATATATTTTTTATGAATAAAAAACAATGCTGACATCAATCCATGGGCTTACCCGCGGGAAGCAGGGGTGCTGATAAAAATATAAAAACATTTAAATGAAAAAAATATTAAAATTCACCAAATTTGTGCACTAGGCCTTTATTACTCCTGTATGAGTAGAGAAAGATACCTGTCAGCAGAGCGGGGAGAAAAATGTAATTGGACTATGGATTTTACAATGACGCCTATAGTTGGCCACATTTGCCTCATAGTAATCAAATAAACCCTCTGTTATTCGAGTGTGAACACATTTTTTTGTGATCCATTAATGATTGCACAAAGAAAACCTTTGTTGCTGTTGGAGAAGTGTGAGAAATAGATTATTTCTTGTTATTCACAGTTTGGTGTTTCATTTCAGCTGCTCTTCTTCAAATAAAAGACCATCTGTGAGCCTTGATAAGCCTGGAAAGGGGAAATGAGTAAACCTCAGACTATGCAGAGGACACTCAACATTTCTCTCCTCGACGCCAGGTAACCTCAATGATGTATGCAGCATCAATGATGTATACAGGGAGACATGGGCTCCCCTAAATGCAACAAAAGTCAAACTTTGAGAGGTCTCTAAATATTGATAATTTGAAAGAGACGCTCGCCGACAGCAAGATGCATCAATCTCACCGGAGAAAGTGAGCGAAATAGCGCCCCTCTGTCTCAGTACGTGTAGCCCATGTATCTGATGCTGTCTGGACAAAATGAGTATGACATCATCAGATACATGGGCTACACATACTGAAAACGATGGTCCCTGTTTCTCTCGCTCAAATACTTTCTCCAGTGAGATAGATTCAGCCACTTGCAAATTGAAGGAAGATTATTAAAAACGGAGAGACAAGAAAGTCATTATTTCTTAAGATTAATTTATTTTTGTTGTTAAAAAATGTTGAGTAAGCATGGCTTCTCTTGGCATCCATGAATACTGTGTAGGCCTAATGACAATCTCAGAATCTCGTTACACTTATGGTGTTTGTGACAGATGTTTCTTTCCACTCATCAAATGGCAGGTGCACAGTGCACTGTTTAGATGCTGGAATTATTTTGGAGTGGACAAACATGCAAAGGTAGCCTTCTTTTTCAAGTGATTTGTTTGACAATCAGTCTTTACTATCTTTACTACATGTCTTTACTATTATGCCCATGCCCCTCCCCCTCAGGTATGATTCACGTTGGTATGCAGTATGAGGTTATGTGTGATTCTTTAACACATTGGGGTGTTGACAGATATTACAGTATATGGCCTAGAATGACAACATGGTCTCATTAGAATATGTAAAAATAGTGGGAGGCAATGTTTGTGTTTCAGCCTTTGTTCTTTAAAAAAATATATATTTACAATATATCTATAATAAATACATGTATTAAATATATTTACAATATATTTAAATATAATTACATAGTCTACTGTAGTTCAGATGAATCAGTAAGGATTGAATATCTCATACATCAGGGTGGGAAAAGCCCTACAATATTACCCAGTGTACAATTAGCTTGACCCCTTGCCATCACCAAGTGAAACATAAGAACCAAACACTCCTCCAACCAACAAATTACCGTGGAAATCCTGCTGCGAAAGGCGAGTTGAATCAAAGAACAACTCTCTCACATATATTTGGTCTGCCATAGCCGCCCACCACCAAGCTTGGACTGTCTGAAACTCAACATAAATCTCCAAGCCGCAGCCTCAGTTCGGCTCCATTTTAGAAACAGGGAATGAACGTTTTGGTTGTCTTCATGTTTGATGACAGTCATGTGAAATGAAAGAGATTTTCTACACCCACCCTTTTGTGTTTGTTTCTCAGCAGGCAGTCCCGTCATGGCATAGCCATAATCCCCCACCTTGCATCTCCATCACTGTGTGAATGGAAAGGAAGGAGGAATAGCAAGCCTCACCACTCCTAACAATGTACTTTATTCCACAAGGTTAGCTCAGGACAACTGGGTCTCGTATCTGTTTTAAAACGTTTCCTTTATAAGGTTACATTTAGAAAAAAAGAGTGTGGGGGGGGATCAGAAAGCCTTTAGATTAGAACTAATGACCGTTGGCAATCAGCTGTGTCTGTGTATGCGTGTGCTGAGGGCTGAGGGTAGCGAGAGGTGGTGAAAGAGCTCTTAAGTAGTCGTATCCAGGTCGCAAGCGTTCTCCTTTCTGTCGGCCGTCCAAGGACAACTAAGCCTAGTCCAGTGGGAGAGCTTTTGCTCAGCCAGAGAGAGAGGAGGGTGTGGTGGGGTGGAAAGGGGGAGTCGCAACGGGGTGTTCACTGCCCCATGGTGCCCTGCTGGCTGTGGTCTCCCTGTCAGTACAGCAGTAGGTAACTCTGGAGCCAAGGTGGAGTGAGAAAGGAAGGGAGAAAACTCTGAGAGAAACCATGAAAAATGTTGAGTATGAAAATGTCTCCCTTGGTTTATGGCAGCACAGACCTTCCAAGAGCAACACATCTTTAAATTTAACTTGAGATGCCTTTTTCCCCTCCGCTCCTCAACAGTTGGCAATGGCTCGGTTTCGAAAGCAAGGCCAAGTTGCTTGGAAACTGCGACCATGTTAAAAAAACACTTAATAATGTGGCGACAGGCTTCTGTATAAGGAGCTCAGCTTCCAGCTTCGGTGAACATGTTTGGTTCAGACTGAAACTTGGGCAGGTCTAGCTAGAATAATCTGAAATTCCAAGTGATCAGATCTCAGAATACTGACATACAGTATAATTTACCATTGATAAAAGGGAGAGAGACAAATGTTGTGACATTGGTTGTCCAGGCAAAAGTGAGAGGATATATTGATACCTACTTTTGAAAATATAATTCATAAAAAATGTAAATACATTTTCCACAGATCCCTGTTTTGGCAAAATGTTACATTAATATTCAAATTAAGCCCTCTCCTGGAACCGGTTTGTTAATGGGATAGTTCACAGATTGATTGAGCTTTCCTAGTGCAATTAAACCAATGGAATAGTCCCAAAAGTACAAAACCCGCCTATTTGACTGTCTAGGCAGGCTCAAGCAAAGCAAACACTCAGAAGGTCTGCTCCAGAGGCAGTAGTTATTTAGATTAATTTGAGGACTAAATCTCTTGAGATGCACCATCTTGTTTTTAAGTGTCCCAAAACGTAAAAGAGTTTTACAGCATAAAAAAGTTGTTGTACAACTACTAATAGGCCTACATCTAATAATGTAGCCGCTACTACAAATATTAATACGGCTAATAAAACTAAGTACCTATTATATAAATATACATACATTTTTACAAATATCTTCACATGGTGATGTTTCAATTAGTTTGTTCTTAACATTTTGGAAGGGCTTTCTTAAATTGACTGTGTGATTTTAATGTGTTGATTTCTATAGGTAAATGATTCCAGTCAGTTGGGCCTTTGTTTCTGAAAGGTTTTACTCCAACCTCATGATGTACCCTTGGAATTTACAATTGTTGCTGTTGTTGAAAGGAGTAGTGTGAGTCTTGTAAAGTTAGTTGTTCCTTAATGCAGTATATACAGGAACATTTAAGTTGATACATTTAAAAAGAAGTTGGTACCAATGCAGGTATGAGTGTCTTTTAATTCTATTCAAACCGTTCAAGGCTGAAGATTCCATACAGGAACACAGAAACCTCCCAACTGGATTTTCAATAAAGTCTCATAAATAAAGGTTGTGATAGATGTTATTCCATTGAATTGGTTTAAAATTATGACTAGAAACAACACACCACACACACACACACACACAGAGACACCGACACAAACACACACACACACACACACACAAATCAAGGCTTTGATGGATCAAACATACCTCTGGTGCAGAACCCCATACCTCCAGAGAGTAGACACTTCCCGTTAGAGAAACTGAATAAAATGCCCCATTGAGATGAACAAATGTAATGCACCTAAAATGTAACTGTCCTGAACACTTCCTAGCTCAAAGTAACTGTCTGACTTACTTGAAAAAAAAGTGTTTATTTTCCTTTTGGGATCAGTTTTTGCTGTTTTGAGCCACTGTATTCGGTACAGATGCAGATGGAACAAATTGAACATGATTTGAAAAACAACTCCCAAGGGTTACGCCTCAAAAACAAATAATGATATCTGAATGATTGATGAAATAACATAATTAAAAATGAACAAAGGGTCTGTCCTTTAGGATTCTGCACTTGTATAGACTTTGAAACCCAGCAAGTAAATGATGTGGTAAACCGGTTTAGAAACAAATGCTGTATGTCAAAACACAACTCAAAATAACAACACAAAACACAAGTCAAAACACAACTCAACCTGAGTGCTTTTGGCTTTGGTCACTTTTGCCTTCAGGTCTCCAGGTCTCCAGTTTTCCAGGCACTGGAGGAATCATGATGTTGCTTTTTGTCTTTCAAGTGTGACACTGGCTGCTAACACTGAGATTTGTGGCATTACAGCAGACTTCTCCATCAGCCTATCAACCAACCTCACAGATAATGCCTCAAGGACCTTGAGACTTCACAGTCATAATAATCGCTCAACCAATGTGTTTGGAAGCAGAACCTCCATGGTTTTTCCAACGGCAATTTGTTTTAAACAGTTACTTTTTCAAAAGGTTGAATATGAGGAAATCTGTGAGGCTGATTTGTTTTATGGGCTAGCCCAGCTCTGAATTGCCAGGACATATAGGACAGGTTTTAAGGGAGGGAGGGAGACTGACATTACATATGAGCCAGATGGATTTTCTCCTATCCTGGTCATAAAAGTTCTTAGGACAGTTCACAAATCAAGGCCTTGCAGTATTATGTTAAGCGTTTGGGATTGTTATTGTTATTTTATGTTTGTAAATACTCATGTAATTTACAACTTTTCAAGGATCATTCGAGAATCAACCCACCCTGACGTTTTATGTGTGTGCTTAACAGTTGATACTTGGCTGATAAACTGTCTAGAGCTTTGAGGCTATATTCCATGGAAACATGGTCAGCGTAATAACAGAAGAACAACCAACTTTCTACAGTTTTGAATTAAGACCTGGGATTATAATACTGCACCTAAACTACTTTATAGCTATAAGCTCTTTGTTTTATGTGCAAGGGCATTTTATTTATTTAGTCGAATGGTTTTTGGTGTAAAATGTCCTCTGAAAGGAAAGAAGAGGGCAGCAGGTAGCAGGCGAGGAGAGGGGAAAATGAAAAGTGAAATTCAAGATGGTGCCTGGCTTAAACGGAAAACGTCCGTTCTCCAGGGGCCAGTCGTCTTTCCGGAGAAGAGGAAAGTGGACCCCACGGTGGAGAGAGCTTCTGGTGGTCTGAGCCGGGCTGCCTCCCAGGGTCAGTGTCTAGGAAGTTGTTTCCCTGACACAAGCCTCAGAGAAAGGTCCTTTCAATGGTCACAATGGTCTCAACCTCCTTGATGTAATGATATTAATGTACTAGGCAATGCGCCTCCCAAACGAAAGTTGATATCATGAAGCTGCTTCCATATTTGGATTTTGGAGTAATCCCTATAGGCCTATCTGAGATGGGTTTACTTTTAGCATTTGTTGATATGGCTGGAATAGTGGCAAAACTACTACAATAGGCCTCATAAAAGTAATGGTATTTTATATAGATGAATAGTAGAATTGGCCATGTTTGTCAGTAATGTCATTTATTGAGCTTTATTAATGCACCTTATCAATAATAGTCACATGACACGATCAAGTCAATGCACCCTATCAATACAATATGTTCATACATGTTCAAGTTTAAGCAACATGTGGACTACACCGCCATTCAACTACAACACCCCCAGTCTGATGACAGGGAGGATTTGACATGTTTCATTGAAGAGAGAACAGGGACGTTATAGATTTATGAGTGTCTTTTAACATCTAATAATTCTCACAGACACTGATGGACATAACAGACATGTAACATTGGGAGAGGGGGGCTGCATAATTGTGCTAGGACATCAGGTTGTTATTCAACGTTAAAACGTGCAATTGGATGTATTTCATTCAGTGTGCAGAATGTGTGCATGTATTTCAAGATTAAGTTATCTGGAATGTACTCCAGTTCATAAAGTTGAGGCACACTGTTCCCTTCAATCAATATTCACTTTGAAATGTATTACAATATGCATTTTTTATGCTATTACAATTTAGAATATATTTCCCTTGTATATTTTTCCTAATGATAATATATCATCATTTGACTTTTGACAGTCACATTTGTCTATTTCCTTTATCTTCGTGCATTCAGCTAATAAGAGATTTGTGTTTGTATAAATTATATACTTTCATTCAGAGACTTCTTTACAAGTGTTGAATATTTTGGTCAACTTTACAGGCCTACACACAAAGAGGCTACATTACATTCATTTGCAAAGTCCCATGTAGGCCTAGGCCGTGCTGATATAGAACATACCATTGCCTTATAGGAATGTGGTGAGAATTATATAAGACGTTTATAAATGTGAAGTGTATTACCTTGTTGCTGTAATCAATTAAATATATATGTTTTTAAAACAGGGCATTTAGCAACCAACTTTATTGCTTGTCGGCCAGTTTAAGAGAGAAGCATTAGAGGTCCATACATGGAGTAGGGGTTGATTCTTAGATCTAGGGCTACTCATCCGTTTCGTCGATGATATCTGGAGCCAGCGAATGTATACAAACTATAAATTCCCCCTCTTCTCTGCGCTCTCTTTGGAGCGCCAGATTTATTCTGAATAACATTCTTTGGAGGAAAGGGCTTAGCATTAGCGGAATTACATTAACATGCCCAGATAAAGGTCTTGGAAGCCAAGAGATGTCCAAATGTTCATTTATCAAGAGCTTATGATTCCGATAGGCAACAAACGGTCTTTGTGAAGTAGCCCTAGCGAGGCTTGACAGGATGGCATCGTTATCCTGTCTCTGTGATGCATGCTGTTGGTGTTGCGCGTATAGGCATGTTTTCACTTTAATCTCCATATCCAACTCTTGACTCCGCTTTAGAACATTTGTATTCACATTTCTCATCAGGAAAACCCAAAAGGTATTTTAAGGCTTGAAATGCTAAATTAGGCCAAACCCACAAATGTGCAGGTATCACTAAAGAGAAAGAAAAAATGTGCTTCGATAGTATTATACAACTATTGCACAGAATATGTTCACACTTCCAGTGGGTCTGGACCAAGTGAAGTAATAAGCCCTACCACCTTAGGTCCATAATGCTGCACTACAATGTTGGCTATAGGGCTATAAACTAATAAATAGTGATTAGGCCTATTTTTACTACAAGAAGTTTGACATAACCTGCTATCAATAACATAGGCTTGTGGCATGTGTTTAAATGCAATTGAAAAGTTGCTATTACGCCATTATTGTGTGTGCAAGTAGCATAGTGGACTGCTAAATAAGGCGTATCTAATTATTCATTACTTCGGCTGACTCAACATCATTTGTCACTCACTGACTCAGAATTATGAGGAGGCCTATTTGTGGGCAATTTTTTTTGCCATCACCTTATTTTAGACACTTTAATTCATCTATGTCAATTATTTACATGGAGTTAATCAATGCAACAGGACAAGATAGCGTACATTCACTTGGGCAAACTGCTCGTTGAAAACGCATGTGGAATTTATTTTTCTTAACGACTTGCCTAACTTGCATTCGTAAATACAAACGATGAAATGGTGTCGGAATTGTGAGAGAGTATGACTAAGTCATTCGAAAAGCCCTGATAAGTGTGATCTACTTAGAGCAAATTGACGAGAGGTTACATGCTCCACCATGTTTCGACTGGGTCAATAACTGTGTCCATTTCGGCTTGAGTGTACCCATGCTGCTTGGCTTATACCCAGAAATCGAAATATGACTTAATGAATGACGTAATTGTAATATATAATGATATATTAGGTATATGGATAATTTAAACAGGAAACATAAGCACATTCCAGCCCTCATAGCAATGATACCTTCACACAGTGAAATAAGGCCTACGTGGCAGTGAAGTCCAAGACGAATTCATTTAAGGCTACTCAAATAAACGTAAATATCCACTTCAGAGCACTGTTTTGAGAGCGAATATTATAGGCTAGTCAAGACCTTGTCAGGTGTGAAGTTGTCTCTCCTTCAGTGTTGTTTTCAATATTCATTTGTCCCCTAAAGAGAAGGTAATAATGCCCCCAAAGTAATAATATTCTATATACATAAAATTATTTTTTTAAATCGAAAATCAAAATTAAGAAACTTTTTATTTACAATATTTTCAGTGCAAATAATTATTGACCAACATATAATACAACAATATTTATCAACGCTTCCACAGTAAATTACATGTAACATTGTGTCATGTTTTTGGATTTCAGGACACGGAATAAGTGGTTCAGATTAAAATTCACAACAGAATATTTCCTTCAGTTGAGTAAAAAGTCATGCACATCGCCTAATACTAACTGACCGAGCTGAAAGATGGAGGGAGTCATAATATCCCATACACGCTGTAGAGTATCCTACTGGCCCTCCACTTTACGACAACTGCGCTCTGTATATCAATTTTTTCAAAATAATATTTATATTAAATTATACATTTTACATTAAAAAAAATAACGTTTGACTGTGCACTCATATTAACATTTGCGATGATGGCACAGCTTCTGTAAGGGCACTGACTGAGTTCGCCTCCTCGGTACTCACAGGGATGGCCCCGGTCATGATCACACTAGTCTTGTTGTGCTCAGAAATGTCCATGTCACTCTTGTCCTCCTGTCCATCCTCGAAATCGGACTCGCTTGCTTCGCTCTCACACTCGGACTCTTCCGGCTCCTTGGACTCGGCCTCTGTCAGTGACTTGTCCGGCGTCTCCTTCTCCTTGTCTTTCTGTGCCTGGGCTTCTTTCGAATGCCTCCACTTCATGCGCCTGTTTTGGAACCACACTTTGACCTGCCGAGAAAGTGCACGAGCTCGTTTAGACGTCGTCGGCCTGAGCCCGAGGCCTATTACTCGCCAAAAGGTTGACAATGAAATATGCTTCATAGAAATATGACCCATAGAGCGACATAGTGGAGAGCATTAAGGCAAGCCTCTACGCAACACAACAATACCTTCTTGATAAGGAAATCATAGTCTACATTTCTAATTAAACAACTTTACAGTAGCCTAGGTAGGCTACAATTAAGTTAATGTAGAATAAAATAAAATAAACGATTTTGCGTAAAGATGGGCATACATGGCGTAAAGGTGGTCCTAGCCTACAAGAACAACACAAATACTATTAAAACATCATATATATATTACATTTGTATTGCTTAACCCTAATGGGGTTAGGTAAAACTATAACTTTCATCCGTTTGCAATAATTCGTTGTAATCGACTTTCATTTCCTTAGAAGTTCTCCATTGCGCAATTGTGTAGTTGCCTACTGGGCTATATTACCGGGCGTGTCCTCCTCTGAGTGGAGGCTTCCTGTCGTAACAGCACAAGGCCAAGTTTGATTGTTTTACACTATTATGTCTTTCCATCTCAAGAATCAAGGATTCTAAAAAAATAACTCCAGATTTGCATGGTCTATGCTTAAACATGGTTAATTGAAAAGGCCTGCTTGTCCATACAATAGCCCAATTGAGGCTTATAGGTTACAGTAACGTGCACGTATCTTACCTGTGCGTCTGTTAGGCCAAGCATTGCAGCCAGTTGTTTTCTGTCGGGTTTGGTGACGTATTTCTGTATTTCGAAACGTTTCTCAAGCCCTTTTCTTTGCAGATTGGAGAAGACCGCCCGCGACCAGGACCTCTTCCTTTTGTACGTCTGTGGCATCGTGTCTTTAGTAAGGACAGCATATGGACCTGTATAAATAAAGGGACATAAAGGTTGAGCAATGTTATTTATTCGTTCAAAATTCAAAGTGTAACGATCTTTGGTCAATTATACTCTGCAAAAATACAAGAACAACAGAACATATGCCTAAGGTTTAAAAGCAAAGTCTGAATTTGAAAGGCTATGTAAAAATATTGTTCGAATCCTTAAATGCGCTGTGTGCGTAAAAAGGCCATTTGAAATATGCGGACGGCTACACTACCTGGAAAGGTGTCCTGAAACTGATGCTGCCCTGATTGCCTGGCGCTGTTTAGTGAGCTCATCATGGAGGACGCGTCGCGCATCCCCGGGTCTATGGATGCGAAGTACTGGCTCGCTGGCTGGATCCCTGACTGACGGTTCGAGCTAACAATGGACGTGAGATCTGTCACAGGGCGAGAGATAAGTAAGAAATTACCGCAACGTATACACGAGTATTCAACGCTGAAACTTTTCAGCAAAAAATTAACTTTTGTGTGCGAGTCTGAATGTTGTCTGAAGCTAGAAAGTTCCTAGTTTTATAGTTTGGCAACTGTGGAACCTTGGATATTCATATAGAGGTTTTTCTATGAGTGCGTAAAGGATAAAGAGTACGTGTTGCCTCAGTGGTGTTGGTGCCTTCAAGGTCAGTACTTCAAATCAAATCAAATCAATTGTATTGGTCACATACACATATTTAGCAGATGTTATTGCGGTTGTAGCGAAATGCTTGTGTTCCTAGCTCCAACAGTCCAACAATGCAACAGTACTTTGTAAACGTATCTTGAAGTCAATTTAGCCATCTTATAAAAATGTGCCTTTACAACATTATGGCATTCTTAAATGCTTTCTTTGGCAGTGAGATAACCTTGATGTAGGCTATACATTAGTTATTTTAGAGAATTCAGTGAAAAGTGAACTTCAAAGCATACCTCTTAAAGACGATATGTCTTTTGTTTTGGGGTCGAAGTCTGTTGACAATATCCGATCGATTCCGAACTTGAGGTCCTTGCTTGAAGGTGGGGGAGCTTGTTGGGAGCTGAGACTCGTTCTAGATACCGAAGTTAAGTGTATTCCGTGTCTGTGATAAGGAGACCCGGGGTTCACTCTCCCACCGTAGATCGACTGCTCTGGCCCCACCGGTGAAGGACGCAATGGCGATCCAGAGGCGTGAACCTGAGAACGGTGTCCCATATGAGTCATGAGGGCCGAGGATCCCGGGATGTTCTCAGCATCACCGACCTGCAAAATGTCAGCAATGCAAAAGGAGGGCTTCTTCATTGTATCCATAGCGAAACCACCCGCGCAATAAGCAGACCAAAGACTAAAATTCGATGCGTAAAACGGGTTGAGTCCGGCCGTATACATCCTTAACTCGTAATGTTGCCCCTCGGTTTATCAGAAACGACAATACAACAATAAATTCGGCATACAACTTTTAGTTAAGTGTAGTCAGAGAAAGCTGCCGTCTTTATGTAAGTGCCAGAAATCTTTATCAAACAACTCTGAAATTTTAGTCTTTGGTCTAAGTACTTCCACAGTGAAGTTTCTCCTCTGACACTGATTGGTTGCTTTTTAGCCAATAGAAGTTTGGTCTCGAACACCGAAACACGCCCTTGTGATGGAGATACGCATAGTTAAGTGTTGCTAATGACAGCGACATGCTCGTTGACCTCTTGAATATCTTCATAAACATTTTCAACTGCAGCCACCGACACCATCATCATCTTCGTCACCATCTTCATCGTCTTCATGGATGGCAGCAGCAACAACAACAATAAATGCAAGTGCAATATGAAAATGTAAAAATATATGTTATACTAATGTCATGTAATGTAATAGTAATGTAACAGTAATGTTTATTCTTGCACTTAGCTTTTAGACATTCGGCTTTGTTTCTGAATAAGTAAAAAAAAAACGTAGATAAAAATCTGATCTCTAGGCTTTAGGCCTGCAAATGGAATCATATGTTCATATTATTTTCTGCTAAACATTAGGGTGGTTCGGTTGAGTTTGTATCGTTGAAATGGAAAAACAACTGACTTTCAAACGATGTAGGCTCCAAAAAGTTAACACGGTCAATAAATAAGACCTTATTTATTTGAAAAATAGCTTCTTTTTTTTGCTTCATAAGCGTACTAAATTTCAGGCAATATCATCAATCGAACATCTTAAATACATCTGGGTTACAAGCCAATTTAAGAGAAGTAACGTGATCTACATGATATAGGCTAGAGTGCAGGAAACTAGAGAGTTTCTATTAGAATTCAGGTCATCCTGTTTTTGATGGGCTGTGATTCGTGCTAAATGAGCCTGTTAGTTTTGTCCTGAAATAGAACCTGTTTTAGTATTTTAGGATACAAGCAAAATCTTTATTTCATCCGGAGTAGAGGAGGGAAACTTTATAATGACTGTTGCAACTTCCTTTTTCAATATTTGTGCAACTTTATCTCGACCTGCAAGTTGCATGGTGACGCAAATCCGCCCCTATGCTCATAATAAACAGAGGAAATCTATTCCCCTCTAAAACGAAAAGACAATAACTTCAGAGGCCATACTTCATCCGTATTCGAGACTCGCATGTTTCTCACCGAGTAACGAACATAATGGGGGACTGATTATTATGACAATGACAAAATATCAAAGGGTAAATTAGATGTTATTATTATTGTAGGGATGGGAATGTAAGTGTTGTCATTTTCAATTCGGGGGAACATTTAGACACTAGGCTACTTGCAATATAGCCTAACTAGTCGTTAGATTGGCTTTTATAACACATAGGTAAGGCAACAGCCATATACCAGATATTTATACAGTGCTTTTTATTAAACAGGAGTCATCATGTATTACAATAAAACATTGAATGAATGTATAAATACTAAATAATCCTAATTATCTGTTAAAGGTGAAGTCTAATAATAATACAAAATAAACAACAACAATAATAATAATACTTTACTTTTAATAATGAACAATCGTATTCATATTGATAATGATGAATAATAACATACTTTACTTTTTATTAAAATATAAACACATTTTACTCATGGCTACAATTTAGTAGTGTGTGTGTGTGTGTGTGTGTGTGTGTGTGTGTGTGTGTGTGTGTGTGTGTGTGTGTGTGTGTGTGTGTGTGTGTGTGTGTGTGTGTGTGTGTGTGTGTGTGTGTGTGTGTGTGTGTGTGTGTGTGAGTGTGTGTGTGTCCTACACATTCGATTGTTAGCTCCCAAATTCCCACATCACACATCAGGCCCATGCATGTACTGTTTTCAATCCATTGTCATTACGTGCGCGTCTCATCCTCCAACTGCATTCATTAGACTTGATTCATTCCCGGAAGAAACTATGACCCTGGCCTGACTGCCTCCTGTCACGGTGTTTTCGAGTGACACTTTTCCAGGTTAAATTAGAAATGAAATGTAACGTTTACCCTGGATCATGCAGTTAACACACTCCAGGGAAAAGGATGTAGCAGAGGCACAGCGGGATAACAAGCCTCAATTATTTCAGGTTCTGATGAGCCTTCAGAGGGAAGCATACATGGGCGGATTGGCCATCTGTCAATTCTGGCAAATGCCCGAAGGACCATCTTTTATTTGGGTGGGCTGGTGGAAATATATATATATATATATACACTGAACAAAAATACAAACACAACATGTAAATTGTAGGTCCCATGTTTCATGAGCTGAAATAACAGATCCAAGAAATGTTCCATACCACAAAAAGCTTATTTCTCTCAAATGTTGTGCACAACTTTGTTTACATCCCTGTTAGTGAGCATTTCTCCTTTACCAAGATAATCCACCCATCTGACAGGCGTGGCATATCAAGAAGCCAATTAAACAGCATGGTTATTACACAATAAAAGGACACTCTAAAATGTGTAGTCTCAAGTTTTGAGGGAGCATGCAATTGGTATGAGTATGGCAGGAATGTCCACCAGAGCTGTTGCCAGAGAATTGAATGTTAATTTTTCTACCGTAAGCCGCCTCCAACATCCTTTCAGAGAATTTGGCAGTATGTCCAACCGGCCTCACAACCGCAGTCCACGTGTATTGGCGTGATGTGGGCTAGCAGTTTGCTGATGTCAATGTTGTGAACAGAGTTCCCCATGGTGGCAGGTATGGGCAGGCATAAACTACGGACAACGAACACAATTGCATTTTATCGATGGCAAATTGAATGCACAGAAATATCGTGACGTGATCCTGAGTCCATTGTGAGGCCCATTTATTTTAAGGTATCTGTGACCAATAGATGCATATCTGTATTCCCAGTCGTGAAATCCATAGATTATGGCCTAATTTATTTATTTCAATTGACTGATTTCCTGAAATGAACTGTAACTCAGTTAAATCTTTGAAATTGTTGCATGTTGCATTTATATAATTGTTCAGTATATTTTAAATGGGCCTGTTTTTTTTTTAATTTCGGTTGTCATAATAATCTGTATTGAGCATTTGGCTGACCAGTGGGCAACGTCCGGCCCCCCATACCAAGATGGGCCGGCCCGGTTTTGTGATTGGCTGTGCTGAGGTGTCGCAAGTTCACATTCACAGTCAAACGCGCATCATCAAAAATAAGTGAGATCTGCTCTGACTCTCACTCAGTCAGAACTGAAACTCATGGATCATAAAAAAACCGGAAAGATAGTGCAAAAAAAGTTAGAGAGATTAAAAAAAGGCTATTGATGCCGACGCTGCTAAATGTCCGAAATTAACCGATTTATATGCAAAAAGTTCTGCAAGGTCCGAGTGCTGTGTCTGTGAGAAATGACAGACCAGCTGCTGCTGCCACTGCACCGTGCAGTTGAAGTTGGAAGAAAACAGAGAAAGACACTCAGTCACACTGACACCGATCATGTAGCCTACTGCTGCAAGTCCGGACTAATATTCTGGCTTTATATTGTATGACACAGTAGGCTAATTAAGGAAGGGGGGATTCGGGGGAACATTTAGACACTAGCCTAACTAGGCGTTAGATTGGCTTTTATAACACAGGTAAAGCAATAGCCATCTACTAGATAATTATACAGTGCTTTTTATTAAACACAAGTCATCATGTATTACAATAAAACATTGAATGAATGCATAAATACTAAATAATCCTAATTAATCTGTTAAAGGTGAAGTCGGGATCTCTCTGTATTTTAATTGTTTTATCAATGTTTAGGCTATTTGCTTCGCTTGTAAATCTGTGTCTCTTCAGGCAGCAAGGCAACTAGGGTTTTTGAACTGTAGCAGAGAATGGTTGCACCTGACCTCGCCTGCCTTCCATATTTGAGGAAGTATTGTATTTCCATTGTTAGAGCTCGACTTGCCAATACAATAGCTAATATTTGACTGTGGTGACTAGGGACTCTCGTGTCAGATTACATTCCCGCATAAAATCAATTTTTTTCATCCGAGAGACCGTCACTGATTTGTGAAAGGATACGCATACGCGACACTGTCAAACGAAGCCCAAAACTGGAAATCTGTACGCATCCAGAGAAACTAGTCCCGTCGTTCTATGACAAACACAGAAAGGTTTAAATTGAATTCAATAGAGGAAAACAGAGAGAGCAGAGGACAGACTCTGACACAGATGTACTGCCAGTTCCTTAATGTTTTGTCTGTATATGTAGCCTAGTATTAAACACAGCTAAGTGGGTAGGGTGGAACACATAGGTGATGTCAGGCACTCATTTGCAATATAAGGAGTTAGGCTGTTATAAAGTATTATGAGCCAATTGTCATCTATTATGCATTGATATAGTGATTTTTTTCTTTGTCTGAAAATGTTTGTTTATTCATTCACAACTAGGATGTTGCTGGGCCCAGTACAGGCAGCGTGGTCTCATCATCTCCCGGTCACAGTGATGCTAGGCCCAGTACAGGCAGCGTGGTCTCATCATCTCCCGGTCACAGTGATGCTAGGCGCAGCACAGGCAGCTCAGCTGAGTCAACTGTAGTGGACATAGGAAGACAACACAGAGAGAGAAACACACACACACACACACACACACACACACACACACACACACACACACACACACACACACACACACACACACACACACACACACACACACACACACACACACACACACACACACACACACACAATACTGCTGCCATTATTCACCTTTATACACATCCCAGCATATGCTGTAGTATTCATAGTCAGTGACAACCCTGTTTTGAGCCCCACATTTTTAGCAACAAAAAAAATGTATGTTATTTTGGCATTAATACATGTCACATATCAGTTTGCACACTCTCTATATATAAACTCCCAGTAATTTATTGGGTAAATCATGCTAAACCGCCACTGTTCATAGTATATTCATAGTATTTTCTGGATATTCCTATATTGTGTATATATTTGTATTACCATTCCTACTAAAATATTTTTTTATTACTTGGTTGTGTATATATCTATATATGTGTGTGTGTGTGTGTGTGTGTGTGTTGCACTCTTAAGGAGAGCCTGTGAATATGTATTTAACCTCAACATTTACATATTGTATTCTGTGCATGTGATCAATAGACTCGCTGTGATGTGGGCTGGTGTGGCTAAAATGCTAGGACTGAATTTTTGGCCCAGTCCGCCCCTGTTAAAACATGAAGACAAGCTGAAGCATGTCAAAGCACTGGAGTCTTTATTTTACACTCTGGAATGTCATACAATAGTGCCATTTCATTGGTCAATCATTTCATATGTGATTGAATGTTATGTTTGTCCAGTTCAAATGAAAGTATAACCCATGTGACATACTGTAGGCCTATTCAGTGATTGTTTCAGTTCTATTATAATTGTTATTGCCTTTAGTTTTCAATTACATCACTGCAGGATTGTATTACAAAACCATAACAAAATATGGGTGTCATAAGACCAATAACATTCTAATAGCATATTGTCAATTTATAAAAGGAATTGTGCTTTGCATTGGACTGTATGTTGGAAAGGTTGGTTGAGGCTGTCAGAACTTCTTTAGGCTACTGTATAAACAAACAAACATGTTGAAAATAAAATGTAAAACTACAAGTCAACACTTTTTGATTAAAAACAAAGTTTGACAGCTACAGTACAGCTGACCATTGAGAGCCAGCATTCACAAGCCTATTGTTGTCAGTTGATTGCTCTGTGTGTATTTTACAGGAAGCCTTATCAGACCTCAGGAAAACTGAATGAGCGGCTCAGCCAACAACTGTCTCGGATCAAGAAGTTGGGAGGGACGCAAATTAAATCATTTCCATTATTAAACAGAGAATTATTACTCCCCTTTGGTAAAACTTAGACCTAGGCCAAGATGACTATTTCTGGAAATGTTTGTCTCAGGAAGGAACTTTCACAGATTTAATGGGACCTGGGCCATTGTACATGGCCTTCTGTATGGCATGGTGCCATCGTTTCCACAGCAACAAAAAAAGTTAAGGGAGTTATCCAAAGTGAATTGAAAACAGGTTTGTCCCATTTATGTGACCCCAAATGTGTCTTTTATTATATTCAATAATATTTGAATCAGTTCTGTTCAATAGCCCCCATGTTATGAGGGAACCCGACTCTCCACATGTGTGAAAAGGTCTTGAGATGTTTTTGAGGATTGTTTCAGGTGTTTGTCCAGCCAATGGTGCAACAAACATCAATTGTCTGTGTTATGACTGTGGTCCATATGAGTAATCCCATAAACTCTGTGGTAGGGGTGGGACAGGCTAGCACATCAAATAAATCCCCACAACAGGCCTCTGTAAACTATTAGGACATAGACCCAACTATCCAGGTTTTTAATCTGATAGGGGAGAGCTCTTAATGTGTTCATGTATTTGTGATGGTAACATCATGTAAATGCATTAGGACCCTTTTGGAGACTGTTTTTTATATATTATTTATTTTATTCTAGATACTTGGAGGCCTATCCATGTTGATCTGTTGCTAAGGGCCCGGTCAAGTGGATCGAAGCTAGTTCCTTGGATACAGTGGCCTGGGAGCCCCAGCTGCCCATCAGTGAAGACGGGACTCATCACACAGGGAACATAAACATTGAAATATCAAAATCCTCCAGCGCTGATCATGGGAAAATTTGGAAACCTCAAGGATTTTATTCTACCCTTTAGGCCAGCAATCACCATCAGGAGAGTTCACAACCAAAGCTGAATGTCTCCACAGTTCCTGTGGTTTAAGGCCATATTAAACTAAAACTTAAAATGATTAACCAAAAGACATCATTACAATCACATTATTGTGAAGTTGTTCCTGAAAGGCTACAGTGTGGGCGAAATGACCCCCCCCCCCCCCCTGTGGTCATAGAATAGCACAGTTCTCCTGGCTTTCCCCCACACAAGAGGACGTAGATAAAGACATTAGGTGGTCATTAGGAGTGGTAGACTAACCACACTCTCCTCAGTCTGCCCTGTCGTTTAAACAATCGAAGAGCTTCTTTAATGGAAGCTTTTAAATATGATGGTGTCCCACTGTCTGTACATTAACAACTTATGTGTTTACTTTAAAACGGCCCTGGCGCAGATTAAAGTCGCTCCCCTCCGTGCCTCTTGTGACTGGTGCCTTTAAGGTCTTCCGATTACTCGCTGGGTCAATGTACACAGGGTTAAACCATATTTGCTGAGCACTCTGGGGTCGCAGTGCTAAATAGGAGAGGAGACTAATGGAAACGCAAAAGGTCATCATAACAAACCATTACTGCTTCTTCTCTCCAGTGTCCTGGCATGCATCCCAGGAGGCCAAAAAGAGAAAAGGCACCGCGCACATAATGACGCCCATGTGACCGTTGGCTCGGGTCGTACTCCGCAACCCCGCGCAAAAAAAGGAAACTTCTCAATTTATAGACTCTATTTAAGCATGGTCTGTGACTGCCAGTGATCAATTTTGCATGTGTTTACCACAACCCTTCACTATTGAGGAAAAGCAGAGCCTCCCAGTGCGGAGGAGATCTATACCCGTGTCACACTGTCCCAGGAGCAGCGCTTGCTGCGTCAATTAATTGTAATAACACGCCACTGTGGAAACAAATGTGCAAATGATCGGGTGGGAATTCTAAACAACAATGGAACCGGAGGCTGCAGAGTAGCAGGTGCTGACAGTATGTGGACACGCCTTCAAATTAGTGTATTCGACTATTTCAGCCACACCCATTGCTCACAGGTGTATACAATCTAGCACATAGCCATGCAATCTCCATAGACAAACATTGGCAGTAGAATGGCACCGGTCAACTGTAAGTGCTGTTATTGTGAAGTGGAAACGTCTAGGAGCAACAACAGCTCAGCTGTGAAGTGGTAGGCCACACAAGCTCACAGAACGGGACCGCTGAGTGCTGAAGTGCATAGCACGCAAAAATCGTCTGTCCTCGGGTTGCAACACTCACAACCGAGATCCAAACTGCCTCTGGAAGCAACGTCAGCACAAGAATTGCTCGTTGGGAGCTTCATGAAAAGAGTTTCCATTTCCGAGCAGCCGTACACAAGCCTAAGATGACCATGCACAATGCCAAGCATCGACTGGAGTGATGTAAAGTTCGCAGCCATTGGACTCTCAGTGGAAACACGTTCTCTGGAGTGATGAATCATGCTTCACCATCTGGCAGTGCGATGGATGAATCTGGGTTTGGCGGATGCCAGGAGAACACTACCTGCCCGAGCACATAGTGCCAACTGTAACATTTGGTGCACGAGGGATAATGGTATGGGGCTGTTTTTCATGGTTCTGGCTAGGCCCCTTAGTTCTAGTGAAGGGAAATCTTAATGCTACAGAATACAATGTCATTCTAGACGATTCTGTGCTTCCACCATTGTGGCAATAGTTTAGGGAAGGCCCTTTCCTGTTTCAGCATGACAATGTCCCCCTGCACAAAGCGAGGTCCATATAGAAATCGTTTGTTGAGATCGGTGTGGAAGAACTGGCCTGCACAAAGCCCTGACCTCAACCCTATCGCCCTATCGAACACCTTTGGGATGAATTGGAACGCTGACGCCTAATCGCCCAACATCAGAGCCCGACCTCACTAATGCTCTTGAGGCTGAATCGAAGCAAGCTCCTGCAGCGTGCGAGCGTGATCCCGTGTGTGAGCGCGTGTGTGCCTATACATCTCACAGATTACTAGAGCTGGATAACGTTCGATATCTAAAATAGGCCTTGAACATTACCTAGGCCTAGTTATTTTGACTTCAGAAAAGGATGTTGTTATACCTCTCTACTTGATTTGTGGTCGCTACCAAAACAATTAAATCAAGGTTATGATCGGGCGTGTTCACACAAAGCGACATTTTACACCTCAGGTATCAACTTGATGGATTCCAGTTTTGTCAACGCTCCAGAGCTGTCTAAACAGACCGTGTTTTACGACCTCTGAAAGTACAGCTGTCAAAATTACGAATAGCCTAAATCGGAATTGTCATTAAAACAGAAACATCATCTAAGCAATGACAAAATAAAATAATAACATAAATTGAACACTCATAATGGTTATTTTGTTTAATTTCCGAGTCGTCATCGCTTCTAAATCCACATAGGCCTAATTCAATCACGAATCTGGGTATTAATTTGACATAGGCATAAATCAAATTGTATAGCGTCGAATATAGACTAAAGTAGCCTAGCCTATAGCAAAAACATGAATAAATTATTAATTTTGTGAGTAAGACAAGAAGCCTACGTCCAATTCTTTCCTATATGCTCTCGTCCCTAGGCCTATATATTATCCTAACGTTTTGAAAAATGCATATAGGCCTTGACGTCTTTGGGTGGCAGTAGTGTTTTCACTAATCAATAAATCTGCGTTTCCTTTTTTGTGCAGTTTTCATTATGGACGTCTGGACAGCCACAGAAGGCAACAATGCACTTTCACTTATCAGGATCACATCCCAGGGAGAAGAGGTCCGGAGGAGAACATCCATAGATCCAGTTAAAAACACAACAGTAATACTTTTCCACACTATCCCAAGCGCCTTATATTTCATGTACCGTTTTAATATAAATTGCCTTTCAGAACATATTTTCTCGTGCCAACCTAAGGGCACATCGACACGTTTTCACCTAGTCGGCTCGGGGATTCGAACCAGCGACCTTTCGGTTACTGTCCCAACGCGGCCTCTTAACCGCTAGGCTATCTGCTGTCCATATACAGATACTACAGTAGCCAATTTTTTTATTATGCAAATTAGTTACTTTGGAGGCACGTCAAGCTACTTTGGTGCTATGAACACTCTAGTGCCTTGTGCATATCAGTAGTCTAATTGAATTTATTCATGCTATTTAAAAAAAAAAAATTAAAGTGATTATATTACATTAAATGTGTTTATTGCTTGTCAAATAATAATTATCTCTAGAGGCTATCGTTTCCAAAGAAGGGTTATTAAATTAAGGCTTTTGGGCAAGTAAACTACACGCAATAGAATATGTAATGTGAAGAATGTGAAGACAATAATGTAATGTGAAGACAATAATGTTCAATTATCCAATCAACAGATTTCAGGCCCACACACACATTAAAAAAAGTATAAACGCAACATACAACAATGTCAAACATTTTACTGAGTTACAGTTCATATAAGGAAATCAGTAAATTGAAATTAATTAATTAGGCCCTAATCTATGGATTTCACATCACTGGGTTGGGGGTGCAGCCATGGGTGGGCCTTGGAGGGCATAGGCCCACCCACTTGTCAGCCAGGACCACCCACTGGGGAGCCAGGCCCAGCAAATCAGAATGAGTTTTCCCCACTAAAGGGCTTTATTACAGACAGAAATACACCTCAGACGATCCCGCAGGTGAAGAAGCCGGATGTGTAGGTCCTGGGCTGCGGTTGTGAGGCCGGTTGGAAGTACTGCCAAATTCTCTAAAACGACATTGGAGCCAGTTTATGGTAGAGAAATTAACAATCAATTCTCTGGTAACAGCTCTGGTGGACATTCATGCAGTCAGCATGCCAATTGCATACTCCCTCAAAACCTGAGACATCTGTGGTATTGTGTTGTGTGACAACTCTGCACATTTTAAAGTGGCCTTTTATTGTCATGTTGTTTAATCAGCTTCTTGATATGCCACACCTGTCAGGTGGATGGATTATCGTGGCAAAGGGGTAATGCTCACTACATGTTGCGTTTATATTTTTGTTCAGTGTAAAAAAACAAACACTTAAAACATTGCCTTTATTAAAATAGGTAGGCCTAGCCTACCTGGTCGTGATGATACCCTACTTATAAATTATTTAGACTACATTACTAAGATAATGGGATCACCTAAACTATTATCACAGAGCCTCTCCATTTTAATCAAACACAGTACTTATTCACTGATTAGGCTACAGTATTTACTGCATCCTTTTAATATAGTCTAACACCACTCTTGAAATCGGATACATTTTTTGGTCATAAATCCGTCTGTGATGCACATAGTTTTTTTTAATGCGCTCAACTATGTGATCAGACATTCTGATCCTCATGCAGGTCTTTACTTGGGGTCCTTATTATAGCATAATCAACTCAATACACAGGTCAACTTTAACAAAATGCTGCCATCTAGTGGTGGTTCTTAGAAACAATCTGGCATCTAACAAATGAAAATGATCACGACTGCTTTTCCACAGGCAGCCCAAACCTGAGCTTTTAACCAATTATTGGCAAAATAGCTAATCTGATTGGTCGAAGACGCAATTAGTGTGTGGGGGGGGGTTGGGGGGATCAGATAATTAGGCACCTGTGTAAACGCAGCCATAGAGACATAGGCCTATCTATGAGCGTTATGGCAGTGACTGTAGAATATTGCACATAAATAACGGAAAACATTAACAAAATGTCAGTCAGACTCGGATGCTGAGTGCAATGCAATGACATCTGTTGACCTGGGTTCAGTTATGTGTAGAAAAACATGCTATTTTTCTCTAAATCATCACTGCACGTCCCAACGACATCTCAATCCGGATAACACTTTGGGCTATGTATAGTGCATTGAGTGTGAGCCAGTCGAACAGGGTTCCAGTCGAACAGGTTTCTGATATAGAGCCCATGAGACTCGTTCAATCCAGGAGCAGTGAGCATATTTTGGACCAGGCACATCTTCACTTCAACACGTAGGCCTAGGCTAATGCACAACATGCTTGTCAAGTGCGAATAATTTACGACAGGTGGGATTCATCCCGTTAACTTATCCCAATAAACAATCTATTTGTCTTTCCTCATAGCACAAGTTCAGCTGTGGTAAGAATGTTAAAGATTCAGCTGTCCACTTGTGAATTGACAGTCTGCTGTGGAACTGAACTGCCCCTAAAGAGACACTTTCGATTCAGTTTCATTGTTCCATTTTAGGCTAAATGGCAAGTTTTAAAATGGGAGCACACGCAGTTTCTTTTGTTAGGCATGCGTAGTTTATCCAATTAGCCCATTTCACTTTTCAGAATCGGCCATCAAAATTACATTAAGTCTTCTACTCTTAGGATGAAAACTTTGAGCGTGAATGACCAGGCATACCCAGGTTTTCAGAACAAAATTATATTGGGTTGAGTTGAAGCCATAGCCATTTTACTACATTACCACATATGTTACAACCAAGCCATGACATTTGATGGAAATATTCACTTTCAGTTTCCTGTAGGGGGAAACCCAATCTAATGGCACCACAAAATCTGAGAAAACACATGATCAATCACTGACTGGACTTTCCAGATGAGCCAGCTGCAGTTAGGCTATTGGAGATTGTTGGAGTTGGCATTGAGGTTATGCTCGGGTTTAACCTCTGACCTCAATAAGGGCCTAAACCATTAGGGAGGAAGTTCCATGGAAGCAGACAGGGCCAGGCTGACATTAAATCCAGCTGGTGGTCCTGTGGTGGTCTGATAGGACACAGGTGACACCTGCACTGGATTTGATATTAATTTTACACATTAAAGCTGGAATCATTAATGGTGAAACGGCCACATCCGTTTGCGATATTACAACAACAAAGTTACTGCAAACTTTTTCCCCCCTGGACATCATTGCACAGCAAAAACATTTTTTTTTACCCTGATGCATGACACTCCCCACATCTGCCAAGTCAACAAAACAATAACAATGGCCATGGGATGGACAGTGCTGCTGTTTCCCCCTACTGCAGAGTGCATATTTCAAACCGAGGTAAGTTGGTTTTATATTCACACATTCAGACATTCAACAGACATTTGGCAAAAGCCATTTAAAAATCAATAACTAATTCACAGTTTGTCACAGAATCATCAAATAGACATTATCTATCTATACATGTCTAGCATACTTTTACAACCTTTGTTTTGACTAGAAATTCCAGTTTTGACTTGATAGAAATACATTAAATCTATAAAATGCAATTTCAAGCGGTATAAATTAATAACTAATTCACTGTTTGTCACACAAACATCAAGCTAGGTATGATTTATTCTATCATACTTTTACAACCTTTATTTTGAGGACAAATTCCAGTTTTGACTTGATAGAAATACATAAAATCTATAAAATGCCATTTACAGCAGTATAAATCAATAACTACAGTTGAAGTCAGAAGTTTACATACACCTTAGCCAAAAATATTTAAACAGAGTTTTGCACAATTCCTGACATTTAATCCTAGTAAAAATTCCCTGTCAATTAGGATCACCACTTTATTTTAAGAATGTGAAATGTCAGAATAATAGTAGAGAGAATTATTTATTTTAGCTTTTATTTCTTTCATCACATTCCCAGTGGGTCAGAAGTTTACATACACTCAATTAGTATTTGGTAGCATTGCCTTTAAAATGTTTAACTTGGGTCAAACGTTTCGGGTAGCCTTCCACAAGCTTCCCACAATAAGTTGGGTGAATTTTGGCCCATTCCTCCTGACAGAGCTGGTGTAACTGAGTCAGATTTGTAGGCCTCCTTGCTCACACACACTTTTTCAGTTCTGCCAACAAATTTTCTATAGGATTGAGGTCAGGTGATGGCCACTCCAATACCTTGACTTCGTTGTCCTTAAGCCATTTTGCCACAACTTTGGAAGTATGCTTGGGGTCATTGTCCATTTGGAACAACCCATTTGTGACCAAGCTTTAACTTCCTGACTGATGTCTTGAGATGTTGCTTCAATATATCCACATAATTTTCCTTCCTCATGTAGCCATCGATTTTGTGAAGTGCACCAGTCCCACCTGCAGCAAAGCACCCCCACAACATGATGCTGCCACTCCCGTGCTTCACGGTTCGGATGGTGTACTTCGGCTTGCAAGCCTCCCCCTTTTACTCCTAGAATAACGATGGTCATTATGGCCAAAAAGTTATATTTTTGTTTCATCAGACCATAGGACATTTCTCCAAAAAGTACGATTTGCCATTGCAAACCGGAGTATGTCTTTTTTTATGGCGGTTTTGAGCAGTTGTTTCTTCCTTGCTGAGCGGCCTTTCAGGTTATGTCAATATAGGACTCATTTTACAGTGGATATAGATACTTTGTACCTGTTTCCTCCAGCATCTTCACAAGGTCCTTGTTCTGGGATTGATTTGCACTTTTCGCACCAAAGTACGTTCATCTCTAGGAGACAGAACGCATCTCCTTCCTGAGCGGTATGATGGCTGCGTGGTCCCATGTTGTTTATACTTGCGTACTATTATTTGTACAGATGAATGTGGTACCTTCAGGGGTTTGGAAATTCCTCCCAAGGATGAACCAGACTTGTGGAGGTCTACCATTTTATTTCTGAGGTCTTGGCTGATTTCTTTTGATTTTCCCATGATGTCAAGCAAAGAGGCACTGAGTTTGAAGGTAGGCCTTGAAATACATCAACAGGTACACCTCCAATTGACTCAAATTATGTCAATTAGCCTATCAGAAGCTTCTAAAGCCATGACATCATTTTCTGGAATTTTCCAAGCTGTTTAAAGGCACAGTCAACTTAGTGTATGTAAACTTCTGACCCACTGGAATTGTGATACAGTGAATTATAAGTCTGTAAACAATTGTTGGAAATCTTACTTGTCATGCACAAAGTAGATGTCCAAACCGACTTGCCAAAACTATAGTTTGTTAACAAGAAAGTTGTGGATTGGTTGAAAAACTAGTTTTAATGACTCCAACCTAAGTGTATGTAAACTTCTGACTTCAACTGTATATGGTGCATTGGTTTCTCTCAGCAGAGACACTTTAGCTCAACATGAGCTGTGTGGATTTAAAGAGTGGGTAGGATTTGCATTCAGTGAATGTAGACATTGTGAATGTACTTTTGACAATATGCAGATGTAATTTAATGAGGATGTTTTTGTGCAAAGGACATTGGACAGACATATTCGACAATGCTGTGAAATTGATAAGGCCAGCACTGACTTCTTAAGAAACAGACTTAACACAACATATGGTATAAACAGAAAGAGCAAGCTAGTTGAATTCCCTGTTTTTAATCTTATACAGTAAACACCACAGGATATAATCATTCTTGAAGGCATTGATCCATTAGAAATGAAGTGTGTGTTGAAACACCTTGTTCTTTCAGGACAATTGGACTTGGACATGTTAAATGCTGCTCTCCTTGATTTCCCCTACTCTTCCCTGGTTGTAAGAGCTAATGAGTTTTAATGACTCCAACCTAAGTGTATGTAAACTTCTGACTTCAACTGTAATTCACTGTTTGTCACATAAACATAAACCTAGGTATGACTTATTCTATAAATGCTATCATACTTTTACAACCTTTGTTTTGAATAGAAATTCCAGTTTTGACATGACAGAAATGCAGAAAATCTATAAAATGCCATTTAAAGCGGTATAAATCAATAACTAATTCACCGTTTGTCACAGAAACATCAAACTAGGTATGATTTATTCTATAAATGTCTAGCATACTTTTACAACCTTTATTTTGAGGAAAAATTGCAGTTTTGACATGATAGAAATACATCAAATCTATAAGATGCAATTTAAAGCGGTATAAATCAATAACTAATTCATTGCTTGTCACATAAACATAACACTAGGTATGATTTATTCTATAAATGCTATCATACTTTTACAACCTTTGTTTTGAGGAAAAATTCCAGTTTTGACTTGATGGAAATACATATCTATAAAATGGCATTTAAAGCTATATAAATCAATAACGTTTCACTGATTATGACATCATCAAACTAGTTATGATAAAGCTATATAAATCAATAACGTTTCACTGATTATGACATCATCAAACTAGTTATGATTTATTCAATAAATGTCTAGTATACTTTTACAACCTTTGTTTTGACTAGAAATTCCCGTTTTGATTTGATAGAAATACATAATCTCAAATATTGCATTTAAAGATAAAGAAGTCTAATTCAGTGATTGTCTCAGGAAAAAGTGAAAATATGGATTTATTTGCAATAACTTTAAAGAAATGTTAATTTCAAGTGCAATTTGCTCTATATGAAGTTAGACAATGTTTACATAAAGTTGTACAATGTTTACAATGTTAAATGCTATGCCAAATCAATGTTCGCATTTTTTGTGCAACAGTTCCACATTTTAAAGTAGTTACAAGGCACAACAGTCATTTATTTATATGTCTCTAATTTATCAGCAAAGAGGCCCCTTCCAATCATTTTCTATTTTGGCTTTG
The DNA here is from genome assembly GCF_016432855.1 of Salvelinus namaycush. Lineage (NCBI taxonomy): Eukaryota > Metazoa > Chordata > Actinopteri > Salmoniformes > Salmonidae > Salvelinus > Salvelinus namaycush. Next base: position 30,322,755 of record NC_052335.1, read on the forward strand.
TGGAAGTCCTTCTTTGTCATCCCCAGACAAGCTGAATGGTATCATCTTTGGCACACAGAGCATTCTATCTGCTGTATTAAAAACATAAAACAGGGTTATGTTTATTTACATGTAAATAACAGTTCTGGAATACCCAAATTCTGTTACATGCTTTTGCAATTAGGAACATTCTCAAATTTAATTGGATTTTTGTTCAATTGCTAAATTGACAAAGTGTTAAAGTGTTAAATTACATGCATTTGACCACAACCCTGACAGAAGCACACAAGGTGTTAATCATTGTTGACTATTCAGGCAATGTAAATCAGATAGTAATAAAGGCATACATTTGCAAAAAAACATATGTGTTGATAAAAAAGATATCACACATCAATGTTGTAATATCAAACATTACAATAATGTCAGTCTTTGACAACCAAATCAGTTTAATCATCACTTGTGCCAGATACGTGTGTACCTATTACAGTGAATTGCTGTCATAGTATGTATCTAGTATCTCTCATAGTAGAATAATAACATAGAGTCATGATAATAGAACATTAGAGCAATAACTAGTGTTGCAAAGGGCCAGAAGTTTTCCGTACATTTTCCATGGGAAGTTAAGTTAACTCCTTTTGAGCAGCATCTGTCTGTTATACGTTTGATCAATGGGTATAATGGTAAATCTGGTCCTCATAGGATCACTTGGATATATAGAGTTTGAGGTTAAGAAAAAAATATGAAACTAGGACATTAAAACACTGGCAGAATTCTTTCATCCACTCACATAAAATATGTATTTTAAAGTATAAATACCCTTCTAAGACCACTGTCTTTCTAGGCGTTTTAAAAGGTTTGCAAATAGTTATTTCTGCAAGGAATGTGAATTGAAAGGGATTTGGTAATACCAATGTAGGTGACGTAGTTTCTACACTGGTATAATTTGTATAATGTATGGTAGTTGCACACCTCCCTGCTGAATTATATAGAGCTGATTTTTTTATTCATGATCTTTTGTGAAAAAACTAATTTTCACATAGGCTTTGTGCTAGCAGTTTAAGAGAGAAAGAGAGCAAATAGCATAGGGACAGCCTGGTTGAAGTCCTGGTTTTTAATGATTAGTGCCAGTAGATTGCAGAGGGGTTCACATACAGTTCAGAGGCAAATCATAATGTATACGTTTAGCCCAAAAACCAAACATGTACCCTCTACTTCTTATTTTAGTGCTTTAAAAAAAAAATCCACCCTCTGGTATCTTTCAGTATTCATGCTAATATATACATACACACACACACACACACACACACACACACACACACACACACACACACACACACACACACACACACACACACACACACACACACACACACACACACACACACACACACACACACACACACACACACACACACACAAACGTTATGGTTCACTCTTAGTTTTCCTTATCTCCACTGTGGAATGTCCATGTTGATCCTCTTGGTCTTCTTTATCCATCCACCGGTCTTCTTTGTTAGTCAGGCCTGACCCCTTCATCACGTAGTTTTTTCCTGTAATCTAATATGACTGAAGATGCAGAATTTTCTGCCAGGCCCCTTCTAATAGGGTATAACAGACTCGTTAGAACTTTGACCACACGCCCTCTAGACGGACTACATGCCCTCTATCAAATCAAAACTGGAATTTTTACTCAAAACAGAAGGTTGTAAAAGTATGCTAGACATTTATAGAATAAATCATATCTAGTTTTATGATTGTGACAAACAGTGAATTAGTTATTGATTTTTACATTTTTAAATGGCTTTTGGCGAATGTCTGTTGAATATAAAACCAACTTTACCTCGGTATATTACAAGTGGAAGTTCAAAGGGACATTAAAGCGGAATGCCAAGTTATGATGCGATTTTTGCCACAATTGTATCATGAATAACCTTTAGTGCAGAATTGCTACTATACTGATGATTTTTGGTCATAATGTAGAAATAATACCCATTTCAACTCTATAATCTAGCACATTCTCCACACAAAAACATCTTATTTCATTATTTTAAAAAGCATTTCACCAAAAACCCTCTCCATTTCCCTTTTTTTGAGCCAAGTTCATTGCATCCAGTCAACATTTCACATGACACTGCAAATCACAAACAAATCTATGTCCTAATCAAAAGGTGCAGCATAGGTCTCAAAAAAAGCCTAAACATTAATATTCTATGTCCTGAAAACCGTTCACCTACGGAGAGAGTGGTAGGCTGCTCAACTAACCTATTTAATCTATGGCAAAGCCTTAGTGATAGCGCCAGCAATATTCACAAAGGCTACTCAATGATAGAAAAATATATACCAAGAAGCATGTGCTTTTTACAACATTTACATGTCCTAATGAGCCAGTCAATGAATATATGTGCTTCTACACCTGCATTGCTTGCTGTTTGGGGTTTTAGGCTGGGTTTCTGTACAGCACTGAGATATCAGCTGATGTACGAAGGGCTATATAAATACATTTGATTTGATTTTGATATATGAATATAGCCAAAACCAATGCAATAATGCAGTAATTATTGAATCATAGATCCCAAATCACACTTGAGGTAGTGGATTGATATTGGCACTCAAACAATGTCAGTCATTCTTCAACAAGTATCCGTTGGGGAACATTTCAGCTAACTGCGGTCATTGGTAAAATGTACAGAGCAATAATGGAAAACCATTTAAAAAAGCATGAAACTAATAGCTCGCAAGTTCCATGTTGCAATATCTCGTCTAAAGGCCCTATTCACGCTGTAAAACTGAAGCGTTACAGATTCCGCTATAGAAATGTAAAGGTAATTTCCGATTGCGGTAAACGCTGCAACTTTTCAGGGAAGTCAGGAACCAATATACTCAGTCAGTTAGGAAAGCTAAGGCTAGCTTTTTCAAACAGAAATGTACTTTCTGTAGCACTAATTCCAAAAAGTTTTGGAACACTAAAGTCCATGGAGAATAAGAGCACCTCCTCCCAGCTGCCCACTGCACTGAGGCTAGGAAACACTCACCACCGATAAATCTACACTAATCGAGAATTTCAATAAGCATTTTTCTACGACTGGCCATGCTTTCCACCTGGCTACCCTTACCCTGGCCAACATCTCAGCACCCCTTGCAGCAACTTGCCCAAGTCCACCCCCCTCTTCTCCTTCACCCAAATCCAGACAGCTGGTGTTCTGAAAAGAGCTGCAAAATCTGGATCCCTACAAATCAGCTTTGCTAGACAATCTGGACCCTTTCTAAAATGATCCGCCAAAATTGTTTCAACCCCTATTAGTAGCCTATTCAACCTCTCTTTCGTATCGTCTGAGATCCCCAAAGATTGGAAAGCTGCAGCGGTCAACCCCCTCTTCAGAAGGGGGAGACACTCTAGACCTAAACTGTTATATACCTATATCCATCCTGCCATGCCTTTCTAAAATCTTCAAAAGCCAAGTTAAACAGATCACCGACCATTTCGAATCCCACCATATCTTCTCCACTATGCAATCTGGTTTCCGAGCTGGTCATGGGTGCACCTCAGCCACACTCAAGGTCCTAAATGATATCATAACCGCCATCAATAAAAGGCAGAACTGTGCAGCCGTCTTCATCGACTTGGCCAAGGCTTTCGACTCTGTCAATCACTGCGTTCTTATCGGCAGACTCAAGAGCCTTTGCTTTTCAAATGACTGCCTTGCCTGGTTCACCCACTACTTCTCAGAGTTCAGTGTGTCAAATCGGAGGGCCCGTTGTCTGGACCACTGGCAGTCTCTACAGGGGTGGCACAGGGTTCAATTCTCAGGCGGACTCTTTTCTCTGTATATATCAATGATGTCACTCTTGCTGCTGGTGATTCTCTGATACACCGCTACGCAGAGATCACCCTTCTGTATACATCTGGCCCTTCTTTGGACACTGCTAACAGACCCCCAAATGAGCTTCAACGCCATATAATACTCAAATCAAACTTTATTTGTCACATACACATGGTTTGCAGATGTTAATGCAAGTGTAGCGAAATGCTTGTGCTTCTAGTTCCCGACAATGCAGTGATAACCAACGAGTAATCTAACCTAACAATTTCACAACAACTACCTTATACACAAGTGTAAAGGGATGAAGAATATGTACATAAAAATATATGAATGAGTGATGGTACAGAACGGCATAGGCAAGATGCAGTAGATGGTATCGAGTACAGTATATACATATGAGATGAGTAATGTAGGGTATGTAAACATATAAAAGTGTCATTGTTTAAAGTGGCTAGTGACACATTTTTTACATTCATTTTTCCATTATTAAAGTGGCTGAAGTTGAGTCAGTATGTTGGCAGCAGCCACTCAATGTTAGTAGTGGCTGTTTAACAGTCTGATGGCCTTCAGATAGAAGCTGTTTTTCAGTCTCACGGTCCCAGGTTTGATGCACCTGTACTGACCTCGCCTTCTGGATGATAGCGGGGTGAACAGGCAGTGGCTCGGGTGGTTGTTGTCCTTGATGATCTTTATGGCCTTCCTGTGACATCGGGTGGTGTAGGTGTCCTGGAGGGCAGGTAGTTTGCCCCCGGTGATGCGTTGTGCAGACCTCACTACCCTCTGGAGAGCCTTACGGTTGTGGGCGGAGCAGTTGCTGTACCAGGCGGTGATACAGCCCGACAGGATGCTCTCGATTGTGCATCTGTAAAATTTTGTGAGTGCTTTTGGTGACAAGCCAAATTTCTTCAGCCTCTTGAGGTTGAAGAGGCGCTGCTGCGCCTTCTTCACCATGCTGTCTGTGTGGGTGGACCAATCCAGTTTGTCCATGATGTGTACGCCGAGGAACTTAAAACTTACTACCCTCTCCACTACTGTCCCGTCGATGTGGATAGGGGGGTGCTCCCTCTGCTGTTTCCTGAAGTCCACGATCATCTCCTTTGTTTTGTTGACATTGAGTGTAAGGTTATTTTCCTGACACCACGAAGGCCCTCACCTCCTCCCTGTAGGCCGTCTCGTCGTTGTTGGTAATCAAGCCTACCACTGTAGTGTCGTCTGCAAACTTGATGATTGAGTTGGAGGCGTGCATGGCCACGCAGTCGTGGGTGAACAGGGAGTACAGGAGAGGGCTCAGAACGCACCCTTGTGGCACCCCAGTGTTGAGGATCAGCGGGGTAGAGATGTTACCTACCCTCACCACCTGGGGGCGGCCCGTCAGGAAGTCCAGTACCCAGTTGCACAGGGCGGGGTCAAGACCCAGCGTCTCGAGCTTGATGACGAGTTTGGAGGGTACTATGGTGTTAAATGCTGAGCTGTAGTTGATGAACAGCATTCTCACTTAGGTATTCCTCTTGTCCAGATGGGTTAAGGCAGTGTGCAGTGTGGTTGCGATTGCGTCGTCTGTGGACCTATTGGGGCGGTAAGCAAATTGGAGTGGGTCTAGGGTGTCAGGTAGGGTGGAGGTGATATGGTCCTTGACTAGTCTCTCAAAGCACTTCATGATGATGGAAGTGAGTGCTACGAGGCGGTAGTCGTTTAGCTCAGTTACCTTAGCTTTCTTGGGAACAGGAACAATGGTGGCCGGATAAGGATTGATTGAATGTCTGTAAACACACCAGCCAGCTGGTCTGCGCATGCTCTGAGGACGAGGCTGGGGATGCCGTCTGGGCCTGCAGCCTTGCGAGGGTTAACACGTTTAAATGTTTTACTCACGTCGGCTGCAGTGAAGGAGAGTCCGCAGGTTTTGGTAGCTGGCCGTGTCAGTGGCACTGTATTGTCCTCAAAGCGAGCAAAGAAGTTATTTAGTCTGTCTGGGAGCAAGACATCCTGGTCCACGACGGGGCTGGTTTTCTTTTTGTAATCCGTGATTGACTGTAGACCCTGCCACATACCTCTTGTGTCTGAGCCGTTGAATTGCAACTCTACTTTGTCTCTATACTGACGCTTAGCTTGTTTGATTGCCTTGGAGGGAATAACTACACTGTTTGTATTCGGTCATGTTTCCGGTCACCTTGCTCTGATTAAAAGCAGTGGTTCGCGCTTTCAGTTTCGCGCAAATGCTGCCATCAATCCACAGTTTGGGAATGTTTTAATAGTTGCTGTGGGTACGGCATCGCCGATGCACTTGCTAATAAACTCACTCACCGAATCAGCGTATTCGTCAATGTTGTTGTTTGACGCAATGCGGAACATATCCCAATCCACGTGATCGAAGCAATCTTGAAGCGTGGAATCAGATTCGTCGGACCAGCGTTGAACAGACCTGAGCACGGGAGCTTCCTGTTTTAGTCTTTGTCTATAGGCAGGGAGCACAAAAATGGAGTCGTGGTCAGCTTTTCCGAAAGGAGGGCAGGGGAGGGCCTTATATGCGTCACGGAAGTTAGAATAACAATGATCCAGGGTTTTGCCAGCCAGCACAATCGATATGCTGATAGAATTTAGGGAGTCTTGTTTTCAGATTAGCCGTGTTAAAATCCCCAGCTACAATGAATGCAGCCTCAGGATATGTGGTTACCAGTTTACATAGAGTCAAATGAAGTTCGTTCAGGGCTATCGATGTGTCTGCTTGGGGGGAAATATATGCGGCTGTGATTATAATCGAAGAGAATTCTCTTGGTAGATAATGCGGTCGACATTTGATTGTGAGGAATTCTAAGTCAGGTGAACAGAAGGACTTGAGTCCCTGTATGTTGTTATGATCACACCACGTCTCGTTAATCATAAGGCATACCTCCCCGCCCCTCTTCTTACCAGAAAGATGCTTGTTTCTGTCGGCGCGATGCGTGAAGAAACCAGCTGGCTGTACCGACTCCGATAGCGTGTCTCGAGTGAGCCATGTTTCCGTGAAGCACAGAACGTTACAATCTCTTATGTCTCTCTGGAATGCTACCCTTGCTCGGATTTCATCTACCTTGTTGTCAAGAGACTGGACATACGGCGTCGTTGTTTTGGTTCGCCGGCTGGGATCTGATCCATTGTCCTGGGTGGTGGGCAAAACAGAGGATCTGCTCCGGGGAAGTCGTATTCCTGGTCGTAATGATGGTGAGTTGACATTGCTCTTATATCCAATAGTTCCTCCCGACTGTATGTAATAAAACCTAAGATTACCTGGGGTACCAATGTAAGAAATAACCTGCAGGCCACTCCTTCTGTGGCCTGCAACTGCATTTCAATGCTAGTTAAACTAAGTGCATGCTCTTTAACCGATTGCTGCCTGCACCCGCCCGACTAGCATCACTACTCTGGACGGTTCTGACTTAGAATATGTGGGCAACTACAAATACCTAGGTGTCTAGCTAGACTGTAAACTCTCCTTCCAGACTCACATTAAGCATCTCCAATCCAAAATTAAATCTAGAATCGGCTTCCTATTTCGCAACAAAGCCTCCTTCACTCATGCTGCCAAACATACCCTCATAAAACTGACTATCCTACCGATCCTTGACTTCGGCGATGTCATTTACAAATTAGCCTCCAACACTCTACTCAGCAAATTGGATGCGGTCTATTACAGTGCCATCCGTTTTGTCACCAAAGCCCCATATACTACCCACCACTGCGATCTGTATGCTCTCATTGGCTGGCCCTCACTACATATTCGTCGCCAAACCCACTGGCTCCAGGTCATATATAAGTCTTCGCTAAGTAAAGCCCCGCCTTATCTTAGCTCACCATAACACCCACCCGTAGCACGCGCTCCAGCAGGTATATTTCACTGGTCATCCCCAAAGCCAACACTTCCTTTGGCCGCCTTTCCTTACAGTTCTCTGCTGCCAATGACTGGAACAAATTGGAAAATCACTGAAGCTGGAGACTTGGATCTCCCTCTCTAACTTTAAGCATCAGCTGTCAGAGCAGCTCACAGATCACTGCACCTGTACATAGCACATCTGTAAATAACACACCCAACTACCTCATCCCCATATTATTACTCACCCTCATGCTCTTTTGCACCCCAGTATCTCTACTTGCACATCATCTGCACATCTATCACTAAAGTATAAATGCTAAATTGTAATTATTTCACCTCTATGGTCTATTTATTGCCTTACCTCCCTACTCTTCTACATTTGCACACACTGTACATAGATTTTTCTATTGTGTTATTGACTGTACGTTTGTTTATGTGTAACTCTGTTGTTGTTTTTGTCCCACTGCTTTGCTTTATCTTGGCCAGGTCGCAGTTGTAAATGATGACTTGTTCTCAACTGGCCTACGTGGTTAAATAAATATATAAATAATGTTGGCTCAATTGTAGTCTCTGCTAAAGAGGGAACATTGACATTTGTACTGACCTCTTTCTGACTTCCCCTGGTATGAAATCATGGACTTGTATTAACTTAGGTCTCTATCCAACCCGCATCGTGCAAGTTCAGCTTTACATTTTTAAATCAACGTTCCCGCTTTTTTTAATGACTTGTTAAACAAAATCATTTTATCTGAGCAATTCTTTTAGTATAAAATACCATTTCCCACCAAAAATAGAAAACAATATAGCTCAGTATTTGTATGATTTATTTTAGTTGTTTTTGCTCATCTTTATAAAGTGTGCCAACAATTTCAGTCGTGATTGTATCTATCAATGACCACAGTATGGCACTCTATCAAAACAGTGTTATGCTTAACCGTTTAGTGATTTATAAAATGCCTGCCACCATTAACACACATATTTAACTGATGCTGCAACAAGCCATAAAGAAGGCTATTCCAAGATCCTATAAACATGTCACCTGAAACTTACTACCAGGAGTGAACACAATTTTAAAGACTGGGTCTTGTACAGTAATCTGAGAAATGTGTTGTCTTCATGTCACACGGTGTGGTCAGGAGTATGGCGAGGTTGTCATATCGATGTCAGACCCCCGCTCCCCCTACCATCACTTTCAGCATGTTGCAAGTTCATCATGTCAGTTAAGTCTCCTCCTGCACCCTTCCCTCATCCAGCAGTCTTGCCCTCTCTGCTGGGTTGCCCTCCTCTTCCTCCACCATGTTGGCGCAGCACGGAATCTTGGCCAGCAGGGGGCGATGAAGCCCATTATACAGCGCTGCACCCACCAACAACACAATGAAACCCAGAACCTGTAAACCATGGAACTGCTCCCAGCCCAGAGCCAGACTGACCACCCAGATGACCACGGTGCGCAGACTGTCCAGCACCATGCGCGTGGTGGCACTGATTTCCTTGGTGACGGAGATGCCGGCGAAGTTGAAGAAGGCGATGGACACTGTGTTGCCGAGCAACGCCAGGACGATCATGGGATTGTGGCCGATCTGGCAGAAGGCGTCCAGCGCGTCCTCGAGAACGTGTCGGGGGTTGTTGCTAAAGCTCCCCACCGGGATGTAGAAAAAGGGGATGAGGAGCAGCGAGAGGATGAAGAAGCCAAAGAACCCTAGAGAGATGGAGGAGAAGAAGGCTGGATGAATTACTAACGAGCTACAAACATTCTGTCTTTGATACGGCACTAAAGGTGACAACACAGACATTATGATTATTTCCACAGAAACAAAAGAGACATGTCAAACAGGTTACTAAGTACTACTTACACATGTAAAAATCTGGTTGATACGCTTGCATATCTTAACTGTAAGCTTCACTCTCAAAGCTGTACAAACACCATTGCTACATTCTGTAGCTAGAGTTATACATTAACCCAATGCATACACCCAGAAACGTATATGTTCACTTTACCTTCAGTGCCCACTGCCCGTAAAGGATGAACGTCGTGCTTGTAGACAAACTTCTCCTCCAGAACCATCTGGACAGCCGCAATGACCTGGGCCATGATGATCAGAAGGTCACCTGGGGGTCAGAAGAGATGGGTAAGGCCTTTACATGGTAGTTCCTCATTGGATATTTGTTTTGGCAAGATGTTGCTGCTGAGGGAAAACCAGTCTCTGGAGAAGCAAAATGTAAATAGTAAAAAGTAAATATTGACTCCAACTCAATCATGGGCCTTGTTTGGATTGAACACCACTCAAATATATCCTTCCTTCCAACTTTCCTTTGGGTAATCACTGATCAGACTACACTTATTTTTTAGGTTGTAGGTCAGCTTTAATATTACAGATACAGTTGAAGTCGGAAGTTCACATACACCTTAGCCAAATACATTTAAACTCATACACTACATACACTCAATTAGTATTTGGTAGCATTGCCTTTAAATTGTTTAACATGGGTCAAACGTTTCGGAGAGCCTTTCACAAGCTTCCCACAATAAGTTGGGTGAACTTTGTCCCCTTCCTCCTGACAGAGCTGGTGTAACTGAGTCAGGTTTGTAGGTCTCCTTGCTCGCACACGCTTTTTCAGTTCAGCCCACACATTTTCTATAGGATTGAGGTCAGGGCTTTGTGATGTCCACTCCAATACGTTGACTTTATTGTCCTTAAGCCATTTTGCCACAACTTTGGAAGTATGCTTGGGGTGGGCCACTGTCCATTTGGAAGACCCATTTGCGACCAAGCTTTAACTTCATGACTGATGTCTTGAGATGTTGCTTCAATATATCCACATAATTTTCCTTCCTCATGTAGCCATCTATTTTGTGAAGTGCACCAGTCCCTCCTGCAGCAAAGCACCCCCACAACTTGATGCTGCCACCCCCGTGCTTCACGGTTGGGATGGTGTTCTTGTAAGCCTTTTTTCCTCCAAACATAACAATGGTCATTATGGCCAAACAGTTCTATTTTTGTTTCATCAGACCAGAGGACATTTCTCCAAAAAGTACGATCTTTGTCTCCATGTACAATTGTAAACCGTAGTTTGGCTTTTTTTATGGCAGTTTTTGAGCAGTGGCTTCTTCCTTGCTGAGGAACCTTTCAGGTTGTCGATATAGGACTAATTTTACTGTGGATAAAGATACAGAAGTATCTGTTTCCTCCAGCATCTTCACAAGGTCCTTTGCTGCTGTTCTGGGATTGATTTGCACTTTTCGCACCAAAGTACGTTCATCTCTGGGAGACAGAACGCATCTCCTTCCTGAGCGGTACGACGGCTGCGTGGTCCCATGGTGTTTATACTTGCATACTATTTTTTGTACATATGAACGTGATACCGTCAAGCGTATGGAAATTGCTCCCAAGGATGAACCAGACTTGTGGAGGTCTCCAATTGTTTTTCTGAGGTCTTGGCTGATTTATTTTGATTTTCCAATGATGTCAAACAAAGAGGCACTGAGTTTGAAGGTAGGCCTTGAAATACATCCCCAGGTACACCTCCAATTGACTCAAATTATGGCAATTAGCCTATCAGAAGCTTCTAAAGCCAAGCTGTTTAAAGGCACAGTCAACTTAGTGTAAGTAAACTTCTGACCCACTGGAATTGTGATACAGTGAATTATAAGTCTGTAAACAATTGTTGGAAAAATTACTTGTGTCATGCACAAAGTAGATGTCCAAACCGACTTGCCAAAGCTATAGTTTGTTAACAAGAAATTCGTGGAGTGGTTAAAAAACGAGTTTTAATGATTCCAACCTAAGTGTATGTAAACTTCTGACTTCAACTGTAGATTGTGGCTGCTATCAATGTAATTGTCTGCATCATTTCCAATCCCACATTCATACACACACACACACAAACTCAGCAAAAAAAGAAACATCCTCTCACTGTCAACTGCATTTATTTTCAGCAAACTTAACGTGTAAATATTTGTATGAACATAACAGGATTCAACAACTGAGACAAACTGAACAAGTTTCACAGACATGTGACTAACAGAAATTGAATAATGTGTCTCTGAACAAAGGGAGGATCAAAATCAAAAGTAACAGTCAATGCAGCTGGTGGCCACACCAGATACTAAGTACTGCAGTGCATCTCCCCCTCATGGACTGCACCAGATTTGCCAGTTCTTGCTGTGAGATGTTACCCCACTCTTCCACCAAGGCACCTGCAAGTTCCCGGACATTTCTGGGGGGGAATGGCCCTAGCCCTCACCCTCCGATCCAACAGGTCCCAGACGTGATCAATGGGATTGAGATCCAGGCTCTTCGCTGGCCATGGCAGTACACTGACATTCCTGTCTTGCAGGAAATCACACACAGAACAAGCAGTATGGCTGGTGGCATTGTCATGCTGGAGGGTCATGTCAGGATGAGCCTGCAGGAAGGGTACCACATGAGGGAGGAGGATTTCGTCCCTGTAACACACAGCGTTGAGATTGCCTGAAATGACAGCAAGCTCAGTCTGATGTTGCTGTGACACACCACCCCAGACCATGACGGACCCTCCACCTCCAAATCGATCCCGCTCCAGAGTACAGGCCTCGGTGTAACGCTCATTCCTTCGACGATAAACGCAAATCCGACCATCACCCCTGGTGAGACAAAACCGGACTCTTCAGTGAAGAGCACTTTTTGCCAGTCCTGTCTGATCCAGCGACGGTGGGTTTGTACCCGTAGTCGACGTTGTTGCCGGTGGCGTCTGGTGAGGACCTGCCTTACAACAGGCCTACAAGCCCACAGTCCAGCCTCTCTCAGCCTATTGCGGACAGTCTGAGCACTGATAGAGGGATTGTGCGTTCCTGGTGTAACTCGGGCAGTTGTTGTTGTTGACGTCCTGTACCTGATCAGCTGTCCGTCCTGTCTCCCTGTAGCGCTGTCTTAGGCATCTCACAGTACGGACATGGCAATTTATTGCCCTGGCCACATCTGCAGTCCTCATGCCTCCTTGCAGCATGCCTAAGGCACGTTCACACAGATGATCAGGGACTCTGGGCATCTTTCTTTTTTGTGTTTTTCAGAGTCAGTAGAAAGGCCTCTTTAGTGTCCTAAGTTTTCATAACCGTGACCCTTAATTGCCTACTGTCTGTAAGCTGATAGTGTCTTAACGACCGTTCCACAGGTGCATGTTCATTAATTGTTTATGGTTCATTGAACAAGCATGGAAAACAGTGTTTAAACCCTTTACAATGAAGATCTGTGAAGTTATTTGGATTTTTACAAATGATCTTTTCAAGACAGGGTCCTGAAAAAGGGACATTTCTTTTTTTGCTGAGTTTACATGAAATGAGTTGCAAAATGAATAGGAAATATAGTCAAGACGTTGACAAGGTTATAAATAATGATTTTTAATTGAAGGAATAAATTGTGTCCTTCAAACTCCGCTTTTGTCAAAGAATCCTCCATTTGCAGCAATTACAGCCTTGCAGACCTTTGGCATTCTAGTTGTCAATTTGTTGAGGTATTCTGAAGAGATTTCACCCTATGCTTCCTGAAGCACCTCCCACAAGTTGGATTGGCTTGACGGGCACTTCTTACGTACCAACAGGTCAATAGGGTTGAGATCCGGTGACTGTGCTGGCCACTCCATTATAGACAGAATACCAGCCGACTGCTTCTTCCCTAAATAGTTCTTGCATAGTTTGGAGCTGTGCTTTGGGTCATTGTCCTGTTGTAGGAGGAAATTGGCGCCAATGAAGCCCCGTCAACAGGGTATGGCACGGCGTTGCAAAATGGAGTGATAGCCTTCCTTCTTCAAGATCCCTTTTACCCTGTACAAATCTCCCACTTTACCACCACGAAAGCAGCCCCAGACCATCACATTGCCTCCACCATGCTTGACAGATGCACTCCTCTAGCATCTTTTCATTTTTTCTGCATCTCACGAATGTTCTTCTTTGTGATCCGAACGCCTCAAACTTACATTTGTCTGTCAATAACACTTTTCTCCAATCTTCCTCTGTCCAGTATCTGTGTTCTTTTGCCCATTTTAATATTTTATTTTTATTGGCCAGTCTGAGATATGGCTTTTTCCTTTGCAACTCTGCCTGGAAGGCCAGCATCTCGGAGTCGCCTCTTCACTGTTGACGTTGAAACTGGTGTTTTGCAGGTACTAATTAATGAAGCTGCCAGTTGAGGACTTGTGAGGTGTCTGTTTCTCAAACTAGACACTAATGTACTTGTCCTCTTGCTCAGTTGTGCACCGGGGCCTCCCACGCCTCTAACTATTCTGGTTAAAGTCAGTTTGTGCTGTTCTGTGAAGGGAGAAGTACACAGCGTTGTACGAGATCTTCAGGTTTCTTGGCAATTTCTCTCATGGAATAGCCTTCATTTCCCAGAACAAGAAAAGACTGCCGAGTTTCAGAAGAAAGTCCTTTGTTTCTGGCCAGTTTGAGCCTGTAATCGAACACATAAATGCTGAGGCTCCAGATACTTAACTAGTCTAAAGAAGGCCAGTTTTATTGCTTATTTAAATCAGAACAGTTTTCTGCTGTGCTAACATAATTGCAAAGGGTTTTCTAATGATCAATTAGCCTTTTAAAATGATAAACTTGGATTAGCTAACACAACGTGCCATTGGAACACATCAGTGATGGCTGTTGCTGATAATGGACCTCTGTACGCCTACGTAGACATTCCATTAAAAATCATCAGTTTCCAGCTACAATAGTCATTTACAACATTAACAATGTCTACACTGTAATTCTGATCAATTTGATTTTAAATGGACCAAAAAAAATGTGCTTTCTTTCAAAAACAAGGACATTTCTAAGCGACCCCAAACTTTTGAACGGTAGTGTGTGTGTGATATATACACACACACATTCCCCCTTTATTCTTTTCCCCTTACCGTACCACCCCTCCCCTAATTGGAGCAAACTAATGGACAACAACACTTAAGCTTACACTTACAGCTTTGGAAAGCTTGCGTTCACATATACAATCATGAGTTAGATCTGTGAATAATTCAAGTGTGGAAGAAGGGAAAGATTATTTTCGATCAGGACCCTAACTTTGCCACTAAGTGGCTACTCATTATCCTCTTAACAACGTGTTCTAACCCAGGCATACCTGTGACACAGGAAGTATTCCCTTCCAACCCACCATTCTTTCTCTCTTACCAGTGATGACCTCGCTGAGTTTGTGTGAGTCGTCCTTGTTTCCACTTATGAAGTCGGCCAGGCCCACCATCACCAGGCCCAGAATAGTGACAAAGATGCCCGTCCACTGACTGGCCACCAGGCGGCGCCCCAGGAAAGCCACCGACAGCAGGCCCGTGAAGATGATCACCGCCCCACGCAGCATCTGGAAGCTGGAGGCACTCGTCATGTTCAGGGCTGGGGAGAAAGGATAGAGTCACAGAGGGTAACAGACAGACCTTGGTTCAAATAGGATTTGGTTTATTTCTTGTTCCAGGCTGTATCACAACCGGACGTGATTGGCCCAGCATCGTCTGGGTTTGGCCGGTGTTGGCTGTCATTGTAAATAAGAATTTGTCCTAAACTGACTTGCCCAGTTAAAAGAAAGGTTAAAATAAATAAATAAATAAATATATACATACATACATACATACATACATACATACATACATACATACATACATACATACATACATACATACATACATACATACATACATACATACATACATACATACATACACACACACACTACTCTGGATGGTTCTGACTTATAATATGTGGACAACTACAAATACCTAGGTGTCTGGCTAGACTGTAAACTCTCCTTCCAGACTCACATTAAGCATCTCCAATCCAAAATGAAATCTAGAATCGGCTTCCTATTTCGCAACAAAGCATCCTTCACTCATGCTGCCAAATATACCCTTGTAAAACTGACCATCCTACCGTACCTCGACTTCGGCGATGTCATTTACAAAATAGCCTCCAACACTCTACTCAACAAATTGGATGCAGTCTATCACAGTGCCATCCGTTTTGTCACCAAATCCCCATATACTACCCACCACTGCGACCTGTACGCCCTCGTTGGCTGGCCCTCGCGTCATACTCGTCACCAAACCCACTGGCTCCAGGTCATCTACAAGTCTCTGCTAGGTAAAGCCCTGCCTTATCTCAGCTCACTGGTCACCATAGCAGCACCCACCCGTAGCACGCGCTCCAGCAGGTATATCTCACTGGTCATCCCCAAAGCCAATTCTTCCTTTGGCCGCCTTTCCTTCCAGTTCTCTGCTGCCAATGACTGGAACGAACTGCAAAAAACACTGAGGCAGGAGACTCATATCTCCCTCACTAGCTTTAAGCACCAGCTGTCAGAGCAGCTCACAGATCACAGCACCTGTACATAGCCCATCCAACTACCTCATCCCATACTGTATTTATCTTGCTCCTTTGCACCCCAGTATCTCTACTTGCACTTTCATCTTCTGCACATCTACCATTCCAGTGTTTAATTGCTATATTGTAATTACTTCGCCACCATGGCCTATTTATTGCCTTACCTCCCTTATCCTAACTCATTTGCACATGCTGTATATAGACTTTCCTACTGTATTACTGACTGTATGTTTGTTTATCCCATGTGTAACTCTGTGTTGTTGTATGTGTCGAACTGCTATGCTTTATCTTGGCCAGGTCGCAGTTGCAAATGAGAACTTGTTCTCAACTAGCCTACCTGGATAAATAATGGTGAAATGAAAAATATATATATATAACAATAGCCTGCCTGGAGTGGCAGATGGGTGGGGGTTGCACTTTTGGAACTATCCAATTGTCTCAACTGGCAATTAATTTCTGGCAAAAGAAAGCAAATACTAATTGATCCCAGGTCCACAGACAGTCAGCACAAACTTTCAGTATGATGACCCAGAAATCGAGACTTCTCGGTTATTGTGTTCCAGTTCCTTAAAACAAATGGGAGACACTTCACAAGAACTTAAAGGGGAATACAGTTTAAAATTGTGCCTCTGACGATAATATTTTATAGATCATTTGGACTTTCTTGCAGTTTTTGAAGAATATTTTGTAAGAATCAAACTTGGAAGCCCTTTTTGGTGTGAATTGTCAAATTATGAAAATATTATGTAAAGTGCGATGAAATTAAATGGCGGCCCAAGCAGCGAGCGACACATTCCCAGAAAACTCTGGAGCACACTGCAACACAAAATGAAGATAAATATCTAGGATGTTGGGATCACGTACCAACATACATGATGGAGGTAGCGGTCATGTCACAGAGGGCAGGGGGGAGGAAGAGGAGGGGGTTGAAGCTCTGGCCCGTGTTCATCTTGGGCTCTGGTCTTCGTCTGTCGTGACAAAGCAGCATGTGGAAGACGGCCAGACAACTGAGCTCCCCCAGGAACATCCCTACGGCCTAGAGAGAGAGAGAGGGAGAGATAGAGCGATGGGGGGGGGGGGGTAGCAGTGAGCCAGAGACACACAGTTGAGACAATGACAGCATTTAGGAACCTTCCCATCAACACGGTTGATAAACATCAAGTAATAAAGTTAGGTCTAGCTTATATAGTTATATTCAGTGTTTTTTTATGAGGGGAAGGGAGACTGTACCTGTACAAACGGGTGGTTGAATGTGTGTTCAGTGGAGTCTTTGCAACCCTTTGCGGAGAACATGTCAGCCCATCTGAGGGAGAACAAGAGAAAGTTTATTAAGTTTGGTCAAGAATGTCACACTAACAGAGTCAGAAACCAGAGACCAATCTGTCTCCTTTCAAATACTTGCGCTTGATTGAGCTTGCTTTGCGCAATGGAACCAACAATATAGTCCCAAAAGTTCAAACCACACCCATCTGGCACTCCAGGCAGACTCAATCAAATGCTCAAAGTATGATACGGTGACAAAGGGGTTAATGAGTGACTTAGTCATCTGTGCCTAGCTACCTGAACACCCGCTGACTTTTATAGTCCAATAGGCCTAATCAGTAGAGGCATGACCAGCATGTGAGTTCTCCTTGCTGATTGAATATAGACTAAGGGCTGTGGTCACAGCACCTCACAAAGTGATGATGTGGCCCTTTCCTCACAGTAGCAGTCTGCGCTCCATATCACCACTGTACCCAGTTGAGTAACTGTTTGATTGACTGAATTTAGCTGTTGATCTGAGGAAGTTTTACATTCACACATTGCCAAGTCCAATAACATATACAGTTGGTTAAATCAACTCAAAGGTCTACTGACATCTACATTTTTAATCAACAAGAGAAAACTGTTCTCAGTTCAAGATAACATTCTCCTCAGTGAAGCACAGACAGTGAAGTGTTTGGTTTCTGGTGACTGCTCTGGAAAGAAGCCCAAAGAAAGCAGATGAAACGTGATCTCTCTATTTGCTACATTGTCTCATTGCACTGAGCAAGAGCAACCATGTATTTTATACAGTATTCCAGTACAGTTGTGATTTGAGACATACTGATGGGACTTGCCAGACTAGACCACGTTGATAAAGTGCCATTTCCACATGACATAAAAGAGCACACGGTAGCACAACTACGACCTATAGGCCCAGTCTATATCACATTTTGCATGACAGCAAAAGAGAAGTTGAGACGCCAAGCCATAGTTTAGAGAAGTCTGCTTCTTTTGTGGCAACAAAGCAAATGTGATTTGCAGAGACAGCAGTGTCCTCGCGCTTCATGTCATCAAAATACATGTATTAATCAACAGTGACGCAAGAGCACGTGAAAGGTTTCCCTCCCTGTGTTTGGCACTTGTCTAATGTCTAGCAATTTCACAATTTCAAATTTAGTCATATATTGCATTTAGGCTACACCTAAGCTAAGCTAGTAAGCAAACATACAGCTTCTAATTCTCAACCAGTCATTGTTTACAGACAGATTGGCTCATTACTGACCAAAGCAATTTAAAACAGGCATTTAGGCCTACAATGGCATCATGGAAATCTAGCTTTTTCCCAAAAGTGCAATAAAATGTCAAGTAGCCTCGCCTAACTTAGCCTACTGTAAAATATATAAAGAGATTGAGCCATAATAATTCAGTTCACAAGGATTCAACAGTGTAATAAACATTGTGGCCCAAATCTTGATGTCTAGGAGAGTGGTCACCAACCTTTTGAGTCAAGATCACTTTCTGAGTCAAAATGCAAGAAAGAGATCTACTGCTCGGATTTATTTTTAACATGTCTTAAATGTAAGCCTATGCAACATTATCCAATTAAAAACAGTTCTGTAACAATGAGGTTTGTGCAGTAGGCTATAGGCCCAATACAGTATCACTGCATATTGGCTAAGCTTGAATTTCCCTGCCAATGTTCTTCTCAGACCATTTTGAAATTATATTTTTAAAAAAATTGTAGGTATATGAGAACATTGGTAATACATAATTTGTTGTATTACTTTTGAGACACAGCTGAGTGAGCATAATAATTGTATTTTTACTGGACTGATGGCCTGCATCTGATGGTCAGTATGAGAGGAGGGAGCAGCGGTGAGGTTGCCTCTCACCCGACTCACAGTGCCTCCTCTCTCTCCCGCCATAGGCTGAGAAAAGGGGACACAGTCTTCCAGCTGATGGTGAAACTTAAATCGCACTGCATTACTTGTGCCTCCTGCGCCAATTCATGTTGTTACTCCTATAACCAGAGAAAGTGAAATATTCCTCGATTTTAACAAATACACAAGCCACAAATAATAACAACGCAAGCTTATCAAAACACTGCTATACGCATTCATTACAGCTGCAGTGCTGGTAACGCAATTTATGACTAGTAAAACTGTTGAAAAAAAGTGACTGCTCTGATCGACAATTTAAACATGAACTTACTCATATTGTGATTAAGTTAAGTTTGCTCAAGAATGTCACACTAACAGAGTCAGAAACCAGAGACCAATCTGTCTCCTTTCAAATACTTGCGCTTGATTGAGCTTGCTTTGAACAATGGAACCAACCCAAAAATTCAAACCACACCCATCTTGCACTCCAGGCAGACTCAATCAAATGCTCAAAGTATGATACGGTGACATAGAGGTTAATGAGTGACTTAGTCGTCTGTGTCGCGGTTTTAAAAAGATTTCAAATCTCACATTATCAACTTTGCTGTACGTTTGAGTATTCTTTTTACAGTCTATCGCTCAAGGAAACTGCAGACTGTGATCTAAACTATCGGATTGGCCAGCGGTAGAACTATAGGTCCACCTAATTTGCTCTCTGGGACTACCGGGTAGGTAAAGTTCTATCTTCAATGGTTCAAAATGGGAACACTTTGCCTTCCCGACGCTAGGACTGCTGAATCAAGCGCACCTACCGCGAAACGAATAACACAATTAGGGACCCAAGGCTTTATCGTTTTTTTTTTTTACATACATGTTTGTTGAACGAATAGGAATGGCTTTGCGATCAACCAGATGTTCAACACTGGCCTATGCCATTGGCTACATCGTAGACCGTGAAATCAATTGACAACATGAATGAAGCGTTCACTTACTTTGCCGATAGCGTGTTGATAGAGCCGGTTGTGAGCATAAGACCCGCAAGAAAGAGTTGATACTTTGTCCAAGCCATGTTGGACGTGCCGGGATAGAAAATACAACTACGATATACTTTATTTCAAACGCAGCGACTTGTGTTCACTATTTCTGCCTAAAGGAATTAAATCACATGACTTCGAGTGTGTCAGCTGACCGAGTGCGCACAAGCAGTTAAAGGATAGTTCGTTTCCTGTTGTGGTTTTGTCATTCAGTCCGAAGGACTGTAGGTTTTGTTCCCAAAAAACGACCTTTAGACACATACGATTATAATGTATCAGGGGCTAGCTTGTCTAACTATCTTAGCTGGCATGCCTCCTGGCATGGTTGGTAGACTTAAGAAAAGCAAGCAATAACTAAATGTACTGAATAAGATTCACATTCCTTTAAATATTTTACCCAGATTTTTAGCAGAGATGCAGAGAAGCATATTTAGTTTCTTAAATAAACACGAGTCAGTAGGATACAGACAGTTTAAGAGGTATGCTTAGATATGCAAAACAATTTACATATTTCACTGCTCTATTTCACTAGGATGAGTCGCACAGAAAATGCCATAACTCAGACTGGCCAATGAAAAGATTAAGATGGGCAAAAGAAGGCATCTGTTTCTCAAACAAGACACTAATGTACTTGTCCTCTTGCTCAGTTGTGCACCGGGGCCTCCCACTCTTTCTATTCTGGTTAGGGCAAGTTTGCGCTGTCCTGTGAAGGGAGAAGTACACCACGTTGTACGAGATCTTCAGTTTGTTGGCAATTTCTTGCATGGAGTAGCCTTCATTTCTCAGAACAAGAATAGACTGATGAGTTTCAGAAGAAAAGTATTTGTTTCTGGCCATTTTGAGCCTGTAATCGAACCTACAAATGCTTATGCTCCAGATACTCAACTAGTCTAAATGTAACGGATGTGAAATGGCTAGCTAGTTAGCGGTGGTGAGCACTAATAGCGTTTCAATTAGTTACGTCACTCGCTTTGAGACCTTGAAGTAGTGGTTCCCCTTGCTCTGCAAGGGCCGCAGCCTTTGTGGAGCGATGGGTAACGATGCTTCGTGGGTGACTATTGTTGATGTGTGCAGATGGTCCCTGGTTCGCGCGAGGGGATGCCATAAAGTTATACTGGTACATTGATGCTGTTGACCCGGATCACTGGTTGCTGCGGAAAAGGAGGAGGTCGAAAGGGGGGTGAGTGTAACGGATGTGAAATGGCTAGCTAGTTAGCGGTGGTGCGCACTAATAGCGTTTCAATTAGTTACGTCACTCGCTTTGAGACCTTGAAGTAGTGGTTCCCCTTGCTCTGCAAGGGCCGCAGCCTTTGTGGAGCGATGGGTAACGATGCTTCGTGGGTGACTATTGTTCATGTGTGCAGATGGTCCCTGGTTCGCGCGAGGGGATGCCATAAAGTTATACTGGTACATTGATGCTGTTGACCCGGATCACTGGTTGCTGCGGAAAAGGAGGAGGTCGAAAGGGGGGTGAGTGTAACGGATGTGAAATGGCTAGCTAGTTAGCGGTGGTGCGCACTAATAGCATTTCAATTAGTTACGTCACTCGCTTTGAGACCTTGAAGTAGTGGTTCCCCTTGCTCTGCAAGGGCCGCGGCCTTTGTGGAGCGATGGGTAACGATGCTTCGTGGGTGACTGTTGTTGATGTGTGCAGAGGGTCCCTGGTTCGCGCCCGGGTCGGGGCGAGGGGGTGGACTAAAATTATACTGTTACATAAAGAAGGCTTGTTTTATTGCTTCTTTAATCAGAACAACAGTTTTCAGCTGTGCTAGCATAATTGCAAAAGGATTTTCTAATGATCAATTATCCTTTTAAAATTATAAACTTGGATTAGCTAACACAACATGCCATTGGAACACATTAGTGATGGTTGCTGATAATGGACCTCTGTACGCCTATGTAGATATTCCATAAAAAATAATCCGTTTCCATCTACAATAGTCATTTACAACATTAACAATGACTACACTTTATTTCTGATCAATATATGCTAACATTACCTAGCTAGCGAACTACATTTGTTTATCTAAACTAAAATCTAGCTAGGTAGCTTTCATAATACGTTGGCTAGACATTCCAAAGCATATCAATGTAAGCCAGCTGCTATCTGGCAATGTGAGTTGTAACTTTGCAAGCTAACGTACTACCGCAGAAGCTAATGTTATGTGTTCTATTTAGAGTCCGATCTCATCAACATTTGCAGAGGCATCAACATCAAGCTCAGCACCAGGAACTATTGTATGTCACCTTCTAAAATCTACAAAATCTTTCCATGACTCCATGATGAGCAAATAAATATATTGGAGTTCGGCATAAACATGCTCCATGTCTTGTTGTCATAGTTGGTGTGTTTACAAGTAGGCTACAACTTCTACTATAGTTTTCTCTGTATTATGGAGGCTTAATTGATTGTTCATGCAAGGCTTGAATTCTCAATTGGAGAAAATTAGCTGTTAGTAAGGAGGGGATGGTGTGGGTGACTGACTGACTGGTGATGGTTGGGGGTGGTATTGTGTCTAAAGTAAAGAATGTATGATCTATTGACATGAGGGGGGGGGGGGTGGATATAGTACCTTGTTTGAGTTTGTATTAATGGGGACAAAGTAGTAAAATGTTGTCTAATCACTGACTACTGTGTGTCCTACTCCTGCTGCTGATGATGACCTTGATGCCAACTTTAGTAGTACAGAGCCTGTAGACTCAGTGAATGAAAGCTTTCAGTCTGGAATAAGCTCAAGCTCAACATCATCTGACTTTGAAACAAGCCAGGACAGCCAAAGGTATTTATGAAATCACAATACCCTCTCGAGAAAACAAAATCACCAATACCCTAAACTGTCTACAAGTCTAGCACCCCTCAAACTCTTCACATCTTTGCTAACAGCCCATCTCAATGCCCCAACATTGACTCTGAGTGTAACAAAACAAATACCAGCATGGTACCCTTTTTTGTTTACAGATGAACATGTTTTAGTGTATGGTTATGTA
Organism: Salvelinus namaycush; assembly: GCF_016432855.1. Taxonomy (NCBI): domain Eukaryota; kingdom Metazoa; phylum Chordata; class Actinopteri; order Salmoniformes; family Salmonidae; genus Salvelinus; species Salvelinus namaycush. The sequence continues at coordinate 30,345,896 of NC_052335.1, forward strand.
ACGGTATAACTTTCGTCCAGGGACCCTCTGCACACATCAACAACTGTTACCCACGAAGCATCGTTACCCATCGCGCCGAAAAAGCAGTGGCCATTGCAGAGCAAGGGGAACAACTACTTCAGGTCTCAGAGTGAGTGACGTCACCGACTGAAACGCTATTAGCGCGCACCACGCTAACTAGCTAGCCATTTCACATAGGTTACAGTTACACATCCTCATGATCAGTCTTCGTGTTTTACACATCCTCATGATCAGTCTTCATGTATTTCCAGGAGACTTGCAGTACATACAGTACATACAAATCTTCTACAAGCGGTCGAAGCAGTGGGTGGTGAAGAACATCGCCATAGCACCAAAGCCTGCTAAACCAGCTGCCATTACCCAACACAAGAACACATTCTAGAACCTGCCTGGAACATTCAACCAACACAACATCCATATTCAGTTAGACTGATATTGTAGTATAATATAGAATGCCTAGTATTGTCACACCCTGATCTGTTTCACCTGTCTTTGTGCTTCTCTCCACCCCCATGCAGGTGTCGGTCATCTTCCCATTATCCCCTGTGTATTTATACCTGTGTTCTCTGTTTGTCTGTTGCCAGTTCGTCTTGTCTTGTCAGGTCTTACCAGTGTTCTTTCCCACATTCCTGTTTCTCTAGTTCTGTTTCCAGGTTTTTCCCAGTTCTGACCATTCTGCCTGCCCTGACCCCGAGCCTGCCTGCCGTCCTGTACCTGCCTGATTCTGACCTGATCATGAACGTCTGCCTGCCCTCGACCTGCCCTTTGCCTGCCCCGTGTTTCTACTAAATTATCTGAGAACTGTACTATCCTCCTCCCGTGTGCATCTGGGTCATATCCTGAGTCGTGATAAGTATGCTCACAACTGCATTGTGGTTTAGATATTGCTAGCTGTTGTACATATGTATATAATGGTGTTTTATATAATATTTTTTACAAGTGCACTGACAAGTGACTAAATGATTCCAGCTGCGTCAGAAACAAATAGTGTTGACCTCAACTTCTGGATCAATTCATTGTGATATTCATGAAATGTATTTGAATAAACTAGCTTCAATCTTACTGCTAAAACTAATTATGCAGGGAGTTGGTGCATCATTTAAACTTGAATTTGTTTGCAAGTAAACATGTTTCAATAAAACAGTAGATTAGTCTCAATATAGCAAATAAATAGACATCCTTTATTCAAGACAGTTTATTTGCTCTGGAGACACAGCAGTATGCAGGAACATCTGTGGCAATGTATGACATTCACTATAGTGAATAATTATGTCTGAAACACTCTCTCATCACTCGTAATTATGTAGGGAGACTCGAAAAACACCCCAAATAGTGTCTAGCGGTGAAGTCTCCCTTTAAGCATAATGATTATGGCTCTAGATTGCAGGAAAAAGCTGTTTCAGGTGTTTGAAAAATGATCAGTTCTCCAACTTACGGACCACCCCCCAGCCATCCTCATGTACTTTGTGCCCCCTCAGATTTTTGGGGTGGATGATGCCCCTGGCCCTGGCTTTTAGTGATTTTTTTTTTGGTCCCTGAAAAGCTCACATTTTATTAAACATTGCAATAAAAGTATATAAACAAATGCATATATTAGTGTAAAACAGTGGTTCCCAAACTTTTTATAGTCCCGTAACCCTTCAAACATTCAACCTCCAGCTGCGTACCGCCTCTAGCACCAGGGTCAGCGCATTCTCAAATGTTGTTTTTTTGCCATCATTGTAAGCCTGCCACACACACACTATACGATACATTTATTAAACATAAGAATAAGTGTGAGTTTGTCACAACCCGGCTCGTGTGAAGTGACAAAGAGCTCTTATAGGTCCAGGGCACAAATAATAATTTAATAATAATCAATAATTTTGCTCTTTATTTAATTAACCATCTTACATATAAAACCTTATTTGTTCATGGAAAATTGGGAATAACTCACCACAGGTTAATGGGAAGGGTGTGCTTGAAAGGATGCACATAACTCTGAAATTTTGGGTTATATTGGCAAGAGTCTCAGTCTTAAATCATTTTCCACACACAGTCTGTGCCAGTATTTAGTTTTCATGCTAGAGGACTGAGAATCCACTCTCACGTAGGTACGTGGTTGCAAAGGGTATCAGTGTCTTAACAGCATAATTTGCCAAAACAGGATACTCTTGAGCGCAGCCCAATCCAGAAATCTGGCAATGGCTTCTGATTCAATTCAATTTTCACAGAACCGCTTGTTGCAATTTCGATGAGGCTCTCTTGTTCAGATATCGGTAAGTGGACTGGAGGTAGGGCATGAAAGGGATTATGAATCCAGTTGTTTGTGTCATCCGTTTCGGGAAAATACCTGCATAATTGCGCACCCAACTCACTCAGGTGCTTCGCTATATCACATATGACACTGTCCGTAAGCTAGAGTTAATTTCCACGCAAAAAATCATACAATGATGGAAAGACCTGTGTGTTGTCCTTATAGTTGCGGAGAGTTCCTGTAATCCTAGATTCAGATCATTCAGGCGGAAAAAAACATCGCCCAGATAGGCCAGTCATGTGAGAAACTTGTCATCATGCAAGCGGTCAGACAAGTGAAAATTATGGTCAGTAAAGAAAACTTTAAGCTCGTCTCTCAATTTAAAAAAATGTGTCAATACTTTGTCCTGATAACCAGCACACTTCTGTATGTTGTAAAAGCGTTAGATGGTTGCTGCCCATATCATTGCATAGTGCAGAAAATACACGCGAGTTCAGGGGCCTTGCTTTAACAAAGTTAACCATTTTCATTGTAGTGTCCAAAACGTCTTTCAAGCTGTCAGGCATTCCTTTGGCAGCAAGAGCCTCTCAGTGGATGCTGCAGTGTACCCAAGTGGCGTCGGGAGCAACTGCTTGCACGCATGTTACCACTCCACTATGTCTCCCTGTCATGGCTTTTGCACCATCAGTACAGATACCAACATGAGCAGCAGCTACGTTTGACTACATACAGACCGTTAGTAGAATTCCAGCGAGAGAGTAACGGTTAATGTGATTGGATGTTAATTGTTTGACTAGGATACCTGTATTTGACATTGTGTTGTTATTTTGCTGAACACTAGATGGTTTAATTGTATTTTTGGCAGTGAAACGAGGCTACTCAGGCAATAGAAAAACCTAACCCAAATGTATAGCCCCGTTGGAAAATATAAATGGACTGTTTGAAAAAGGTCACATTCAACCTAGCCTGGTTGCTGTCTCTGTTCAGCTATTACATACCACTCCTTGCAACTCCTGTCATTTGCCAAAGAAACGTTCCCCTGCTCAAACGTTGCGTGCATCAACCTATGGTGGCGTGTCACGTCGTCGACTGTGCCACCTACGGACAGATTGCTATAACATATGTGATTAGTTGAAATGTAAAATACCTATCCAGGCATTTGTAAGATCTGGCATGTGTCAACAATGCCTGGGGCAGAGGAACGCACCCTAAATGTTCAGCTCATGATGGAGCTTGCATCATGTTCACAAGTTTAAGGACCAGACATTGAAATGGGTTTAGAATATTTATTAAGGCAATTGAATGGATGTGAGAAGAATTCAGGAGGGGAATGAGAATGGGCCAGATGAAGCCGAAGGCTGCAGATGAAGGATCCGGTGGGGATCCCCCCCCCCCCCCAGGTTTAATTAAAATAAACAATTAAGTATTCAACGTTGTCATTCGTGGACTACATTATGGCATAAAGCACTACAGAGGGCAGTGCATAGAGCCCAATACATCACTTGGGCCAACCTTCCAGCCATCAAGGACCTATTTATTTTTTTTACCTTTATTTAACTAGGCAAGTCAGTTAAGAACAAATTCTTATTTTCAATGACAGCCTAGGAACAGTGGATTAATTGCCTTGTTCAGGGGCAGAACGACAGATTTTTACCTTGTCAGCTCGGGAATTCAATCTTGCAACCTTTCGGTTACAAGTCCAACGCTCTAACCATTAGGCTACCTGCCGCCCCTATATACTAGGTGGTGTCAGAGGAAGGCACAACATTTTTTCAAAGACTCCAGTCACCCAAGTCATAGACTGTTCTCTCTGCTTCTGCACAGCAAGCGGTACCGGAGCGCCAAGTCTAGTTCCAAAAGGCCACCATTTGATCAAATGCACCCACCCCCCCTACAAATTACCTGGACTAACCTGTACACCCGCACATTGACTCTGTACCGGTATCACCTGTATATAGCCTCGTTATTGTTATGTCATTTTATTGTGTTCCTTTTTATAATTTTTTAAAACTTTTGTGTATTTAGTAAATATTTTCTTAACTCTATTTCTTGAACTGCATTGTTGGTTAAGGTGCTTGTAACTAAGCACTTCACAGTAAGGTTTATACCTGTTGAATTTGGCGCATGTGACAAGTACAATTTGATTAGAAATAAAGGTTTAATTAAATCAATAACAATTCAACTTTGCATTCAGTTATTCGCCGGCTGTGCATTGTCTCAGAGAATAGAAATTACAGAGTATTTTTAATCCATGCTAACATCCAGACACAAAGGTCACTACACATTCATACATTCATTGATCCATAGATAGCTGATGTTAACATGCATTCATGATATGAAGGGTTAATGCTTCTGTTATTAGAATCAATGGCTTAATTATTCTAGTACATAGGCTAACTCAGAGACTTTGCCACAGAAATGGAATTATCAATATTGACATGTAAATCTCCCATGATTTGGCTCAATTGAGGTCACATGAATAACTTGCACCAACCTCCAGGTTACTTGCTGTATTCAAATACATTAGGAATCATTGAATGTTTCAAATATGAACAGCAGATGGCAGCCAAGTCCAAAGTTGTTTAGCTGGCTCTGGCTTGTTCTGTCTCTGAGTTGCTCAGGGCTAGTGTTGATGTCAATCAAGGCAGGTCGGTGAGCAGAGCAGTTTTGTCAAGGACAACCATCATACTTAAAGAAAGGCCCCCAGACGTCACATAATACACACCGAGCCGGCTTGATTGACATGAATACGCACAAGTCTTTTTCCTCAGGCATCATTTCAATCCCATGATGTTCACTGCCTCGACTAATATTAATTCCTTAAAATATTGAGGCATGAAAGCGATGCATAACATATAAGTTAGTAAGATAACATAGATAAGAGTCTAGGGTTTTAAGTTCAGATTGGTTTAGAATGACCTCATATCCAGGGCTCAGGCCCTCTCATCTGATGATTATTAAATGAACTGAAATGGGCTGCCTGTTGCATTCCCTCCTGCCTGCGTGTCTGTGCACTCTCCACAGAAATAGCACTTGTGATGAGAATGGTTGCAGGGCAGGCGAATGCCAGGGACTACTTCTCAAGCCACTGAGCGAGTTAGGAACCCTTCTCACTCTCTGTGAAGCCACTTGTCTTTCGTCACTGCAGACTGGAGTCCTCTCATCTCTCACCCCCACAAGGTCTGTTCAAGTGCCTCTCCACGTGACACAACAAATCAGCTCTCGCCTCGATCCTCTGAGAATGGTATTCCTATGTACTGTATCTTGTCAAAGTGTTTGTACAAGGTTTGCCCAGGCTTCCACTCTCATCTGGAGATGGGTATGGTAAATACTGCATAGCTAGGGCTCCCAAACGGGAACAGACTATTGTGCTCAGGTTGTTTACCATTTTGGGATAGTGTTTGCAGTCAACGTTGCATTATGACATTAAAAATGAAAGATCACATCGAGCAGTAAGACAAGATACTGTAGGTGCATCGTTGGATCACTTTGATGAGATTGTGTTACTGAGCGGCATACATTTTTCAGTGCTCCCACATTTTTAAAAGCAGTTGAACTGACAGACGGTTGATGCGGCAAGGTTGATGCAGCAAAACATTTGTGTACCTCACAAAAAAACTAAATGCCTATGCAACATATGCTGCAAAAATGTTTACCCATCTACAGACGTGCCCTTGAACTGCTGTAACATCTGTGTGAAGGAGACACATGAAAAAAAGATGAATAGCTAGAAGCATGTTGATTTCATACCGTCTGACCACAAAAAAACACTTGATTGACAGCTGCATCCAGTTTTGTCAGGTGGGACCTGAGGGAGAACTGGAGAAGAGGATGTCGGGGAAAACTGTACAGGCTGTTCTGTTGTCGAACCAAGTAGAACGCAGAAAGGTCAGATGGGGAGCTCTGTAGATGCCGGTTAAGGAGTTTGACGTAATGGCAAACCTGTTCTGTCAACCTGCCTACTAAATAATCTAAACCGAAGTTTGAAGAAGTAGTCTATTTCCATGTTTTATGGATATAGACTAGATCAGGGATGGGCAACTTTGATGAGGGTGCGGGCCACAAAAAATCGGAACTCATCATGAGGGGCTTCAGTGGCAAGCCACACACACACATGCAATCAGAGCGGGCCAGTTGCCCATCCCTGGACTAGAGGCATGAAATGAAGGAGAAATAGACAGGAGATACAGTGTGGAGAAAGGACAGTAGGGCCGGGATTCAATCCCATGCAGGTAGGGGGAAATACAATAGGATATGTCCCGGAGGCCACTGCCTTAACGGCTCAACCAAGCCTGGGCATCATGATCCTGCCTTACATTAACCTAAGGTACACACATGATCCTATGGTTGTCTGATGCTCCTATGTTGTAGTTCAGTGTATGGGTGGATTATGTGCTGTCTGTGTATTGTGAGGGTAATATTATATTTGGTCAAATGAACTAGGTTATTTTAGCTCTTCATCATATTATGCTCTTACAACATAGAGTTGATGAGTGCATGTATGTAGATGTGGTAACAGTGTTTGCAATTAAATCATGAATTAGTCGTACGTCCTACTACTGAGTGTGAATAAAAAATACAACCTTATATCCCCCCCCCAAAAAGTAATGTACATTGGAATCAATCTGTCTGTGTGTGTGACACTGAGAGGCTCATTTGACAGTGGGTGCTTTTGATGAATAGTGATACATAACACTGGCTCAGGTCACAGCCACCTATAAGCCTATCAAAAGCAGCAAGGCACTTAGGAAATAGTGCCTCCAACTTAATCAAGCCTGTTGCTAAGCTACATCTTTCCAGACTAATTTGATGTCTTTCCCAGACTCCCTAATCAATCTAATTGTGATCTTTCATCTCTTTCTTTTATTTACTTCTTTGATTTTCCCCTCTAGTCATTGAGAACCAGAGGCCTCATTTCGCACATGAAGAGACGAACAATGTGTTTATCGCTTGAAATGGCTCAACCCCAGCCATAATGCCTTGATAGTTTAAACCAGAGTTTCCCTAACTTGGTCCTGCCCCCACTGGGTGTACTTTTGGTGTTTTGCCCTAGCACTGCACAGCTGATTCAAATAACCAACTCATCATCAAGCTTTCATTATTTGATTCAGCTGTGTGTAGTGCTCGGGCAAAAGCCAAAACGTACACCCAGAACCGAGTTATGTTAATTCAAGCTTGAGCATGTCCGCTGCCAGTTCGGAAGTCTTTAGAAAGGCTTACATAAGAGCCAGTAAAAATAAAAAGCTGTATTTAATATTGCACAGACCTTAACACAATACTGAGCAACCTTTTCAAGAGGTGCAGCCCTCTTGGCATAATGGTTAAGATGTTGGCTTGACAGTTGCTGGACAGAGGTTTGAGTCCGATTTGGGGGTAATATTATTTTCAGCTAACCAGACGGCACAATTTTTGTATTTTTTTTACGGATACCCAGGGGCACACTACAACACTCAGACATAATTTAAAAACAAAGCATTTGTGTTTTGTTAGTCTGCATGATTACCAGTAGGGATGAACAGGGATAATCTCTTGATTATTGCGTGAGTTGAACCATTTTCCTGTCCTGCTAAGCATTCAAAATGTAATGAGTACTTTTCGGTGTCAGGGAAAATGTATTGAGTAAAAAGTACATCATTTTCTTCAGGAATGTAGTGAAGTAAATGTAAAAGTTGTCAAAAATATAAACAGTTAAGTAAAGTACAGACACCCCCGAAAAATACTTTAAAGGAGTTTTACTTAAGTACTTTACACCACTGCTCCCAAGTCGTCCTATAATAATGTGGCCACAGCAACTCGAGGCAGGCCCAGTTACTTAACCCCGCTCTCTTGCCTCCTCTTCAATCAAGCAGTTTTTCCTCGCTCACCTAGAACCTAACACTTCAATATTGACTAAATATGTATCATTTAATTTGTAAAATGTATTACCTTTTATACAGTATGTGGCATAAACACAACCAGTCACAATGTTTTATTCTGATTAGGCTTTTTCAAAAATGTCCTGTAGGCATGCGCATAAAATATCCCAGAAATATTCCATAAGCACAAAAAGCTAATTTCTCTCAAATTTTGTGGACAAATATGTTACCATCCCTGTTAGTGAGCATTTTTCCTTTGCCAAGATAATCCATCCACCTGACAGGTGGCATATTAAGAAGCTGATTAAAAAGCATGATAATTACACAGGTACACCTTGTGCTGGGGACAATAAAAGGCCACTCTAAAATGTGCTGTTTTGTCACACAACACAATGCCAAGTCCAATTGTCCTGAAAGAACTAGGTGTTTCAACACACACTTCATTTCTAATGGATCAATGCCTTCAAGAATGATTATATCCTGTGGTGTTTACTGTATAAGATTAAAAACAGGGAATTCAACTAGCTTGCTCTTTCTGTTTATACCATATGTTGTGTTAAGTCTGTTTCTTAAGAAGTCAGTGCTGGCCTTTTCAATTTCACAGCATTGTCGAAAATGTCTGTCCAATGTCCTTTGCACAAAAACATCCTCATTAAATTACATCTGTGTCACGCCCTGACCATAGAGAGCCCTTGGGGTTCTCTGTGGTGCAAATGGTCAGAGCGTGACTAGGGGGTGTTCTAGTCTAATATTTCTATGTTGGTGTGAGTATGGTTCCCAGTTGGAGGCAGCTGATTATCGTTGCCTCTAATTGGAGATCATACTTAGTGTGGTCCCTTTCCCACCTGCGTTTGTGGGATATTGTTTTGTTTTGGTTTAGTGCTATGTGCGCTACGAACTGCACATTAGTTTATTCTTTGTTGTTTTTTGAAGGTTCACTTTAATAAATATGTGGAACTCTACTCACGCTGCGCCTTGGTCCGCTCATTATGTATACGACGAACGTGACAATCTGCATATTGTCAAAAGTACATTCACAATGTCTACATCGCTGAATGCAAATCCCACCCACTCTTTAAATCCACACAGCTCATGTTGAGCTAAAGTGTCTCTGCAGAGAAACCAATGCACCATATATCTCTCTCTCCTTATTGACAGTTTGAATTTGAACAACATTGTACAATAGAACCAAGTCCTCATGAATTATTTAGAATATTGCATCAACCCCACACTGAGCCTAAAGCATTACACAACTACATTTTATCTGTATAGAAAATGATCTGTAAAGCAGTGGGTTTCACTGAAAACAACGGTCTCATAAGGTACCGATCTACAATTTCATATAAGAATGCATAGGTGCATTTCTGAGGTCCGTCTTCAATCATGGCTAATATTTTTGGGTGACACAACTGTTCCAAACTTTTCCCTAGGAAGGTATGTAAATGAAAGAATGTGTCTTTGATGGCAAGGCCACTGTACTGTACCTTTCAGCCTACATGCATTTTGCCCAATCTCCGATTCCACTATGCTAAACTGTTATTTTATGGCATGGTCCTGCATGTGTGTTGTTGAAAGTCTGGCAAATGGATCTTCAAACATATCAAATATCTCTGTTGACTGAATTCTGAAATACCATTTTGAGCTGATCGCTCAGGTTGTTGAGTAATCCCTGGTACTGCTGCACCCCTGCCACAATGTTGTTAATGCTTCTCTGAAAAACATAAGAACAAAATAGGGAGAATTTAACATTAATCAGACACTGCTGGATCATGCAGATCATGCAAAAACATTAAAGGGAGGATGACTTGTGATGATGATATACGGTGCATTCGGAAAGTATTCAGACCTTTTGACTTTTTCATTGCAGCCTTATTCTAAAATTGATACATTTTTCTCAGAAATCTGCACACAATACCCCCTAATGACAAAACCGTTTTTGGGAAATGTTTGCAAATGTATTAAAAATAAAAAACAGAAATACCTTATTTACATAAGTATTCAGGCCCTTTGCTATGAGACTTGGAATTGAGCTCAGGTGCATCCTGTTTCCATTGATCATCCTTGAGATGTTTCTACAACTTGATTGGAGTCCACCTGTGGTAAATTAAATTGATTGGACATGATTTAGAAAGGCACACACCTGTCTATATAAGATCCCACAGTTGACAGTGCATGTCAGAGTAGAAACCAAGCCATGAGGTCGAAGGAATTGTCCGTAGAGCGCCGAATCAGGATTGTGTCGAGGCACAGATCTGGTGAAGGGTACCAAAACATTTCTGCAGCATTGAAGGTCCCCAAGAACACGGTGCCCTCCATCATTCTTAAAGTTTGGAACCACCAACACTCTCACTAGAGCTGGCCGCCCGGCCAAACTGAGCAATCGGGGGAGAAGAGCCTTGGTCAGGGAACCTGATTGTCCCTCTGAAAGAGCTCCAGAGTTCCCCTGTGGAGATGGGAGAACCTTCCAGAAGGGCAACCATCTCTGCAGCACTCCACCAATCAGGCCTTTATGGTAGAGTAGCCAGACGGAAGCCACTCCTCAGCAAAAGGCACATGAGTTTACCAAAAGGCACCTAAAGGTCTCTCAGACCATGAGAAATAAAATTATCTGGTTTGATGAAACCAAGATTGAACTCTTTGGCCTGAATACCAAGCGTCACATCTGTAGGAAACCTGGCACCATCCCTACAGTGAAGCATGGTGGTGGCAGCATCATACTGTGCGGCTGTTTTTCAGCGGCAGGGACTGGGAGACTAGTCAGGATCAAGGGAAAGATGAACGGAGCAAAGTACAGAGAGATCCTTGATGAAAACCTGCTCAAGAGTGCTCAGGACCTCAGACTGGGGCGAAGGTTCACCTTCCAACAGGACAAAGACCCTAAGCACACAGCCAAGACAATGCAGTGGTGGCTCTGGCAAAAATCGCTGAATGTCCTTGAGTGGCCCAGCCAGAGCCCGGACTTAAACCCGATCAAACATCTCTGGAGAGACCTGAAAATACCTGTGCAGCAACGCTCCGCATCCAACCTAACAGATATTGAGAGGATCTACAGAGAAGAATGGGAGAAACTCCCCAAATACAGGTGTGCCAAGCTTGTAGCATCATACCCAAGAAGACTTGAGGCTTTAATCGCTGCCAAAGGTGCTTCAACAAAGTACTTAGTAAAGGGCCTGAATACTTATGTAAATGTGATATTTCCATTTTTTTTATTTTGATAAATTTGCCAAAATTTCTAAAACCCTGTTTTTGCTTAGTCATTATGGGGTATTGTGTGTAGATTGATGAGGGAAAAAAACAATTGAATACATTTTAGAATAATGCTGTAATGTAACAAAATGTGAAATGTCAAGGGGTCTGAATACTTTCTGGATACGCTGTATTTGGGCACAGCTCTTGGCCAATACTGTCCTGTACTTCTGTACTCCTGTCACATTCAAAGAAATCTTTCATCCATCCATTTTGTGACTCTACACAGAAACATAACTGCGACAGGAGGTGTATTTCTCTTGCTGTCTACACGAAAGCAGCTGCATGTCTGGCCATAATTCTGTCCTCCGAGTCCTGGCTTATGCTGCTCGCCTATGAAATCAAGAGTACAACGTTTTAGGCTACACCTTGGTGTCTGTGTGTGTATTGTGCCGGTATAGTCAAAATAGCAATTACACGACGTACAATCTAACTGGTTTATCCACAAAGTCACTTAGCTAACTACTTAGCGGTAACGTTACCAACTTTGGGACCTCGGGTTGGAAGGAGGGGAAGCAGAGCTGCTGGAGGTAGGCCCAGAGGAAAGTGGCAATGATTCTGCTGGAACGATTAGATCCTGTGGTCCGATGGGTTAGGGTTCTCATATCTAAAGCCAGCGTATGTGACTTGTTTCAGGAAACTAGGCATATGTCATGCGTATCTACTTCACAGGAGAGGCATTTGAACTTAAATATAATGCGTTTTTGGCAGAGATGCTTTCTGGAACATGTGAACTTTAATGTGCCTTAATAACAAAAGTGTAAATAGGAATAAAATTGTTAAATTACGAGCCCAGTTGGTTTAGCCACAGAAAAAGACAGGAAAAAGACACACCTTCCCGCTAGCCAAGATTGGCTGAGATAATGGATGGGCTGGACATGCAGAAAGATGAGTTCAGAATGGTGTGCCATGTAGCATGCTTCTGTCTATAACATGAGCTGCTCAGAATGTGTAGTTAATCCTTTCTAATGCAGCTCTTTTGAAAGATAACATGAAGAACTGCAAAATTGTTGCTAATGCTCTCCACTGTCTGTAGGACCGAGTTTTAAAATCAGTGGACTGTCCGGTGGAAGAAGAGTATTATAGCTAAGGTGTTTTATTGCAAATATGCGAAAGCAATCAAAAAAAGAACACACAGAAAGCTGTATAAAACAACTGTCTCTGGATTACATCTTGAAACTAACCATGGCATCCGTGACAGAGAGGGAGAATCGTTCATCCATGTATATGGGTAAGAGAATCTAGCTAGCTACATTTTCTTATATTATACATTTCTAATTTTGTCAGAAAGTCATTTTCATTGCAAGTTAAAGCGTGCTGTTAGCTAGCTAACATTAGCTGGCTGGATTGCAAGCTAACATTACGTGTATGATCTATGTAGTAATTGTATTAGTATCTCAGAGCCATTTGCATTGCTAGTTATAGCCTAATATTAGCTAGCTAACTAACATTGAACCTAGTCATGCAGGGTAATAACGTTATGAGTTGGGATTATGGTTCATTGTTTAGTTAGCTAGCTGTCTAAACAAAAGACTCCACTATGCAAGTAACCATTTCACTGTACCGTTTACACCTTCTGTATCTTGTGCATGTGACAAACAAACTTGGATTTTATTTGATATAGTGTGTGTTTACCAGAGACGGTAATGTGAACAACAGCATGACCTGCACCAAAGTCAAATGAGGATATAAAGTTAGGCCAATGAGACAGTGTCCAAATTCTAATATTCTGCGGTAGAATGCTCATCTTTTATTTTGTCACACTCACAACCACAAGCTATTTTCTGTAATTAGCTTGCCTTTAACTTGATCTTGTTGTGAGTTTATTTTTTTATTTTTTTATACAAATTAGCTATGTGATATTTGGAGTTACAAACTTATCAACTTTCAAAGCAGAATTACTTTTCCATTGTTCCTCAACTGTAGTGTATGGTATACAATTTCCTAGCTCTCTACTTAATCCTAAGTAAAAAACACAATTTAACATTTTACTACATAAGACCGAATCGAGCCTGTCGGTCAAATTTTGGCAAACCTTGTAGAATCAAAATTCCCCAAATGTTTCGGTGCTTTGCCAACACACGTCGTTCTCCAAATTCCCAAAATGTTGAGGGGTTCTGGTTGCATGTGGTCGCATGTTGTTCTCGGCTAACAACGGAAAAAAAAACTTGGTCATGGTGATCCCCGGTTGTCCGTCTGTCCATACATCTTGGCGGCAAGGAGGTGCTGAAAGTGGGTTGGCTTGATATGGTACCAGAAAGAGTTGTAGACTAGATAAGTTACTCTTCAGTGCAGCCATCAATGCCACATACAACACGAAAATCAGCACTATGACTACGAGTACTATTTATGTCGCTCAAAGATTTAAGTGTCAGAGCCACAGATACATACCAGATCACACAGTGCTAACTAGCTAGCTACCTTTATTCAGTTGTAGTACCCCATCAAACTTTAACTAATTCCCTCACTGATGCAAAATACAGGTGAAAAGACCGAAATGTTTGATGTGACAACAGTCTTTCTTTTCCCCAATGCAGTTAAGCCAAAAGTGTCAGTGTCACGCCCTGACCGTAGAGAGCTTTTTATGTCTCTATTTTGGCTTGGTCAGGGTGTGATTTGGGTGGGCATTCGATGTTCTTTTTTCTATGTTTTGTATTTCTTTGTGTTTGGCCGGGTGTGGTTCTCAATCAGAGGCAGCTGTCTATCGTTGTCTCTGATTGAGAACCATACTTAGGTAGCTTTTTCCCATATGGTTTTTGTGGGTAGTTGTTTTCTGTTTTGTGTTTCTGCACCTGACAGAACTGTTCGTTGTCGTTTTTGCTCTTTGTTATTTGTTCAAGTGTTTTTTTTTAAATAAATCATGAACACTTACCACGCTGCGCTTTGGTCCACTCCCTCTTCTTCAGACGACCTTGACACACAGGTGATCAGTGCAGAGACAGTGGCCTTCCAAGGTAAGGATGGAAAGTGTAATTTGACAATTAGCTGCCTACCGTAATGCAGGCCTATTATTATCATGTTTGGTAACATTTGCCCATGTATTTATTTTCAGAGTTTCAATGAGTTGTAAAAAATTTCTCTGAATTCTCTCAAATGAAGGTCAGCTAAGTTTACCTAGGATACTTAAAGTTACTAGCTCGGTATTTGAAGTTGTTATATTATCATTAGTAGTCTATCAGGTAAAAGCATATGCTTATTATTCATAATTTCTCAAATATTTATTAGCTAATCATTCAGTTGAATACGCTATGCTACAGCCATTGAATTTGTCTTTGAGCGTTAAGGGACGTTAATTGTCACGCTGGTATAAAGGGATCGGGAGACAGGCGCAGGAATGCGTGAAATTGATTTTTATTTTGCAAATTACAGCGTGCCGTGTAAAGGCACGGGGACGAAGACCAAACCAACACATATACAAAACATAGGGTAGAAACCCAAACAAAAGAGTGAGGAGTACCTCGGATAAATACACAATCGCATAATGATTATCACACGGGAGGAGACCCGTAATCATCTGCACAATATACGTGGCACAAAAGCTAAAACAACATAGCACAGGTACTCACAGGACCAACGGACATTGGAACAATAATCGACTGGACAATGGTGAACAAAGAGCACACTTATACAATTACTAATCAAATTCGAATAGGGACCAGGTGTGCGTAATGACAGTTCCAGAGGGATCCGTGACAATAATGGCTAGCGCTGTCCACAACATTATGTTATATATTTTTTATTTTTCAATCTTGAAATACAAGGGCAAATGTTATTAATCAGTGACTGAAATTTTGCAATACGTGATATTCACTTCCAGACTTGGAGACTTGGAGATTGCTCAGTGTTGTAGAATGCCTCTTTGAATAATGGGGCGTGGTTTTGGCTTAACTGCGTTGGGAAAAAGAAAGACGAGTGACAATGATTGAATGTAAGGGTCACCCCATTATCAAACATATAACGGTGAAAGACAGCTATGTTATTCCATTCAGTACGATATTTTATTACGACAGATATCTCTATTTTGGTTTGTGTTTTACCGTGAATTTATGAATTTAATTGTTTAAAACATTTAAAAACATGCACAATCAACTGTATAGATGTGACAAACTCCCCGTGGTTTGAGAATGAGATAGTACTGTCCACAAGCTAGACAAGAAGCGCACCTGCCACCCAACATTCCTTTTCAAATCCAGCAAGTTCAACTTTCTAGTTCAACTGTCATTAACAGCAGCCATGACATTGTGTGTGTGCCTGTGCAAACATTATAGATTTATCAGCAAACGTCTACATCAAGTCATGGACAGATTGGATGATATTTCAATTGCAACCCTTCAAAGTAAACTGTTGATTTTAATTTTTATCTAAGTTAGCTAGCTAGCTAACGTTAACGTTATTTATAAACTGGGTGGTTGAAGCCCTGATTGCTGATTAGCTGACAGTGGTGGTATATCAGACCGTATACCACGGGTACGACAAACCATTTATTTTTACTGCTCTAATTACGTTGGTAACCAGTTTACAATAACAATAAGGCACCTCAGGGGTTTGTGGTATATGGTCAATATATCATGGCTACGGGCTGTATACAGGCACTTTGTGTTGTGTCATGCATAAGAACAGCTCTTAGCCGTGGTATATTGGCCATATACCAAAATCAAATCAAATGTATTTATACAGCCCTTCTTACATCAGCTGATATATCAAAGTGGTGTACAGAAACCCAGCCTAAAACCCCAAACAGCAAGCAATGCAGGTGTAGAAGCACAGTGGCTAGGAAAAACTCCCTAGAAAGGCCAAAACCTAGAGAGGAACCAGGCTATGAGGGGTGTCCAGTCCTCTTCTGGTCATATTCCATTCTAGTTAATGTTGGCAAGATGGTGTCGCAAGTCATTTCAAGCAAAGACCATTTAACCAAGAAATGATAGCTAACATTAGCTAGTTCTTCAGCCAGTTTAATTTCATGTGGCATCTGTATGTGCCTTTTAAAATTCCCCATGATGTTGATATCAGCTGTGAAATATAACTTTATTCTGTAAATTTGCGTTTTATTTTATGTCAAATGCTCTAGTTGCAAAGTTGCAAAAACCATGAAACTTACTGACCAGCTAACATTAGCTACCTAATTAGCTAGCTAGTGAACTAACCTATTAGCTACCACGATATTGCTAATGTCAGCATGGTAATGTTATCATTACTAGCTAACCGTTAGCAAAATGGCATCGCAGGGGTTATCAAAATGGAAATGGGTACGGTTGGGTACTTCCAGAGTAACACGTTGTAACTAAGGACATTGATGTCTATTTAATTGGGCGTATTTATTTCAGCTGCCAATATCACTGAAGACCTGTTGCCAAGCCTCTCCTGTGATATCAGAGATCTCTTACCAGGTCCAGAACATTTCTTAAGGAGAAAAGCCATATTGCAAGTGGCTCATCAGGATCACGAGGAAAGATTTCAATTTACACCAGCTGGTACACTTATTATTGCTATAAATGTTCTCAGCCCTTCATTTCATTTCAAACAACGTAGAAAACCACATTTATTGCCTAAAATTCAATGTCTATCTGATGCATGTTTTTACAGGGACCAGATTTAGATCAGCAAAATGTGAGACCTTGTGCACAAGGCACCTCCAGTACCAGACCCAGTGACCCCAGCACTCTCCAGTCCAGTAATCTCAGCACCTCCAGAACCAATGGCAGTGACCCCAGTACTCCCTGGTTCAGTAACCCAAATACCTCCACCAGAGCCAATGGATGTGCCTCCACTCACAGGTCCCGTTTTATATCCAGGCCCAGTGATAATGAAAGGTGTCCCTCCAAAATCATGAAGTTACCCAGCCCAGAATATGTCATCTACACAGACAAGGAGTTAGAGCAAGCCAGAAGATATTACTTTGAAAAGCAGCTTGTTGGGCAAGAGCAAGATTGCACACTCTCAAAATAACTTGGCTGTTGTCTACTCTGTAACACGATAACCAACATAATATCCATAATACGAGCTACAATAGAGGACTTCAAGTATCCATCGAAGCGTAAAGTAAATTCAATGGCCAAACGACTGGTAGAATATTACCCTATGCTGAATTAAAACCATTTTCCTGTCCTGCTAGGCATTCAAAATGTAACAAGTACTTTTGGGTGTCAGGGAAAATGTATGGAGTAAAAAGTACATTATTTTCTTCAGGAATGTAGTGAAGTAAAAGTAAAAGTCATCAAAAATATAAATAGTAAAGTACAGATACCCCTCAAAAATACTTAAGTAATACTTTAAAGTAGTTATACTTAAGTACTTTACACCACTGATTGTAAATATGAATGGGTAAGTGATCATCTTGTATACTGCTATTCCGTCTAATCATTGTGGATGTGGCTATTCAGTAATTAACAGCAGTAATCTCTGCATTGTTGCGTCATGTGCATTTAAAGGGATACTTCGGGATTTTGGCAATGCAGACCTTTATCTACTTCCCCAGAGTTAGATGTCTATGTGTCCAGTATGAAGGAAGTTGGAGGTAGTTTCGCAAGCAATGCTAACTAGCATTAGCGCAATGACTGGAAGTCCATGGATATCTGCTAGCACGCTATCAGATACCCATAGACTTCTAGTCGTCATGCTAACGCTAGTTAACAATTGTGCTAGCACTAGTTAGCAACTTCCTTCAAACTGCATGCAGAGACATAAATAGTATCCACAAGTTCATCTGACTCTGGGGAAGTAGATAAAGGGCCTCATTGCCAAATCCCGAAGTATCCATTTAAAGGGAGACATATCATGTGTCATGACACAAAACTGTCTCCAGACTACTGATGAAGAGACTACAGAATGTTTGGACCTCTCAGAAGACCAAGGACAGAAAGACAAAGGATGCTACACCTGGAAAGAAGCCCAAGGACGCCTCACTTGGAAAAAAGACCAAGGGCCCTACACCTGAAAGGGAGAAGAAATGGCGGCCTCAGTTTGGATCTGGATTGAACGACAGCATCCATGATGCATCAACTGATGACTATGACTGCAGTTGTGTTGGCTCCACGGTGCTTCTTGGCAAGTCCCAATTTAGATCCAGCACCCCAGAGAGTGAAGAGCACGATGATGATAATACTCTGTTTACAAACAACACATTTAAATCTTGTGTCAACTCAAACATTAAGAAGCTGTCACTGTTTTGGAATATGCCCTTATCGGGCTGTTGCACTGTCCGCTGGTTTATAGTTTCAAAAGAGTTTAAACTCAAAAGGCTAAACTTGATTGCTCTCAGCACTCAGGCTTAGGGCTGATTTCCAAACTAGTCCCTAAACCCCTCAAACTCAACTCTGGACCTCGAAGCCATTTACACTGCATTTTTAACTGTTTCCTCTAATCAGGGACTGATTTAAACCTGGAACTCCAGGTGTGTGCAATTCATTATCAGGTACAGTATCATTATTCTTATCTGATAAAGGTTACTATCACAATGGCAGCACTTAAACATTTTCTCACATCATGTGAATACCCAGATGGGTGAGGGATGCATGTTGGAATGTTTTGCTAACTGTTCTTATCTGGTACAAGTTACTATCCCAAACATACAGGCAGCTCTTAACCTTTTTTTGCACACCATGCAAACCCGGGATGCATGAGTGTTATAATGTTTTAAATGATCTGATACAAGTGACTATCACAAACATACAGGCGTTGCTCCTACCTCCTTTTTTGTGTATGTATATACAGCGTTAGAAGGCTGCTGTCAAGCTTAGCCATGAACACGCTGAATTCAAATGTAACCTTAAATAATACAATACTATGTCAAAGAAATTGATTAATGTGACTCTTTTTAAAGCAATTTTATTTCTAATGACTTGATTCAAGTATTAATGTGTCAATTTAAGATTTCAAATAATAGAAATATAATCTTATTTCTAGACAAGATAAATATTCTAGTATTAAGTACTTGTGCCTTATTATTGTGCAATGAAACTGTATCTATGTTGCTTATATATTGTGGATAAAGAGTTACATGTCTAACAGAACAGAGAGAGTGTTCTTTAATGGAAGCCTCTCCAACATAATCCAGGTAGAATCAGGAATTCCCCAAGGCAGCTGTCTAGGCCCATTGCTTTTTGCAATCTTTACTAATGAATTGCCACTGGCTTTGTGCAAAGCCAGAGTGTCTATGTATGCTGATGACTCAACACTATACATGTCAGCTACTACAGTGACTGAAATGACTGCAACACTTATCAAAGAGATGCAGTTAGTTTCAGAGTGGGTGGCAAGGAATAAGTTAGTCCTAAATATTTCTAAAACTAAAAGCATTGTATTTGGGACAAATCATTCACTAAACCCTAAACCTCAACTAAATCTTGTAATAAATAATGTGGAAATTGAGCAAGTTGAGGTGACTAAACTGCTTGGAGTTACCCTGGATTGTAAACTGTCATGGTCAAAACAAATTGATACAACAGTAGCTAAGACGGGGAGAAGTATGTCCATAATAAACCGTTACTTTACCTTCTTAACAGCACTATCAACAAGGCAGGTCCTACAGGCCCTAGTTTTGTCGCACCTAGACTACTGTTCAGTTGTGTGGTCAGGTGCCACAAAAAAGGACTTAGGAAAATTGCAATTGGTTCAGAACAGTGCAGCGTGGCTGGCCCTTGGATGTACACAGAGAGCTAATATTTATAATATGCATGTCAATCTCTCCTGGCTCAAAGTGGAGGAGAAATTGACTTCATCACTACTTGTGTTTATGAGAGGTATTGACATGTTGAATGCACCGAACTGTCTGTTTGAACTACTGGTGCACAGCTCAGACACCCATGCATACCCCACAAGACATGCCACAAAAGGTCTCTTCACAGTCCCCAAGTCCAGAATAGACTATGGAAGGTGCACAGTACACTACATAGAGCCATGACTACATGGAACTCTATTCCACATCAAGTAACTGTAAAATTAGATGTAAAAAAAACACCTTATGGAACAGCGGGGACTGTGAAGCAACACAAACATAGGTACAGACACATGCATACACACACACACACACACACACACACATGATAACATACGCACTATACACACATGTATTTTATACTGTAGATATCTGGTAGTTGTGGAGTATGGGCCTGAGGACACACTGTGTTGTGAAATCTGTGAATGTATTGTAATATTTTTAAAATTGTATTTATTTTATTTTTATTTCACCTTTATTTAACCAGGTAGGCTAGTTGAGAACAAGTTCTCATTTGCAACTGCGACCTGGCCAAGATAAAGCAAAGCAGTTCGACACATACAACAACACAGAGTTACACATGGAATAAACAAACATACAGTCAGTAATACAGTAGGAAAGTCTATATACAGTGTGTGCAAATGAGGTAGGATAAGAGAGGTAAGGCAATAAATAGGCCATGGTGGCGAAGTAATTACAATATAGCAATTAAACACTGGAATGGTAGGATGTGCAGAAGATGAATGTGCAAGTAGAGATACTGGGGTGCAAAGGAGCAAGATAAATAAATAAATACAGTATAGGGATGAGGTAGATTGGATGGGCTATTTACAGATGAGCTATGTACAGGTGCAGTGATCTGTGAGCTGCTCTGACAGCTGGTGCTTAAAGCTAGTGAGGGAGGTAAGAGTCTCCAGCTTCAGAGATTTTTACAGTTCGTTCCAGTCATTGGCAGCAGAGAACTGGAAGGAGAGTCGACCAAAGGAAGAATTGGCTTCGGGGGTGACCAGTGAGATATACCTGCTGGAGCGCGTGCTACGGGTAGGTGCTGCTATGGTGACCAGTGAGCTGAGATAAGGCGGGGCTTTACCTAGCAGAGACTTGTAGATGACCTGGAGCCAGTGGGTTTGGCGACGAGTATGAAGCGAGGGACAGCCAACGAGAGCATACAGGTCGCAGTGGTGGGTAGTATATGGGGCTTTGGTGACAAAACGGATGGCACTGATAGACTGCATCCAATTTGCTGAGTGTTGGAGGCTATTTTGTAAATGACATCGCCGAAGTCAAGGATTGGTAGGATAGTCAGTTTTACAAAGGTATGTTTGGCAGCATGAGTGAAGGATGCTTTGTTGCGAAATAGGATGCCGATTCTAGATTTCATTTTGGATTGGACATGTTTAATGTGAGTCTGGAAGGAGAGTTTACAGTGTAACCAGACACCTAGGTATTTGTAGTTGTCCACATATTCTAAGTCAGAACCGTCCAGAGTAGTGATGCTGGACGGGCGGGCAGTTGCGGGCAGCGATCAGTTGAAGAGCATGCATTTAGTTTTACTTGCATTTATGAGCAGTTGGAGGACACGGAAGGAGAGTTGTATGGCATTGAAGCTCATCTGGAGGTTAGTTAACACAGTGTCCAAAGAAGGGCCAGAGGAGAGAGTCGGCAGAGAAGAGAGTCGGCCCGAGAATTGAACCCTGTGGCACCCCCATAGAGACTGCCAGAGGCCCTCCGATTTGACATACTGAACTCTATCGGAGAAGTAGTTGGTGAACCAGGCGAGGCAATCATTTGAGAAACCAAGGCTGTTGAGTCTGCCAATAAGTTGTGATTGACAGAGTCGAAAGCCTTAGCCAGGTCAATGAATACGGCTGCACAGTAATGTCTCTTATAGATGGCGGTTTTGATATCGTTTAGGACCTTGAGCGTGGCTGAGGTGCACCCATGACCAGCTCTGAAACCAGATTGCATAGCGGAGAAGGTACGGTGAGATTCGAAATGGTTGGTAATCTGTTTGTTAACTTGGCTTAGAAAGGCAGGTTAGAATAAACTGCCTTAATTTTGCCTGACCCCAGGAAGAGTATCTGCTGCCTTGGCAGCAGCTAATGGGCATCCATAATAAATACAAATACAAATATCAAGTAAAAAAATCCCTTTTTACTACTTTTGAGATCACTAGCGCTTTCTCAACAACTAGCTTCTACTTATTTCAAGAACTCTTGTCGAGTGAAATTTGCTCATGCCATTGCCAGAATGTTTTTGCAATTGTTTCCCCATTCTATGTTTAAAAAAAATATTTTTGAGGATGGATTTTTAGCAGTGCAGATGTAATGAAATTGGCAGCCCTCTATATCCCTTAGAGAATATGTAAACAATCAGTCTGCATCATGGTAATAACTGTTATTTTCAACTGAGGCATGCCGAAGCATTCCTGGATGCCATTTTCCGAGGAGATCAGAGATTCAAATTGGAAAAGCATTCAAACTCAACTGAACACGCACTGTGGACACGGTCATCATTGCCAAAGCTTGAAATCTCAGGTGGCTGTTGACATAAAAGGGAAAAGAAGGGGATAAGGGCTGGATGGAGAGAGAGGGAGAGAAAATACAACATGATGGCAAAGTCTTCTATGTAACCCTCAGGCCAGTATAAAAAAAATCTAATCAGTAAATCAGATGAAAATGCGTAAAGAGGAGATAAAACGGCCTCTTCGTGTTGTAGAAGAATAACATTGGTCCTGTCTTTGTCAGTTGCTTTATAACTGTGTCACATTCCTGAAGTTGTTTGTCCGTGTTTTGCTTTCTCAGCCACAAGTGCGATCTCACGTTTCCATATTTGGCTGTGAAGACTGCGACAGATATCTCTCCAAGTTGGAGAGTGAGCTCACCTAATTTAGTTGGATCTTAAATCTCCAATGGCAAAACACAAACTCTGCAGCCCTCAAATCTCGGTACTGCAAAAAACATTAAAGGGACAATTTGACAAAATTACATATTTAGAGAAACTATCTAAGTCAGTGTCAACTGTTTAGAATGTTTTTAATTTCATGCCCAAATCATCTCTTGAATGAATTGTGTTGCTCAAGGCCTTGGTTTGAGGTTATTTTGAAATGATATGTAATTTTGCTGAACTGTCACTTTAATGGTGTTATATTAACAAGTTAGGTTTTGTGTGTTTGAGTCACATGGAGAATCACAATTGCATACTCCTTGCGTCTTCTCTCGTCTCCTTCTGAAAACCCATTGGATGAGAAAGCCAGAGGTCCGTCCCAGATTTCATTGTGGGAGACAATGACAGGACTGATTCTAAGCAATTAGCCACTATTGTCTTTCAGACCTTCTCTCTCTCTCATACACTCTCTCACATGTAATAGGCCTACTCTATTATAAACTATTGTCACATGGCCTTCATGTATTGTCCAACAAGAGCATCACACACTCAACGGTACACAGGTAACAAAAGTTGATCAGCACATGAGACAGCCAACCCCTGGTTAGTGTGTCTAATCATCATGCATCAGCCAAAGTCACAGCAGGTTGTCATTGGTTATGCAATCACTCTCCAGTGGTTCTCTATGTACTTTTGGATAAAATCGATGCTCTCAAGTTCTCGTGTTTACCAGAGGAGGCTGTTGAATGCACTTGTCCATGAGAGAATCACTGTGCAGGCATCAGCGCATCCCCGAAGAGATGGCAGAAAGAAACAACAACAACATAGGCCAAGGGCGAAATTGTGGTGCAGGAACGAACGGTAGACAGGGGACAATGTGGGGGGGGGGGGGGGTCGGGGGGTACTGCCCCAGATTATTAAAAACATTTTCAAACGCATTTCCTACAATTCTACACAGTTTTACATGACTTATTATGCCTATCTTTAGGGGTTATTTTGAGGGGTATATGGAGGAGTATTTTGAAAATTCAGTATAAGTGGAAAGATAAGTGGAAGGCCCACATTTCTTTCCTGCATTTCAATACATCTAGCCATGTGGCAGAGATATTTTTTTTCCATTTTATAATGCTATTCTACACATTTTGTCATGAATCTGAGAGAAAATATTGCAGTTTTAAAGCAAATTTTCTTCTGCTCCACACATTTTGACATGAGGTTGAGAGGAAACTGTTCGGTAGAAATCTCACTTTCAAAAGTTAATATTCTCTTAATTCATACCCAAATAATGTTGTTGACTCATCCTATACTCTTATTTGTGGCCAAAGCATACATTGGAGAAAAAACACTTGTATCTCAAAAATGCTTGCTATTTCGTCACTGAGGATGATGTCAACCTCCTGAGGAGGATGAGCTGGCCAATCGGTGGTCTACTCACATTAACATTTTTAATGACTACACCCACACCATTCTGTTGAGCAGTGCTAGAAAAAGTACCCAATTGTGAGACTTGAGTAAAAGTATAATTACCTTAATAGAAAGTTACTCAAGTAAAAGTTAGTCACCCAGTAAAATACTACTTGAGTAAAAGTCTAAAAGTATTTGGTTCTAAATATACGTAGGCATGTAATTGCTAAAATATACTTAAGTATCAAAAGTAAAAGTATAAACAATTTCAAATTCCTTATACTAAGCAAAGCAGACGGCGCGATTTTCTTGTTTAAAAATGTACAGATATCCAGGGGCACACCCAGACGTCATTTACAAATTATGTATTTGTGTTTAGTGAGTCCACCAGATCAGAGACAGTAGGGATGACCACATGTTCTCTTGATAAGTGCCTGATTTGGACCATTTTCCTGTCCTGCTAAGCATTCAAAATGCAACGAGTACTTTTGGGTGTCAGGGAAAATGTATGGAGTAAAAAGTACATTATTTTCATTAGGAATGTAGTGAAGTAAAAGTAAAAGTTGTCCCAAAAATAAATAGTAAAGTAAAGTACAGATATCCCAAAAAAACTACTTAAGGTGTACTTTGAAGTATTTTTACTAAAGTACTTTACACCACTGCTGTTGAGGTATGCCCACACCATTCCAACAAAGAAAAGTACAATTTCTTACCAATCTCTACAGCTTCCATCCAAAAACAAATCTTGTGAAATGACATCAACACATACTGGAGGAGTTGCTGGCTAGCTACAAGTATCTAGCTTAGGTAACGAACTGAGCTAGACATGGGATGCATGACCGGAATGACACATCGATGAAACACCAGTAAAAAGTTTGGACACACCTACTCATTCAAGGGTTTTTCTTTATTTTTACTATTTTCTACATTGTAGAATAATAGTGAAGACATCAAAACTATGAAATAACACATATGGAATCATGTAGTACCCAAAAAAGTGTTAAAGAAATCTAAATATATTTTATATTTGAGATTCTTCAAAGTAGCCACACTTTGCCTTGATGACAGCTGATGAGTCCAAATTAGATATTTTTGGTTCCAACTGCTGTGTCTTAGTGAGACACAGAGTAGGTGAACGGATTATCTCTGCATGTGTAGTTCCCACCGTGAAGCATGGAGGAGGAGATGTGATGGTGTGGGGGTGCTTTGCTGGTGACACTGTCAGTGATTTATATAGAATTCAAGGCACACTTAACCAGCATGGTTACCACAGCATACTGCAGCAATACGCCATCCCATCTGGCTTGCACTTAGTGGGACTATCATTTGTTTTTCAACAAGACAATGACACAACACACCTCCAGGCTGTGTAAGGGCTATTTTGCCAAGAAGGAGAGTGATGGAGTGCTGCACAATCATCCAACCTCAACACAATTAAGATGGTTTGGGATGAGTTGGACCGCAGAGTGAAGGAAAAGCAGCCAACAAGTGCTCAGCATATGTGGGAACTCCTTCAAGACTGTTGGAAAAGCATTCCAGGTGAAGCTGGTTGAGAGAATTCCAAGAGTGTGCAAAGCTGTCAGCAAGGCAAAGGGTGGCTACTTTCAAGAATCTCAAATATAAAATATATTTTGATTTGTTTAACACTTTTTTGGGTACTACAATAACACAATAACATTTATGAAAAAATCTGAATGATTTATGACATGTATGACATGTAAAGAAAACCTATGCATATTATATGAATCAAAACATGTTTGCATGAAATATTGCATGAGAATCCATTCCGTTAAGCGTTATCTCATTATTTATTTACTTATTTATTTATTCTCTATTGCCATCAATTGTGAAGGACTACTGTCCTTTTCAGTCTCCAATGTTGTGTGTGAATTTCACTGGATCGTGTTGAATCAGGTCTGGCTGGTTATCTAACCTCCTCAACGCGAGCGGTAACACGATACAGAGAGCTGGAGCCGTTGAGCGGGCTTCCACAACATCTTCGGGGAGGACACCTAATCATAACTGACCCAGGAGCAACGCGGCATGTTTGACGCTAATAGGCGGTGAAGTGCGAAACATTTCAGTGCTCAGCACTCAGTGGTACTCCCTTTGAAAGAAAGTGCAGTAAGCACCGTTGCCATGGAGTCATTAGGAATTTTGTGGTTGTATAATTCCTTCTGTACAGCGCTTACTTAAGCAATAAGGAACGAGGGGGTGTAGTATATGGTCAATATATCACGGCTAAGGGCTGTTCTTATGCACTACTCAACGCGGAGTGCCTGGATACAGCCCTTAGCCGTGGTATATTGGCCATATACCACAAACCCCCAAAGGTGCCTTATTGCTATTATAAACTGGTTACCAATGTAATTAGAGCAGTAAAAATAAATGTTTTGTCATACCGTGGTGTATGGTCTGATATACCACGGCTGTCAGCCAATCAGCATTCAGGGCTCGAACCACCCAGTTTATAAATATCTCTAGAACACACAGGGGGATAAAATCTATATATATTCACTCTGACAAACCCTGTTGCAACGTTGCCTCAGTAGGTGAGGTTTGATGAGAATGTTACTGCTGGGCGTTTCCATGTACAGTTGAAGTCGGAAGTTTACATAGACCTTAGCCAAATACATTTAAACTCAGTTTTTCACAATTCCTGACATTTAATCCTAGTAAAAATTCCCTGTCTTAGGTCAGTTAGGATCACCACTTTATTTTAAGAATGTGAAATGTCAGAATAATAGTAAAGAGAATGATTTATTTCAGCTTTTATTTCTTTCATCACATTCCCAGTGGGTAACAAGTTTACATACACTCAATTAGTATTTGGTAGCATTGCCTTTAAATTTTTTTACTTGGGTCAAATGTTTCGGGTAGCCTTTCACAAGCTTCCCACAATACGTTGGGTGAATTTTGGCCCATTCCTCCTGACAAAGCTGTTGTAACTGAGTCAGGTTTGTAGGCCTCCTTGCTCGCACACACTTTTTCAGTTCTGCCCACAAATTTTCTATAGGATTGAGGTCAGGGCTTTGTGATGGCCACTCCAATACCTTAAGTGTGTTGTCCTTAACTTTTACCGCCTCAGAAACCCGGATCCGGGAGCACCCCCCCCCCCCCCCCCACTGACTAGCATAGCTAGCATAGCGTCACAAGTAAATTGTAGCTTCTAAATATCATTAAATCACAAGTCCAAGACACCAGATGAAAGATACACTTCTTGTGAATCTAGCCACCATTTCTGATTTTTAAAATGTTTTACAGGGAAGACACAATATGTAAATCTATTAGCTAACCACGTTAGCAAATGACACCATTTTTTTTACTCCACTATTTTTCCACTCCATCACCAGCTATCACCAATTCGACCAAATAAAGAAATAAATAGCCACTAACCAAGAAAAAACCTCATCAGATGACAGTCTGATAACATATTTATTGTATAGCATAGGTTTTGTTAGAAAAATGTGCATATTTCAGGTATAAATCATAGTTTGCAATTGCAGCCACCATCACAAATCTCCCCAAAGCGACTAGAATTACTACATAGAGCAACGTGTATTACCAATTTACTCATCATAAAACATTTCTTAAAAATACACAGCTCACAGCAATGGAAAGACACAGATCTTGTGAATTCAGACAATATTTCAGATTTTCTAAGTGTCTTACAGCGAAAACACAATAAATCGTTATATTAGCATACCACATTTGCAAACGTTACCCGAGCATTGATTCAAGGCAAAATGAGCTATAGCGTTATCATCACCAAAATACATTAATTTTTTCACTAACCTTCTCAGAATTCTTCCGATGACACTCCTGTAACATCATATTACACAATCCATATAGAGTTTGATCGAAAATGTGCATATTTAGCGGCACAAATCGTGCTTACACAATGGAAATAGTGTCCAACTACTCAAGCAATCTGCCCGGCGCCATCTTGAAAATACAACTATTTTTATCGAAAACTATTCATAAACTTGACTAAAAAAATACAGGTTGGACATGAAATGAAAGATGCATTAGTTATTAATGCAACCGCTGAGTTAGATTTTTAAAATTAACGTTACTAGACATACAGTGTGCGTTACAGCCAGACTAGTGCCGCAATAATGGCGTCACTAGTCGCCATTATTGAGTTTACATTTTTCCACATAAAAACGGAATAACATCATAAATAGCTCTTACTTTTCGACGAGCTTCCATCAGAATCTTGGCCAAGTGGTCCTTTGTCCAAAAGAATCGTTGCTTGGTTGTAAAACGTTGCATTCAACTTCTGATATAGCAGCTAACAATAGCTAACAATAGCTATTTTGCCCCAACGTGTCCAAATCCTCAAGACGCAATACTGAGGAAATTCCGAAAAATAGCAATATACTCGCATAATCTGATATAACTCGGTTTAAAATAGCTTCGTTATGATGTTTCTAACACCTATATCGAATTAAATTACAGACGGATACATCTAAGGTTGATAACTGAGCGTTTGAAAATGGCATCCTGAGGTCCTTCTCTGCGTAATGGTCAGCGTCGAAAAGAGGGCGCACCTCACTCCTTGGCCTTTTATAAACTCTGAGAGCTACGTAGAAAGCCCATTCCACTTCTCATTGGTTACTGACATCCAGGGGAAGGCGGGTGCAGTTCATGTCGTTCCATAGGATACACACAGACCTTTAAAACTGATCTGAGACCAGAGCTTCGCTCTCAGACCTTCGCAGTACCTGTCATGGATTTCGCTGTAGAAAGAGTTCTGGGTCACCCACAGACATAATTCCAACGGTTTATGAAACTAGAGAGTGTTTTCTATCCAATAGAATTAATAATATGCATATTGTACGAGCAAGAATTGAGTACGAGGCAGTTTAATTTGGCAACACCCAGAAAAAAAAAATGCTAACTGCTCCCCCTATTGACAAAAGGTTAAGCCATTTTGCCACAACTTTGGAAGTATGCTTGGGGTCATTGTCCATTTGGAAGACCCATTTGCGACCAAGCTTTAACTTCCTGACTGATGTCTTGAGATGTTGCTTCAATATAGCCACATCATTTTCCTACCTCATGATGCCATCTATTTTGTGAAGTGCATCAGTCCCTCCTGCATCGAAGCACCCCCACAACATGATGCTGCCACCCCCGTGCTTCACGGTTGGGATGGTGTTCTTCGGCTTGCAAGCCTCCCCCTTTTTCCTCCAAACATAACAATGGTCATTATGGCAAAACAGTTCTATTTTTGTTTCATCAGACCAGAGGACATTTCTCCAAAAAGTACAATCTTTGTCCCCATGTGCAGTTGCAAACCGTAGTCTGGCTTTTTTATGCCGATTTTGGAGCAGTGGCTTCTTCCTTGCTGAGCGGCCTTTCAGGTTATGTTGTTATAGGACTCGTTTTACTGTGGATATAGATACTTTGTACCTGTTTCCTCCAGAATCTTCACATGGTCCTTTGCTGTTGTCCTGGGATTGATTTGCACTTTTCGCACCAAAGTACGTTCATCTCTAGGAGGCAGAACACATCTCCTTCCTGAGCGGTATGACGGCTGTGTGGTCCCGTGGTGTTTATACTTGCATACTATTGTTTGTACAGATGAACATGGTACCTTCAGGCGTTTGGAAATTGCTCCCAAGGATGAACCAGACTTGTGGTGGTCTACAATTTTCTTTCTGAGGTCTTGGCTGATTTCGTTTCATTTTCCCATGATGTCAAGCAAAGAGGCACTGAGATTGAAGGTAGGCCTTGAAATACATCCACAGGTACACCTCCAAGTGACTCAAATGATGTCAATTAGCCTATCAGAAGCCTCTAAAGCCATGACATCATTTTCTGGAATTTTCCAAGCTGTTTAAAGGCACAGTCAACTTAGTGTATGTAAACTTCTGACTCACTGGAATTGTGATACAGTGAAATAATCTGTCTGTAAACAATTGTTGGAAAAATAACTTGTGTCATGCACAAAGTAGATGTCCTAACCGACTTGCCAAAACTATAGTTTGTTAACAAGAAAATTGTGGATTGTTTGAAAAACAAATTTTAATGACTCCAACCTAAGTGTATGTCAACTTCCGACTTTAACTGTAATTCTGTTACCAAAAATCTGCATATCTTTAAGATATTTTATGATTTCACTCCGTCATGAAGAGGGAGGATAATGAAAGTTCACAGAAGTAACAAGTAATGCTAGACCTACCATTTAGTTGGAGTGATTTTACTAGTTTTGCTTTTATGAATTATTAAGTGATTAAAACTCATAATTCCATTACCAAATTGGTCATGCTTTTACTGAAACTGAATTGGCTACAATGGGAAATCATAATAGTCACAAACCACAGTAGAGTCGCCTGCTACCTTCCACTGGCATTCTGTGATGCTCAGCTCATAACTGTTTTCTTTGTTTTTCTGTCATCTTATGGTCAAACTAAGAGTGTTGAAACAGTCTGAGTCTGGACAACCCCTCTCTCTCTGACTCTCGCTCTCACTCTCCAGTTAATGTCACCATTCCCAGCTCTGGCACATACCAATGAGCCCCCTCTCTTTCCATTTACTGTAACCAGCATCCTCAACTGCTGGCTGTGCACCGACGGACAAAGGATGTCCATGGACATTGAAAAGTAGTAGAAATTTGGTCAGTCTACCTTGGCCGGACCAGACTGTGTCGAATCTGAACCTATGATAGACATAATTATGTTTTACAAATTGTTTAGTACAGTACAAGTACAGTGAGTAGAGCATAGTAGAATACAGTACAATACAGTACAGTGAGTAGAGCACAGAAGAGTACAGTACGGTACAATATAGTACAGTACAATACAATTCAATATAGTACAGTAAATTTAAGTAGAGTATAGTACAGTAGAGTAGAGTACAGTATTGTGTTCCCAACCTTTTTTGATTACTGTGCACCCAAATGAATATTGCTCTGCCCGGAGTACCTTTGATATACTCCCACATGTGCATTTTACCAGTAAGCCTATGGTCTCATGAGTCATCTCAAGTAGCCCATGTGGATAGGCCAAGTACGCCCAGGGGGCCTAGTACCCCTGATTGGGAACCACTACTCTACTGTTCTCTACTGCAATGTACTGAACTCTACTCTTCTGTGCTCTGCTCTTCTGTATTGTACTACACTGTACTTCACTTTGGTGTGCTGTGCTGCTCTGTGATGTCCAAACTTGTGAAACATGAGGAGAATGGCATTCATATCCATAAGTGTGCATTTCTGTGTATTACAGATCAGGGATCTGTGATGTAATTCCGTTACCGTAATTATGTTACTGGAGATAAATCCACTTCACTTACTGTAGTTCAATAACCAAAGGGATTTGTTTCAAACTCAATGTGCCATGTCAGAGCTGACACTCCATTCTTTCTGCAGAGTTTCTGGAAAACGTCGTCACATATACAACTGAGGGAGATTTTACCGAAATGATGCTACCAAAGTTTGCATCAGCACATTTCTTCCACTAAACTCGTTTTTGTAAAATTTTCAGTGGCATTTCCCTACTACAAGTTAGGAGGTATCCTTCATTAGTATAAATATACCTCGAGTTTCCATCCCTTTCTGTCTTTATCTATTATATGCAGGCTTAAATCAATATTTAGATTTGCATTGCAGCACCAACGGTCAAAGGTCAGATGTAAAAAAACAACTAATAAATAAAATGTTAAATATCAATAAAACGAAATCTATTCTAGGGTAGAATAGAAGTGATATATACAACCATAGATGTTTTGGGGGTTGTGTCCATTGCTAGTGCTTCCAATAGATGCTTATGTTGAAGTGTAGAGCAAGAATTACAGTTGTGTTTGATTTGCTCTGCTCACAGGTACAGTAGATACTTCCATATTACGACAAGGGTGTGTGGCTACTGGACTGAATACCAGCTAACCCTTCCATAATACGACAAGGGTGTGTGGTTACTGGACTGAATACCAGCTAACCTAACCCTTCCATAATACGACAAGGGTGTGTGGCTACTGGACTGAATACCAGCTAACCTAACCCTTCCATATTACGACAAGGGTGTGTGGTTACTGGACTGAATACCAGCTAACCCTTCCATAATACGACAAGGGTGTGTGGCTACTGGACTGAATACCAGCTAACCCTTCCATAATACGACAAGGGTGTGTGGCTACTGGACTGAATACCAGCTAACCTTACCCTTCCATACTACGACAAGGGTGTGTGGTTACTGGACTGAATACCAGCTAACCCTTCCATAATACGACAAGGGTGTGTGGCTACTGGACTGAATACCAGCTAACCTTACCCTTCCATACTACGACAAGGGTGTGTGGCTACTGGACTGAATACCAGCTAACCTTACCCTTCCATACTACGACAAGGGTGTGTGGCTACTGGACTGAATACCAGCTAACCTAACCCTTCCATAATACGACAAGGGTGTGTGGCTACTGGACTGAATACCAGCTAACCTAACCCTTCCATAATACGACAAGGGTGTGTGGCTACTGGACTGAATACCAGCTAACCTAACCCTTCCATAATACGACAAGGGTGTGTGGCTACTGGACTGAATACCAGCTAACCTTACCCTTTCATAATATATAAAGGTGAAATAAATAAAAATAATAATATGACAAGTGTGTGTGGTTAAAACATTTTTTTTTGTAAATTGTTATTTTTTTTGTACTGGCTACTGGACTGAATACCAGCTAACCTTACCCTTCCATAATACGACAAGGGTGTGTGGCTACTGGACTGAATACCAGCTACTGTAAGGTCACAAATATAGTGGACCTACACTGCCTTCAGAAAGTATTCACACCCCTTGACTTTTTCCAAATTTTATTGTGTTACAAGGAGGGATCTTGTCATACATTTTCAAGGATATTTAAGTAAAACCTGTAATTCGGCCACTCAGGAACATTCACTGTCTTCTTGGTAAGCAATTCCAGTGTAGATTTGACAGTGTGTTTAAGGTTATTGTCCTGCTGTAAGATTAATTAATCTCCCAGTGCTGGTGGAAAGCAGACTGAACCAGGTTTTCCTCTAGGATTTTGCCTGTGCTTAACTCCATTTTGTTTATTTTTTATCCTGAAAAACTCCTTAACGATTACAAGCATACCCATAACATGATGCAGCGACCACTATGGTTGAAAATATAGAGAGAGGTACTGTAATATGTTGTATTGGATTTGCCCCAAACATGATACTTTGTATTCAGGACAAAAAGTTAATTGCTTTGCCACATTTTGCCACAATTATATTGTCTTACTGTTATGGATGGGGTGGTATCTGTATTGGGTTTGGTCTTTCATGTTTGTAATTGGGGAGCTACTTCCTGACTGGGGCTGTTTGGAGTTGGTCTCTCTCTCTCACTCACTCTCACTCACTCACTCACTCACTCACTCACTCACTCACTCACTCACTCACTCACTCACTCACTCACTCACTCACTCACTCACTCACTCACTCACTCACTCACTCACTCACTCACTCACTCACTCACTCACTCACTCACTCACTCACTCACTCACTCACTCACACACACACACACACACACACACACACACACACACACACACACACACACACACACACACACACACACACACACACACACACACACACTAAAGCTCTCCATTAACTTCTACATCTGTTCAGGCTGCACACAGAAGCTACAGATGACCATAAAGCCGTTAAGCCAGACGTTTTAAACACACTGATCTAACACATCGCTCTGTGTGCCACCCAAGTTTGGGGAGTAATGGATTACAGGTCATCCCTTACATGTAAGGGATTACAAAAAAAACAGTAACTGTAATCCCTACATTCAGAAAGGATGTTTGTGAAAAAAAATATTTGACACTTCTCTGTTTTCTCAATGACATTCAAATCAACATTGAAAAAAGGCGCAAGTTTAAGTTTGTTCCACCTGAGCAGTCCCCTCCTGTACTCCCTGTTCACTCATGACTGCACAGCCAGGCACGTCTCCAACACCATCATTAAGTTTGCCGTTGACACAACAGTGGTAGGCCTGATCACCAACAACAACGAGACAGCATTGTCATGACGTTGGCCTGTGGGTAAGGTTTATGACCCCCCCCATAAATACCTTTCTCCCTTCCCTCTCTCTTGACTCTACAGAGGGACTCTTGAATAGCCTTTGTTA
Source organism: Salvelinus namaycush (assembly GCF_016432855.1). Taxonomy (NCBI): domain Eukaryota; kingdom Metazoa; phylum Chordata; class Actinopteri; order Salmoniformes; family Salmonidae; genus Salvelinus; species Salvelinus namaycush. Next base: position 30,380,396 of record NC_052335.1, read on the forward strand.
AACAGAGATTCTGGGAACAGAAGGTGTGGGAAAATGAACCATATTTTGGTAATCCAACTAGTTGAACATATGCGTTGGTACTTAATGAATATGATGTCAGTTCGGTTGTTATCTGAGACATTCTCATCAATGATAGGATGACATAAACAGTACAGTGGAAAGTCTACACATTATAGTTATCAGATTCACATGGAATTGTTGTGCAATTCAAATGTTTTAATATAAAATTATTGGTGAAAAGATTAAATGTAGTTTTAGCTTCCAACTGAGAGATTTTGGTTTTCATAAGGTTAGGGCTCTGCTCAATCAGTGGCCCGCCCCTGTGAAGAGACATGGGTTATAAAAGTATGAAAACACACCCTTCTCCCTCCACTATATAAGCCCTTGACGAAAATGTAACCTTCTGTTCCGGGTACATTAGGATGACGATCCGATGTCAGAAGGGTTCAGATAATAACTACAGAACGAAGCCAACCTCAGCGTGAGCTTTGGTTGCGAATGGTATGAACTTTGAACTCTTATTCACTACAGAAGTGATACCTCCTAGCCGTTGAGTTAGCAACAGCAGCTGCAAACGTGGGCTAGAAAAGAACAGACAGAGTATCCCGTCTACCACACAACGACGTTACTACAACGTATTCAATTTATCACCAGAGACATTCTTTCAAGGACAAAGGACTCTGTTGGCCAACACGACCAGCATCTATGACCAACCTACCGAAGCGCAGCTCAGAGTAAATATTTATTGCATTTTCCTTTTCCAAATGGGCGTTAATTTAGAATGCATAAGATTCTGTATTTACGATAGAGTAGCTGCCTAATGCCCGATAGAGACATCGCTTCTCCCTTTGTTCTTCAGTCTTCCCGCTCCTTCCCTCAAACCCAGACCCCTTTCCTTTGGGTAACCAGCTGTCATATCTGTTCCGTTCGCTAGGGACGTTTTCCTTTATGACGTAATTTGTAATCAAGGTATGATTCATTCTGTATATATGTAATTCTATGTGATTAGTTAGGTATTTAGTAAATAAATAATTAAACCCAATTTTGTATTGCTGATTCAACTTGTTAGCCAGGGTTCGTGAAGATAACCAAGAATTTACAACTTTCAGATGAGACTGAAATAAGGTGACGATTAATATTGACTGCTATTGATGTAAAATATTACTAGGTCTTTAAGAGTTTATTCAGAAGATAACTGCTCTATAAATATTATTTCGTAGTGCCCCGACTTTCTAGTTAATTACATTTACATGATTAGCTCAATCAGGTAATATTAATTACAGAGAAAGGATTTTATAGAATAGCATGTCATATCACATATCACTTATAGCCAAAGACACAACAGATATAGGGAGGAGGTCAGAGACCTGGCTGTGTGGTGCAAGGACAACAACGTCTCCCTCAAACGTCATCAAGACTAAGGAGATGATTGTGGACTACAGGAAAAGGAGGACCGAGCATGCCCCCATTCTCATCAACGGGGTTGTAGTGGAGCAGGTTGAGAGCGTCCAGTTCCTTGGCGTCCACATCACCAACAAACTAACATGGTCCAAGCACACCAAGACAGTCGTGAAGAGGGCACAACAAAATCTATTCCCCTTCAGGAGACTGAAAAGATTTGGCATGGGTCCTCAGATCCTCAAAAAGTTCTACAGATGCACCATCGAGAGCATCCTGACGGGTTGCATCACTGCCTGGTATGGCAACTGCTCGGCCTCCGACCGCAAGGCACTACAGAGGGTATTGCGTACTGCCCAGTACATCACTGGGGCCAAGCTTCCTGCCATCCAGGACCTCTATACCAGGTGGTGTCAGAGGAAGGCCCTAAAAATTGTCAAAGACTCCAGCCACCCTAGTCATAGACTGTTCTCTCTGCCTCCGCACAGCAAGCGGTGCCGGAGCGCAGAGTCTAGGTCCAAGAGGCTTCTAAACAGCTTCAACCCCCAAGCCATAAGACTACTGAACATCTAATCAAATGGCTACCCAGACTACTTGCATTGCCCCCACCCCCCTCCTCTTTACGCTGCTGCTACTCTCTGTTATTATCTAAGCGTAAGTCACTTTAATAACCCTACCCACTTGTATATATTACCTCAATTACCTTGACTAACCGGTGCACTGGCACATTGACTTTGTACCGGTACCACCTGTATACAGCCTCACTATTGTTATTTTACTGCTGCTCTTGAATTACTTTCTTTCTTTTTTATTTAGGTATTTTTCTTAAATCTGCATAGTTGGTTAATGGCTTGTAAGTAAGCATTTCACAGTAAGGTCTACACCTGTTGTATTCGGTGCAAATAACATTTGATTTGATTACATGTAGAAAGTCACCTACCCAACAGTGCTACAGTTCCTTTAGGGGTTCCTGACAGTGCAGTGGCTCCTTTAGGGGTTCCTGACAGTGCAGTGGTTCCTTTAGGGGTTCCTGATAGTGCTGTGGTTCCTTTAGGGGTTCCTGTCAGTGCAGTGGCTCCTTTAGGGGTTCCTGACAGTGCTGTGGTTCCTTTAGGGTTTCCAGACAGTGCAGTGGTTCCTTTAGGGGTTCCTGATAGTGCTGTGGTTCCTTTAGAAGTTCCTGACAGTGTAGTGGTTCCTTTAGGGGTTCCTGATAGTGCTGTGGTTCCTTTAGGGGTTCCTGACAGTGCAGTGGCTCCTTTAGGGGTTCCTGACAGTGTTGTGGTTCCTTAGGGGTTCCTGACAGTGCTGTGGTTCCTTTAGGGGTTCCTGACAGTGCTGTGGTTCCTTAGGGGTTCCTGACAGTGCAGTGGTTCCTTTAGGGGTTCCTGACAGTGCCGTGGTTCCTTTAGGGGTTCCTGACAGTGCTGTGGTTCCTTTAGGGGTTCCTGATAGTGCTGTGGTTCCTTTAGGGGTTCCTGACAGTGCAGTGGCTCCTTTAGGGGTTCCTGACAGTGCTGTGGTTCCTTTAGGGGTTCCTGACAGTGATGTGGTTCCTTTAGGGGTTCCTGACAGTGCTGTGGTTCCTTTAGGGGATCCTGACAGTGATGTGGTTCCTTTAGGGGTTCCTGACAGTGCAGTGGCTCCTTTAGGGGTTCCTGACAGTGCTGTGGTTCCTTTAGGGGTTCCTGACAGTGCTGTGGTTCCTTTAGGGGTTCCTGACAGTGCTGTGGTTCCTTTAGGGGTTCCTGACAGTGCTGTGGTTCCTTTAGGGGATCCTGACAGTGATGTGGTTCCTTTAGGGGTTCCTGACAGTGCTGTGGTTCCTTTAGGGGTTCCTGATAGTGCTGTGGTTCCTTTAGGGGTTCCTGACAGTGCAGTGGCTCCTTTAGGGGTTCCTGACAGTGCTGTGGTTCCTTTAGGGGTTCCTGACAGTGATGTGGTTCCTTTAGGGGTTCCTGACAGTGCTGTGGTTCCTTTAGGGGTTCCTGACAGTGCTGTGGTTCCTTTAGGGGATCCTGACAGTGCAGTGGCTCCTTTAGGCATTCCTGACAGAGAATGACTGTGAGTTTTTGTCACAACCCGGCTCGTGGGAAGTGACAAAGAGCTCTTATAGGACCAGGGCACAAATAATAATATAATAATAAACAATACTTTTGCTCTATATTTAGCCATCTTACATATAAAAACATATCTGTTAATAAAAAATGGTAAATAACTCACCAACGGTTAATGAGAAGGGTGTGCTTGAAAGGATGCACATAACTCTGAAATGTTGGGTTGTATTGGAGAGAGTCTCAGTCTTAAATCATTTCCCACACACATTCTGTGCCTGTATTTAGTTTTCATGCTAGTGAGGGCTGAGAATCAAATAAAATAAAATTGTATTGGTCACATACACATGGTTAGCAGATGTTAACGCGAGTGTAGCGAAATGCTTGTGCTGCTTGTTCCGAGCGTGCAGTAATATCTAACAAGTAATCTAACAATTTCACAACAACTACCTTATACACACAAGTGTAAAGGAATGAATAAGAATATGTAACTATAAATATATGGATGATGGCTGAATGGCATAGGCAAGATGCAGTAGATGGTATAGAGTACAGTATATACATATGAGATGAGTAATGTGGGGTATGTAAACATTATATAAAGTGGCATTGTTTAAAGTGACTAGTGATACATTTATTACATCCAATTTTTTATTATTAAAGTGGCTAGAGATTTGAGTCAGTATGTTGGCAGCAGCCACTCAATGTTAGTGATGGCTGTTTAACAGTCTGATGGACTTGAGATAGAAGCTGTTTTTCAGTCTCTCGGTCCCAGCTTTGATGCACCTGTACTGACCTCACCTTCTGAATGATAGCAGGGTGAACAGGCAGTAGCTCAGGTGGTTATTGTCCTTGATGATCTTTTTGGCCTTCCTTTAACATCGGGTGCTGTAGGTGTCCTGGAGGGCAGGTAGTTTGCCCACGTGATGCGTTGTGCAGACCTCACTACCCTCTGGAGAGCCTTACGGTTGTGGGTGGAGCAGTTGCCGTACCAGGCAGTTATACAGCCCGGCAGGATGCTCTCAAGTCCAAAGAATCCACTCTCACATAGGTACGTGGTTGCAAAGGGAATCAGTGTCTTAACAGCGTGATTTGCCAAGGCAAGAAACTCTGAGCGCAGCCCTATCCAGAAATCTGCCAGTGAATAAATTACATTTTCACAGAACCGCTTGTTGCAATTTCGATGAGGCTCTCTAGTTCAGATATTGGTAAGTGGACTGAAGGCAGGGCATGAAAGGGATAACGAATCCAGTTGCTTGTGTCATCCGTTTCGGGCAAGTACCTGCGTAATTGCACACCCAACTCACTCAGGTGCTTCGTGATATCACATTTGACATTGTCAGTAAGCTTGAGTTCAATTGCACACAAAAAATCATACAATGATGGAAAGACCTATGTGTTGTCCTTGTTAATGCAGAGAGAGAAGAGCTCCAACTTCTTAAGCATAGCCTCAATTTCTCCTGCACATAGAATATAGTTGCGGAGAGTTCCTCTAATCCTAGATTCAGATCATTCAGGCGAGTGTAACGCTCGTCGTATGAAGTAGAAGGAGACCAAGGTGCAGTGTGGTAAGCGTTCATGATTTTTAATCAAACTGAACACTGAAACAAAATAACAAAGTAGAACAAAACGAAACAGTTCTGTCAGGTTCAGACACATAACAGAAAACAACTACCCACAAAATACAGGTGGGAAAAAGTCTGCCTAAGTATGATTCCCAATCAGAGACAACGATAGACAGCTGCCTCTGATTGGGAACCACACTCAGCCAAAAACAAAGAAATAGAAACATAGAATGCCCACCCTAATCACACCCTGGCCGAACCAAAACAGAGAATAAAAACCTCTCTATGGCCAGGGTGTGACAGCGAGAAAAAACATCACCTAGATAGGCCAATCATGTGAGAAACTCGTCATAATGCAAGCGGTCAGACAAGTGAAAATCATGGTCAGTAAAAGATAACTTCAGGCTCGTCTCTCAATAAAAAAAAATGTGTCAATACTTTGCCCCTTGATAACCAGTGCACTTCTTTATGTTGTAAAAGCGTTACATGGTCGCTGCCCGTATCATTGCATAGTGCAGAAAACACACGAGAGTTCAGGGGCCTTGCTTTAACAAAGTTAACCATTTTCACTGTAGTGTCCAAAACGTCTTTCAAGCTGTCAGGCATTCCCTTGGCAGCAAGAGCCTCTCGGTGGATGCTGCAGTGTACCCAAGTGGCGTCGGGAGCAACTGCTTGCACGGGTGTTACCACTCCACTATGTCTCCCTATCATGGTACCAACACATCTTGACCACCAAAGTCCATTTGATGTCACAAAGCTGTCCAGTACTTTAAAAATACCCTTTCATGTTGTCCTGGTTTCCAGTGGTTTGCAGAAGAGGATGTCTTCCTAAATTGACCCCCCATAAACGCAACGGACATATACCAGGAGATGTGCCAGGCCCTCCACATTTGTTGACTCATCCAGCTGTAACGCATAGAATTCACTGGCTTGTATGCAAAGCAATAACTGTTTCAAACATCTCCTGCCATGTCACTGATGCGTCGTGAAACAGTGTTGTTTGATGAAAGCATTGTCTGTATAGGTTTTTGAGCCTTTTCCCCCAGCATTGTCCCAACCATATCTGTGGCAGCAGGAAGAATTCTCCACAATAGTATGGGCCTGCCTGTCCTAGCCACTCGGTAGCTCACCATAGAAGACGCTTCCAGCCCCTTCTTATTAATGGTATCTGTTGCTTTTATACATGTCTTACTACTCGAAAGTCGTCTTAATTCTCGCTCAAAAAACTCCTATGGCATATTTTCCAAATTGGCATGTTTCGTTTCTAAATGTCTGCGCAAGAGTGAAGGTTTCATCGCGTTGTGAGATAGTACTTTTATATATATAACACACTGTGGATGAGGGAAGGCACTACTCCCAATATAAGTGAACCCCAAATGAATGTAGTTCTCATCATATTTGCGCCTTTTTGATGGTCCAACGTCCCTGTCTGTTGTTCGGTGCTTTCCCGTGTCTCTATGGAAGTGGGCCTTACTTTTCTTAACCATTTTCTTGTTTTCGAACAGCAGCTATGAGCAGCAGCTACGTTTGGCTACATACGGCCCGTTAGTGAAATTCCCGCGAGAGAGTAACGGTTAATGTGATTGGATGTTAATTATTTGACTAGGCTACCTGAATTTGACATTGTGTTGTTAATTCGCTGAACACTAGATGGTTTAATGTTATTTCTGGCTGTGAAACGAGGCTACTCAAGCGAGAGAAAAAACTCACCCAAATGTATAGCCCCGTTGGAAAATATAAATGGACTGTTTGAAAATGTAATAAATAAATAAAATTATATTTTATTTATTTATCAAAAAGATGCTCTAGGGGTTCCTGACAGTGCAGTGGTTCCTTTAGGGGTCCCTGACAGTGCAGTGGCTCCTTTAGGGGTCCCTGACAGTGCAGTGGTTCCTTTAGGGTTTCCAGACAGTGCAGTGGTTCCTTTAAGGGTTACAAACAGTACAGTGGTTCCTTTAAGGGTTACAAACAGTACAGTGGTTCCTTTAGGGGTCCCTGACAGTACAGTGGTTCCTTTAGGGGTCCCTGACAGTGCAGTGGTTCCTTTAGGGTTTCCAGACAGTGCAGTGGTTCCTTTAAGGGTTCCAGACAGTGCAGTGGTTCCTTTAAGGGTTCCAGACAGTACAGTGGTTCCTTTAGGGGTCCCTGACAGTACACTGGTTCCTTTAGGGGTCCCTGACAGTGCAGTGGTTCTTTTAGGGGTCCCAGACAGTGCAGTGGTTCCTTTAAGGGTTCCAGACAGTGCAGTGGTTCCTTTAGGGGTCCCTGACAGTGTAGTGGTTCATTTAAGGGTTCCAGACAGTAGAGTGTTGATAGTAAATCTAGACCGTTCATTGGGTGTGACTCAATTTTGACACATCGACTGACCTCTATTTATTTGTCCTGGAGGATGTTTACCTTATAATCCTCTGCTCCGACTGAATGTTGAAATGCTCGTGGTGACGGTATTGCAAACCATGCCCGCTGTTTGATCATGTGCGTAAGTGGTCCCCAAACCTCAGCTGAGTGAGCGAGCTACGTGCGTTATCAAACGGACATTTTTTTTTGCCTAGTGCCAAAAGCTTGCTGCATAGGGCCGCCGCACTGGGCTCGTCTCTGAAGCCAGGGGAGCAGAATGATTACGAGAATGTTGGGGGGGGGGCTGTCAGGCAGCAGCAACAAACACACACACAGCTGGGGGTGGGCTGGGGAGGATGGAGTGGGATGGAGTGGCAGGGGGCAGATGCTGTGCTGTATCTAGTGTCAGTATAGCATAAGCCCCCTGCCACTCCCTCCCACTTCAAAGCTGGAGGTTACGGTTGCATAACACGGCTAATGTCAACCCCATCGCATGAGATGAGACCCTCCCCGGGATCCTTGACGCTGGCTGCCATTTTCCCTCTGAGTTCCAGGCATCAGCTAAACAATCACCCATTACAGCTGATTTGAACCATCTTTCACGACCAAGCACTCTGTCACCGAGACCAGCCTGCTCAGTTGAATGGGTGTGAAATGAAAGTAAATAGCAGCGTCGGATAAGATTGAATGGGGTCAACGTGCCCTTATTCCTCTGATCTATTTTAACACTTCTCTGTATATGACATTTATTTGTCCTGAGCCTCCGTATCCCCTGTGCACACACAGACAAGTAAACACACACATGTATGCCAAACACACACACTCACACACATACCTGGTCCAGTGGATCCTCTGCATATAAAGGCATCAGTGGGAAATCAGGCTACTGGAACTCTACTGTGAGGGAGGAGAGAGAGTGAGGAAAGAAGACATGGAGTGAAAGAGAGAGAGAGGAGAGGGAGGGAGGAGAGGTGGCAGGGAGGGAGAGAGAGAGCAGAGAGAAGGAGGGAGGAGAGGTGGCAGGGAGGGAGAGAGCAGAGAGAGTGAGGAGAGCAGGCAGGGAGTGAAAGAGAGAGAGAGGAGAGGGAGGGAGGAGAGGTGGCAGGGAGGGAGAGAGAGAGCAGAGAGAAGGAGGGAGGAGAGGAGGCAGGGAGGGAGAGAGCAGAGAGAGAGTGAGGAGAGGAGGCAGGGAGGGAGAGAGAGGGAGGAGAGAAGGAAAGATAGAGAGGAGAGGAAGGAGAGGAGGCTGGGAGGGAGAGAGAGAGAGGAGAGAGGAGAGAGAAGGAGTAGAGGAGGTAGGGAGCCAGAGGGAGGTGAGGGAGAAGATGAGGCAGGGAGAGAGGGAGGGAGGAAAGAGAAGGAGAGAGAGAGAGAGAGAGTGAGTGAGAGAGAGACAGAGAGAGAGAGACAGAAAGGCAGACAGACAGACAGACAGGAAGACAGACAGAGACACATTCATTCCCCAGACTCCCCACTCCTCTGCCAATACAGGGACACATTCAGTCCCCAGAGTCTCCCCAATCCCCCACTGCCCATCTCCCCAATCGCCATGGACAGTGGACATAAGTTTGTTCCGAGTTTGTTCTGTGAAAATATGCAGAAATAGAACTTTATGCATTGCATTGACCAAATATAATTTTAGATTCAATTATCTGTTAAAGTGAATGACAAATGTTTCTGTAGAATCATTCAAACTTTCTTCACTTTCTATATCAATACGAATATTAATCCCAAATAAGAATAAAAATGCGAATAAGAATTTATTGTCACGGCCGTCAACAGAAGTGGACCAAAGCGCAGCGTGGTGAGCGTAAATATTCCTTCTTTTAGGTGATGACGCCGAAAAAAACAATAAACAATACAAAACAACCGTGACGCTTAAGGGCTATGTGCCACAAACAAAGTTAACTTCCCACCCTGAAAGGAGGGAAAATGGCTACCTAAGTATGGTTCCCAATCAGAGACAACGATAGACAGCTGTCCCTGATTGAGAACCATACCCGGCCAAAACATAGAAATACAAAATCATAGAAAACAAAAACATAGAATGCCCACCCCAAATCACACCCTGACCAAACCAAATAGAGACATAAAAAGGCTCTCTAAGGTCAGGGCGTGACATTTCTCATCTCAAGAAAATGACAACAGCATACAAATGATCTGCTTTATGTTTGTGTGAGGACAAAAACTCACAACACAAAAACATAAAACATGAGAACCGAGTAAAACTAAGAAGACGGTGTGATTTGTGGGTGTTGAAAAGATTAGTTATTACACCTCAATCTGGCCCATTCTCCTGGATGAATGAATTTCAGGGGCTGAAGCAACCATTTTGTGCCTGTATGATTAACGGCAATGAGAAGAGCCAGGTCATTAATGAGATTCAGTGCTGCTGTAATAAAGGCCTAGACAGATATGTTTTTCTGTTTCCTGTGGAAAATGAGTTGGCTAAACGCAACGAGCCTGGAGATTGGAAACGTGAGGAGCTGAATCATCAACAGTCACAAGTGGAGGCTCCAGATAAATCAGTGTGTTGTGTGTGTGTGTGTGTTAACTAAAAGCTGGCATAATGTACCAGTGCCGCGACACTCACCCCACCGTCACCCTCACAGCTTTCATTTATTCCAATGAATGTGTTTTCCCACTTTTCAAAAGAGACTCGCAAAAGAAAGGATGCATTGCTAAGATGATTCTGTGAAATGATAATAGTCTGTTCTGAAGTTGCAACAAGGGATGAAAGTAGGGGAGGAGCGTAGACAGAGAGAGTTAGAGAACGAGAGAGAGAGAAAGAAAGAGACAGAGAGAGAGAGAGAGAAAGAAAGAGAGAGTGGGAGGGAGAAAAAAATAAACTAATCTATCTTCTCCACATTTGTTCTTTACACTCACTAAATTAATGTTGGGATTTGATATTATGGCCGTGTCTCATTGATGATATGATTTCAGATTGTTCTTATCAAATAAGAGTGAAAATATTATGCTTTCCAGCTGGTTTCTCTGTAACTGCTTGAAACAACTGCTAGCACTCTGACCAGCTCCCATTGGATCAACAACTATCACATCCATCGAACTTTTTCATTTCCAGTTGGAATTTAACCTGTGTGGCCTTGGATATGTGCTTTCTGTCAAATAAGGATTTCTGGCAGTTCTAGGAATGCAAATGTTGTATGGCATTGTAAAATAACCAGCGCATTTGAAATAGGAGAGTTGAAACCTATGAACAGACTTAAAATGAGCAAAGAATGTACATAGCTACAGTACAATCTGACTATATCCATCATTGACAAGAGCTATGCACAAATTAGACTGGTAGAGACTATTATGGACCAAGACTAAAATACATTTTGGTACTGTTGTCTGCTGTTACTTGTTGCTTAAAAGGGAAGTTAAGGATTTTACAAAAATATTATACAACTTTATGTTAGATGGTTTTTCACCCTGAAAGTAGTCTATGGACCAGGTAAACTGGTTCGCTTTTCTCTAAACAGCCACTACAAACTTCAGCTAACTTTAGCCACTGCTAGCTAAAAATCAATGTGAGTGATATGTGCATGTTTTTACATCAACTTGTAGAATCCTGAACTTCCCCTCTTATAATGATTTTGTTATGATCTTATTAACTTTTTCTTTGTCCAGAGCTACTTTCTCCATCCTTAAGCAATGGAGAATGATGAAAGGAAGAATTACAGAATTAATTTCCTCCTTCTTCCAAGAAAATGACAACCCGGGTTTGTGAGGTGGTGAGAGGTGAGCCAAAGACAGAGGGGTCAAACAATCAACCTTGATAATTACTGAGAGGAAGTCAAACAGCAACAGGGACCGAGCGATGGTCCGGGACAACAGTGAGTGAAGGATGCAAGGTAATGGCATAAGACGCATTAGGAGGAGCCAAGCCTGTCACAGCATAGGCAGGTCGAACAGGAAATAGAGCGGAAAAGAGGACGAGGGGAGTGGAGAGGAGAATCACTCAAATCAAGGTGGGACTTTGTCAGCGCTTTGACATGGGCTTACGTAAAATGTGTCATGGCGTGGGCTGGGCCAGTTAAGGAGGAGTTGCCTAAACTTTTATTTGCCCTGCCTTGACCATATTTCTGTAACATTATGTAAAAGTTATCGAAAAAGTTTTGTAAAACTTTACTGAAGAAATATGCTGATGCTGTTATAATGCATTAGATTTTATAAGTCATACGTATCTATGAACTGCTTATAATGCACAAAGAAAATAGTATATAAACTGATTTATAATACATTCTAAGGGACTCATACAGTACATTCTTAAAACAAGTAACAATACATTATAAGTGTACACCCTAAGTAAAGTGTAACTAGTTTTTAATATAGGATTGTGATACAAACTACAGTATGTAAAATCCTCAATGCAATTGTTTTTAAAATGGTTGTTGTTGTTCAGAGTTTATAAGTTAGCTTGTTGTTTAGCTAAGCTGTTAAAAAGGACCATTATTACACTACTTCTGGACAAACTGGAATGTCTATTTAAGACACCAAACATGCAGAGAATAGACTTTTATACTCAGCTGACAACTTTGTTTGAAGATCCTACTGCTATTTGTCTGGGGGCGGTATCAACGTGTGTGCAGGTGAGTGGAAGGTGTTGGACGGCAGATGCTGTAGTCATAGGAGGGATGGACCCTCTTTCTGATGCAGCAGCACCTACGGTTGTGACCCTCTGCTGATCTCAAGGTGTGAAGGAGATGTCTATGAGATGTAACTGGCTCTATTTGAGGCAATGTGGGTCTCCGTTTTGTTTCACCAAGCAGTTAAGAAATAATGTGATGAACTGAGATTTTGACTTTCAACTTGGGTGACCAGTACCACCGAATCACGATGCAAATAAATAAAAATGACATCAACAATTTTTTTTTGTCAATTTCCAATTAATAAACTTTATTAAGAAAATTAGACGAATCAGTGGTAGAATGATTTAAAAAATCCAACTCATAAAGAAATAGGACAGTCTTAAAATCCATCTGAAGTGATTCAATCAAAAAACGTTTCTATGAACCTCAGTGAAATGCTTTTAAAATCCTTCAAAAATATAAGTAGCATCTCATGATGTTTTAAACAACGTCTCATTGTTTGACCTCTTCAGCATAAAGACTATTCAGTAAATCACTTATTTGTGATCCAGATATCACCACCAGAAATCATGCAGCGCCCTGTGTCACGATCGCAGATTTTATAGAAACAACAAATGTCGGTACATATAAGTGTCTTATATCGGCTGAAAGCTTAAATTCTTGTTAATATAACTGCACTGTCCAATTTACAGTAGCTATTACTGCGATTTATCATCCAAAGGGTCCCAGAGATAACATGAAGTGTTGTTTTGTTAGATAAAATCCTTTTTCATATCCTAAAAAGGTCCATATAGCAAGCACGATCAATTTTGTTTTTCCACTCATTCAATTTGCAAAGAAAGGAATCTGTGAAACTCTAACCCTAAACATTGTTTCAACCAGTCAAATCACGTTCGTATGTATTTGTCAGAGATCCTAGAACGTAACCAGACTTCACTATATCCTTAGGGGTCCTTATCCTATAGGACACCATATTTGGTCAGAGAGCGACACCTTCATGGCACGCTGATGACGCGGGCGGTCTTCACTTGAACGACTCTAAATTTGCCAAATAAGCACCAATCGGGGTCAAAAAAAGCCAGCTAGATAGCCAATGAGCTGGGCTTTATGGGAGTACCCAGAAACCATGTATCTGTCGTAAAATGTAGCTATTAACCTTGTGCGACAGCATGCCTTTTCCTTTTGGACAAAAATTATAAGAATATTCAGAGTTATGAAGTTATGAAAACTGGTTGTTGTGCAAATGTTGAACTTATAATATGGCTACTAATACTGGAAAAGCTAAATCAAAGTCCAAGTATACAGATTTGACGATATTCTTGCAGAATTATTTTATATGAATGCAAATGTCTCCTTCACGATTTGCCCAAATGTACCTGGGTGACTTCACACTAAATGTCATGTAGTTCGCTCATACTTCAAGTTATCCGTCGGAAACTTTGCACATACACTGCTGCCATCTTGTGGACACCATCGGAATTACAACCAGTGGGACCTTTCTCTTGCATTTCAAAGATGGTGGTAGAATTGTTTTTTGTTTTTTTCTTTGTATTTTCTTCTACCAGATCTATTGTGTTATATTCTCCTACATTCAATTCACATTTAGACAAACTTCAAAGTGTTTCCTTTCAAATGGTACCAAGAATATGCATATACTTGCTTCAGGGCCTGAGCTACAGGCAGTTAGATTTGGTATGTCATTTTAGGCGAAAATTGAAAAAAAGGGGGCTATCCCTAAGAAGATGTGCCTTCTGACGTCATGAATCTGACGTCATGAAGATGCTGTTTTCTGGTTATAAATTTGTTTTCTAGTTGAGGAGTCAGCAAATAAGCAGATTACAAGCAGTTAAAGACACCTTTTTTCTTGATGTCATCAAGAAGTCATATTTTGGTTGTTATATAGTAAAATAACCAGATTACAGCCAGTTGTAGACATTTTTCTGGATCCTAAAAAGGCTCTCTTTTCAACCAACCCAAACAAAGACTAAATATATTTGAATGACATACAGTGCCTTCAGAAAGTATTCATACCCCTTGACTTATTCCACATTTTGTTGTGTTACAACCTGAATTCAAAATTGATGAACTTATTGTTTTCCTCAGCAATCTACATAATGAAAAGATGAAAACATGTTTTTAGATTTAAATGTTTTTTTATTAAAAATGAAATACAGAAATATATAATTTACATGAGTATTCACACCCCTGTGGCAATACTTTGTAGAAGCACATTTGGCAGCAATTACAGCTTTGAGTTGTCTTGGGTATGTCTGTATCAGCTTTGCACATCTGTATTTGGGGATTTTCTCCAATTTTCTCCCATCCTTGCAGATTTTCTCAAGCTCTGTTAAGGTAGAGTGGCGGTGAAAAGGAATCTTCAAATCTTTCCACAGATTTTCAATGGGATTCAAGTCTGGGCTTTGGCTGGGCCATTCAAGGACTTTCACATTCTTGTTCTGAAGCCATTCCAGTGTTGCTTTGGCTGTATGCTTGGGGTCATTGTCCTGTTGGAATGTAAATCTTCGCTCCAGTCTGAGGTCGTTTGCTTTCTGAAGCAGGTTCTCATCAAGGGTTTGCCTGTATTTGGCTCAATTCATTGTTTTCTCTATCCTTACCAGTCTCCCAGTCCCTGCCAGCTGAAAAGCATGCCCATAGCATGATACTGCCACCACCATGCTTCACGGTAGGGATGGTGTTAGACGGGTGATGAGCTGTGCCTGGTTTTCTCCAGACAGTGCTTTGCATTCAGGCCAAAGAGATCTCAGAGTATTTCACATGTTATTTTGCAAATTCCAGGTGTGCTGTCGTGTCTTTTTCTCAGAAGTGGCTTCCGTCTGGCCACTCTCCCATTATTCCCAGATTGTTGAAGTATTGTAGAGTCTGTTGTTTTTCTGGCAGGTTCTCCCATCTCAGACAAGGAACTCTGTAGTCCTGTCAGAGTGGTCATTGGGTTCTTGGTTACCTCCCCTCCCTTGACTGGTTGGTCAGTTTGGTCTGACGGACAGCTCTAGGCAGAGTCTGGGTAGTTCCATATTTTTTCAATTTCCCAATGATGCAGACCACTGTGCTCTTGAAAACGTTCAACACTCTAGAAATGGTTTTATACCCTTCCCCAGACATATGCCTCATCACAATTATATCTCAAAGATCTATGCACATTTCATTGGACTTCATGGTAGAGTTTCCGCTCTGACATGCATTTTCAACTGTGGGACTGCATTTCTTTCTAAATAATGTCCAAACAATTCTGTTGGCCACAGGTGGACTCCAATCAAGTTGTAGCGACATCTCAAGGATGACCAAAGAAAATTGG
Source organism: Salvelinus namaycush (assembly GCF_016432855.1). Taxonomy (NCBI): domain Eukaryota; kingdom Metazoa; phylum Chordata; class Actinopteri; order Salmoniformes; family Salmonidae; genus Salvelinus; species Salvelinus namaycush. The sequence continues at coordinate 30,395,658 of NC_052335.1, forward strand.
ATGCACCTGAGCTCAATTTGGAGTGTCATAGCAAAGGGGTATCAATACTTATGTAAATGAGATATTCCTGTATTTCACTTTCAATACATTTGCAAAAATGTATAAAAACATGTTTTCACGTTGTTGTTATTATGGGGTATTGTGTGTAGATAGGTGATACATGTTTTTTTTTTATTTTTTTTTAATCTATACCGAATTCAGGCTGTAACGTAACAAAATGTGGAATAAGTCATGGGGTATGAATACATTTTAAAGGCACTGTAATTGTAACCACTTTTGCCTGCTGGGCTACGAGCCAAACTAACCAATTTCAAATCTCCCTCTGACAACATTTAAGAGCATGACATCCATAGGAATATATTATTTAGGTACCAAAACTTCAGGTGAGTTAGCATAAATTAGGATCTTCAATTCCATGTAATGCACTGGTATCCAGCGCCCTAAAGCATACAATAATGTTATAAAGTGCAGCAGTGAACAAGATTAGACTGTCTACTATGCACAAAGTGAGCCCACATGATCTGAGTAAAACCCTATTATGAAAACATAAAACAGATGAATAGCAAACATAAAGTAAAACAATTATACACAAGAAAAAAGCATTAAAAAGACAATGACAAAACTTAGCACATTGTATGATTGGTTTTGAGGTTTGAGAGATAAATACAGTAAGAAACTAAAGCAAATCAAAAGTGTTTGGCTTGAGCCAATTTAGTTTTTAGAACACTTTCACTAATAAAATTGGTTCTTCCCTAGTAAGTACATTGCTTAAATACAGTATCCATATTACAAATATATTTACATTTATTTAATGGATGATTATTGGGAGTAACACTTCAATACGTCCCTTTCTTCTTTGTGAAAAAGAGACAAACTTCACTCACTAAACTTAAAATCAGGTTTTGTTAAGTCATGTGGCTTATCATGATGCACAGTTTCTTAAAATACATAATCCCTCTATTTCGCATAAAAATATTTGTCTCTCACAGTGTAACGTGTCATCTTATCGTTCAAACAATCTGCACATGGCGAAGAGCAATAACTTCAACCTTAAATACGGCAAACGGTGAAGGGATGCTGAAAATATAGCAGGGATATAGTTCACGGGTGCAAAACTTCGGTCTTCGAGGCCTATTCTTGTTTTTGGAAAATCAGTGGCATTAATCGATCATTTAAAAGTGCCAGGCAAAAACACATCACCCCAGGACAGGGATCCCATGAGGACTGTAAGTTGAGCACCCCTGATTTAGATCTTGGTTTAGTCCATTGAAAATAGTGCCACAGTATTAGGGTCCTTCCATGCGATAGACAAGAGGTGTGGCTTGGTTCTTTTAAGCATTGAGTCCTCCAGACCTCTAGATGGAGCTGCGCCGCTTGCTGTGTCCTAGTCTGTACGGGGTGAGGCTGTGCAGACCCGTGGACACAGAACTGATGACGGAATGGGGGTGGTGCATGCTGTAGACGCAGCCGTTGGAGTGAAGGGGGTGGAGGGCGTCGGAGGAAAAGGCCTCCCCCTGCTCCATGTAGGTGTCAGAGGTGGACAGGTCCCTGGGGATGATCATGGGGATGGAGTACTGCAGCTTCTCCCTGCTCTTGTACCACAGGCAGGAGCACATGGACTGGAAGTGGAGCATCTCCGCGTACACGTTACGCAGCCCCCGCCCCGCTGCCCCCACACCACTGTTTCCGCCCCCTCCTGGTCCTCCCGTTCCTCCAGCTCCCCCACTGCACCCTGAGGCGGCCGAGGAGGAGGAAGGCGGGTCGGGGGCGCAGCCCGGGTGGTTGTGCCCTCCTGCCTGGCCATTCCGGGAGAGGAGGGCACGCTGCTCGGCATCCCGCTTCTCGTCCTCCGCGTTCATGGTCATGAAGCGCAGCACAACCAGGTTGAGGAAGGCGCCAATCACGGTCAGGCCGGTGAGGATGTACATGAAGCAGAAGGCCACGTACTTGGGGTTTGTCTGCAGCGCCTGGTCCTTCTGCAGCGCCACGTAGTCTCCAAAGCCGATGGTGGTGAGCGTGATGAAGCAATAGTAGTAAGCGTGGAAAAAGCTCCAACCCTCAAAGTGGGAGAAGGAGAGCGCACCCACGCACAGCGTGCTCATGCAGGAGATGAAGCCGATTGCCACCATGTTGACCATGGAGACCTCGGTGCGCCGCATGCCAAGGCAGTTCTTCAGGCGGTGCAGCAGATAGCGCACCAAGGTGTTGATGCGCTCGCCCAGGCTCTGGAACATGACCAGGGTGAGAGGGATGCCCAGCAGGGCGTAGAGCATACAGAACACCTTCCCCCCGTCTGTGCTGGGGGCAGCATGGCCGTAACCTAGGACAGAGAAGAGACAGGGGTAGAGAGTCAGTGGGATGGAACAGACTAAATGTAGGCAGTTTCTTCAGTTAGTTAGTCAATTTAGTTATTTGAGTTACTTAGTTGAGTCAGTTGAGTTAGTCAGTTGAGTTAGTTGTGAGTCAGTTGAGTTAGTCAGTTGAGTTAGTTGTTACTTAGTTGAGTCAGTTGAGTTAGTCAGTTGAGTTAGTTGTGAGTCAGTTGAGTTAGTCAGTTGAGTTAGTTGTTACTTAGTTGAGTCAGTTGAGTTAGTCAGTTGAGTTAGTTGTGAGTCAGTTGAGTTAGTCAGTTGAGTTAGTTGTTACTTAGTTGAGTCAGTTGAGTTAGTCAGTTGAGTTAGTTGTGAGTCAGTTGAGTTAGTCAGTTGAGTTAGTTGTTACTTAGTTGAGTCAGTTGAGTTAGTAACTCAACTAACTCAACTCAACTGACTAAGTTGAGCTATTTGAGTTACTTAGTTGAATCAGTTGAGTTAGTCAGTTGAGTTAGTCAGTTGAGTTAGTTAGTCAATTGAGATAGTAAACCCAGTCAGAGGGGTGAAGGTCGAGAGTGCCAATTCAATACAATTGTATATTCTTAAAACAGCCCATCTGATTAATGTTGAGAGGCTCTGTGGGAGAATGCAAGGGAGTTATGAATGCACAGCAGTAGTGGTGGTGAGATTGGCTCAGTATTGATGTCTTGTGGGAGAGAGAGGCCTTGAATTATTCATAACGAGTCAGTCTCTCTGGGGTTTGGCGAGTATAGACCACTAAGGACAGTTGCTTCTAATTAGCACTTTACATTTTTATGATATTTAAATAAGATCGAGAGCCATGGGGTTTGGAGGAGATGCACTTGCTCTCAATATGAATGCTCATTCTTTTTGAATACAGATCAGTTAGGGGCATTGTTTTTGATCATGTTACTGGTAGGTGTACAAGGTTTGTATTATCATTAATTATACCATTACCAGGCCAACTGAACAGGCTGTGACAGGATTGGTCCAAGACAAATAAATACCAGAGGGAGAGTCCCAAATTAAGCAGAGAGCCCAACTCTAGAAGTCAATGTCATAATGAAATAATGACATATGATTCGACGATTGGCACAGTTCTCTTAAAAGGGTTGCTAGGAGATGATAAACCGATTTTAGTGATCTTGCACTTATTGAGAGAGACACTTAAAACCACTTGAGATGATGGAATAAGGTTTTTATTTAACACTTCACAGCAGTTCCTAAGAAATTACTCATCCCGTGGACACTTGCTGAGCTGGCCAAGCTTATAAACCCACCGAACGAGTGATCTGCCATGCACCCTGGCACATTTCAGGTGAAATGTTGTTCTGGTTAAAAAATCAACCTTTAACTGACTATCAAAAGTGCAGCCAACCTCCATCCCACACACATCCTGTCCCCCACACGTGTAATATAACATAGTTGTCAAGGGAGATGTGTTTCCACGGCAGCGGACCCGTTGCATGCGAGAGTCTTGCATCCCGGTCTTAGATAACAATGACGCTGCAAATGGAAAACACTGTCCAATTGTTTGAAAGTAATTACTTTGCCGTTTGATTTAAATTCAAGGGATATGGTTTTATTGTCACACCAACCTGTGTGGTTAACTAATCTGTCTCTCTGAAGGCAAATCAGTTTAAAGCCTTACCCGCCACGCTGCCAAAAAAAGACAAGCATTAGGAATGATACATTGCCTCTTGGAAAGGGAAAGCTGTCCTGGGCTCTGGCTCTGCATCTCTGAAATGAGAAGCCATAACTTTAACCTCCTGACGACACTTAGCTATTTTTAGTTTAATCTACTGTGCGTTAAAGCATTTCTCTCTCTATCCTGAGATCTTGTGTTATTTTCCAATGAGTTTTCCATCTCTATCTTTCTTCACCTTGTCCTATAGGGGAGATGGAGAGGCTTTAATGGAGCAGAATATTCTGTTTTCTCTTTTCAAAACGTGTTGAATTGATATTCTACACTGTAGGTACCTGCCACTTACCACAGGTGCGATGAATTTAATTAGTAAAGAATAATTTGCCTCCAACAAACTTAATTTGGTTTGAAGTGAATAATCTCAATTTCAGTTAAGATTATAATTTTTTTGGGGCACTGTGCTTTTTGTAAATCAAACAAATACACGTGAACACCAAAAGTTTTTTCAATTTCAACTAATTTAGGAAGAAATAGTGAATCGTGCAAATATGCCAATATATTTGACTGCATCTGTAGGAACTAAACTGTTTAACAAAAATTAATAATGGGATTGATCGACACAGGAATTTATCACGTAAATGGCAATATTTTCATGCCTGAATTTTTCTGTTTCATTCACTAAATGTACTGAATGTAACGGCTCAATCAGCCAGGGCCGTTGTGTCAACCATGCCATCCGGCAGCCAGTCCTAATCTCTCATTGTCTTCTAATCCTCACGCTTTGTCACACCGCGCACCACATGTCACAGGTCGCTCCCTGCAGCTCCACCTATCTCACACCGTTTCCCTCACTCCATTGATATGCTCCCTGTTGTCAACCGTGAGAAGGACTGTAAAACCAAGGGATGAAGGTGGGATTACTTCACCAACTGATCAACAGGTTCTGTTGTCAATAACCTTGGGTGCGACCTCGATTGGTCTTTTCAAGAACATTGTACTGCTGTCGTGGTTATGTAAATTATTCTTTACTTCTCCTTTGCGACATAAGATGTATTAGCTCATTGCTGTATTCATAATTCAGCATAGCCCCTAGTCAAAGCTGCTGTTGTTACCTTACGTCTGGACGACAAACTCCCTCCTGGCCAGGCGATCCACATGCATCATTAGACCTCTAAGCAGCAGCTCATGCAGAATACCTTATGTCTAGTCTGCTGATGTTGGTGTCCAGCCTAGCCGAGGGTTTCAAGGTTTCCCCCCCATGTCAATGTTAATTTCCACAGTTCCTCAACCGAGGTCGAATGGAAATGTCTGTGTAGCGCCAACATAACTACTTACGGAAATATTTATATTGTATATTCTCTGTGTCCTGGGTACTACTCTTCAGAGTTCTTCACCCAGGATGGTATACTGTAGGCTACGGATGACTGTAGAACTGCTCTGTAAATGACCGTGTAGAGCTTGGTACACAGTGTAAGTACTCTGTTGGACTGTAATGCACAGTGCACACAGTCCTTCAACCAGGGTGTACAGTGCATTCGGAAAGTATTCAGACCCCATTCCTTTTCCCACAGTTTGTTACGTTACAGCCTTATTCTAAAATGGAGTAAATACAAAAAATCCTCTTCAATCTACACACAATACCCCATAATGACTAAGCGAACACAGGTTTTTAGAAATGTTTGCAAATTTATTTAAAATAGGGGTATTGTGTGTAGATTGATGAGACAATAAAAACATTTTAATCGATTTTAGAATAAGGCTGTAACGTAAAAAGAAAATGTGGGAAAAGTCAAGGGGTCTAAATACTTTCTGAATGCACTGTACACTGTAGATGATAGAATAAGTATAAATACTGAGTACTCCCAGGCCTCGGGGGCATCTTGTGCTGCTGAACCAAGTCTCTCAGGTGACAGTTGAGGAGGCGCTGGTTGAATCCCGGGACTGTCAGGAGCTGTCACGACCAAGGAACAACTCCACAGGACATAGGGAGGTTTGGAGTGACAGTCGGGCGGCTCGTCACTATCGGGCGGTGAAGCTGGAGGCGACAGGGCTGGGAGCCCCCGCAGTGGGAGTGTGGGGAGGCCCCTGTTACACAACAACACGCCCCCTTTACCCTGTGCCCGTGTACCCTCGCCCCGACATGATGACTCAGGATGTGTCAGTGGCTCTGGCTGACTCTGGCTGGCACGCAGCGGTTGCTCCTCCAGGGCCCACTCACATTGTCCAAACTGATTACAGTCACTGGAAGAGGAGAAGTGCGCCATCACCCTATACGGCAGGTAAAGAGTCCACTAACTGTCGACTAAGAGATTAGATTGCCTGACCGACTGACTGACCATCCAACCGACCTATGACCAGCTATTGGATGCTGTCACTGAACCTTTGACCAGCTATTGGATGCTGAAAAAGGTCCTCTGATTTGATTCAGACGTTCTTTATGCCTTTCCTACGCATGCCTTTCCTTCTCAGTAGTTGAAATTCAGACTTACCTGAACGGGCTTTGCAGGTGTGGTTCCCTTGTGCATGCTAAATAAATGACATTCATCCGCTAAAAAACCATCCCACTTGCTGGCCAACAGATCTTTTCGTGTAGTTTCATTCAATTGGGTTTTCAGTACATTTATCTAAAGCCATCCCTTTAAATTTGGTGTACCTTTAATTGGAATATTCTTGACAGACTCACTGGAATATATGGAGAGAGGTTCAGAATATTAGGGATCAATGAAAGAAAGACATGTAAATACAAACACATTCGTCTTCTTTTCAGCACCAATTGGTGTATTTAAAAAATACTCTGATCTTGTATATTATTTAGTGTTAGGAAAGTATTTATGAATAATACATTTTAAAAAAGATTTGGAGAGCCTTTAAGCACAAAATACATTGGTCAATCAAAAATAGTGGTTTGATTCATCCTGAATGTTGCCATATTCAATTGTTCAACCATGAAATATTGGAAAGTAGAAAAAAGTGTACAATAGAGGTTGAATAATAGTCCTATAAATCTACCTTAAACCTCACTGATCATGGAAGTGTATGACAACGGTCCAGTCGTGGTGAACCATGCTCCAGGCTCCACGTTTAACCTGCTACATTCTCTGAGTTCCAGAATGATTCAAGTTATTGCACAATGTTAGACTAACATGATCCACTAATGCTAGCGACCCTTAGCAACAACTACAAGGACGTGACAGAGGAAAGAAAGGTAAACCAAGGTTGCAAAACGTACGCTAAAAATGTAAGGAAACTAACACTAAAGTGACAGTTATAAACGTATTACTGACAATGGCTCCCAATAGGGGCTAATATTTAACATGATACAAATTGTAAAATAAAACAGAGAAAAGACGGCATATAATTATAACATTCTAAAGCGCATACATCAACTTGGCAGGTTCAGCCCTACAGGAGCCTATAGCTTGGGTCTCCAAATTTCATCCACGGAAATTATGAGGGCATGCAATAAGAACAACGGCACAGGTATTTATAGCCTACACAGTGGAAAGTCATGTTGGTATGATTTTCAGTTTGCTTCCATATGACTAGTTTCACATTCGTCTTCAGGGATCATAAGGAAAAATCATTTAAAACAATTGTTATGTGTATTTACAATCCCCTTCTCCAAAACAGATTACTAATTTACCTAGCTATTATAAATAGCTCATCAATTTATAAATTACAGTGCATGGAGAATGCTGTTATTTCTATTAGAAAACATCATGTAGATGCTTTTTCCACTTGGAACCCGGCAGGTTCACTCGACCTGGTGGAGGAATTATGAGGGAATTAAGTCAAGGTCAGAATAACTGTAGACACGTTCATTTCTTAGATCTCCACCCCGAACGAATAGCGCCAGCAAGGTCAGCATAGGCATATAGAGAAAAGTGTATAAATTTGGAATCATGTTCCATTTACGCGCACTTAACTCGGGTTGGAATTCTAAATGACCAGGAAAAGCATTAGATTCCATCTATGGTTTCTCAGTACTTAATAAAACAGTATAAACTGGGTGGTTCGAGCCCTGAATGCTGATTGGCTGACAGCCGTGGTATATCAGACCGTATACTATGGGTATGACAAAACATTTATTTTTACTGCTCTAATTACGTTGGTAACCAGTTTATAATAGCAATGAGGCACCTTTGGGGTTTGTGGTATATGGCCAGTGCTGTGTCCAGGTACTCCGCGTTGCGTCTTGCGTAAAGAACAGCCCTTAGCTGTGGTATATTGGCCACATACAGTACCACACCTCCTCGGGCTTTATCGTATCAGTCACAGCTGCCTTGGTATGACCAAAGAAAGAAAAAAGCTCTTGGAATTTAGACACATTGTGGAAAGAAAAATAAATAGACAACACCTCCCTAACGATACTAACCATATATAACCATCTGGGAATGTTCATTACCAGTGAAAGAAAGGCCACTTGGTCTTAAAATGAACTATATACTTAGTTTCTGAATTACTAACCAAACAAGACACATCAAAGCGAGACGCCACAAATGGGGCACCAGAGCTGATTGTGTCATTATACAATTTCCACAATTACCATCTGAATGAACATATGAAAATTGTGAAAACAGGCTAAACACAATTGGGGCCTTAATAATACTGATTAGGGGCTCAGAGTTAGGAGAAGAAAGGACTTGATAAAGGTCACAACACACAGGTGCACCCTACACACCACCTTGTCTTCACCCCCCCCCCCCGCAGCAATGGAGCAGTCCCTTATTGGAAGACCTAAAACAGTGAAGTCGTTGTATTATGGTGATTCAGCCTTATAGAGAAGTTAATAGACTTTGCAATTTATTGTGTAGGTTAGGTGAAAGATTTTGTAAGGACAACGATATATTTGTCATACATGGGGCAGCAGAGAAAAACTCCTAAAAGTATACCATCATATAGGCAAAGCAATATGAAGGATTTCAGCGAGACCACATAGCTTCTGCAGCCCTAAGAGTCTAAGTCTGCGTGCCACTTTACCCTCAACATGAAGCCTCAACTTAGCCTTGAGGTACAGGACTGCGTTGTTATGCAATCACTCTAATTTCACAATTTTTAATCCGCCATATTCATTTTACCAGGCCTGTGCTCGGCTTTACGCAGCGCTGAGCCATATTGACCTTCACGCGGATTTTCTCAACTAAATTTATGATATCACCCAAAACGTTTTCCCTACAAAACCTGGAGTCGGGTTTGAAACAATGTGATCTGTGTATGGGACTTTGGTCACCTTTTGTGGCTATGTCAGTGGGTTCAAAGGTTCAGCCTAGTCTACACATAAGAGTGTAGAGACTGGTTCCCTTGCATGTGACGTGTGCTTTTCCGAGGCATCCACCTGATGCATCTAACCGTCTTGATTATCCTGATTAATTGGATGGAGATAAAAAGAGGCTTTGAAATCACATCAAAGGAGGGCATTATGTGCCTGTTAGGACCCTCTGCCCCGGTCACTCTATTACATTTCCATTGATTACGGAGCACATTTTGTTCTCGCCATAAAGATGAGGAACGCAACCTATTTATTAACCCGCAGAGCACATCACCTTGCATAATGGGCCGGGATTCTCAAAGAGGGTGATGAATCTATCAAAGATACATTTAGGAGACATTCGTGAAAAGGCTAAGGTGTATTACATACTGACCCAGGTCTGGCAAGGAGCAGGAAATCAAATAACCTTGTCCATGTGCTCAAGGTATAACATGAAATTGCAGGCATTAGGTATGTTAAGGTATTAGGTCATAAGTATTTTCCCATGGCAATGTAAACAAATGGGACTTGAAAAGGACTATAAAGATTACGTATGAAGACATGATACACACATACACTCATCCATCAAGATTGCAAGCCATCAATATACAATAAGAGGGAGTATAGACAAGCCCCAGAGGAGGGGGGGACCATGACAGCAGAAGTTCCCGAGGTAGGGTCATGAAAAAAGATGGAGCCGGAGGGTAGGGCTGCCGTCTTATCGGCTCTTAACCAACCATGCTATTTTGTTTGTTTTTTCGCATTGTTAGTAACTTGTTTAATACATAATGTTGCTGCTACCGTCTCTTATGACCGAAAAGAGCTTCTGGACATCAGAACTGGGATTACTCACATCAAATTGGACGAGGAGTTCTTCTTCAATGAGTCGGACGCGAGGGATATACTACGGACACCCGACCAGGCCCAGATGCCCATGACTCGCTGGAAAAGGAAACGTAGGTTTCGCGGAAAGAGATCAGGATGCCTTGTGAGGATCAGGTGACGAGTGGCTAATCTACCCTTGCCTTCAGTTCTACTAGCTCACATTCAATCGCTGGAAAATAAATAGGACGAACTGAAAGCACATATATCCTACCAACGGGACATTAAAAACTGTAATAACTTATGTTTCACCGAGTTGTGGCTTAGCGATGACATTAACAACATACAGCTGGTGGGTTATACACTATCGGCAGGAAAGAACAGCAGCCTCTGGTAAAACACGGGGTGGGAGCCTATGCATATTTGAAAACCGTGGTGCACAATATCTAAGGAATTCTCAGGGTTTTGCTCGCCTGAGGTAGAGTATCTCATGATAAGCTGTTGAACACACTATCTACCTATTCCGCCACACGCAAACAGGAAAACGCTCTTCCAGAGGAGCGCTCCTAGTCGCCGGGGACTTTAATGCAGGGAAACTTAAATCAGTTTTACCTCATTTCTCTCAGCATGTTTAATGTGCAACCAGAGGTGAAAATAATCTAGACCACCTTTACTCTACACACAGCGATGCGAACAAAGCTCTCCCTTGCTCTCCATTTGGCAAATCTGACGATAACTCTATCCTCCTGATTCCAGCTTACAAACAAAAATTAAAGCAGGAAGCACCAGTGACTCAGTCTATAAAAAAGTGGTCAGATGAAACAGATGCTAAACTCCAGGACTGTTTTGCTAGCACAGACTGGAATATGTTCCGTGATTCTTCCGATAGCATTGAGGAGTATACCACATCAGTCACTGGCTTTATCAATAAGTGCATCGAGGACATCGTTCCCACAGTGACTGTACCAGTAGCCATGGATTACAGGCAACATTAGCACTGAGCTAAAGGGTAGAGCTGCCGCTTTCAAGGAGCGGGACTCTAACCCGGACACGTATAAGAAATCCCGCTATGGCCTCCAACGAACCATCAAACAGGCAAAGCATCAATACAGGACTAAGATCGAATCGTACTACACCGGCTCCGACGCTCGTTGGATGTAGCAGGGTTTGCAAACTACTACAGACTACAAAGGGAAGCACAGCCGAGAGCTGCCCAGTGACACGAGCCTACCAGACAAGCTAAACAACTTCTATGCTCGCTTTGAGGCAAGTAACACTGAAACATGCATGAAAGCATCAGTTGTTCCGGACGACTGTGTGGTCACTCTCTCCACAGCCGATGTGAGTAAGACCATTAAACAGGTCAACATTCATAAAGCCGCTGGACCAGACAGATTACCAGGACGTGTACTCCGAGCAGGCGCTGACCAACTGGCAAGTGTCTTCACTGACATTTTCAACCTCTCCCTGTCTAAGTCTGCAATACCAACATGTTACAAGCAGACCACCATTGTCCTTGTGCCCAAGAACACTTAGGTAACCTGCCTAAATGACTACCGACCCGTAGCACTCATGTCTGTAGCCATGAAATGCTTTGGAAAGCTGGTCATGGCTCACATCAACACCATTATCCCAGAAACCCTAGACCCACTCCAATTTTGCATACAGCACCAACAGATCCACAGATGATGCAATCTCTATTGCACTCCACACTGCCCTTTCCCACCTGGACAAAAGGAACACCTATGTGAGAATGATATTAATTGACTACAGCTCAGCGTTCAACACCATAGTGCCCTCAAAGATCATCACTAAGCTAAGGATCCTGGGACTTAACATCTCCCTCTGCAACTGGATCCTGGACTTCCTGACGGGCCGCCCCCAGGTGGTAAGGGTAGGTAACAACACATCCACCATGCTGATCCTCAACACGGGGAACCTCTCAGGGGTGCGTGCTCATTCCCCTCCTGTACTCCCTGTTCACTCATGACTGCACAGCCAGGCACGACTCCAACACCATCATTAAGTTTGCTGATGACACAACACCGACAATGATGAGACAGCATATAGGGAGGAGGTCAGAGACCTGACCGTGGGGTGCAAGGACAACAACCTCTCCCTCAAACGTGATCAAGACAAAGGAGATGATTGTGGACTACAGGAAAAGGAGGACCGAGCACACCCCCATTCTCATCGACAGGGCTGTAGTGGAGCAGCTTCAAGTTCTTTGGTGTCCACATCACCAACAAACTAACATGGTCCAAGCACACCAAGACAGTCGTGAAGAGGGCACGACAAAACCTATTCCCCCTCAGGAGACTGAAAATATTTGGCATTGGTCCTCAGATCCTCAAAAGTTTTTACAACTGCACCATCGAGAGCATCCTGACGGGTTGCATCACTGCCTGGTATTTGCAACTGCTCGGTCTCTGACTGCAAGGCACTACAGAGGGTAGTGCATACAGCCCAGTACATCACTGGGGCCAAGCTTCCTGCAATCCAGGACCTCTATACCAGGCGGTGTCAGAGGAAGGCCCTAAAAATTGTCAAGAACTCCAAACACCCTAGTCATAGACTGTTCTCTCTGCTACAGCACGGCAAGCGGTATTGGAGCGCAAAGTCTAGGTCCAAGAGGCTTCTAAACAGCTTCTTCCCCAAACCATAAGACTCCTGAACAGCTAATCAAATGGCTACCCAGACTATTTGTATTGCCCCCCCACGCTGCTGCTACTCTCTGTTATTATCTGTGCATAGCCACTTTAATAATTCTACCTACATGTACAGTGTAGCTTTTATTTATGTCAGCTTTTATTTCTTTCATCACATTCCCAGTGGGTCAGAAGTTTACATACACTCAATAAGTATTTGGTAGCATTTCCTTTAAATTGTTTAACTTGGGTCAAACGTTTCGGGTAGCCTTCCACAAGTTTCCCACAATAAGTTGGGTGAATTTTGGCCCATTCCTCCTGACAGAGCTGGTGTAACTGAGTCAGGTTTGTAGGCCTCCTTGCTCGCACACACTTTTTCAGTTCTGCCAACAGATTTTATATGGGATTGAGGTCAAGGCTTTGTGATGACCACTCCAATACCTTGACTTTGTTGTCCTTAAGCCATTTTGCCACAACTTTGGAAGTATGCTTGGTCATTGTCCATTTGGAAGACCCATTTGCCACCAAGCTTCAACTTCCTGATTGATGTCTTGAGATGTTGCTTCAATATAGCCACAAAATTGTACTTCCTCATGATGCCATCTATTTTGTGAAGTGCACCAGTCTCTCCTGCAGCAAAGCACCCCCACAACCTGATGCAGCCACCCCCGTCCTTCGCGGTTGGGATGGTGTTCTTTGGCCTGCAAGCCTCCCCCTTTTTCCTCCAAACATAACGATGGTCATCATGGCCAAACAGTTCTATTTTGTTTCATCAGACCAGAGGACATTTCTCCAAAAAGTACGATCTTTGTCCCCATGTGCAGTTGCTAACCGTAGTCTGGCTATTTTATGGTGGTTTTGGAGCAGTGGCTTCTTCCTTGCTGAGCGGCCTTTCAGGTTATGTCGATATAGGACTCGTTTTACTGTGGATATAGATTATTTTGTACCTGTTTCCTCCAGCATCTTCACAAGGTCCTTTGCTGTTGTTCTGGGATTTATTTGCACTTTTCGCACCAAAGTACGTTCATCTCTTGGAGACAGAACGTGTCTCCTTCCTGAGCGGTATGACGGCTGCGTGGTCCCATGGTGTTTGTACTTGCGTACTATTGTTTGTACAGATGAACGTGGTACCTCCAGGCGTTTGGAAATTGCTCCCAAGGATGAACCAGAGTTGTGGAGGTCTACAATTTTTTGCTGAGGTCTTGGCTGATTTATTTAGATTTTCCCATGATGTCGAGCAAAGTTAGGTAGGCCTTGAAATACATCCACAGATACACCTCCAATTGACTCAAATTATGTCAATTAGCCTATCAGAAGCTTCTAAAGCCCTGACATAATTTTTGGGACTTTTCCAAGCTGTTTATAGGCACAGTCAACTTTGTGTATGTAAACTTCTGACCCACTGGAATTGTGCTACAGTGTAAACAATTGTTGAAAAAATTACTTGTGTCATGCACAAAGTAGATGTCCTAACTGACTTGCCAAAACTATAGTTTGTTAACAAGAAATTTGTGGAGCGGTTGAAAAACAAGTTTTATTGACTCCAACCTAAGTGTATTTAAACTTCCGACTTCAACTATGCATAATTACCTCAATTACCTCACACCGGTGCCCTCCGCACATTGACACATTGACTCCCCTGTATATAACCCCGGTATCCCCTGTATATAGCCCCGCTATTGTTATTTACTGCTGCTCTTTAATTATTTGTTGTTCTTATCTCTTACATTTTGGGGATTTTCTTAACTGCATTGTTGGTTAAGAGCTTGTAAGTAAGCATTTCACTGTAAGGTCTACACCTGTTGTATTCAGCGCATGTGACAAATAAAATGTGATTTGATTTTATTTCACTCTGGACTTCAACCCTGACTAGATGTTCTCAGACATCTGGAGCTCCCTTGAGACATATGCCAGACTGGATGCTGGATGTTTAACTGCCACAGCGGGAAGCTAAAACAATCTATGTGTGGCGGTGGCTGGTTCAACTCTAGACGTCAGAGGGACTGTAAAATATGGGACACCTGTTGGTTCAATAAACAAAGAATATCTGCAATGATAGTGGAGTTTGTTAGGAGGTCCCATAGCTTTACGATGCTGCTCAGCCATATTAACTAGCCCAGTTTTCCAACATTGATGGCCACTTCAATCTAGTCTGGTCATATTGTCACTGTGACCTGTTTACATTTGACTCATCTGAGATACCGTATTTAGTGGGAACGTGTAATCTTATAACAGCACACCCATTTAACATGTTTTACGCCCTGTCTTCAAACCTCCACCATCTCTAAACTCTCATCATGCATCATCCAGACCATTGTTTTAGCCTGGTGCTCCAGTCCGTTGTGTTTTAGCCTGGTGCTCCAGTCCGTTGTGTTTTAGCCTGGTGCTCCAGTCCGTTGTGTTTTAGCCTGGTGCTCCAGTCCGTTGTGTTTTAGCCTGGTGCTCCAGTCCGTTGTGTTTTAGCCTGGTGCTCCAGTCCGTTGTGTTTTAGCCTGGTGCTCCAGTCCGTTGTGTTTAAGCCTGGTTCTCCAGTCCGTTGTGTTTTTTTGCCTGGTTCTCCAGTCCGTTGTGTTTTTTTGCCTGGTGATCCAGTCCATTGTGTTTTAGCCTGGTGCTCCAGTCCGTTGTGTTTTAGCCTGGTGCTCCAGTCCGTTGTGTTTTAGCCTGGTGCTCCAGTCCGTTGTGTTTTAGCCTGGTTCTCCAGTCCGTTGTGTTTTTTTGCCTGGTGATCCAGTCCATTGTGTTTTAGCCTGGTGCTCCAGTCCATTGTGTTTTAGCCTGGTGCTCCAGTCCATTGTGTTTTAGCCTGGTGCTACAGTCCGTTTATGCTTCAGACAACTCCTCTCTGTGTTGGTTCATTGTGCCATGCTAAACAGCACAGTGTAGTATGACAACGCTAGAATGTCTATAGCATGTACAGTGTGAGACCCAGGCTGGGACCTAGGCCAGTTGCGCCTGCCTAGCAACTGTATCGCTCTATGGTAGCTGCTCCAAATGCTCGGTTCGACTGGCGCCGAGCCGAACAAGTGTGCTCACATACAGTACTTCCTTAAAAGACCTTTGTTTGAAAAAAAGCGGCAATAGTACTGTTTGTCCATCTCGAGATGCAGTAGCCAGAATTAATCTCAGATAACTCAAGAAATCTGTCATTCATTTTGAAGATCTTAGTTGCGCAATTTTACATCTAAGATGTTTGGTGCAGTATTCTCAACTGAATAAATTAGCATGAAAAGGAGTCGTCTATCGTTGCATGAAAACAAAGACTTAATTGAAGAATCTCTACTGTTGACCAATGACCGATGAAGGTGCGTAGACTTCGGCTAAGAACTTCAGCTTGCCACGAAACCATTACAAGTTAAGTACAGCATTCCCAGACCTAATATGTCTCCCCCTCACCAATTTAAACAATAGACCCCGGAGGAGAACCGACATGAATTTCTAATCATGGACAACTCAAACTCCAAACAACCCCCTGATTGTTTATTCATGCACTCCAACACGGCGCTGGCCCTCTCTCCCCTCCCCTCTCACCCCCCTTCCCTTCTCTCCATTAGCCCAGCGAGATTTTGACCCATAAGAGACCCTTGCAAAACAGCTGCTCTCAAAGGGCTCTCGGTGGTGTCCACGTATACACTGTGAGACCAAGAACGCTTGGAATGTGGTTTAGTTGGAATAATAATTCAATTCGAGAGTCAATGAGCCTAATCATGTATCCTGAGTAAAAAACTAAACTGTACAAACTTTTACTGGCTTCATTAATGTTCAATCAGATAAAAGAGGAAAAAGGAGAGGCGGGAGGGTCTTTTTAGAGGTAGGATATCTAAAACATTAACTATGTAATATAGTTTCTATTTAGCGCAGTTACACATTGTGACACAATGATCCAGGAGAAACAGTTGACACTAGTATTTATTAAATACTAGTGTGAACTGAGTTGTTCTGTCATCAACTCCCTGGTTCACCTCATTCAACCAGACATGACAAATACCAGCCCGGGGTCGTTACAACCAGAAACTGTACAACTAGTTTTGCCCACTGGGTCGTTCAATGACAAAACCAACCTCCTTCATGACATATCTGTTGACGCTAGTAGAAAGTAGTCCTTCCAAGCCCACATCATTTTCCACGTGTACAAGTGACTTCAGCTGATAGGAGCCAGGGGCCGGATGGCTCTCATGTTTATGCCAGCCTGTAACCTCAGGGGCCAGCGCAGGTCCACCGGGAGCATTTATTATCTGCAAGCCAATGTGAAGCCGAGAGGAGAGACAGCACATTGGCAGCGCGGCACTGTTTGGGTTAGGTTTAACTCAGTTACCCGTTCTGCCGGCTCCAGGCTCCTACGGCAGACAATTCAGCACCCATGTTGTTCTCATCCACCCAACAGCTGTGGCCCCGACCGGCCCCTGAGATGACCTCATTATCAATCCCCAAAGAACTAGAGACAGAAAGGGGGAGTTGTGACTTGGCTGATGTACCCCCGTCTACCCCGTCTCCCGTCCTCCACCTCCACTACCACCTCCACTACTAGACCAGGCTGTGTCAGTCCTCTAGTAGTCTAGACCAGGCTGTGTCAGTCAGTCCTCTAGTAGTCGAGATCAGGCTGTCAGTCCTCTAGTAGTCTAGATCAGGTTGTGTCAGTCAGTCCTCTAGTAGTCTAGATCAGGCTGTGTAAGTCAGTCCTCTAATAGTCTAGACCAGGCTGTGTCAGTCAGTCCTCTAGTAGTCTAGATCAAGCTGTGTAAGTCAGTCCTCTAGTAGTCGAGATCAGGCTGTCAGTCCTCTAGTAGTCTAGATCAGGTTGTGTCAGTCAGTCCTCTAGTAGTCTAGATCAGGCTGTGTAAGTCAGTCCTCTAATAGTCTAGACCAGGCTGTGTCAGTCAGTCCTCTAGTAGTCTAGATCAGGCTGTGTCAGTTCATCCTCTAGTAGTCTAGATCAGGTTGTGTCAGTCAGTCCTCTAGTAGTCTAGATCAGGCTGTGTAAGTCAGTCCTCTAATAGTCTAGACCAGGCTGTGTCAGTCAGTCCTCTAGTAGTCTAGATCAGGCTGTGTCAGTTCATCCTCTAGTAGTCTAGATCAGGCTGTGTCAGTTCTCTAGTAGTCTAGATCAGTAATCAGGCAGGGCCATTATTTCCTACAGTCACTATGAAAACATGATGAAATGACAGGGGGCTATTTCCATACACTTTCTCCCTAGGTTCCTTTTCAGGGAATAAAAGAGGAAACCTTGGCAGCACTCGGTTTTCCATGAGGTCATCAAGCCAGGCATTCCGAGCAGAGTGTGAGATCCCAGGAAGGATTAAGTGATTAATCAGTCACATGATTCATAGACCTGACACACAGTGGATTGGGACACGTTGTCATCCCCAGTACAGGGCCCAGGGTACATTTAAAGCTCAGGTACGTACGTAGAAGACAGGAGGTGGAAAGAGATGGTGGAAAAATGGGGAAGAGAAGGGAGGGTTAGAGGAGAAGGAAGAAAATAGCAGACAGAAAATGTCCAAGAAGTTTATAGTTCCAGTCAGTCTAAGATAGAGTCCAAAAACAGTAAATAATCGTGTTCTATAATTTGCTCTCTATTTCCATACAAAGCAGTAGTTACTTTAATTATTAACCACTCAATCTAGTGGTGAGGAAGGCTCAAATTTGTTGTAATTTCTTATATACTGTACCGACTGTGTGTAGAGGTTTCTTTACAGGCTTTTAGACAGGGATCTTGATGGCCACTTCCGTTTCAAGCATCCCATTTGCATCCTGTGTGTGTGTGTGTGTGTGTGTGTGTGTGTGTGTGTGTGTGTGTGTGTATTTATACAATGGGAGGGTCTAATCCTGAATGCTGATTGGTTAAAACCTCATTCCAGCCGGTGTCTATTCCACAAGTTACCACTGGCTACATCTATGACGTTAAAATGCCTATTTACTCTGTTCCATCTGACTGCGCAATCCACTGTCTCATCAGCCCAGGCAGGGAAGTTATAAACTTGATCTCCACTATTAAAACCATCTAGACATTATCTCACATTTCTTTTAGACTAACATTTAGTTTTCAACAGCAGAGATTTGTATAAATCTTACTGTCTGTCTCTCCGACATTTGCAACATTGTTTCAATATTCAAAGTCGATCTCCTGTTGTCCCATAGTAATGAATGAGTCGGGACGAGACAGACAACCAGGCAGCGTTTCTCAGCCAGTCGAAATCATGAAGTAACCGGCATCATCTTTACGGATATATACAAAAAAAATCGATTGAAAAAATGTACAATGAAACGCAGCTAATTTGCATTCTTTCCGGCTTCAGTTTGAAGTGATTGGGTAACTGTAGCTGTGTTGTTGGCTAGCTCCTCTGAACAACAGTGTCCTGACGAGTGAGCACATGTTCTATGTCAGTCGAAATCGCGCCTCATTCGCTCATTGTTATGGACGTATCCAAATAAATGTCTCTTGAAAAAAGCTTAAATAAATGCAAATGCAGCTACTTTGCTGTTATTCTTTCTGACATTACTGTAAGTCAGCTGTAGTTGGCTAGCTAGCAAGCAAGGGATAAGAACGTTGCCAGCCAGTAGCAATGGAACATTTAGAACGAACGACTGGGTCGCGTCCATAGACAGAACAAAAAGACTGAACGACTGGGTCACGTCTCTAGCAACCCTAGATTTGTGTCGGGACTATATCTTGTGGAAGGATGAAATAATATTAATTAATTAATCAAAATAAAGTTTTTAATTAAAATATGCAAATCATTATTTGAATATGTTGGTAACCCTTTGTATAAAAGTGATAATGCCCTTGAAGCCGGTGTTTGGAGGACATATTGACATGGTTTGCCGGCCCTCGACTTCGTTTTGGGCCTAACACCCGTGCCAATATATCCTCCAAACACCAGCTTCTCGGGCATTATCACTTAAGTGTATGTGTTTCTTGCCCTCTCCCTTTAAAAAGGGCTTTATAAATACATTTGGTTGGTTGGTTGTGTGTGTATGTGTGTGTGAGAGAGAGAGAGTTATGGCACTGTGTATGTATGTGAAAGCATATGTACATGCTTAACTGAGTTCTACATTTAAGGATCTTGATTGCATACAATCATATCAAACTATCATAATATTTGCATTATAATATTTCGAGATGAAGTCACTATATTTTTTTCTTCAGGATTACAGCAGAGTTAGTAAAGCCTAAAGCCTTCTGGCTATTGTAAGCACTACACTCCACTTCAAGCATTGGCAAAATTGGCCAGGACATTTCAAAACAAGTAATGTGGCCTGACCAGGAAAAACACTTCGTAACACTTTAGTTAACGTTGACAGGTATGTTTTATTACTTGTTATAAGCACTTATGAGCCCTTATAATGTCTCATAATGTCTCTTTATAAGGCTTGTAGCAATTCTACAATGGACTGAACATAGCTGTAATTTAGTCAGGGTCATTATGACATGATACTAAGAAATGGTAACACTTTAGTTAAATCTGACAAAATAAAAGGGCATTTTCTCTATGTAACACATTCAACTGCTTGACATTACAGGAGTGTCATAGACACGTATGACAGATGATAGGCACTCATGTCTTATAATACAATATAATGCAGTCATAATGCATTATAAGACTTGAAAAAAGCCCCTTAATAAGCACCTCCCCACATTGAGTAATAAGTGACCCCTGTTTTCCTGCAGTGTCAGTGTAACCAATGTGAAATGGCTAGCTAGTTAGCGGGGTGCGCGCTAATAGCATTACAATCGGTGACGTCACTCGCTCTGAGACCTTGAAATAGTTGTTCCTCTTGCTCTGCAAGGGCCGCGGCTTTTGTGGAGCGATGGGTAACGATGCTTTGAGGGTGGCTGTTGTCGATGTGTGCAGAGGGTCCCTGGTTCGAGCCCAGGTAGAGGAGAGGGACGGAAGCTATGCTGTTACATCAGCATAGTCCTGTCACATATGACATGTGGGGCTGAGCGGTGATGTGCACATGTGTGTTGTACCCATTACTGTTGAACGCATCCAGCAGGCTATTCATGGCAGGCACCCACCTGTGAACCCTTGACTGTGACACACGTGATCGCTAACATAACATGCATGTCGTGCATCACGTACGTGTAAATATAGGGAACCGAGGAATGAAGTAGTAAGTCTAATGGCTGACATCTTCACAGGCCGGCTGATTGGTGATTGAGTAATTTTCACTGTGCAGCCGGTTAATGTTTTATTCAGTCAAATGCTTTTTAAAAAATTGATTGTGCTTCACTCTTTCTCTCTCGCTGTCTCTCTCCCTCTCTCTGGCTCGCTCTTTCTCCAATGCTCTCTCTCTCACTCCCCCTTTCATTCCCTCTTCCTCTCCCTCTCCCTCTCTCTGGCAGACTGGAAGACACACTCTGATCCTTTGGATCACTTTACTCTTGTCACAAATATAAGAATAAAAACAATGTAGAGCTCTCCTGGATGAAAGAGATACGGTTTCCAAGGTTGATAGGTAGCCAATAGTACTCACACCTTCACTGTATGTGGTGGGGACAGGGAAGAGGGGTCTGGGAATTGGGATGGAAAACAGACCCAGAGTGATTGGTTGAGTGGGTGGACTGGTGCCAGCAGGTCTCTTCAGGAGTGGATGGGTTCAACACATAGACAGGCAGCCATGACAGTTGTCTAGGCTACGCACGTTGGGTAGCACCAGGGGCATATACTGTACCAAAACACACACATGCGTGACACATCCCTAACATATATATACACACACACACACACACACACACACACACACACACACACACACACACACACACACACACACACACACACACACACACACACACACACACACACACACACACACACACACAGCAGGTAGGCGGGCAGGCTCAGACGCACACACACACACACACACATATACTCACAGTCATGACAGCTGGCTGATGCTGTATGACAAAGGCTCTATAACAGAGTCATGGATACCCAAACCCTCCCTTGCTTGGCTCCGAGCCAAATGTAAAAGCTATCACATAGCATTGCACAAGCCTATTATAGGGCCCCTGCATAATGACTAGTGACTTGACATGCAATTAAATCAAGCAGCGGATCTTATTTAGCGGTTATATGAACCGCAATTGTTCCTCCTCTGTCTAACACATGTAACAGTACTGTAGTACTCGAGTCCTGTCTCGAGACCACATATTGAGTGTCTCGGTCTTGTCTCGGTGTCGGATACATTTGTACTCGGTCTTGACTTGGTCTCGGACAGTGAGGACTCGTAATTTCTTTCTGAGACCAGCCGAGACCAGCGGAGTAAAAAACTCGTAATTATCAGCTTCCATTCTGTTAGCGCATACAACCCATTCGGCAGGCCAAATATATACACTCCTTTCTTGAAACATGAATATCTTAACAGCCTTATCTATTATAAACATGTTTGCGCAGTGGCGAACCTAGAGGCCTTCAGTCCCTTACAAAAAAAATTGCAGTCAGAGTGAACTGTAACTGCAGTACACTGTAGTTAGAATGCAGTGTCTATTGTCTTAACTGTCCTATTGGAAACGTGTCCTGTGAATCCTAGTGTACTGTTTTTGTCACCCATGCCCTTTATGTATCTACTGCAGTATGCTGCAAATACTGCAGAAATATAGCACTGTTTTTTTTACTGCAGTAATTTTGCAGTGTAACTGCAGTTACAGTGCAGTATAACTACAGTTCAACTGCACTAAACTGAAGTTATTCTGCAATTAATGCGTCCAAAATACCACAGTCGACTGCAATTACTGCACTTTTACTGCAGTTTCAAAACTGAAATCTTTTTTCATAAGGGCTGAGTGACAGGTTCGTGATTCTGAAAGGACAGCAACCGTAATACCAGTGCACTCATGTAGGAGAGAGCACTTTTTGTAAAACACAAAGTGTCAGTGGTGTAGTGGAGGGTATATGCAGGTATAAACCGTATACCCACTTTTTTGTCAGTGGGCATTGCATATACTCATTTCTTAATCCCTACTGATGTGCATCAAAGTAGTGTAGTGGAGGTATAATACTTGTCAATTATGTAGTACAATAGAGAAATCATGCACAAAGTAGCCAACACAATCACAGGCCCAGCCAATCAGATTGATGTGGTTTAAGCATTATTGTGGATTTAGATTATAGGAAAACTTGTTTAAAAAAACATAGGAAAACATAGGATTTTTCACATAGGGTGCCTTTCCTTCGCTGGGGGGCTGTTTGGGAACTTTGTGGCAAAATTAGACTATACCCACTTCTCCAGACACCACTACACCCCTGCATAGAGCAGATGGAAAGACAGCAGTCACACACAGCGTGATGTTAAATTACCACTACACCCCTGCATAGAGCAGATGGAATGACAGCAGTCACACACAGCATGCTGTTAAAGCACCACTACACCCCTGCATAGAGCCGATGGAAAGACAGCAGTCACACACAGCGTGATGTTAAATTACCACTACACCCCTGCATAGAGCAGATGGAAAGACAGCAGTCACACACAGCATGATGTTAAAGGACAAGCAGTCCATAAACTCTGACATAATAAGCCAGTAGGTCCCAATTATAAGAATACGAAAACACAACCATTAAGCATTTCCCAATCGAAATGTACAACTATTACTTCCCATTGCAAAAAAACATTTCACGAATGTAACTAAGGCTGGGAAAGTCAATACAATCAAACTAGCAAGGGCAATGAACACAAGTCATTCATAACGGTGCTAATAAACTAGCATATCTATTTATGTAACAAACTAAAAACACGGAGCCTAACGTTAGCTAGATAGCTAGCTGCTAGGAGGATGTCATGTTATGCCATTGAAGGAGTGGGTGAGTGACAGACTTTTTTCCTTTTTTGGTGGCTATACACAGCTATAGATGCAGATGTCATTTGGTTAGCTAGCAAGAACTTGAGTGACTGTTGTCCAGTTAGCATATCTCTCGCATTCACAAATTCACGCTGGCTATCTACTCCGATTTCAAAGCACTCTGTGTGAGTGTGCCAGAGCGCAGAACTGATTCATTTATGAACGCGCAACACCTGCTGAATATGACCGGTGTCAGTAAACAGGCAAAGAAAGTAATAGTTAGTCAAGTACACTCTAAATAACATGTAAACAGCCAGCAGCTCTGCTTCGGCAAGTAAAATCGTCAGAGTGAGGTGTTCTCTCATTTGTGTCTGGAAGTAGCTAGCTAGCAAGCTAGCCAACTTTAGCCAGTTTGCTTGGGTGATTGGTTGGGACAAGCATGCATTGGCAGGCAAGCTGCAGAAGGACAAGGAGGCTACAATTCCCCATCGATTATCAGTGCAATTTTGACGGCCAACTAGCTGAAAAAGTGTTAATCTAATATTCCTAAGTTAGATTTTAGCTCATCTTGCTCTGGCTAGCATTAGTTGTTGACCTTGTTGTTGTTGAGGTGCATAACTGAGGGAGAGAGAGCCTACCTTTTCATGGTTGTTTGATCAATTGGACTGTAAAGTTCCCAAATGTAAGAGGTCTCCCATGATGTTTACATATTTGCAGAAATCCATTCAGGTGTATTGTGCGTCTTTTGGCGAATGCATTCTAATGATCTAAAGTTGCGCTGTTGCATCTGCCTGTAAACACACAGTCCAGTTCCAAATGAATGATGGCAGGCCCGTGTGGCAAATGGCTTGTTTGTATATAGGCCTACTGTAGCTCTGATTGGTTATAGCGAACCCGTCTGTCTAGACTCCGGTCCTGGACAAGTCAGATGTTTTTATTCGGTTTTATTTACTGCAGTGTCTATTAATTGGCCAAATACATGGCCGCTTTACCACTCTATATTGCTATAGAATTCTCACAAACGCATTAGTATAGATCATTCCTAAACATAAGAATTTATGAACACTTAGATATGGTAATTTTCAAGTTGTCGCTTGTCAGAAAATGTTTAAGAAAGTGTTATATTCTTCCTGGGGGTGTACAGTATATGAACAGATTTGAATAAGATTTCATGTTGCTGTCAGTTCCACTTTAAATGCATCAATGTTTCACACACATAAGTTATTTTCAAATACATGGCTAACAACAGCGAGCGCACTGCAATAAAAAACACAGTTCCACTCACCAGATGATCATTTGAAACTTAACTTCTTGTTGAAAGTTATTCTTGAAAAGGGCTAACAAATTAGCAACAACACCTTCTGCAGCCGCTGCAAACTAGCCGACAACAAAAGCTAGCTAGCTAGACCGTGGGAAAACTACTGCTCGCTATTACGCAATGACCCATTGGCCTTCAAGAAGGCAGAATTTTCCAAACGTTTTTGCCCTAATACAGTTGAATGGCAGATGTCTTTATCTAGCTTATAAAGGCCTAGCCAATGGCTGACTTAGCTAGCTAGATTTATCTCCCCAGAGACAGCAAAGAAAAATCCTGAATGGATATTTTTTTCTCTTCAGTGTTAACCCTTTCCTTTCTAACAAAAACTGAAGAAATTAAATCAGAACATCATTGAAAATAATTATATAATTCTAATTATTATAATAATAATAATTTTATAAATCCTTAGCCCTTCTCTGAAGGCATAGAAGGCCCATTGGGTTAGTAATCATTTGTAGAGTGGCTCTATTTTACCTCAGCATGCATTTTTTCACTATTCTGAATGTCTAAAGAATCCATTTGTTGTTCTGAAGTATGAACACAGAAATACCGGACATTTTGAACTCTTATTATGGAGGTGATTTGACAAAATTACAATCATGGTCTTAAATTGGACTCTGGTCTTGGTCTTCTGGTCTTGGTCTTAACTCGGTCTCCAACCTCTTGTCCCACTCCCGGTCTCGGTCTTGGCTCGGTCTCTGGACTCGGTTTCTGTATAAGCACTTTGTGACAACTGCTGTTGTAAAAAGGGCTCTATAAATAAGTGTGATTGATTGATTGATTGATTGCATTACTAGGGACAAGCCCTGACCCTGACACCCTTTTATCACCACCATGCATATCCAAATGGATTAAAAGACAGGGAATAGAGGAATGGACAAGCCACTTTCACCGCTTCTCTCCTATCCACAGCCATGATATCAGAGTGATATCTAATGGAGGTCTCCAAGCCCACATCTGGGTCCTAACAGTATTTGTTTTCCTTAAAATACTTTGAGTGTTTGATTCAGCCTGCCTAGATGCCATGTGGACGGGGTTTCAACTTTTCAGACTATTCCATTGTGTTCCATTGCGCCAAGCATGCTAAATCAACCGTAGTTAACGTATTTGATAAAATACACAAACATAAACAAATACTATTTCAATCCAGGTTTTTCCAGACCGCTACTGGAACCCAGGAACATCTCAGCTAGGCCTGTGTGTCAGTGCTCCCTTCCCTTTGTCCCTTTCAGTCACATAAAATCTATGTGTTCATAAGCTCCCTACTCCCTCAGCCCCCAGGGGTAAACCCCGTTCACCTATTATTGTTATTGCTATTATCATTAGTGTGTGTGACGGTCTCCTGCATCAAAGGTGGCTCACAGAGCTTAAATCAAATGCAAAAACAAAATGGAACATATAGTTGTTGAAGGAGGAGACATGATTCAGAGAGGCAACTACAATCACAAGGTTCCAAAGGGAGGGTATATTACTGGTATCTTCCAAAGGGAGGGTATATTACTGGAAACTTTCAAAGGGAGGGTATATAACTGGTAACTTTTGTAGTTTACTAGTAAACTATCAGAACTTTGGTAACTTTCAAGGTTTTTAGGGAATTTTACCACATGACATCTAGTGGCCTTTTGGGGTACTTCAGATTATCACAGGTGTCTGTAATTATCTCTGGCCCTCTATGTGGCCTTATCATGTAAAATATATAAAATAATCTGAAAAACATTATTCGAATTATAAATAAAAAACATTACACACTTTTATTTATTTTACTATGTTAATATGTTTTTGTTGTAAATGTTTTAGTGCCAAACTGGTGGCAGTTGTGAAAAAAGTTAATAGTTGGAAGAGATGCAGAATTATTCGAAAATAATACCATAGCTGATAAGATGCTTTTTTCATTAATTAGGCTATTTTCTCTTGAACCATATGCTCTACCTAGAAACTCATGGACAATATGGACACACATACTGTATAAAAAAATAGACCATATGAATACAAAAAAATATATATATACTTAAGGATAAATTACCAAAGTTACCATTGATTGCCATAGATGACCTGTTAATTTGTGGACGCATAAATTCTACGCTCCAAAATGCGATGCGGTTTGATGAGAACACAAAAATGTTGCCAAGGCAAAGACGAGTGGCTGACACTGAGATGCCCACGGACAGCAGTGGACGTATAAATTCTGGCCTAATGTCATTACACTTTTTGGTGTTTTGTGTAAACCACTGTTTGGAGGCTGGAAATATGTTGCGAGTGGATGAATGTGCACGGGTAGCCTAGTAAAGGAGCCCTTTGAAGTGATTGTTTGGCAATCAGATGAAAACATAATGACTGGTTGTGTTTATGACACAATAAAAGGTAATCCATTTTAAAAGTTAAATGACAAATCTTTACGACTAGGTCCACAGAGATCCTATGATTAGGACAATACATTTTTTGGGTGTACATGCAAGTGCGCTCACATATAGGAGGTCTCATAACAGGAATAAATGAACTCTACTTTCACCCCTGGCCTAATTGATCAAATCTATTTTATAAAGCACTTTTTTACATCACCAGCTGTAATGCACAAAATGTTTTTCAGATAAAACCCCAAAGCGCAAGCAATGCAGAGGCAGAAGCACAGTGGCTAGGAAAAACTCCCTAGAAGGCAGGGTCCTAGGAAGAAACCTAACAAGGAATTAGGAAAAATCATTCTAATGCATTGCACTTTGTAGAGGATAGAGAAAATACGCTCTGTTACCATAGCGACCGAACACAACCTAGTTTTTAACATTGAACATCTTGTGAACCTGTAGACAGTTGGAACTGTCTACTAGGTGGTGAGTTGTGAGAAGGCCATCCCAGGTTTGTTATGATAAAGACAGCAAATGATGGTCGTCCATTACTGGATCATAAACACACAGGGTTTGTGTCCCAAATGGTGCCCTATCGCCTATGTAGTGCACTATTTTGACCAAAGTCCTATGGGTAGTGCACTATATAGGGGATAGGCTGCCATTTGGGACGCAGCGAGGGGCAACGTCTCAGAGACGTCTAACAGCTTTCCACACACCCTATGGGGCAGACTCTGTTTTGCAGCACGAGGGTTTGTGAGGATAGTCAAGCAAGCACACTGGGATAGTGTGCTTAACTTGCAAACTCTATTGCATTGAGGTACAGGACCACATAATTGCCAGGGCATCGATATTAAAACTGCCTTGGCTGATAGTGGTGTGAGAGCTGTGTGTGCGTGTGTGTGTGTGTGTGTGTGTGTGTGATAGAGAATAACATAGACACAAAAAGTTTCTAGCTAATAGTGATAAGGCCAGCTTCTTGCTAAAAGTGAAATGAGAGCAGCCGGTCTGTGTGAGAGAAAGCCATGAAATGATTTATTCCATCACACTCTGATGTCCCACTGTTTTCTTTAACCGGCTGATGCACTGTGCTGAGAGAGATAGTTGTTCCTAGGGATTACAGGACGCCACATTGTCCTTCCCAACATCCCAAACACAAACACCCTTCCATCCCTAGCTTCATGAAAGACATCACTTGCAGAACACACATATTCACAGCTCTGAGTATATTTTTTTAACTAGGCAAGTCAGTTAAGAACAAATTCTTATTTACAATGACAGCCTACCCCGGCCAAACCCGAACGACGCTGGGCCAATTGTGCGCCGCCCTATGGGACTCCCAATCACAGCCAAATGGTATGCAGCCTGGATTTGAACCAGGGCCTGCAATGACACTTCCTGCACTGATATGCAGTGCCTTAGCCCACTGCACCACTCAGGAGCCCCAAACACACATGCACGCACGCACACACACACACAGACACACACACACATTTGCAGCACAGTAAAACAGAAGTGCTTTAGATCATTCAGAATTTCAGAAGAAGCGCGGTTGAACGTGTCTGGAAAAATAACCAGCAAGAGGGCTGGAGATTAAATATGTATATGTAGGGTATATTACCTCTCTCAGGCGTTGCCTTAAAACTTGTGGACAGAGACTCAGTTGATAGACACACGAACATCGCCTGCGGTTTCTGACACCATCTTCAGCAGCATGCAGTTTGTAATATTCTCCCTTTTCGTTTACACAATCTAGCCCTCTACTCATGGGCTATATCTATCTCCTCCTCCACCTCTATCTCCACCTCCACCTTCTCTTCCTCTATCACCACCTCCTCCTCCACCTCCTCCACCTCCACCAGAATTTCCACCTCTATCTCCCCTCCATCTCCACCACAATCTTCATCTCTATCTCCACTTCTTTCTTCATATCTATCTCCACCTCCATCTCTATATCCACCTCCCTTCCACCCCCTCCTCCATCTCTTCCAATATCTCCACCTCTATATCCACCTTCATCTCCAATTCCACCTCTATCTGCACCTCTATGTCTATATCTACCTGTATCTCCAACTCCAACTCCACCCCCTCTATCTCCACCTCCATCTCTATCATCATCTCTATCTCCACCTCCATATCCACCTCCTCCACTTCCCCTCTATATCCACCTATATCTCCACTTCTATCTCTATCATCATCTCTACCTCCACCTCTATATACACCGCCTCCACTATCTCCACATGTATCTCCACGTCTATCTCCTCCTCCCTCTCTAGCTTCAGCTCCACCTCTATAACCCCCTCCACCTCTATTTCCACCTCCACCTCTATGTCCACCTCTATCGCCCCCATCTCGACCTCTATCTCTTCCTCCACCTCCATCGCTATCTCCACCTCCTCCACCACCTCTATCTCCATCTCCACCTCTATATCTATCTCCACCTCTATCTGCACCTCTATCTGCACCTCCTCCTCCTCCACCACCTCCACTCTATCTCCACCTCTATCTCCACCTTCATCTCCACCTCCATCTCCAATTACATCTATATCTGCACCTCTATCTCTATATCCGCCTGTATCTCCAACTCCACCTCCTCTATCTTCACCTCTATCTCCACCTCCATCTCTATCATCATCTCTATCTCCACCACCTCTATATCCACCACCTCCACCTCTATCTCCACCACCTACACCTCTATCTCCACTTCTATCTCTATCATCATCTCTATCTCCACCTCCGCCTCTATATACACCTCCTCCACTATCTCAACATATATCTCCATGTCCGCCTCCACCTCCACCTCTATCTCCTCCTCCCTCTCTATCTTCAGCTCCACCTCTATAATCACCTTCGCCTCTATTTCCACCTCCACCTCTGTGTCCACCTCTATCTCCACCTCTATCTCCACCTCTATCTGCACATCTATCTCCACCTCTATCTCCTCCTCCCTCTCTATCTTCAGCTCCACCTCTATAATCACCTCCACCTCTATCTCCACCTCCACCTCTGTGTCCACCATCTCCACCTCTATCTCCACCTCTATCTCCACCTCTATCTCCACCTCTATCTCCACCTCTATCTCCACCTCTATCTCCACCTCCATCTCCACCTCTATCTGCACCTCTATCTCCACCTCCTCCTCCTCCACTCTATCTCCACCTCTATCTCCACCACTATCTCCACCTCCATCTCCACCTCCATCTCCACCTCCATCTCCACCTCCATCTCCACCTCCATCTCCACCTCTATCTCTAGCATCATCTCTATCTCCACCTCCACCTCTGTGTCCACCATCTCCACCTCTATCTCCACCTCCATCTCCACCTCCATCTCCACCTCTATCTGCACCTCTATCTCCACCTCTATCTCCACCTCCTCCTCCTCCACCACCTCCACTCTATCTCCACCTCTATTTCCACCACTATCTCCACCACTATCTCCACCTCTATCTCTACCTCCACCTCTACCTCCACCTCTACCTCCATCTGCACCTCTATCTCTATTTCCACCTGTATCTCCACCTCCTCTAAGTCCAACTTCACCTCCATCTCCACCTCCACCTCTACCTCTATCTCCACCTCTATCTCCACCTCCACTTCAACGTCTATCTCCACCTCCACCACTATTTCCACCTCTATCTCTACCTCTATTTCTACCTCTACCTCTATCTCCACCTCTATCTGCACCTCTATCTCTATTTCCACCTGTATCTCCATCTCCTCTAAGTCCAACTCCATCTCCACCTCTATCTCCACCTCCACTTCAACATCTATCTCCACCTCCTCCACCCCACCTCTATATCCACCTCTACCTCTATCTCACTCTCTCCACCTCCACCTCTATTTCCCCCTCCACCCCACCTCTATCTCCACCTGGTGGCAGGTAGCCTAGTGGCTGGATCGAATACCCGAGCTGACAAGGTAAAAATCTGTCGTTCTGCCCCTGAGCAAGGCAGTTAACCCACTGTTCCCTGGGCTCTCTGATTCAGAGGGGTTGGGTTAAATGTGGAATACACATTTGGACAACTGACTAGGTATCCCCCTTACCACCACCTCTATTTCCACTTTCTCAACCATCTCCACTTAAACATCTGTCTTTATCTCCACTATCTCCTTCTCCACCTGGCAGCAGATAGCCTAGTGGTTAGAGCATTGGGCCAGTAACTGGAAGGTTGCTGGATTTAATCCCTGAGCTGACAAGGTAAAAATCTGTTGTTCTGAGCAAGGCAGTTAACCCACTGTTCTCCAGGTGCTGAAGACATGCATGTTGATTAAGGCAGCCCCCTGCACCTCTCTGATTCAGAGGTGTTGGGTTAAATGCAGAAGACACATTTGGACAACTGACTAGGTATCTCCAGCACTATCTCAACTTCCTCCTCTTCCACCTCTATCTCTAGTTCCACTTCTCCTCCACATCCTTCTCCACCTCTGTCTGTCTCCATCTCTATCTATCAGTGGTGCAAAGTACTCAAGTAAAAATACGTTAAAGTATTACTTCAGTAGTTTTTTGGGGTATCTGTACTTTACTTTACTATTCCGATTTTTGACAACTTCTACTTTTACGCCACTACATTTTGAATGCTTAACAGGACAGGAAAATGGTCCCATTCGCACACTTATCAAGCAAACATCTCTGGTCATACCTACTACCTCTGATCTGGCGGACTTACTATACACATATGCTTCATTTGTAAATTATTTCTGAGTGTTGGAGTGTTCCCCTGGCTATCCGTAAATTAAAAATGGTACCATCTGGTTTGCTTACTATAAGGAATTTGAAATTATTTATAATTGTACATTTGCTTTTGATACTTTCGTATATTTCAAACCAAATACTTTTAGACTTTTACTCAAGTAGTAGTTTACTGGGTGACTTTCACTTTTACATGAGTCCTTTTCTGTTAAGGTATCTTTACTTTTACTCAAGTATGACAAGACGGTATTTTTCCACCACTGCTATCTATCTTACTCCAGTGTTTCCCAAACATCTTCCCAAGTTCCCCCAGCGAAATCCACTTACTTGATGCGTTCTATTCAAATCAAATCAAAGTTTATTTGTCACGTGCGCCGAATACAACAGGCGTGAAATGCTTATTTACAGGCTCTAACCAATAGTGCAAAAAAGGTATTTGGTGAACAATAGGTAGGTAGGGAAATTAAACAACAGTAAAAAAGACAGGCAATATACAGTAGCGAGGCTACATACAGACACCGGTTAGTCTGGCTGATTGAGGTAGTATGTACATGTAGATATGGTTAAAGTGACTATGCATATATGATAGACAGAGAGTAGCAGTAGCGTAAAAGAGGGGTTGGCGGGTGGTGGGTGGCGGGTGGCGGGTGGCGGGACACAATGCAGATTGCCCAGTTAGCCAATGTGCGGGAGCACTGGTTGGTCGGCCCAATTGAGGTAGTATGTACATGAATGTATAGTTAAAGTGACTATGCATATATGATAAACAGAGAGTAGCAGCAGCGTAAAAAGAGGGTTTGGGGGGGGTTGTGGGGGGTACACAATGCAAATAGTCCGGGTAGCCATTTGATTACCTGTTCAGGAGTCTTATAGCTTGGGGGTAAAAACTGTTGAGAAGCCTTTTTGTCCTAGACTTGGCACTCCGGTACCGCTTGCCATGCGGTAGTAGAGAGAACAGTCTATGACTGGGGTGGCTGAGGTCTTTGACAATTTTTAGGGCCTTCCTCTGACACCGCCTGGTGTAGAGGTCCTGGATGGCAGGCAGCTTAGCCCCAGTGATGTACTGGGCCGTACGCACTACCCTCTGTAGTGCCTTGCGGTCAGAGGCCGAGCAATTGCCGTACCAGGCAGTGATGCAACCAGTCAGGATGCTCTCGATGTTGCAGCTGTAGAACCTTTTGAGGATCTGAGGACCCATGCCAAATCTTTTCAGTTTTCTGAGGGGGAATAGGCTTTGTCGTGCCCTCTTCATGACTGTCTTGGTGTGTTTGGACCATTGTAGTTTGTTGGTGATGTGGACACTAAGGAACTTGAAGCTCTCAACCTGCTCCACGACAGCCCCGTCGATGCGAATGGGGGCGTGCTCGGTCCTCCTTTTCCTGTAGTCCATAATCATCTCCTTAGTCTTGGCTATGTTGAGGGATAGGTTGTTATTCTGGCACCACACGGCCAGGTCTCTGACCTCCTCCCTATAGGCAGTCTCGTCGTTGTCTGTGATCAGGCCTACCTACCACTGTTGTGTTGTGTTGTTGTGTTACAAGCACACCTGATTCAACTGCTCAACTTATCCTCAAGCCCTTGATTTGTTTAATCAGGTGTGCTGCTGATACTTCAATTGTGGAACTGGCTGGGGGTACTCGAGAAGACGTTTGGAAAACACTGTCCTAAAACACTGTTCTACTCAGTTGCTACTTACAATTCGTTACTGGCTGTAGGCTACTGTATAAGTTTCCAATACCTTTCCATTTGTAACGGTGTTCCTCCTCCTCTTCATACGAAGAGGAGGAGTAGTGATTTGACCAACGTGCAGCGGGTTGTGAATACATAATGAACTTTATTTAACAAGACGAAACTAAACACACGAAGAACACTTGATAATTTTACAAAACAACAAAACGAAGTAGACAGACCTGAACGAGAGAACTTACATAAAACAAGAAGAACGCACGAACAGGAACAGACTATTACAAACGAACGCTACAGTCCCGTGTGGTGCGCAGACACAGACACGGACGACAATCACCCACAAACAAACAGTGAGAACAACCTACCTTAATATGACTCTCAATCAGAGGAAACGTCAAACACCTGCCTCTAATTGAGAGCCATACCAGGCAACCCAAAACCAACATAGAAACAGAAAACATAGACTACCCACCCAAACTCACGCCCTGACCAATAAACACATACCAAAACACAGAAAACAGGTCAGGAACGTGACAGAACCCCCCCCTCAAGGTGCGAACTCCGGGCGCACCCCTAAAACTCAAGGGGAGGGTCTGGGTGGGCATCTGTCCGCGGTGGCGGCTCCGGCGGTGGACGAGGACACCACTCCACCACTGTCTTTGTCCCCCTCCTTAGCGTCCTTTGAGTGGCGACCCTCGCCCCCGACCATGGTCCAGGAACCTTCACTAAGGCCCCTCCTACATAGAGGAGACAGCTCAGGACAGAGAGGTAGCTCAGGACAGAGAGGTAGCTCAGGACAGAGGGACAACTCTGTACTAATGGCAGCTCCGGACTGAGTGGCAGCTCCGGACTGGGTGGCAGCTCCGGACTGAGTGGCAGCTCATGACTGGAGGGCAGCTCATGACTGGAGGGCAGCTCATGACTGGAGGGCAGCTCATGACTGGAGGGCAGCTCATGACTGAAGGGCAGCTCATGACTGTAGGGCAGCTCATGACTGTAGGGCAGCTCATGACTGTAGGGCAGCTCTGGCAGCTCCTGACTGGCTGGCGGCTCTGGCAGCTCCTGACTGGCTGGCGGCTCTGGCAGCTCCTGACTGGCTGGCGGCTCTGGCAGCTCCTGACTGGCTGGCGGCTCTGGCGGCTCCTGACTGGCTGGCGGCTCTGGCGGCTCCTGACTGGCTGGCGGCTCTGGCGGCTCCTGACTGGCTGGCGGCTCTGGCGGCTCCTGACTGGCTGGCGGCTCTGGCGGCTCCTGACTGGCTGGCGGCTCTGGCGGCTCCTGACTGGCTGGCGGCTCTGGCGGCTCCTGACTGGCTGGCGGCTCTGGCGGCTCCTGACTGGCTGGCGGCTCTGGCGGCTCCTGACTGGCTGGCGGCTCTGGCGGCTCCTGACTGGCTGGCGGCTCTGGCGGCTCCTGACTGGCTGGCGGCTCTGGCGGCTCCTGACTGACGGACGGCTCTAGCGGCTCCTGACTGACGGACGGCTCTAATGGCTCGGGACAGACGGGCGGCTCTAATGGCTCGTGGCAGACGGATGGCTCAGAAGGCGCTGGGCAGACGGATGGCTCAGAAGGCGCTGGGCAGACGGATGGCTCAGAAGGCGCTGGGCAGACGGATGGCTCAGAAGGCGCTGGGCAGACGGATGGCTCAGAAGGCGCTGGGCAGACGGATGGCTCAGAAGGCGCTGGGCAGACGGATGGCTCAGAAGGCGCTGGGCAGACAGATGGCTCAGACGGCGCTGGGCAGACAGATGGCTCAGATGGCACTGGGCAGACAGATGGCTCAGACGGCGCTGGGCAGACAGATGGCTCAGACGGCGCTGGGCAGACAGATGGCTCAGACGGTGCTGGGCAGACGAGCAGTGCAGGCGGCGTTGGGCAGACAGCCGTCTCTGACCCGCTGAGGCGCACAGTAGGCCTGGTGCGTGGTGCCGGAACTGGTGGTACCGGACTGGAGACACGCACCTCATGGCGAGTGCGGGGAGAAGGAACAGTGCGTACAGGGCTCTGAGGACGCACATGAGGCTTGGTGCGTGGTGCCGGAACTGGAGGCACTGGACTGGAGACACGCACCACAGGGAGAGTGCGTGGAGGAGGAACAGTGCGTACAGGGCTCTGAGGACGCACATGAGGCTTGGTGCGTGGTGCAGGCACTGGTGGTACTGAGCTGGGGCGGGAAGGTGGCGCCGGATATACCGGACCGTGTAGGCGTACTGGCTCCCTTGAGCACTGAACCTGCCCAACCTTACCTGGTTGTATGCTCCCCGTCGCCTGACCAGTGCGGGGAGGTGGAATAACCCACACCGGGCTATGTAGGCGAACCGGGGACACCATGCGTAAGGCTGGTGCCATGTAAGCCGGCCCAAGGAGACGTACTGGTGGCCAGATATGTAGGTCCGGCTTCATGACATTTGGCTCAATGCCCAATCTAGCCCTACCAGTGTGGGGAGGTGGAATAACCCGCACCGGGCTATGAACACGTACAGGAGACACCGTGCGCTCTACTGCGTAACACGGTGTCTGCCCGTACTCCCGCTCTCCACGGTTAGCCTGGGAAGTGGGCGCAGGTCTCCTACCTGCCCTCGGCCCACTACCTCTTAGCCCCCCCCCAAGAAATTTTTGGGTAGTACTCACGGGCTTTTCGGGCTTCCGTGCTAGACGCGTCCCCTCATAACGCCGGTTCCTCTCTCCGGTTTTCTCCGCTCTCCGAGCTGCCTCCAGCTGTTCCCATGGGAGGCGATCCTTTCCAGCCAGGATCTCCTCCCATGTGTAGCAACCCTTACCGTCCAAAACATCCTCCCATGTCCATTCCTCCTTCTTGCGCTGTCGTTGCTGTCCGTTAACCCGCTGCTTGATCTGGGTTTGGTGGGTGATTCTGTAACGGTGTTCCTCCTCCTCTTCCTACGAAGAGGAGGAGTAGTGATTTGACCAACGTGCAGCGGGTTGTGAATACATAATGAACTTTATTTAACAAGACGAAACTAAACACACGAAGAACACTTGATAATTTTACAAAACAACAAAACGAAGTAGACAGACCTGAACGAGAGAACTTACATAAAACAAGAAGAACGCACGAACAGGAACAGACTATTACAAACGAACGCTACAGTCCCGTGTGGTGCGCAGACACAGACACGGACGACAATCACCCACAAACAAACAGTGAGAACAACCTACCTTAATATGACTCTCAATCAGAGGAAACGTCAAACACCTGCCTCTAATTGAGAGCCATACCAGGCAACCCAAAACCAACATAGAAACAGAAAACATAGACTACCCACCCAAACTCACGCCCTGACCAATAAACACATACCAAAACACAGAAAACAGGTCAGGAACGTGACACCATTTAAGGTCACGGGAGGAGAAACTTTACAGAGGAACCAAATGTTATCCCAAAGACAGTCATTTGATTACTGTGAGCGTTACAGCCAATCAGTAGCTGGACAGACAGACAACAAGAGGCTTACATTGCCTAGCCCTAGGGTATGTTCTGTTCAGCGGCTTTCAATCAATGGCTACTGATGTCCTTACACTAAAACATTCTAATATCTACGACACAAATCCAAAGGAAAGTTTGAGATACGGGTTTAATATTTTAAATGCTTTGTACTGTACTTCCAGGTACAATGTAGTTACGTTCCATGAAGGACCGTTTATAGAGGACATTACCTGCCAAAAACTATTCTAAGGTATCAAAAAACTCCCCCTCCATAAAATCAATCAAATGTTCAACATATTTTCCCCAGAAAAGAATATAACGCATGGTGTACTTTACTGACTTTCTGTGTTTTCTAGACATATCTTGTTTCTGTGACGGCACTCTCTTAATATCACATTTCCACTCAAAGGATTAGCACATAAATCATATCACTAGCTATACCTGTCCAGGAGTCACTAAGAGAGAGAGAGAGAGCGTGTGTGTGTAAGCTCTGGGTAGACGAGCGGCCCATAATTCAATATTCTGGGGCCATGAGATTATATCCGTTGTTTCATTCAGAAAACGCCACATGGAAAACCAAGTTCTTAAATCGGATTAAACAGACTGAACTGGTGGGGTAGAAAACGATACAATATTACGGTGATTTGCCTGACTGCAGTTGATGAATTGTATTTACTTATCCCTTGAACAAACCTGAATTTGTGAATGTCTCATAGAGAGATTTAGATCCTATTCTGTCTAGTTTAAAGCTGATCAGATCCCGCTAGCTCATGAACATGGTCATTTTTTTGTTTAACAAGGTAATCAAGAACTCATTCTTTGTTGAAAGAAAAAACACAACAGACAGACATTCTGCTAACATGTCAGCTGATCATGAGCACATTCTCCAGATATACTCAGTTTCACACGTGTGTCTCTCGGCAGAACGAGCTTTCGCAGCCCAAAATAGTCTGCATCATTTCATTATTTTTTCGCTCTCCACTGTACTGAAAATGTGACGCTGAAAATCCATTAAATATTTTGACAAATCAGACGCTGAGGTGACAAGGATTCATTTCCTTTAAGCTCTCAGTGGGTTACATGAGAGGTGTGTCATTTTGACCCTCCATGGTGTGAATGTGTTTTCATCTATTTGACGATGGCCCTTTTCTGCCATGCCACGGCTATGCCAGGCTTGTTGCTGGTACAGTATTAGGAGTGGGTACTGCCTGACTCTGACTGGTTGTTCTCCAGCCTAGTGCCACTGACACTCAGGGCTCCTGAGGCCTTGTCACTTTTAATCTAAGTGTGTCTTGATCATTAGCGAAAGGGGGCAGTGCCTCGCTGGAGAGCACAGCATCGGGTTAAGCAAGGTTATTTGTTATGTTTTTCATTTTACTTTATGTAAGGGCTTGAGGAAGCAAGGGCTTGGAGGCCACTATCGGCTCTTAATAATAAAGCTGATACTATGCTCACTCATCATGCCTCAGCAAGTACTCACGGTTATCATTTCATTTTCTGAAATTAGGATAAGTGCCTTGTCATCTTTTGGAGGGAGTGTTGTGATTCAGGATGAAAGAGGAAGGTACAGCTAACGGGGTGAGGCGGTGGCATCGAAATGGAACCGCTGAAAGTGTTTTTTTTTTTTTTACATTTAAAGTCTTAAAAGGATAGATTAGAGACAAGTACATATTTAGATAGCCCTACATTGAAAACAGTCTAGGAACAAAGAGTGACTGCAATCCCAACTTTGTTTTGCTAAACAAGCCACTATTATTAACATTTTCGGGCCTCAAAAAATGTTGATCTGCATACTCGATCAATATAATGACTTGGAACCAAGAATTAAAAGCTAAATAATTGGTATAGCTTACATAACACATGTAACAAAAGGAATGTATGGATAGATGTTATCATACATGTCATACTTCCTAAACAGTCCTCATTGTCAGTCCTCATTGTCAGTCCTTATTGTCAGTCCTCAGCAGACCACCTGCTTTCTCTTGGACCCAGTCCCTCTTTCTCATCTCTCAACAGATGACTAGATTGTCAGCAGCATCTCTCTGATTGGCAGAAATCTGTTAACATATTGAGCCGTCTTGTGATACCAAAATCAACGATCAAAAGGGTACCAGTTACTCCTGTACACTGGACCTAAAGCATACAGACATCTGAGCATTATGGATTCAGCCATGTACATTACAGTTAACATAGACAGCATAGAACATATACACAGTGCAAGACTAACATAGAAATGGACCTTGCATGTAAAAAAAAATGCAGGATGGAAGAGTTGGCCTCTATCCACGAGTTAAAGTGAAATGAGCAACAGAGTAGATTATTACTGTATATTATTAATGTATATTACAATATTATTACTCCAGCATATTCAGAACAAGAATTGAAATTCAGTTCATGACTTGAAACAATCCATTATGCTCTATGATGATAAATGAACACGGTGACACTTATGTATGAATAAACGTGGAGTGTATTTACATGGCTAATTCGTTTGTTCTGTATGCTAATTGTTACCAAGACTAAACAAAAGGTCAAAGGTGAAGGGATAGGGGTTTGATCATTTCCTTGAATCAGCGTCACTGAATTAAAAGCAGCACAGTGGAAATGTTTTGATCTTACATTTCTTATGAACCACTTACTGTCTCTGCATATAATGTACCACAGAAAATGCTTTACCCACAATTTAAAAAACTGTCCTAATTAAACAAATGCAAATGACTTCCACATTTTGCTGAGCATGAAATTGCTGCTAAATCAAAGGGATAGGCAGAGCAGAGACAGCTGCCCAGAGAGAATAACCCAGGGAGTCTATCACACAGCCATAGCTCTTTTATATCATAGGCACAGTCGCAGGTGAGCCCTGCCATCTATTCTAACACAATACACTGGGGGGGGGGGGGGGGGGGGTAAAAAAAACAAAGCACCAGCTCTGCTTTCGACAACGCTGATATCTGCTATGTTCAGTTTGTTCCTAGCCTCATGGATGGATGGATGCTCTATAGGCCCGAGTTGCTTATAGGCAGTCAATAGTGTTCATTCAGTCAGTGTTCAGCCAGCCAGTGTTAAGTGATGTGGGAATGACAGTCTGGCATGGCTCTGTGATGCCAGCGGGGGCTTATGATGTGAACGTTCCCCCAGACTTGATCAAAACCGTCCCAGTGCCAAGAGGCCCCAGCTCTCTCCCTGGCTCTCTCCCCAGCTCTCTCCGGCTCTTCTGCGACTCGCAGAGTGCTTTCCAACTGGCTGCTTATTTTTTCTCCCCTTGTGGGATTCCTTCCATCGAAACAATCTTTCCCAGGAGATGATAAGTAAGTGGACACCACCTCCCCCTCTCTTAGTATCGTCAGAGTGAAGACTGATTCCTGCTAGCAGCCTTACTTAGACTTACTCCTTTCCTGTCTTCTCTCCCTTCCCCACTTCAGACAGGAATTTATACTGACTTATTAGTAACATGCTGGAACCAATCTTTCTCAGGAGGTGGATACTGAATCTTTCCAATGGTGGAAATACATACTTATCTTTAGCAGGTTAATACTATGTCAGGATGATTTAATAAAGGCGTTCTTAGAAATGGGTCTCTAAGCGGGAGCGGAACAGAGATTTACTCAAGAGAGCAAGACACTCCCCCTGTTATTTGGGGGGGTTTTACAGATGTATGGTTCTATCACAGAATCCTTCTGTGTTCCGTGGAGAGGTCACTGAAACATTTTCCATGATCATCCTTAGATGTTCTCTCAGAGGCATTTACAAAGGACCACATGTGCCATTTTCCTTTTTATAGTGATATATATTGAACAAAAATATAAAGGCAACGTGTAAAGTGTTGGTCCCATGTTTCATGAGCTGAAATAAACGATCCCAGAAATGTTCCATACGCACAAAAAGCTTATTTCTCTCAAATGCTGTGCACACATTTGTTTACATCCCTGTTAGTGAGCATTTCTCTTTTGCCAATATAATCCATCCACCTGATTGCAGGAATGTCCACCAGAGCTGTTGCCAGAGAATTGAATGTTAATTTCTCTCCAACGTCATTTTAGAGAATTCGTGGTCTCACAACCGCAGACCACGT
Organism: Salvelinus namaycush; assembly: GCF_016432855.1. Taxonomy (NCBI): domain Eukaryota; kingdom Metazoa; phylum Chordata; class Actinopteri; order Salmoniformes; family Salmonidae; genus Salvelinus; species Salvelinus namaycush. Next base: position 30,436,692 of record NC_052335.1, read on the forward strand.
GTAACCACGCCACCCCAGGACTTCCACATCCGGCTTCTTCACCTGCGGGATCATCTGAGACCAGCCACCCGGACAGCTGATGAAACTGGAGTATTTCTTTCTTTTTTTTATCCCCTTTTCTCCCCAATTTTCATGGTATCCAATCGCTAGTAATTACTATCTTGTCTCATCGCTACAACTCCCGTACGCGCTCGGGAGAGACGAAGGTTGAAAGCCACGCGTCCTCCGAAGCACAACCCAACCAAGCCACACTGCTTCTTAACACAGCGCGCCTCCAACCCGGAAGCCAGCCGCACCAATGTGTCGGAGGAAACACCGTGCACCTGGCCCCCTTGGTTAGCGCGCACTGCGCCCGGCCCGCCACAGGAGTCGCTGGAGCGCGATGAGACAAGGATATCCCTACCGGCCAAACCCTCCCTAACCCGGACGACGCTAGCCCAATTTTGTGCGTCGCCCCACGGACCTCCCGGTCGCGGCCGGCTGCGACAGAGCCTGGGCGCGAACCCAAACTGGAGTATTTCTGTCTTATAATAAAGCTCTTTGGTGGGGAAAAACTCATTCTGATTGGCTGGGCCTGGTGCCCCAGTGGTTGGCCCTGGTTCCCAAGTGCAGCAGGTAGCCTAGTGGTTAGGGCATTGGGCCAGTAACCGAAAGGTTGCTAGATCAAATCCCCGAGCTGACAAGGTTAAATCTGTAATTTTGCCCCTGAACATGGCAGTTAACCCACTGTTCCTAGGCCATCATTGTAAATCAGAATTTGTTCTTAACTGACTGCCTGGTCATATAATTTTTTTTTAAGTGGCTTGGCCTATTCCCTCCAACGCCAAGGGCTGCGCCCCTGCCGAATCATGTGAAATCCATAGATTAGGGCCTAATGAATTTATTTCAATTGACTGATTTCCTTATATATGAAAATATGAACTGTAACTCAGTAAAATCGTTGAAATTGTTGCATGTTGCATTTATATTCAGTATAGATTCCACTGATCCACATGTACATACAGTATATATATACACAGTGGCTTCGAAAAGTATTCAGACCCATTGACTTTTTCCAAATTTTATTACGTTACAGCCTTATTCTAAAATGTATGAAATATTTTTTTCCCTCATCAATCTACACACAATACCCCATAATGACAAAGCAAAAACTGATTTTATATATATATATATATATATATATATATATATCATATTTACATAAGTATTCAGACCCTTTACTAAGTACTTTGTGGAAGCACCTTTTGCAGAGATTACAACATTGAGTCTTCTTGGGTATGACGCTATATGCTTGGCACACCTGTATTTGGGGAGTTTCTCCAATTCTTCTCTCCAGATGCTTTCAAGCTCTATCAGGTTGGATGGGGAGAGTTGCTGCACAGCTATTTTCAGGTCTCTCCAGAGATGTTTGATCGGGTTCAAGTCTGGGCTCTGGCTGGCCCACTCAAGGACATTTAGAGACTTGATCGGCTATGAAAAGCCAACTGACATTTACTCCTGAGGTGCTGACCTATTGCACCCTTGACAACCCCTGTGATTATTATTATTTGACCCTGCTGGTCATCTATGAACATTTGAACATCTTGGCCATGTTCTGTTACAATCTCCTCCCGGCACAGCCAGAAGAGGACTTGCCACCCCTCAGAGCCTGATTCATCTCTACGTTTCTTCCTAGGTTCTGGCCTTTCTAGGGAGTTTTTCCTAGCCACCGTGCTACCACACCTGCATTGCTTGCTGTTTGGGGTTTTAGGCTGGGTTTCTGTATAGCACTTTGAGATATCAGCTGATGTAAAAAGGGCTTTATAAATACATTTGATTTGATTTGCCCCGAAGCCACTATTGCGTTGTCTTGGCTGTGTGGTTAGGGTCATTGTCCTGTTGGAAGGTGAACCTTTTTCATAAAAGAGCTCTCTGTACTTTGCTCCGTTCATCTTTGCCTCGATCCTGACTAGTCTCCCAGTCCCTGCCGCTGAAAAACATTCCCACAGCATGATGCTGCGACCACCATGCTTCACCATAGGGATGGTGCTAGGCTTCCACCAGACGTGACGCTTGGCATTCAGGCCAAAGAGTTCAATCTTGCTTTCATCAGCCCAGACAATCTTGTTTCTCATGGT